>NC_135308.1:82625014-83319180 GCF_048772815.1 Callospermophilus lateralis
TTCTGTGTTTGCGTGCTTTCCTCATTGTTTTCTTAAGTTATTGTAATAGTCAGATTTTGTGAACCCCGCATTAGGTCGCCAGCTCGGATAGATGACAATAGCTATGTGTTGTTAGGTGACTTTCTGGTCCTGTAATAAAATACCTAAGACAATCAACTTAAAAAGGGAAAAGTTTACGTTGGCTCATGATTTCAGAAGTTTCAGCTCATGGTCACTTGACTGTGTTGCCTTTGGGCCTCTGGTGAGGCAGGAGATCATGGCATAAGCATAAGGTGGAGCAAAACTCTTCAATTCATGGAAGCGAGGAAGCAGAAGGAGGGAGGAAAAGGGCCAGGGACCTAGGATCCCCTTTAAAGACACCCCTACAATGACCTAACTTCCTTACACTAGGCCTCACTTCTTAAGGGTTCCACCACTTTCCAATAGCACCAGCATGAGATCGGGAACAGAGAGACGTGATTAAGGGGAATATGAGGCTAAGAGAATAATTCCATAAAATGGGCCCACTTTGCTAACCCTCACATGATTCTAAAAGCAATTTACCTGAAGCCCTGCCTGACATATCCACAGGATATTTTACATTTCACAGAAAACTACCTGTTACCTATAGGGAAAATGCAGGCCCAAAATGTCAATGATAATAAGAACACAAATTACCCTGAAGGGGAGACATTTTTGATCCTTACACAGACAATAACCTGAAACTCAGAGAGATAAGGATAACTCCCCCTATCCATAAAATCTGCAAGAACAGGTCCTAATTAGAACCAATTGGCATTGGCCAAAGTGACCTAGAGTTGTCATGTCAGTAGGGACTTGAAAGTGTGATATCATCCTGCTGTCAGTCAAAAGTCAAGAGGTAGAACCAGGAAGAACTCTCTGGAAACTTCCCTAGGATCCCCAATAACACTAGAGGGCAGGAGGCCGTTGTCTCTCTCCTCTCTAAAAGGACACTCTCTGTCCTTTGAGAGTGTCAAAGGACACTTTCCAAAAAAAAAAAAAAAAAAGAAGAAGTTTCTTTTGGAAACGGAGTTTTGCTCCCCATTCCCCTTCCCTATTCCTTTTTATAATAAACTCATGTCTGAGCAACATGTCTGAAATCTTTCTGGCCTGATCCCAAGAATTAGGGTGGAGGAGGAGGTATTCATACTGACTCAGTATGGAGCAAGAGCCCCATAACAACAAGAAGGACTTGGAAGAATGTTATCTTGAGTTGGGGGAGGGAGACTAACCACTTTCATCATCTAAAATCTTTAGGTGGGAATCAAAGCAGAACAACCTTCATTGTGAAGTAAAGGAAAGTATTCACAAAACATCTGCAGGAATCCATCAGTGCACTAGGCACACAACCCATCCTGTATACATTCTGCCTCCTTGTAGACTCAGTGCACACTCCATATTATCCTGGTCTGCTGCTGCTGAGGAACACGTGGGTAATGAAATGTCCAAACCCCCCTTCCCTGAGTCCTCCAAGTTCTTTCTTTGGGATTGGTAAACTATATGCTAGAAATTGAACAGAGGGGGACCTATAGGAAATATACTCAAGCTGGTTGATTTAAGAAGTATTTAATAAAATAAAAGGCTCATTTACCCATGTATGAGCAGAATGTAGGATAATCCCAGGGGACAGTGAAGTGCACTAGGTTTCTTAACAATTTGGTACTGTACCACCCATAGGATATAGGGGGGAAGTGATTGCTACTTTTCTGAGATAGTGAGTTATTTTGGTAACAACCTTGATTGGAAGATCAGACTTTAAGTTGAGGAATGGTGTCCTGTGATCAAATAGGAAGGGAGCTAGGGGAATAAGTACTCTAGCTCTACTCTTTTCTCCCTTTGATTTTCTTTGAATGCTTCCTATTGTCCTGATCCAATTTGAAGTGAATTGTCAATGCACTCCATGTGGGCTGACTTCTGTCTCCTAAAGCATAAAATAGAGTAGAAAAGAGTGGCTGTAGATTTAAAGGGGCAAAATGGAGATATTTAATCTACCCATTTCACACTCTTAGTGGTTCTGTACCGTTCCATATCCAGCTGTAGGTGGGTAGAAAGGCACGCGCATAGTCAAGCACTTTACCAAAATAGAAGAAAATATAGCCAGGCCTTTTTCAAGCTAAACAAACAAAAAAGAATAGAAAAGAAAACAAAAGTTTTTCATAGACATATATCACATTACTTTTGGAAACGACTATATAAAGACTTGTAAGCTTCTTTGATTGTTACAGTGCTTAATAGCATCCAGGAGATGGCAGCATTGCTAAGAAATCAAATGTTCAAAATATTTTTCACAATAATCACTGATAGATAATAAACTTCCTAAATGGAAATAACTTGGTCTTGATAATAAGCTTCCTAAATGGAAATAACTTGGTCTTAAGTAACTAAATGAAATACAGAATTATTAAATTGTTTTCAAATAATAGTAGGGTCTATGAAGTGGTTATTCAAGAGTACATATATCCTAATATTTGCCTGATAATGTACTTAAATCAGAGACTTAACACCTATAAATATGTGTAGTTATACAGCATCTATGTAGAGGCAACTATTCACAAACAAATACAAAAAAATATGTCTCAGATGCAGTTACTAATTAAAACCTGGATATCACCTATGAGAAAAAAATCTATTTTTAAACTTATAAACTATCTAATTTCTAATTTCTAAACTAAATTTCTTAACTGTCTTTTTTTTTTTTTTCTTTTTTGGCAGTTCTGGAATTGAACCCAGGGCACCCTACCACTGAGCCACATCCCCAGCCCTTTTCATTTTGAGACAGGTCTTGACCTTGAGCTTCCCATTCTCTTGCTTTAACCTTGGCCTGACATTACAGGTGAGCACCACCATGCCCAACTTCTAAACTACTTTAATCATATCCAACATTAAAACTTGTAAAAATTTTAAAGATGCACATAGATATTGTCAATATTCTGCATCCAAATGTTAGCTAGGTATAGAGGGTAAAATGTTAACCAACAAAATAGCTGCCCCTCTAAGCTTTCAGGGAGACAGACAAATCCAATGCATTGGAATACAATTGAATCTTATACTAATAAGGCAAGGTGTGGTGTAACTGGAAGAACCAGCTTGCCTAGTGGCACCTTAGGAGTCACAGAAGGCTTCACCCAGGAAGAAGGATTTAGTAGAGACTTTGAGAGATGAGCAGGTATTTGCCAGGATAACCTCAGGAAAAAGGTAACTCAGTGAAAAGAGAAAAGAAGAGCAGGCAGAAAGTGAGGGAAGGCATGAAATAGCATACTCCATCCCAGTGGTTAACCACAGGCAGTCTTGACCCTCTGGGAGATTTTTGCAGTGTCTGAAAACAGTTTTTGGTTGTCACAACCAGAGGAGTGATAATGGCAGCTAGTGGGTGGAGGTCAGAGAAGCAGCTAACATTCTACAATGCAGACATCCTCCCACGACAAATAAATTATCTGACCCAAAATAGTGTCACTGTGAGAAAATGCTCTAACCACAAAGTGCATGTCTTAGAATGACAAGGCTACAGAGACAGACAGGAAAGAGACAAGAGATGAAGCAACAAAGAAAAAGAGGGACAAAAATTAGGGAAGCTTCACTGACTCCCCTTGCCCCCTCTCCCCCGACCCCCCCCCCAAAAAAAAAGAGGTGGGAATTTAGATTTTATTCTAAATATGAAAGAAAGCCTGAACATGGTCAGATTTTTCATAGTAGAAAAGTCTCTGTGGCTGCAGGAGAAGATGAATTGAGATAGCCAGATTGAGAAATGACAAAGAAAATGGTGTTTTAACAATTTCATTTCTGTTTTCTTTATCAAGGGAAATATCTTCAGAATGAAAAAAATAGAAGAAAAACTCCGTAAAAGGAAATTGAAACCCAAGATCAATGACAAAATTCTAAGAGTGCAAGTAGCTGCTGTAGTGATTTAAATATTTGTGACAAAGATAAATTAGGATGCCATGTCTATAGTTCATTTCCTGAATCCCTCCCTCCCACTGGCCTGTGCTGTATCCCCACCTTCTTGCTTGGACTGGTGCCTCATTTGGCTCCAAACCGTGGTTCCCATTCTGTACTTATCCTATTAGACTGGCAACCCAGATTCAACCTGTTCTTCCAGTTGTGTGTTGAAAAACAACCACTAGCCCTTTGTGCCAATGAGGAGGTTTAGAGATGCCCCACCCCTTAGCCTCAAGCATAGTCATGCGAACCCCTTCAGGGTGGTGGTAGGAGGACTGGGGAGAGCTTGACAAATTACCTTCACGGTCTTTTTGTAGAGGGGAGTTATATTTTTTCTTCTTAGTTTGACTCTCCTTTCTTCTTTCTTTCCTACCTCTGTCAGCTCCTCCACCATACACCCTTGTCAACAATCTAATATGACCTGTCAAATCTTCTCCATGCTTGCCAAGT
This sequence comes from Callospermophilus lateralis, assembly GCF_048772815.1. Lineage (NCBI taxonomy): Eukaryota > Metazoa > Chordata > Mammalia > Rodentia > Sciuridae > Callospermophilus > Callospermophilus lateralis. The sequence continues at coordinate 82,629,401 of NC_135308.1, forward strand.
GCAGGGGTGCTGTAATCCCAGCAGCTTGGGAGGCTGAGGCCAGGGAATGGCAAGTTCAAAGCCAGCCTCAGCAATTTAGCAAGGCCCTAAGCAGCTCAGCGAGACCTTGTCTCTAAATAAAATATTTAAAAAAGGGCTGGGGATGTGGCTCAGTGGTTAAACACCTGTAGGTTCAATTAATTAAATTTTTTAAATTTATTTATTTATTTATTTATCAATCTTGCTTATTATGATGATTTATATATCAGATGTCTCTCAAAAACTTATGTGGTAGACAATGCAGGATAGTTCAGAGGTGAAGATATTGGAAGATGAGAGCCTTGACCTATCGGTGCATCATTCCCTTGATAGGGACTTAATCACGGAGTAACTATAGGCAACTAGGGTACGCCTGGATAAGGTGGGTCTCTGGGGGCATGTCTTTGGAGTATATATTTGTCCTTGCTGAGCAGAGCTCTATCTCTCTCTGCTTCCTGGTGCCATATCCACAGGTGCTTTCCTCTACCACACTCTACAGACATGATGTTCTGCCACATCTTGGGCTCAGAGCAATGGAGCTGGCTATCTGTGGAATGAGACATCTGAAACTGTGAGTCTCAAAATAAAACTTTCCTCCTCTAAAATTGTTCTTGTCCAGTCTTTTGGTCACAGCAGCAAAAAAAAACTGACTGAAACACTTATGTAGACTCTTTAAGCAAATAAGAGAACACTAAGCAATAAATAGGATGTGGCTCAGTGGTAGAGCACTTGCCTAGCATGTGTGAGACCCTGGGTTAGATCCTAAGCATCCAAAACAAACAAACAAATAAAAACTAAGTAAAGTAAAAATGTAAGGATGATACAGTTTTATTCTTCATATTTTCATCATTTATATGTTTTTTATTCTTTATGGTTTATTCTTCTCCTCCCCTGCCCCATCTCCTTTGGCTACTCCCCACTAGCTAGACCTATTTGGAAACCTAGACAGCAAGGAACTCATGGATGTAGTTCATATAGATGAGCCTCTAACTCTTAGGAAGCAAGAGGAGAGGACTTTGAATCTAGGGAGGAAAAAAAAAAATTAGCAAAACCTTTTTTCTAACCACTGTATCTGTGTTCCACCATAAAACTTAATAAAAAACAATTACTGATATAATTGAAGCTCCCAACAGAATCTTCTCAGATCTCCTTTCACTCTCTCTCTCTAAAAACAAATATCTTGAAGTATGTGCTCTCTTTCTCAAGAGTATTTTCTATTTCTACTACTCACACATATCTAGAAATTTACAAGATGTATGTTTATAAACTTTATATAAATGGTTGTAAACAATATGAATTATTCTTCTACTTCCAGTTTGCTTCTTTATATGAGATTTATCATGTTATCCTATAGCTACAGACCCCTCATTTTCAATGGGGTATATTATCTCTTTGTAAATATCACCATAGTAAGATCTAAATTGCCGCAGTCTGGTTGGGCAAAATAACCAGGGGGTTACGAGCAACTTGTGAAGATTGATACAGCAGGAGTGGGAGCCGCTTTATTACAGGACAGCAGAGGTATATATACTTAACTAATTACACACAGCTTATCCTAATTAACATAAACTAGATATAGCAGTCAACCAATAAGAAATCATCATCTTAATGATTACACACAGCTTAACTTAATTGACATAATCTACACACAGCAGTCAGTCATTAAGGAATCTCTATCATCTTAATGGCTCGCTGGCTTTACTTCTCAAACCACTCCTCTTGGCAAAGTGCCAGGCGCCATCTTGATTTGTTCACGGATCCTAACACTAATTGTTCACAAATTTTCACTATTATAAATGAGACTATAACAAACATTCTTACAAATATCTCCTTATGTATATGTTAAGAGTTCATCTATGGCTTAGGAGTAGAGTAGTAAGTAAGGACTCTTAGCCTGAGTCCTCTAGGGGAAAAAAATACCCTGAGGCAAGATTAATATGCTGACACATTATTTAGAAGGCACAAGCTCAGGACAGCAAGCATAAGGAAAAAGGGAACTAAGGCAAGAAAATCTACAACGAAATATAATGCACCACATTACCTTGATGGCCACTGAATCACAGCAAGCCACAAAATGATAGTGGGTCACTTGGAGAGAGGTTCACACAATGTGTAAATAATTTACAAGAATGTTTTAAAAAGAAAACATACTACAGCACAATCTACAGAATGCAAAAGGGAGAGTGTATTTCTGCCATTTCTCTTCCTCTCTCTCTCTCTTTGCATATATCAGACTTCACCCCACAGAAGCTGAATTCCTTTCCTACCCTTACATTTCAGAGTTGCATCAGTTGGCTTCTTAGCAACCATTCAGGGAAGCCAAATCTCATACACTCTGTACAGGATGTGAGGGTGATCTGGCTGTGACATCTGTCACTCCACTGATAGCCAGGGTTGATTCAGCTAACCTGGCTGTCTTGGTGGGTGTCCAGTTCCTCCCTCCCTGCTCCATGTGTGTCCTTCCTGAAGCTGGAAGCTGAGAGCTCAGTCGAAGAGGATGACCTTTCCCAAAAGAGGAGGACCCTACTTTGGTCAAGGGTATACGAGTAGCTGCATTCCCCTGCTAGAACCTCCAAACAAGCTCTCAAGGTCTGTAAACGGTGATAACTTGATTTACAAGTCTGAGTGGAAAGAACATTTCATAAGAACAGGGCTTGATCTAGACAGTATGAGAGCTTTGAAAGTACTGCTTTCAATTCAGATTCCAGCCAGCTCAGGGAGCTTGGCAAAGTCACAATATCAGTGCAAAGTAGGAAGTAGGCAATGCCTTCAGGAAAGAGGTCACAAGAATCTGAGGAACTGGTTTGTTCCCAATACAGTTTGCATATTTTCCGGTTTACCGGGTGCTGCAAAACTGTTCTCCAAAATAATTATATTCTCACCAAAAAGCTAGAATTCCAGTTGTTCCATATTTTTGTCAAAACTAAATGTTATTGTGCTAAAGTAAATAATATGATGGCTATGTAATGATATTTCATATTATCTTAATTTGCATTTAATTTATTATCAATGAGACTGATTTTTTTTAAGAGAGAAAGAGAGAGAATCTTTTATTTAGATGGACACAACACAATGCTTTTATTTTTATGTGGTGCTGAGAATCGGACCCAGGTCCCGCTCGTGCTAGGCAAGCACTGTACCGCTGAGCCACAATCCCAGACCCCAGACTAAATATTTTTCATTGGGTGAATTACCTACTCAAATATTTTCCATTCTTCTTTTAAATTATTTTCTTTTTGCATACTGATTGGTAGATATTCTTTAAATCCTCTAAATATAAAAATAATATAAATATTTTTCATTCTACAAACTTTTTCTTAGTATGTAGATTATATTTTACTTTGTATACAGTATCTTGATGAAGAGAAGTTAATTTAACACAACAAATGTATCCATTATTCCCTTTTATTTCATAGTCTTATTAGGAATAACAAATGAAATTTATCAATCACCTCTTCAAAATCTACTGATTTTTTTTAAAACTTGTTAATATAGTTAGTTATATTGATAGTTTTCCTGATATTGAACTATCCTTGAATTCTTACATTAAATCCTAATTATTTTCTATTTTTGATACCTAATTATTAACTACTGGATTCTATTTATCAATGTTTTATATAATTTCCACTTAAATTAATAAGCAATCATATTTCCTGGTTTGTTTTATATATGTCTTTATCTGGTGTTGGTTTTAAAATCATCTGGATTCATAAAAATAGAGATTTCCAAATTTTACTTGCCTGAAACTTAACTGAATTTAACTGTATACAAACTACCTTCCTAGAATTATGTCCCTTTTCTGTAAATTTCCTTCCTCTCCCTTCATATTCCTCAGCTCTAAAAAATGCTCTGTCCAGGACATACTTTGAAGACATCTCTTCTTTGTGGCCCTAGTATAAAACATATCTACTAAGACCACATCCCTTCAACAGTAGCCTATGCAATAATACATGGCTGTTTGGCTTTCAAAAACAAACAAACAAACAACAACAAAAAAAAAAAAAAAAGCAGGATTTGTGGCATTTACTAGAAAGCCATCATGGCAAATTTTCAAGCTACCAATGTTATATCACTAAACATAGAATGGAGGAAAAACTCCCCCAGTTGGCTCCAGCATACTACTAAACAAGATTCTTCTTTCATATCTGTTAGAAATTTATGCCAGATTGGGAGGAATTCTTTTTTCTTTTTCTTTTCTTTCTTTTCTTTTCTTTCTTAAGGAATTAAAGTGTTTAAGAAGATTGACTTGACCCTGAAGGTAATAGGAAAACCAGTACTGCTCTTAGACTACAGCAAATAGGGTTCCTTTCTGGAGCCCTGAGCCTCAGGGCCTTTCCTTTCCACACCCCACCTCAGTAATCCTTTCTCAAATTTCTCCAAGTTCCCATCCAGTTCTCAGGATCAGTCAACTGACAGGTCCATTTATTTTCTTCAGAGTACTTTTCAACATATTACCTATTATTTTTTCCCTCTCCTGCCCTCCTCCAACTGGAGTTGATCAGAGGTTGTGACATATATATTTTTAAAAAATTTCATCCGTGATTCATGGCTCTTAATTCCCTCTCCAAGGCAGGATATGAAAACTAAAATTTCTCTTCCACAAAACATGTCATAGAAACTCTAATCTTCCCCTGCTTTTCTCTCTTGAGGCTGGCCACAATGAAATTCTTTGACCAACCCTTATCTGACAGTAGGTCAGACCCTCCTCATTCCTGAGGCTTCTTGCCTCATACCACAGAGGAAGGAATGCTACATAAACAGGCCAGGAATGCTGAAGCAGACCGGCCTTGCTGTTTTCCCTGTTCAGTCTATTACCACTAGATCAGACCATTTTTGCCCAATAACATTTTGACAGTTTCCCATACTTAAATCTTGCTTATGAAATGAAGCCTCCATTAACTCCAAAGGGCAGAGTCCAAAGAGATTCTAGACCGCTGAACACATGGAGGTTCCTGGAGGTTGACACACCCAGAGAGCATGGACGCCCCATGCTCCTTCCCACATACTTTGCCCTATACAACTCTTTTTCTGTGTCCTTTCTAACAATATTCTTTAGGGCTGAGAATGTAACCAATAGTAGAATGTTTGCCTAGCATGTGTGAGGCCTAGGGTTTTATCCCCAGTATTACAAAAAAGAAAAAAAAAAAAACCAAAGTAACCATGTTTAAAAGCTACAACAATAATAAGATCCCTTATAACAAACCAACAAACAAAAGTTTGCCTGAGTTATGTAAGCCACTTAATTGAACCTGAGGAAGGAGTTGTGGGAATCCCAATTTATAGTCAGTGAGTCAAAAAGCACAGGTAAAACAAGCTGTTTGCAATTGGCTTGCAATTGGGGGTAGTCTTGAAAACAAAGCCCTCAACCTGTGGGTTATGATACTGGCACATAGTGTCAGAACTGAATTGGATTAAAGGACACTGAGGTGACATCTGCCACAGAACTGATTGCTTGCTCAATGTGGAGGAAAGAGGACCCCCACACATATGATTTCAGTGTTGACTGTTGTATGAGAATATAGGAATACAGGTACTTTGTTTTTCCTGACCCATAAAGACATCCAGAGGAGTTCTTAGACTCAGATTTATAGAATTATTCTGCTGGGAGCCATCAGCCAAGTAGGTATGACAATTTCCTTGCCAGCATACCCCCATGTTTCTTTAGTGGAAGAACTCGTGGAAATAGGACATTTTGCAGCGACATTGCATGTAAGGTGACCTTGCTCAAGGACCAGGGCGGATCCGTGTTTAGGGTGTTCCTGGTTTAGGATAATTGAGTTTAGGGCGTTCCCCGTTTAGAATAGGGCGTATCCTGCTGCCTGAGTTCCCCTTGAGTTCTCACGGGATTCAGAATATATTTGGGAGACAGAAGCCCATGAGGTGGATTTGGGCAGAGAATGTGGATTTCCCCAGAACGTGTTTGTAGGAGGCTGGTGTGAGATCGGGAATAAAGAATTGCTGTTTGAATCTACAAAGCTGTGAGTGGCTCGTGATTTGTGCCCAGCCAGACTGCGGCATTTGGCGGCCCATACGGGGAACATCTGAAGAGAAGGTAAGTGAAATTGTTCGCCCCTGAAGAAGAGGAAAAGAATGGGTGAGCATTTCAAAAAACAATGTGTTCTTGTTCTGATTTATTTTGTTATTATTTCAAGTTGCCTCTTCCTAGAACTTTCTCAGGCAAACTGGGGAAAATGGTTGACTCAAAGTTTGAAGTTGTTCACCTCCGAGGAAGAGAAATTGTTAGAGAAAGGAGGCACCCCAGTAAGACCAAGAACAGTTAGGGCATATGTTGATACAATACAAAAATGTAGCCCATGGCTTTTTAAAGACGAGTTATTAAGTATATCAATGGGATCATCATGGTATCCTGTAGAAGGATTTTTCTTCAACAAGAAAGAGATGGCTAGTTCTGTTTACTACATTTGTCTAAGATCTTGGTTTTTACAGACATCTGATTAATTTACAAAGCTAAAGTGTTAAAATATCAACTACTAAATATAAAATCAAGTACTCTTTATGTGTGTTTTCATAAATTGGTAAATGGAAAAAAGGTTTAATATTGCTTTGGTCTGTGTCTTTGCTGAGACAAGGTTACTAAGAGTTAAGATTCTATCATGTGTAATTTATATACAAAGAGTATAAGAAGTTTCAGTTGGGTTTCAATTACAGTATTATAGTACCATAAAAAACATGAAAGTATTTCATTTTATTAAAGTAGAGTAATTTGTCTAGATCAGAAATTTTATAAGGGTTATTTCAGAATGTGAATTTATAAAAAGGGTTAATGGCTAAAAAAGAGATATTTAAAGATTGGAAATGTGGGAATATATTTTAATATAAAAGGTTAAAGGAAAAAAATGTTTCTAGATGAGATAATCTCTGTGGTAAATTAAAAAGTTGTAAAACGTCATTTAAAAAGATTTTGAGGAAACTAGACTTACTTTAAAAGTTTTAGAAAGGAAGAAAGAAGAAAAAAATATTTGTACATGGCAGATTGAGACAAAGCTTCTTAATGGAGTAAAAAAGGCCTTTGGTTGAAGGGCAGCCATGTAAACTAATATTAAGCGATTTAAACAGAGTCTAAGCCTCGTTTAATAGAGTGAAGCTGTAGGTGGTGAAAAAGTACATTTAAAAGTACAATATAGATGATAATTGTAAGACTTTAAAAGGTTAAATTGAAGGTGGTTAAGATGCCTTCATGAAGAAGGAAAGATTGCGTCATTCGAAGCCTAGTTAATCTTAAAAGCATTACTTAAAAAAAATAAATTAATTAATTAAAAACACGAAAATGGGAAGATAATAGGATAAAAGATATTTAGATAAAGAAGATTAAAAATTTGAAGTGAAAAACTTTAAAGACAGAAGTATAGAAAGTTAAAAAGAAAAAAGTTAGAAAAGATGTAGGAAGATTAAAAAGATGTAGGAAGACAAGAATTAGAAAATGGTTAAAAATGTCAAGTAAAGGTATTTCAGATAAAAAATACAAAAAGCTAAGACAACTATTAGATACAGATATTCAAGATAGTACTTATTAAAACAAAAAGAGGGAATTGGAAAGGGGTATATACCCCCAAAGATAAACTTAAAATAACCCTTTTTACTCTAAACTTTTTAAATTTGAATTCATCAGGACTTAGTGCTGCGGAAAGGCTTATGTATCCAAAAAATGTACATAAGCCTAAAGTACTTTGGAAAGATATTCTAACAGGACAATGGAAAGGTCCTGACCCAGTGATTGTCTGGAGTCGGGGCTCTGTTTTTGTTTTTCCTCAGGGAGAACAGCAGCCGATTTGGATTCCAGAAAGACTAACTAAAGCAATTTCTACAGACCAAAAAGAAGTTAATTTGACTCAAATCCATAACAGCTGATATCCGGAACTCCAGCTTGGCCATTCTTACATCTGTGACAGTGATCAACCAGGATGCTTTTTTCAATATCTATTTTATTATTGCATTTTCCCACATCATAAGGTTCTATTTTATTTTTTGAGCTCATACAAACCTAGGTTAATGTTTTTCTGATCAGTTTTATTTTTTGACTGGAGTTTTTAAACATTGCAATGGAGATTTCACCTAGGTAAAGCTACAAGGCCTTTATTATTATCTTATGTGTTGTACGTTTGTTTGCACATTTGTGTTTTGTGTTGTATGTCTGTGTGTGCGTATGTCCATATTTCATATATGAGGAGCGCTCATGAAAAATGGATCCAAATTATTATTTTTTTATTCACGTGATTTAAATGGCTTAATTTAAATTAGGTAAACAGCTGTTAAGGATTGTTTTTAAAGGTGGTTAACAGATCTGTTTGTTTACTAATTTAAATCAGGTAACAGCTGTTAAGGATTGTTTTTAAAGGAGGTTAACAGATCTGTTTGTTTACTTTCACCTTTCCTTTTCATTATATTTAATAATTCTTTTCAGGATAATGTCTCTTTAGCATCATTGCCAGAATTCCTATCTTCATCCCAATGAATATAACTCAACAAGTATGCTCAATCAAGGAGTCAACTTACTTGGGGAGGAAACGGATTTTGGGAGGAGACGAACATATTGATAGATTCCTCTGCTTTGAACTGCTTGCAGAACTTGCCTGGACTATGTAACTATCCTTTGGTGCAGCGAATTGTGGTAATGCTGGCATATCTTTGCTGATGGTGTCACCAGTGATGCAATTTTTCCAAAGGAGCCGTCAATTGGCTTGGTGTCGTGGCATTTCTGTATCCTCCTCCCTTCTGCTAGTGATGGTCTAAAATTTGGGGGCCAATGGCTATATGCTGGACCAGTAGTCAGTGATCCAATTGCAGTGGTATCAACCTAAGACAGGAGGCTGACGCCTAAAGGTCAGTTTTCCGATGACGGGTAAGAACCATATGTTGAATTGGACAACCTACCAGGCACGGTCCTTAAGCCACATTACTTGTTGTTTAATTAATCAGAAGCGGGGGAGATGCTGGGAGCCATCAGCCAAGTAGGTATGACAATTTCCTTGCCAGCGTACCCCCATGTTTCTTTAGTGGAAGAACTCGTGGAAATAGGACATTTTGCAGCGACATTGCATGTAAGGTGACCTTGCTCAAGGACCAGGGCGGATCCGTGTTTAGGGTGTTCCTGGTTTAGGATAATTGAGTTTAGGGCGTTCCCCGCTTAGAATAGGGCTTATCCTGCTGCCTGAGTTCCCCTTGAGTTCTCACAGGATTCAGAATATATTTGGGAGACAGAAGCCCATGAGGTGGATTTGGGCAGAGAATGTGGATTTCCCCAGAACGTGTTTGTAGAAGGCTGGTGTGAGATTGGGAATAAAGAATTGCTGTTTGAATCTACAAAGCTGTGAATGGCTCGTGATTTGTGTCCAGCCAGATTGAGGCATTATTCAGGGGTCTCATGACAATGGCCATGGTCAGCCCACTTCTGGTAAGGTGCCCAGTATTATTTTGTGGGATACAAGACTGAGCTGCCAGAATAAGGTATACATGATGATTTTGAATCAAATTATTTATATGGATAGGAGACTTTGCATTAGGAGACTTTGCATTTTTAAAATGTGCCTTTTACAATTAAACTAGGTATAAAGTCATAGTGTTAGAGCTAGCCTAGTAGTATAAAAGAAAGGAAAGAGAATGACTGAAATAAAATGTAGAGTTTAAAGATTGACAACAAATGAGTTTGAAAGCTGGAGTGTGGAGGGACCCTGACTAGTCATCTATGTAGAAGCAACATGAGACAGCTACACAGCAATAAGGAGCTTGTGGAGACAGGTTAAGGCTTAGCCTTAAAGTACAAACATACTTGAGAAGTGGGAAAAAGAGGAATTCAGAAAGGTTATGAAGAGTGGATAGTCAAAGATTAAGAATTGTTAAGGATATTGTTACGGTCTAGATCTTTAATGGTCTAGATCTTTAATGTCCCTCCAAAAGCTCATGTAGCATTGAAGGAATGTTCAAAAGTGAAATGATCAGATTATGAGAGCTGTAACCTAATCAATAGATTAACACATTTGATGAATTAACAATTTGAATAGACTACTGGATGGTAACTGTAGTCAGATGGAGAAATAGGTCACTGGGGGTATGTACTGGACTATATCTATTCCTGGCCCTTTCTTTTTTCTCTCTGTTCCCTGCCTGCCATGAGCTGAGCTGCTTTCCTCCATGCCCTTCCACCATGATGTTCTACCTCACCTCAGGCCCAGAGCAATGGAGGGCGCTATGCTGTTGGCTGACCATGAACTGAACCTCTGAAACCATGAACTCAAAATAAACTTTTTCATCTTCTAAGTTATTCTTATCGATTATTTTGGTCTTATTGACTAAAACCTAACCAACACAGATAAAAAGCAACCCTCATCAATGTCTATTTTATCTTGCTTTGTTTTAACCAAATTTTCTTCATGGTTTAAATAAAATTATACAGCATATAAATGGTAAATAATGATAAACTGTTTCTAGGAGCATTGTTTGCAAAATCTAAAATCTGGAAACAAAAAATAAAATAACATTTAAAAAATAAGAAAAAAATAAAAAGTAAAACCTGGAAACAGTGAAAAAATGAATTGTGGTTATAACGCAAAACCATATAGCAATTAATATAAAAGTATATATAATAAGATAATTCTCAGAAATATAATGCTTAGTAAAAAAAGCCAGACACCAGGAATAAAAATCACATAAAGTTCCAAAATAGGCCAAATTGATCTATAATGTTAATATACAAGCTAGTTGTTTACTATTGGTAAAGAGGTAGCAGTGACTAGGAGGGGTGCAAGAGGAACTCGGGATGTTAATGTCCTATTTCCTAACTTAGGATAGTCAGAGGAGTGTGTTCCCTTGTGAAAATTTGTAAAATCGTGTTTCTATATACTTAAAATGCATGGATTTAGGGGAGTATAGATTATACTTTAAAGTTTAATCCTAAATTTTATTTTATTTTTGGTGCTGGGAATAGAACTAAAGGCTTCTTATATGCTACACATGTACTATACCACTACACCTCTAGCCCTAAAATTATGTTTTTAAATTTTATATATTTATTTACTTTGTTTGTTTTCCAGATTTGGAGATTGAATAGTAGAGAAAACCCTATTACTGAGTTGCATCCCCATCCCATTTTTATTTTTATTTTGAGATAGGATCTTGCCAAGTTGCCCAGACTGATCTAGTGTGCACCAACATACGCAGATAAAGTTTATTTTTTAATGTAAACAATACCACCAATTGTTGGGTATGGAGATGCATGACTGTAATTCCAGTGACTCAGGAGGCTGAGGCAGGGGGATCACAAGTTTAAGGCCAGCCTCAACAACTTAGTGAGACCCTGTCTCAAAATGTTATAAAATTAAAAATGGTTGAGGATGTAGGTCAGTGTTAAATTACTTCTGGGTTCAATCCCAGTACCAAAAAAAAAAAAAAACTCCACCTCCACCAATTTTCTAGATGACAGGAAGTCCTATATTCTATAAGGTTTTTTCAAAGATGTGTAACCCCCCATATAACTTATGGTCCTCAAAACCATTTAACTTCTATCTCATGGTTTACCCTGGTGAAAAGAATACTATATCCTAAATATATATATATATATATATATATATATATATATATATATATATATATCCTAAATCCTGGATTTTAATAAACATTTCCCTACTGCCATGAACTGTAAAAAAAAAAAAAAAAAAAAAAAAAAGTAAGCATCATGCAATAGGGAACATTTTTTGCAAAACAAAAAAATATATAGTAGCAAATATCCATGGAACCTAAAATCAGAAGCTGGAGCTGGGGAAAAAAAAAAAGTATATGTGTGTGTGTGCGCACACACACACACACACATTGACATTTACCTACAGAAATGAGCACAGAGATTTTTCAGAAAAATAGAGAAATCATTTTAATAGACCATCTGTGAATATAGGAGATAGCATTCTATTCAGGTGACTATTTCTTTGTTTATGGAATTCTATTTTTATGGCTGAAAACAGAGAACCATTTTAGAAAACAATCCTCTTTAAGTGGGGATCCTTTACAGTTAAGTCCAACTTTGTACTTCTTAGGCGGCAGCTGATGCATGATACCTCTAAGAGTCTAATTTATCTTTTTTAGTAGAGGAAGTTACTTCAATATACTTCTGAAGTTTAAAATTCACTACATGTTTTCTTTACTCTTGCAAAGATTATAGAAAGAATCCTTAATTTTATAAACAATAGCAGCACGGTCATATAAAACAATGGATTAGTTCGGTTCAAAATACTCAGCAACTCAGGATTCAATCACAGCATATTGTAATTCAAAGAAAATTCAGATATTATAGAATGTATTTGCTCGATTTTACCTGCCATCACCTGTTCCTCATTCTCTCCATAACAATTTGGGAAAATATCTTCTTCCCTACTCTCCCTTCCTGTGATATAAGTAGAGGCACTTCATCCCTGTCCTGGATCCAGGAGTGGGCACATGACCCTGGAATGGATGCTCAACATATCCCATTGTTCCAAAGTCGTACACATTTTCCACCCTATGCCATAGGAAGCAACTGCAGAGTTTTTTTGCTAGAAGTGTTGAGAAAAAGATGTTATCTTTCCCCTGGAGTTATTAAATAATAAAAATGTAATCTAGAGTTGTGAAGGGCCGGCACATGAAGGTCTGCTTGAGCATGAAACCAATTTGTTTGTTGGTTTGTTTGTTTTAGTACTAGGGATTGTACCAGTACTCTAATACTGGGATACTACCACTGAGCTACATTCCCAGTCTTTTATTTTTAATTTTTATTTCTATTTTAAGATGGTCTCATTAAATTGCTGAGAGTCTTGATAAATTTGCTGAGCCTGGCCTTGAACTTGTGATCCTCCTGCCTCAGCCTCCTGAGTCTCTGGGTTTACAGGTGTGTGGCCTGAATCTAGCTGGACAGAGTCATTTTGGCTCTTAATTCAAGTGCACCTGAAGATAATGCTGTTACAGACTAAATTGATCCTCTCCCAAATTCATATGTTGAAGCCCTAGTCCCCATTGTGAGTGTCTTTAGAGACAGAGGCTTTAAAAAGATAGTTGAGGTTAAACCAGGCACCATGGGTCATGCCTATATTCTCAGCACTTCCAGAGATTGAGGCAAGAGGATTGCAAGTTCAAGGCCAAACTCAGCAATTTAGCAAGGTTAATGGTTAAGAGGCCCTGGGTTCAATCCCTTGTATCAAAAACAGAAAAGGTACTGGGGATATAGCTCAATTGGTAGAGTACTTGCCTCACATGCAAAAGGCCCTGGATTCAATCCCCAGCACGAAAGAAAGAAAAGGAGGGAAGGAAGGAAGAAAGAGAGGGAGGGAGGAAGGAAGGAAGGAAGGAAGGAAGGAAGGAAGGAAGGAAGGAAGGAAGGAAGGAAGGAAGGAAGGTTAAATGAGGTCGTAAGGATGGGGCCCTAATCCCATGTGACTGTTTTCATAAGAAAGAACACTAGGGATGCACATGTACAAAGAATATGTGAAGATACAGAGAGAAGATGATCCTCTGTGAGCCAAGGAGAGAAGCCTCAGAGGAAACAAAGTTGCTAACACTTTGATCTGCAGAATTGTAAGAAATAAATTTCTTTTATGTTACCCAGTCTGTGGTATTCTGTTATGTCAGCACTAGCAGGGTAAGACAAATGCCATCCCTGGACATCTTTTTTTTTTTTTTTTTTTTTTTTTGGTTGTTCAAAACATTACAAAGCTCATGACATATCATCTTTCATACATTTGATTCAAGTGGGTTATGAACTCCCATTTTTACCCCAAATACAAGTTGCAGAATCACATCGGTTACACATCCACATTTTTACATAATACCATATTAATGACTGTTGTATTCCGCTACCTTTCCTAACCCCTACTATCCCCCCTCCCCTTCCCTCTCATCTTCCCTCTCTACCCCATCTGCTGTTGCTTAATTCTCTCCCTTGTTTTTTTTTTCCCCTTTCCCCTCACAAACTCTTATATGTAATTTTGTGTAACAATGAGGGTCTCCTTCCATTTCCATACAGTTTCCCTTCTCTCTCCCTTTCTCTCCCCCCACTCGTCTCTGTTTAATGTTAATTTTTTCCTCATGCTCTTCTTCCCTGTTATGTTCTTAGTTGCTCTCTTTATATCAAAGAAGACATTTGGCATTTGTTTTTTAAGGATTGGCTAGCTTCACTTAGCATAATCTGCTCTAACGCTATCCATTTCCCTGCAAAATCCATGATTTCGTCGTTTTTTAGTGCTGCATAATACTCCATTGTGTATAAATGCCACATTTTTTTTATCCATTCATCTATTGAAGGGCATCTAGATTGATTCCAGAGTCTAGCTATTGTGAATTGTGCTGCTATGATCATTGATGTGGCAGTATCCCTATAGTATGCTCTTTTAAGAGTCATTTTTTTTTTTTTTTTTTGGTAATGGGGATTGAACCCACTGAGCTACCCACTTGTTTTTATTTTTTATTTTATTTTTTATTTTGAAAGAGGATCTTTCTTAAGTTGTGGCAAGTCTGGTTAACTTGCTGAGGCTGGCTTTAATCTTATGATTGTCCTGCCTCAACTTCCCAAGTGGGATTATAGGCATATGTCACCATACCCAGACGATTTATTACTTGTTGTTGTTGTTGTAGATGGACAAAATATCTTTATTTATTTATTTATTTTTATGTGGTGCTGAGGATTGAACCCAGGGTCTCACACCTGCAAGGCAAATGCTCTACCACTGAGCTATAGCCCCAGCCCAATTTATTACTTTTATATACCATAATTTGAGTTGGAATATTGACTCTCCTAAAACTGATATAAATGTCAGACTTGGTATCAGAACATAGTATTAAAAATAATGCATCCCAAATGTGGAAATGAATATGAGGTAAAAAATTCCTCATAGTTAAGAAATAGTGAAAAATTCCCTTATTCCCTAAAGAGAAATGATTATCAATTCCTCTTTTTCAGTAGAAAATACCTGGTTGCCCATTTTATCCTAGGACTTTCCATATATCAAACATATAAGGCCCCCCCAGGGTATAGCTCGGTAGTGGTAGAGCAATGCTTAGCCTACACAAGACCCTGGGTTTAATCTCCAGCACCAAAAAATCAAAAACAAAAATGAAACAAACACACCAAGTCTAGATGTTTAGAGACTTAACACAAAATTCTTTATGTTGGAATGTTTACCTTTGGTTGGGCAGGGGGCAAGTTCCAACAAGAAAGAGGAAAACTTTGTTTGAAGCTGTTTGTCTAAAAACAGAAAGATAAAATACAACTTTGCCTGTGGTTAATAATCTAAGATGGCTGAAAGTCAGTCTTGGCTTTCCAGAGTGCTCAAATTCTGCACCCTCCGCTAAAGGGAATGATAACAAAGTCAGAATACTGATACCCACAGATCACTCCCAGTCACTTCCTGTTATTCATTCCTGGCTGACAAAGGGAGTAATTGTTCTAACTGCAAAGAGCCAGTTATTGGAATAGAGCCAAAAAAAATTCACACTAGCTCCCTACCTCTGATAAAGCCAGGGTAGAAGTCAATGAGCTACCAGGTGGTAGTTGGTCCTAGCAGTCAGCAAAGTTTGTTGTTGTTGTTTCTTCTTCTTCTTCTACTTTTTGTAGTGGGGATTGAACCCAAGGGTGCTTTACCACTTAGCTACATTTACCTCAGCCGTTTTTATTTTTTATTTTAAGACACAGTGTTGCTAAGTTGCTTAGTGTCTTACTAACTAATGGCCTTGAACTTGCCATCCTTGGATTACACACATGTGCCACTGCACCCAGCTAAGGTCTGTTTCAAAGAGAAGGAGGGAAAATGAAAAAGAAAAAAGAATTCTGATTTTGGTCACAACCTCAGGGGAAAAAATGCTAATCTTACAGGTGAGTTGTATTTCCATAGAAACCCTTAGGCCTAGCAAAGCCCTGTGATTATTCAACATCTTAGGCAGTAAATACGCAATCCCCCAAATCTTCCAAAAGGAATTTGACTGCTAAAGCACAAAAAAAAAAAAAAAGAAAAGAAAAAGAAAGAAAGAAGAAAATTTACTCTTCCATAATATAGCAGGAAAGATTTTTTTTCAGATAGTAGAGCCCATGGAAATAAAACTAGCTGACCAAGGAACTCTTGCCAGGGTAAGGATTTCTGCTATTCTTTTCCTTCAGGGTGTTATACCATGGACTAATGATCATTATATATGATCTCCTTTCCATTTCCTCATTTCCTCTCATAATTATGCGAGTGATGTGTCAGGATGATCAAATGTATTATTTAGCTTTAGGATCCAAAAATCACAAAGGGATGGATACCTCCAAGTCCAAATAAGAGGAATTATTGTTGTTGTTGTTGTTGTTACTAGGGATTGAACTCAAGGGCACTCAACCACTAAGCCATATCCCAGCCCATTTTTGTATTTTATTTATTTTTAAAAATTTTTAGATGTTGATGGACCTTTACTTTATTCATTTATTTATATGTAGTGCTGAGAATTGAACCCAATGCCTCAGACGTTCTAGGCAATCACTCTACCACTGAGCCAAAATCCCTGCCCCTTGTATTTTGAGACAGGGTTTCACTAAGTTGCTTAATGCCTCTCTGTTGCTGAGGTTAGCTTTGAACTCATGATCATCCTGGCTCAGCCTCCCCAGTGGCAAGAGGAATTTATGGTACCTAGACACCATGAACTTTGAGTAACTGGAATGGCAATTATTCCTTGGAGATAATTCGCTTTTTATTTGCATGAATATCGTACTAAATGTGGAAACTGCAATATGCATGATGGTGAGCACCCGAGGAGTTGATTGTTGTGTGTTTTTTTACTTTTGTGCCTGTCAGGAAAGCCTACCTCCACTCTGCCTTCAGGCAGAACCAAGAGTTCCATGATCTTGATTCCTAATAAAGTCACTGCAGTTGAAAACTCTAGCTGTACTTGAAGCAACTTTTACTCCTATATTTTTCAGTTATATTAATCAACATATGTTTTTTTCTTCTTTAAGTCACCTTGGGCAGTTTCTTTCTTTCTTTCTTTCTTTTTTTTTTTTCCGGTAGCACAGTGAGTGGCCTTCATTTTTTACCATTTGTAAAAAAAACTGACATTTAGACTTCAAAATTTATAATACAAAATTATGGGCAGCAGTTTAAAACATTTCAACAATGGTGAGATTCCACTTTGCTGACACAAACAAGGCAATTATCCCATGTTCAAAAAGTAGGGCCTGTTTGTGACTGTGTCTTCTTCCATCTCTTCTTCACCATCATCAGTGGGCCCTGACCTTCGCTCTCTTCCAGGTATCTGACCAGACTGCAGCAACCCCTTCAGCCTCTCCATTTCAGCCAGAGTTGATGCATTTGCTATGGCATTCTTGATTGCTTCTACATCCCCTGGAGATGGCCCACCTTTCTTTTTGTCAGTTGGTAACCAGTATCTGGATTAAAATTCTAGTTTTACTTTCTGAAAATCCAGCACTCTGATTTGTGGGACTTTATAAATCATATACAGTCTATAATGCTTCTTATTTGTTACAGTGATTTAAGAGATGTCAAAGGGTCCAGATCACCCAGTTCCACAAGACTATTGTTGATGAGAATGAATTCTGACAGGGCAGAGCCTGATTAAGTCCTGTAATGCCAGATTCATGGGACCCCAATAGACCTCCAAGAGCCGAATCCGATGCAATCACACAAGAGTCTTTATTGCAAGCTCGAGCCTGGACTCACAACCGTTTCCGACACAGAGGTCCCAGGGAGTGAGCCCCGGTCCTTTGTTCAGTGAGATTTTATAGGTTTTGGGGGGATACTCTATGCCTCACAACAACACACAGCAAACCATTCCCTACCGTGGGAAAATCAAACAACAACTCTTAATATTGATTAGCACATTCACTGGCGGGAACAAGTTGGGTAGGGGTGATTGATTAGTACAAGAGGAGGATTCCTTTAAACTAATTGGTTTAGGCCATGAGGGGTGTACGTGCCGAACTACATGGTTTCCCCACATGTTATCAACCACCATAAACTACTGGGGGGTCATCTGGCATCTCAGGTATTTTCTGTGTCTCATGCTGATTGGTGGTTGCTAGGAGGTTGCTATGGGTCTCCACCTAGCCTAACTGAGTCAGGGACACCTGGTGAGGCAAATCTCTCCTGTTATTTACAGACAAACAACTCAGCAGGGTGGGTATGTGCTTAGGAGTGCTCTGTGGGTTTTTCCAAGGACAAGGGTCACGCCCCCTTCCTTGGACAGGCTTTGAGGTAGAAACTGGTTTCTCAAAAACGGAGTCCCATCAGTTTCTCAGCCCTCACCTATACTGCATATTCTGTTGTTCACTAATAATATCATCAGTCTTCTTAGCAAAGGAAAACCATACAACTTCCTGATCTCATTGTCAGAAGAATCAACAGCATCAAACTGGTCTAAGTTAGCACCTAGATTTTCAATGATTAGAATTTTATATCCCCAGAGGTCCAGCTCACGGTCCCTTACAGCATTGGTGTACTGCTCGATCAGCTCTGCCGTCAGCTTAGTTTGGGCAGTTTCTGATACTTGTAACTAAAAAAGGTGTTGCTTAGCACAGACAAAGCTTTCACCCAGTGCTGTTGAGCCTGTTAGTATTTAGACTCAAGGTCTGTATGCCCGAGTTAAGATGGAACTCAGAGCTGACAGTTGAGGGACTAGCAGAGCATTGCTAAGAAAAACTGTGAGGGAATAATCTAGATACGTGAATTATGACTTGCCATTATATCTGGCATTGTTTATTGGTCTGTGAAGTTCCCAGGAATCAAGTACATCAAGAGTCTACTGAGCTCATATGGAAGTTGTAAAGCCATTTATGTTTCAAGTTTGGAAATCCCTAAGATAATTCTCTAATCTTGATAATTTTGCTAACAACAAGTAAGTTTCAAAATAGTACAATCCTTGAAGAAGAATCCTTCTTACTATCTTTCTCAGATGCAGTCAAAGAGAACACAGGAGGCAGAACATGAAACAGCAAGATTTGAAAAGCAAGAAAAATTAAAGAAGTTCTTACTATCCTTACCACGCATCTCCAGCAGTATTTGTTACATACTATTATGTGCCCCCTGTCATCTTCCTACTTCTGGTAGGAAGTTTTTATTGTTGTGATTATATTTCCCCCTCTTCAGTGTATATTTGGTACCTTGAGGAGTTTTAGGCTTATAATTAGCTAAAGGTTGTCAGACTAGATGAACTGGCCCTGAGGAATGCATATCAGTCAGAAATCCTATCCTAGAGCTGTTGACAATAACCAGTTATGGAGAAAAAACTGTGCTTGAGTTGATCGTGATAGTCACGTGATGATTGAAAAGGTTTTTTGAATTATAGAATAATACAGTTCAAGGAAGATGTATATATGTGTAGGCATGCATACACACATAAACATTTACTTCCCATTCACAGATTTTCTGGTCAGCTGCAGATTGGCAGGGTTGGGCTAGACTCTAAGCTTTAGGTTATTATTTGTTCCTTGCAGGACCCATGATAAAGAAGTCATGGATCTCTGAAATAAGCCTTCTCATGACAAAGTCCAGAAGCTCAAGGGGTAAGCAGAAAAAAAAAAAAAAAAAAAGGAAAAAAAAGCAACAACTCTTAAAAGCCTCCACCTCTCCACCTATAACTGGCACAAAATCATTTGCACCCACATTCCATTGATCAACCATCCATGTCTAAAATCATTAGGTGAGAAAGGACACTGTGTCTGCAGAGAAGCCACACCATGGATGGAGAAGACAAAAAGATTGTAAACAAATGATACTTCCTAACATAATTTTAAGGTAACAAGAGTCATTTTTTTTTTCTGAAGCAATTTTAAATAGTTTCTAACACTAAGTAATAGATAACCTCCATGCTATAGTGATTGAACCAGATAAGCTAAAAGAAGCAAAATCGTCAATGACTCATTTAATAAGATTTACAAAGTCATGAAGCTATGATTTCTGGCTTCATTCTTATCCAAAACCTAATTATAGATATTGTTATAAACATGCTGAAAGAGTAGAGATAACAATAACAAAAACAAAAACTTTAGGTAGGTGCAGACACTTATAATCCCAGCAACTTGGGAGGCTGAGACAGGTGGATCATAAGTTCAAGGCCAACCTGAGAAACCTAATGAGACCATGTCTCCAGGAAAAAAGCCTCTAGGTTTAATCCCCAGTACCAAAAAAAAAAAGGAAGGGTTTTGATGATTTTATTTTTTGCTATGCTGGGGATTGAACCTAGGAAGGAAGGGAGGGAAGGAAGGAAGGGTTTTATGATATTTATTTATTTATTGCAGTACTGGGATGGAACCCAGGGCCTCACACATGCCAGGGAGCCACATTCCCATCCCTTGATGGTTTTATGATCCTTCATTCTATTGTACGTTAGGACAACTTCCTCTCCTGTACTTCTTGAAGTTTGGTTATGTAAACTAATAAAAATCCATTTTCTCTTAAGTTACTGTGACTTAAATTTGCGTTCCTTGCAGCTAGAGAATCTTAACTATCTAAAATGGCATGCTATAATTCCCATCGTAAGTTCAGAATCCTTGACTGGCCACAAAACTTTCTTTTCCAATCTTATTCCAAGCTACTTTCTTTCTTTCTTACTAGCCTCCAGCCACACAGTCCTCTGCAGCTCCTTACTACCCAGCACCCTTCCTTGGTCCTGTACATGCTCATTCCTTCTCCTAAAATGGAGTCCTCAACTCCTGATAAGCCTTCAGATTTCAGCTTAAACATCACATTGTGGAAAAAGCTTCCCTGATCTCTCAATCCAAATACTATATTTCTCTTTTTATTTGTTTGATTGTTTTGCAGAGGGAATCAAACCCAGGGCTTTCTACTATCTTACTATCTTTGTTTGTTTTTAGAGCACTCATATTATTTATAATATATATTTTATTACTTATCTTTTTTTAATACATTTTTAGTTGTAGATGAGCACAATACCTTTATTTAATTTCATTTGGTGCTAAGGATTGAACCCAGTGTTTCACACGTGCTAGGCAAATGCTTTACCACTGAGCAACAACCCCAGCCCCTATTACTTATCTTTTAATCAGCTTCCTCCCTTTCCAAACTGTCAACTCCATATTAATTTTGTTCATCACTATATACCCTGAATCAAGCACAGGCACATAATAGGGATGCAATTAACATTTCTTGTATAACTACCACACTTTTCTAGAGAGTAATTAACACTTGCTGCCACCCTTTTCACAACTCTGACTGTATCAGGGAGAGTTCAAACAGGTAAGTAGAACCACTATGACATAGATATGTAGAGGAATCAAAGAATCACAGACAATAGATGAGGAATAATGTGTACATACACACAAAATATGGGATTTCTTGCAGGAATTTGATCTTGTGTAATTGTGAGATCTAGATAAACAGTCTTTGTAGGCTGCTGTCTTCATCTGAAACTGATGCTTGACAACTGCAGGCCAGGCAACTGGAAAAAGATGAATATAAAGTTGAGAAAACAAGTCCACACAGGCCTGTCCATTCTTGCTGCCTCTAATCTCAGAGATGACCATGCAGGAAAAAGTGGCCTTCTTTATTACAAAGCTAAACACACAGCTGACCCAGGAGGGTCTGGTAGAAGGTGGAGCAGTTGCAGACCTGGCTGATGCCACATGCTGTTAAAGTTTGCTTGCAGATATATCAGAGTCAACCTGCATAGCTACAAGAAGTACCTGCCCCCGCCTTTTTTATTAGGGGGGATCCAGGGATTGAACTCAGTGAGATGCAACCATTGAGTCACCCTATTTTGTATTTTATTTAGAGACAGGGTCTCACTGAATTGCTTAGCACCTCACTTTTGCTAAGGCTGGCTTTGAACTCATGATCCTTTTACCTCAGCCTCTGGGATTACAGGCATGAGCCATGCCCAGCCCTACCTTCTAAGCATTAAAAAAGGAGAAGGGGGGGGAGGGGGGAGGGGGGGGAGGAGGAGGAGGAGGAGGAGAAAAATTGACTGCTATTTCACTTTGGCCCTCATAATTTTCCATGATGTTATCTCACAACCCAGCTTTAATAAAAACATAGGGAAGGAAGTTCTGAGAAATACGGTTCAGCCTAGGCAAGTTGACTTTACAAAGCCACCAAACCCCTTCAGTCCAAAGTCACTTTGGCCTGAAACAATTCCCTGACAATCTCCTAACACTAGTTTCAGTGATCTTTTCAAGGTCCTCCTTGTCATCAGCTTCTACCAGGCTGGACACTTGGGACCATCTTTCCCATTTTATTTGATTAAACCACACTTTCCTGACTTTTCTCTCTTTCACCCCATCCCACCCATCTTTTTGTGTCATTTGGGATATGGCTTTTTTTCCTTCCGATCCCTAAACGTAGATATTCACCAGTGTTCTGTATTTTTCCCTTCTTCCTCTAAATTTGCATTCACCCTTTCATTTTTACACGGCTTTAAGCACAGTGTCTCTTGGTCTCTGGATACCTGCCTTGAGATCTTGGATGATACAGGCCTAGATCCATACCCCAAATGGCCACTTACTGCTTCATGACCTTCAACTCTCTGAGTTTCAGTTTCTCTGTTAGTAAAATAAGATAAACAATTCCTAGGGACAACACCAAGAAGGCATGGAGCACTCCTCTGGATCACAGCATCATTCATTAATGGTCCCTTGTGTTTCTTCCCTTTGCTTCCGCATTCTATTCTCCAAACATCTACTATAGTCGTCATCAGGCTAGATGTCACATTCCTGCCTAAAACTAGAGCGGCCAACTTATTCATCTTTTAAAGCTTAAAGTTCCATCCCAGTGGTTCAAGAGGGTGAAGCAGGAGGTTTGCAAGTTTGAGGTCAGTGTGGTCAATTTAGTGAACTCTATCTCAAAATAAAACATAAAAAAGGCTGAGGATGTGGTTCAATGGTAAAGTAACCTTGGGTTCAATCCCCAGTACTAAATAAACAAATGTAAAACCCTTCAAAGATATTATTTGTCCTACCATAAATTTTACAGTGTTCATTAAGCCTCAAGGATGCACTGTAAGAGTGTGAAAGTGGCTTCTTTAAATAAAATTTAATTCTACAAAATATGTAACTTTTTTTAATTAGTAAAATCCCAGGGATAGTGGGGCACAGTGGTGCAAGCCTGTAATCCCAGAAACTCAGGAGGCTGAGGTAGGAGGATCGCAATTTCAACGCCAGCTTCAGCAACTTAGAAAGGCCCTGAGCAACTTAGCAAGACCCTTTCTTAAAGTAAAAAATAAAAGGGGCTGGAGATGTGGCTCAGTGGTTGAGCACCCTGAGATTCAAATCCCTGGTACCAAAGAAATTTAAAAATTAAATTAATAAATTCCAGGCTTAGGGCTTGTGTGGTAGCTAACTGGTAGTGTGCTTGTTAGCATGCATGAGGCACTGGGTTTGATCCTCATCACCGCATAGAAATAAAATAAAAATAGTGTGTCCACCTAAAACTAAAAAAATAAATATTAAAATAAGTAAATAAATAATTAAATTCCAGGCTTAGAATTTAATTCAAATTTAATTCAAATGCCACGGCACTGCCCCAAGAGGGTTCATGATCTAGTCCCCATGTCTCTCTGGCCTCATTTCCTCCCTCTTCCCTCTTTATACTCCATTCAGAGGGCTTCTAATATTTCCCAGCTACAACATTCTATTTCAAAATTCTGCGCCTTTAATACTCCATTCCTTCTGACCACCCGTGTCCTTCTCCACTTCACTCATCATTAGCACAAACTCCATCTCCTCCTCCAATGCCCAATTCCACCAACACTTCAGCTAAATCTTCCTTAACTGTATTTTGCCTTCCGCCTGTTTGGCTCTTTATCTGAGGTAATTACTACTTACATTGTGACATATTATAATTTGTACTTATCTCTGTTACAGCCCTTAAAACAATGAGTTACACATTTGGGTCTCTTTCTGCCTCTCTTGGTAGCTTATAAATTCCTAAAAAGAAAATGTTTCTCCTCTGTACGGGCTCTCACAAGTGGCCTAAGCCTTAGTTTACCCATCTTCCAAGCTTTGTGTAACGATTATATTATACAGCAGATGCAAAAATGAACAAACCCTGGCACATTGCACATTGTACAAACTCAGTAAGTGATTCTTGTTTGTGGTACCAGGCTTTAAACCCAGGGGTACTTAGCCACTGAGCCACATCCCCAGCCCTTTTTATTTTTTATTTGAGATACAGTCTCACTAAGTTGCTCAGGACCTTGCTAAGTTGCTGAGGTCTTGAACTTGAAATCCTCCTACCTCAGTCTCCTGAGTCACTGGGATTTCAGACTTGCAACACTTCGCCCCACTAGACCACACAAGGCTTAAAGCCTCGCTAAATTGCTGAGGCTGGCTTTGAACCTGAGATCCTCCTGCCTCAGCCTCTTGGGAAGCTGGGATTACACACGTGTTCCATCTCATCCAGCTGAATTTTTTTTTTTTTTTAAGTATTGTTAAAGCTTGGCACTTTGGTGCATGCCTGTAATCCAGCAACTTGGAAGGCTGAGGCAGGCAGATCACAAATTTGAGGTCAGACTGGGCAATTTAGGAAGACCTGTCTCAAATTCAGTGGTAGAGTGCCCCTGGGTTCAATCCCAGTACAGCAAAAGAAAAGAAGGAAGGAAGGAAAAAAAGGAAGGTTAAAATCAGGAACTTGAACTATCATGCATCAATCAGTCCAACCAGTAACCCCCTTTAATTCTTCAACGTCCACCTCAAATCAAACTGCCAAGAGGAAGAATTTCTTTTAAAAAAGACTTAATGTACTCTTCTGTGATTAAACATCCGTACACACACACACACACACACACACACACACACATTTTGAAGCTTATATTCTCTGTGTTCACACATAACATGCACACTGTGACCTTTTAGAACACTGCTGTTCCAAGACTGTAAAACCATGTAAAACTTCTGCAAATATAGACATTATTACGTAATGCTTCTCAGAATTTTTACTTTAAGCCAAACAAAATAAAGCAAACACCAGGATCTCGTGAGCTTTGTCATAGTACTTTTTCATGGCCCAGTCAAAATTCTTGGAGAAAAGATAACAGGAAAGGTAGTATTTTATTTAAAGCTAAAAAACTAGTCTAGAATGAGTTAACTAAATTATGAAAAGGCATATATTGAGTAATGGCACAATAAAGGCAGGAATTCAGGGTTTTTCTGTTTTCATTCATCTGGGGAAAGACCATGCAGCTAATGACAACCTAGCTCACCGCTCCCATCTCTGTGCGTGCTTGGATTTTGACTAGGGTGACTACTGCAATAGTCCTACACTCCTAGTAAGGGAAGGGAAGAAAGAGCTAGAGCCAGAAACAAGGAAGAAGTCCAGAGGAAGACAGAAGGCTGGGGGTGTGGCTCAGTGGTAGAGCACTTGCCTAACACGTAACGTTTTTAAAATACTGTTTTTAAAAGACAGAGAGAGAAATGTGTGCTAATTTTCCCCATGCTCACCTTCGCAGCAGCAAACACTTGTTCTCTTGTGTGATATGGCAGAATTGGGAAGAAAAATACTTACTGGGTGCAGTGGTGCATGCCTGTCATCCTACAGACTTGAGAGGCTGACACAGGAGGATCACAAGTTCAAGGCCAGACTCAGCAATTTAATGACATCCTGTCTCAAAATGTAAAAATGAATAAATACAATGGGCTAGGGATGTAGCTCTCTGGTAAAGCGCTACTGGGTTCAATCCCTGGTATCGAACAAACCAAAAAACACCTCTAGGAAATAGATGGAGTACATTAATATGGAAAACCATTATTCCCTTCTAGGCTACTTAAAAGAGCTAGGGTCTAATCTTATGCAGTTACACAGCACAAATGGCTCAAGTTCTTTGGACTTCTATTTCTTCATCTGAAAAAGCAGGAAGTTGGGTTGGCTTTAAATTTCTATTGATTTGTATTAAGATCTTTTGAAGAAATAATGACTTATTTTCATGGACATAAGGGAGGAAATAAAAAGAAATCAATGTTTTAAAACATTCATCATGCTGGGGGCGCAGTGGTGCATGCCTGTAATCCCAAGGGCTCAGGAGGCTAAGGCAGGAGGATCAGGTATTCAAAGCCAGCCTCAGCAACAGTGAGGCACTTAGCAGTGATACCCTGTCTCTAAATTTAAAAAAATACCAAATAGGGCTGGGGATGTGGCTCAGTGGTCGAGTGCCCCTGAGTCCAATTCACAGTACCCCCCCCAAAAGAAACATTCATCATGTGCAAGACAAATAGCACAAGGGTTTTAAAAGGACAGACTCAAATGTCCTGTTTGTGTGTGTGTTCTGTCACCTACTAAGCTGTGTGATCTTTGGCAAGTAACCTAACCTCTCTGTGTCCCCAGAAGTAAAATGGAAACAATGGTACCTTCCCTAAAGGGAAGCTAGCTATGAGGATTAAATGAATTTGTGTGTGTGTGTGTGTGTGTGTGTGCGCGCGCGCGCGCACCCGCTCGCATACAAGGTTCTTTATACCTGCATGTATATCAAAATAGTAACTGGCACAAAGCAAGTGTTCTATAAATGCTACTACAAAGATTATCACAACTTGGTAAGATAGATCCCTCATTTAAAAAAAAAAAAAAAAAAAACTTTTTAAAAAATGGACCAGAAAAGCCAAGCTTCAAAGCTTTTAAGTTTTTCTAAACTCCATATTCAATATCTTAACTGTTATCCTTTTCCAGTTAAAAAAGTGAACGACACAGCATTCTGTAGGCAATTAAGAAAAATTTACCAGTTATACAAGCATCAGTCAATCTGTATTCAGTAAATACAGAATAAAACCACAGCTGGGGTGGGAGTTGTGGCTCAATGGTAGAGCGCTTGCCTAGCATGTATGAAGCCCTGGGTTTGATCCCCTGCACCACATACATACATACATACATACATACATGGAATTGTGTCCATCTGTAACTAAAAAAAAAAAAAAAAAAAAAAAAAAAAAAAATCTGGTAAATTCTCCAACCCTGAACAGTTTTGGAAAGTGTAACGGTATCTAATCTGCCCCACGTGAAGGAACGCCCAATGCCCAAAGGGATTACCCTCCTGTTAGGAAGTCCAGTGAACGCGTGAATGACATCTCTTATGAAAGTTCTCAAGAGATGCAAATCGCCTACTTGAAATTCTGGGCCATTTAAATCTTCCTGGAGAAGTCTGTCTCTGGCCAGCAGGAGGAGACTTCTTTTAGGAGGAGGAATCCCTAAACCCTCTCTCGCAGAGGATAGGGAATGTTTTTATAAAGGGTGTGAATGGGGAGAGCACCACATGGACAACTCCAGATGCAGGTATCAAAACCCGAGCCAGATCCCATCTCAGAGTGAGATCAAGTATTACAGAG
The DNA here is from genome assembly GCF_048772815.1 of Callospermophilus lateralis. NCBI lineage: Eukaryota > Metazoa > Chordata > Mammalia > Rodentia > Sciuridae > Callospermophilus > Callospermophilus lateralis. The sequence continues at coordinate 82,656,702 of NC_135308.1, forward strand.
GAGAAAATACAGACGGTAGGAATTATGGAATCATTTACTTTTTAGAGAATAACGTGAAAATCCATCCAGCAGCTTTCACATTACAGGAAGAGGAACCCTGAAATACATTCAGTAGTTGCTGAGAGTTCCCAAGAGAAAAAGAAAGCAGGCTGAGTCTTAAAAGAGCCACATGGAATAAAAGGAGAATCCAGAAAAGTAGTGAACTGGAGCCAGAAAAAATGGTATTTGAATTCAACTCATCTCCTCAACGAATATTTATTTCTTGCTTTTTGTCAGGTAGTGTGTCAAGAGCTGGTTCTACAGTTTTGATCAAACAGACATGACCTGAGGGGATTTAGAAAGCTAGCCCAAGGAGTCAGAAACTGTACCTTTATTTTTGGTGTTTTTTGGTGTACAGTGTATATAATCGCATAGTGGTGCTGTAACAGTTAAAGAAGGGTCTTTCAAGAAAGAGGATGTCAGGGTAGAAGGTGTCTGCTCTAACCCAAATCTGCAGGAAGGCTTCTCTAAGCAGGTAACACAAAAGGCAAATCTGGAGGGTGAGTAGGAGGGGCTGGGGGGAGGGGCACTTCAACCCGGGAAACAGAAAGTGTGAAGGTCCCGAAAGTAAGAGCCGATTTAACATTAGAAAGGCCAGCCTCAGCAACTCGGTGAGACCTGACTCTGTGATGGGGCCCCCGGGTTCAATTCCCAGCATGGGGTTGGGGGGAGGGGACAGTGATGGGGCACCAGTCCGGGTTTCTTGACCTCCAACCCTCTTGGATTTCCTTTGATACTCAGTATTTTGGAAATCTCTAATTAGCATATACTAAGTGCTTTCCCACGATAATTATTAATGAATCTAAACCCCATGAAAACAAATTCGCCTGATGGATTCACCTCTTTCTTACGTACATTTCAAACATCACCTTAGCCCAAACTGTACCAGTCTTTCTCAGAGTACTGACTCAATAGACAAAGTCGATCCCTCCTCTCCTGCATATAAAAATAGCTTTTCCGAATCTACTGCTGTAATTGGCCTTTTTCCAGGGCTTTATGCGCCGCTGAAACAAAACACTTAAATGAGCAATTTATCTCTAGTTTTTAACATGGGAGAAATGACGTTTTTGTCTGTTTTGAGAGGTGAATTTTAAATTGTTGACTTATAGCTAATCCCATGTAACATCACAGAAGCAAAAAAACACTTCTGATCCCCTTTCGGTGCCATGCATATGAGTAAGACGAATAAAATGCACATTGAACCAGGTGGGGAGAGTGACTTCGCAAACCAGCCTGCTTTCTGTGCTTCAACAGATAATGGAGACTGCTCAGAAGGCCTTCCGGCACTTGTCACGTTGCCTAATTTGGCCAGCAGAGGGAGACCGGTGAGTCCTCAAGCACCACATGGAGCCACACCCAGATTATGGTTGCTTATTATCCAAGTGTCTCTCCTCTCAAAGTTCAAGAAACCCCACAGGAGATAGTCTTCTCAAGAAAGGCAATTTTTTTTTTTACTAAGATAAAATTCACATAGATGAAAAATTACCATTTTAAAGTGAACAATTTAGTGGCATTTACCACTTTCATGTTATGCAACTGTCCCTTCCATCTAGTTCCAGTCTAATAAAGGCTTACATTTTATATAAGGACGACTGTGAAAATCGCATCCCTGTTCTACCCTCCTTATTTCGTCACATTCCCAGTTTCGTCTCCACTTGCATTATGTTGGGAATGGTCCCCACACATTCCCCAGCCAGCCCTCTTCACTATAGGATTCGATTCACAGAATCTGACTCAGTGTTAAAATGACATGTTCGAAAACCAAAAAATCTCAATTCTTTACTTCTTCCTCTAGGAACTGCACAGTCGCAATCGACAGTATGGGTGACTGTTTTTACAATTCTATACCTTATTACGTTGTCATTTCCCAGCAGTTAATAAATTATTTTAATTTAAATATAGTTACAAAGCGGAAATGAATAATGAACTGCACAAAACCCCTTCAGTCTTTGATGGGAAATTTGAAGTTATTTCTAGGTTAGCATGAAAACCAAGATTTTAAGGGCACCATGTCAACTGGTGAGATAACAACTAGGAGAAAAGCAGAACCAAAGGGCTAATATAACAAAAGCAGAAAGTTTACAACCTAGATTTACTTTTTTTAAAAAAATAAAGAATTTAATCTAATTCATGGGGTCTTGGCCCAGGAAAGGGTAAAAAATGCCAAACTGGAGAGGCAGGGGGAGGGGAGTAGCTGTTGGTGACTAGGAAAGCGGGAGGGAGGGAAACGAGCGGGAATGAGGCCGGTTCCGCCCTAACAAAGAGGCAGAAACTGTGTCTCAACAGCCACCAGATCCAGTTCAGGGCGGTTTGAGCCAGTTTCTGAGCTGGATTGAGAACAACAGCCTCGGCAGAGACTTCACTAAGGTGAAACATAAAATGCAAAATGGATTTAGTCGAAAGAACCGGATTTGGCCTGGACTCGCTGGAGCCTAAAGCTGTTTCCTGGAGTAGCAAAGTCAGATAAAATATGAGGCCTGGACCCGGAACAGTGACCTGTTAACGGAAGGAAAAATTACAGAGTACAGTCCCTGTGCCATAATCCAGTCCGCATTTTCCCCCTCACTGCTCTTCATTGTAGCTGGTAAGGGAAAAAGGGCCTCAGGGTATCAGTTTTCAGAGAAAGCTGGCTGCGGTGTTGGGGGAGGGGAGGATAATGTGTCCTGGGTAGTTAAATGTGTGTGCCTGGTATGTGTGTGGGGGAATGTATCAGAGGGTCTGAAAGAGAGGGAAGAACACTTCACACCCTGTTCACACCACCTTTCCACACTTTTGCTGCATTATTGCACCACAGCAAAATATGCTGCACTTACCGTGTGGTGGGAGCGCCCTACATACAATTAACACTTGTATAGCCAATGATAAGACCTCTTCCGCCCTGTGCACTAAATGACAATACATGTGCTGTAAAATGTTCATTTCCTCTGTGTCCAAAAATATACAGATTGTACATACCTTCTCATTTAAGAGAGGCAAGCAGCTAGGTAATTTGGGAATAATTCTGTCCTCGCATCCCCTCCCCCAGGTGCCAGAACCTCCAGATGTCAGATTTAGTCCCACCCTGAATGACTTCTCTAATTGAATGGCTCCTAGTCTTAGCTGTGGTCCGCAGCTGTCTAGGGTGTCCACATCCTGCGGCCAAGTTCAGCTCAGCCTACCAAGACTAGTTACAACACTTTTCCCTTTTGCACCCAGGAAAAAAACTGCAAAGGCTAGGTCTGCTGGGAATAGCGGTGGGGCTGTATTCCCTCTTAGTGTCCAAATGTGTTTAGAATCTTCCAGTCACCAGGTAAGTGCCTCCTGATTCCAGCTTTCTCAGATTTGGAAGCCAGCCCTGGTGCAGGGAGTGGGAAAAGGGGGGCGGTGGGGCTTACAGATCTTACAAACAGTTCCTGTAACCAGCCCAGATTGTGTAGGTTTAAGAATACCCTGAGAGATTGGTAGAGGGGGAAAGGAGGCAGTCAAGCTGAAAGATGTCAAAAAAACTCTATTTTTAACCTTAACCATAGATACATTGATGGAGGATTGGAACCAACCCACTTTGCATTATTGCATGCGACATTCTAACGAATAGGAAACTTGTTACTACTGGTGTGTTCTAATTAGGAAGCACTTCTACATTCATTTCATTAACTATTAGACCTGGGCTGCTATGGATTCTGCTACAAGATTTTTTTGTTGTGGTTGTTTTTTGTTTTACTTAGGGAGGATGTGTCTCCCCACATGAAGATGCAGTAAGCTACCGAGGAGATAATAACAACAGTCATAATATTGACAGTGCCTAAGCCAGACATTGTATGAAATATTCATATCATAACTGATCTTAATTTAGAACTCCTCCTAAATCTGAGTTACTACTGGCCCCATTTTAGAGATGAGGAAAATGAAGCTTAGAAAAACAAGGTATTTTATTTACATTACACATCTGTAATGTGGCAGACAAAGATCATGGCTCCAGAATCTCTGCTTTTAACTTGTTACTCTGCCACCATCTCAGTGGCAAATGATTTACAAACTCCTTTTCAGACCCTACTGTGTGTCAGCCTACTTTGGACTAAGGGGAATAACATCATAGACACGGAGGGGGGAGGAATTGATTCAGTGATGAGAAGGTGATTCCTGCCTTCAACAAGCTTTCAATCTAATAGCTTTTTTTCCCAAGGACAATTCAGCACTGTCTGACAGAGCCCCCCCCCCAACTCCCCCCCACACACACACACACATCCTGCCTCTGGGGTTTTGAGGCCATCTGGAAAATACAGTTTGGGATTCTCGTGCTGTGTGGGGAGGAACATATGAAATAGGGACTGATCTGGTACTAGCAGGCAGCACAGGCAGGCGAGTAAAAAGGGGCAGGGCGAGGCCTCTGGGGACACGTAGCCATGGCAACCTAGCCTGCTTTCCAGAACAATGTCTCTAACCAAGAAAACACTAGAGAGAGCTTTCCCTTTATAATCCCCAAGGCCCGTCGGGCCAGAGATTGCACAAAGGGGATTCTTTCTCTATAGAGAAATGACACTTACAAGGCCCAGAAACAAAGGAAAACAATTGTTGTATAGGATCCGCCTTTGTATTTGGCTGGAGGAAAATCAACAAAGCAACTTAGTTCCTTTTCCACTCTTCACAGGAAATGAACACTGCTTTGTTCTGAGAGCTTCCTTTTTTTTTCTTTTTATATAATATTTGTTGTAATTTTTCTTTTATCCCATTTTACAGATGAGAAAGATTAATAAGCATGACTGGATCTGATGACTGTAAAACTATAATTTTCAAAGCCCAGTGTCCCTTTTAGGTTTTGTGCTTTTGGGTGGCCCTGCCTCTGCCGATTTTGTGATAATCCTACCAGACGATGTGAAGAACGTGTGTGTCCACGTGCTCGGGAGCAATGAGCCACTGGCACTGCTGCTCTGGTCCACCAGTGCTGGGCTCCATGCCACTCGCCCCTCCCCCGCACCCGGCTGCAGCCTGGAGGAGGAGGAGGAAGAGGAATGCGGAAGGCATTCCAGCTCCGCCCCTGCAAGCCACCACTCCTGCCGCGGGTTTAGGAAACTCCTAAGTGGGCTGAAAGAAGACAGCCAGCTGGTGACTGTACTTCTCCAGATTTCCAAATGATGTGGTCTACAGCCGCACTACACCCTGCGCACTGATGGATGTTGGTAGCTGGGTTGAGCCAGGTTGTGACCTCCTTAAAGATGAGCACCGGGTCTGTCGCAACTCGCAAGGCCAGGAACAATAGCATAATAATAAACGATTTTCCGTAAACGCCTACCTATATAAATAATGTAATTTTTTAAACAGTTATATGGACCAGAAGGAGTGAAATATCTCCTGATAGTAAAAGTCTTGCTCTACGGGTGCAGTGGCGCACGCTTTTAATTCCAGCCACTCAGGCTGAGGCTGAGCCGTGGCAAATTCAAGGCCAGACGAGACAACTTAGACCCTATCTTAAAATTTTCAAAGGGCCTGGAGATGTAGTGCAGTGGTAGAATACTTAACGAGCACGTGGGAGGCCCTGAGTTCAAACCTAGCGCCTCAAATTTCTGCTGCTGGAGCACCCAGTCCATCATAAAATTGGCAAGATCAAAATAATGACCGACCGAGTCCTCATTTTCAGTCCTTTTGTGCAGTAATGAATAAGGGAGGTAAATAGGTCACATTCTCCTATATGTGAATATAAAGAAATGCCTAAGGAGATTTAAACTACACTTTCCACTTCAATCCTAGAGATTTTGCTGCCACTTAGTGATAGTGTCTGGCCCAACAAAGATGAGAACCACTTCCAGAGAGCCCTTACTAGGAGTCATTTGGGGGCAGGGGGTGTAACTCGATGGTAGAGTGCTTGCCTAGTATTCACAAAGCCCTGGATTCTCTCTCTAGTATCTCTTATATCTCTTAATTCAATATTCATTTAAATGCTTCCTAACCATTAGGCACCATGGTACCATTTACTGTGCTAGACCTGTGAATCTAAAAAATCACAAACAGCATGGAACTTCTTTTCAAAGAGCTTACAGACTCAGCCGAAAATCAGCGACTGAAAGTGTGATGTGACATATGCTTTATAAAGATAGAGGCAAAACTGAGCATGGTGGTGCATGCCTGTTATCTCAACAACCCGGGAGGCTGAGGCAGGATGATCGCAAATTCCGGGTCAGCTTCAGCAATTTAGGGAGACCCTAAGCAACCTTGCAAGACCCTGTCTCAAAATTAAAAGAAAAATGGTTAGGGATGTGGCTCAATGGGTAAGTGCTCCTGGTTCAATTCCTTGTACCAAAATGAAAAGAAAGGAAAGACAGGGGCAAGACGATGTGCTAGAAGAAGAGCGAAAGAATATGAAAACGGTAGACAGACTCCTCCAAAAGAACTGCAAAAAGAGATGGAGTTAGCTAGAATTATATCAGACCCAGGGATCATAAAAACTAGGTTTTCATCCCAGATTCAGCTTTCAGGCAGAAATAAAAGCATCCAAATGATAACAGAAAGCTAAGAGTTGAGGTCCCAAGGCTGAGTCTTTTCAGGACATGAAACAGGAGGATGACCATAGTCAGAATTCATCTGTTTCTTTACCAGGAAGCTTCCAAGTGTCCTCATAGGATAATAACTAGTGCACAAACATGAAGAATCCTGAAAAAAATGTAAGCATTTGACATGAAGATTTCAACACCCAAAGTACTTTAAAATTTCAATGTAATATTTGTAAATTTAGAATTATTAGCATACTATTGGACCTAATATAAGAGTTGCAATTAGAAAAATGACATTGAGTCAATACTAATGTTTTCACTGAAGATTCCAAGTGTCCATTATTGAGACCTGTTCACACATTTTAGGATGTGGTCTAACATCAGCATTTAAAGTAGAGCCTATGCCCATGCTGTGAACCCTAACATCCAATCTATTTAACCATTTCAGGTTTTAAAGGACAAAGGGGGCGGGGGCCGGCGGTGATATTCTTTAAGAGATCTGGGGAAATGTAAAAGGTGGATTGCAGAAAGTCTGTTATCACACTACCACGCCAAAAAATTTTCAGACAAATCTTTTCTTCTTGTATTGGTCTGTTTTGTGTCGCCTTGAAAAAACAAACTACCCCAGCCAAAAAAAAGAAAAAAAAAAAAACTGAGGCTGGGTGACATAAAGTAAAGAGGATTATTTGGTTCACGACACTGGGTGAATATAGGATCTAAACAGCATAATATTAGTGACCTGGTAAGGGATCTCTGGGTGTGTTACAACATGGCAGAAACCTGAAAGGGAATTTACTGTGTGACGTGTAGAAGGAAGAAAGTATGTGGGGTGGTCTCATTTTAATAAACCTCTTCCTCAACTGATTCATTTATGCAAGTCACAATCCACTCTTTTCGATCAACACTAACCATTCATGAAGGTGGAGTCCCTCTGACCTGATTAACTTCTACTAGGCCCACTCGAAGGTTCTACACACTGGAGACCAGTTTCTAGCACATGAATATTTGGAGAACAAACTATATCCAAATAGGATGGGTCTTCAGTTTAGAGTCATGATGTACTATTGTATTGTCTAATCTCTGAAATTACACATTTACTTTGGTCAATAAGAGAGAAGGTGATATGTAACACTTTCAGGAAAAACTGGGATCTAATAAACATACACTGATCTCTTATACTATCATTGGAGAGCTCAAAGAAGCATGTTGAGTTGACATGTCTTTCACCCAGAGTCGTCTTGCCAAGGCACATTAGACATGTAGTATGAGAAAGAAACAAATTTTTCATGTGTTAAGTCATTGAAAATTGGTGGATATTTGTTCCCTGGTACAAACTAAGTTATCTTGATTAAGTCATCTTTTAATAACCATTCCCTACCCTAATTTCTTCCTATCAGAATTCCTTCCTATACATAGTCTTCTGCTTAAGAAACAACTCACAACAGCTGGGCATGGTGACACAGGCCTGTAATCCCAGTAATTCAGGACACCGAGGCAGGAGGATGGAAAGTTCCAGGCCAGTCTTGGCAGTTTAGTGAGACCTTATCTCAAAATTTAAAAAAGAAAGAAAGAAAATTAAGGACTGGAGTTGGAGCTCAGTGTCAGAGACCTCTGAATTCAATCACCAGTACCACCAAACCACACCAAACTGACTCCAGCTCCAGTCCCTGGGTTTGGATCTTGTTAAGCATAAATCAACTGTGTTGATATTACTCTCTTAATGATATTTGTTTAGTAATTGGAATATGACCCAAATCTGCCCAGTGAAAAGTGAAAAAGGAAAAAAAAATTTTCAACAGGAAGACTCAGAAAAGTTTCTCAAATGAAGAAGAAAAAGAGAAAAGATGGGAATATTTATTCTACTTTATGGAATAAAGTGTTGCCCAATTCTGTAATGAAAAATAAAACCAATTAAAATCTTTGAACTAAAAAAAAAAAAAAAAAGCTGGACACCAAGGCAGAATCCCAGCAGCTCAGGAGGCTAGCCTCTGGGTTCAAATCCCTAGTACAAAAAAAAAAAAAAAAAGAAAAAGAAAGAAAGAAAGAAAAGAAAAGAAAAAGAAGAGATTCACTTTTTTATTGTTGTTCAGAATGTGGTTAAGGGCCCTTCCAGAACAATAGGCTCTCCTAGAGCAAACAAAGAGAAGGAGAGGTGGCATACTCAGTACCTATGTGTGCATGAACAACTTTGTTGCTACTCTATAATACAGAATACCCAATCAGAATGTATGTTACCATATAGGGGAAACAAAGGGGCTAACAAGTAAAGTGGAAACTAACAGGATATATAAAGCAACTTCCTGCTGTGCTTAGGGTTCAGCCTTTGGAGGAAATCACCCAGCTGGGTCAGTGCTGGCATTAATTAACAGTGCTTCCTGGCTGAAAGCCTGGGTGTTTTATCTCTCTGTACAAGAAGGCTGCAATATTTCTTGGGGACTTGTGTCCAGGATTTGGAGACCATGCAAGTGCCAGGATGCCAGGAGAGGGGATCTTCCCCAGAATGAGCAGACCAATTGATCTGCAGAGGATTAGCCCTCCTGGAGTGCTGGGGTCCCGAGCACAAAGGAACCCAGTGGAGCCACGGAATTAGCACAGGGACGGGTAGGAACTGCCCTCAGTGGCAGAAGGGAAGCCTGATCACCTTCCAGATTTGTCTGAGTAGTCTCAATTGCATAAGACTAATCAGCAACTCAAGGAAACTGGGATGAGGGCTGGAGATGTTGTGTGAGAGTGAGTAAATGAGATGGACAAAGAAAGTTCTAACTCAACCAAGAGCTAAAGTGAGTGTGGAGTCCTGCTCCATGGGTCCATAGTGATCCTCATACAGCTTAGGTAGCCCTCCTTGGAGGGGTCCTGACTCTGGGGTTTATACCATCCCATGAGTGCTAACAGACACCCAAAATATCTCTGTGAGGAGAGTGGCCAGAAGAAGCAATTGCTCACCCTCTTCCCCTCTCTCTTTTTGTGTGTGTGATTGTCATCTTTTAGGGGGAGGAAATGGTTGGGAAACAGAACAAACCTAACCCCCCACTCCCAGAGTGTATGATAAAAGTTTTCAAAAAAAGAGATTCCAGAGACTATGGAGTCAAATTGACTCCCAAAAAACTCTGAACCTTCTGTGAAATAGATTGGCCTTCATTTGGAGTAGGTTGGCACTCTGAGGAGCTCACTAGAAAAGGAACTAGCAGTTATCAAGGTGTTTAGGGTCATCGTGGGGCCCAGGCCACCCTGACCAATTCCCCTACATTGACTGTTGGCAAGATATGGTCTTCTCTTGGCCACTTTGGCTGAAGGCTTGTCTGGAAGAGAACTGTAAAATTATAATGGCCTAAGTGACAAGTCCCTCAAAATGCTCACCAGAACCCAAGAAACCCATTCAATCTGGAGAGTCAGAGGAGCTTCCTCTGCTTCGTGCACCACTGAATCCTCCACTGCAGCCTTACACTCCTCATAGTTACTGCAGCCAGAACCCCATCAGAGGCTTCTCACACCCTTGAAGCCACCCTCTGGTGAGGGCACCCAAAACACTCCTGAGCATACCCAACTATCTTAACCCTATATATTCTGGCTGAGAAGTGCCAGGAGGATCCTGCTGGTAGCCATCCTCCTAATACTTGCTACAGTGCCCTACAGATGCCACTGAGAGAAACCTGGCAGGGGGGCATCTACTACAATCAAGATGGTCATGTGCAAGGGGGACAATGCACCTTCATATATCAACTTTTTACCACCACTGATCTCCCAAATGGAAAAACCACACCCCTCCTACACTGAGAAAACTCAGGCTATGATTGATTTAATGCAATCCATCATTCAGACCCACAAGCCCACTTGGACTGATTGCTGCCAGCTGCTCCTGACTCTATTAACACTGAAAAGTTACCCAGGCCATGAAGTGGTTGGAGCAATACACCCTAGCAGGAATCATGAATGCCCAGGCCTACACCCAGAAAAAAAGTCCCCGAGGAAGATCCCTGATGGGACCCTAATGATGACTGGGGATTTTAGATGCTTGAACATTATCAAGAGACTCTTTTTTTTTTTTTTTTTTAAGAGAGAGGGAGAGAGAGAGAATTTTTAAATATCTTTTAATACTTATTTTTTAGTTTTTGGCAGACACAACATCTTTGTCTGTATGTGGTGCTGAGGATCGAACCTGGGCCGCACGCATGCCAGGCGAGCGCGCTACCTCTTGAGCCACATCCCCAGCCCCTATCAAGAGACTCTTTTAGGTGGCAACAAGGAAGGAGGAAAGAAGGCCATGAACATGAACAAGATCTCAGAGATGCTCCAGGGATCTGAAGAGAGCTCAAGTCAATTCTATGAGAAGCTATGCAAAACATTCTGTCATTGCACTCCCTTTGACCCAGAAGTAGCCAAGAATCATTGAATGGTTAACATAGCCTTTGTAGGTCAGGCCTAGAGAGATGTCCAGTGTAAACTACAGAAGTTAGAGGGCTTCACTGGCGGTTGTGATGAAAGTATTTGCTGGGTTTTTGTTCTCGCGACCAAAAGGCTCAGGGGTCACTCTAGTTAAACTGGGCTAACTGGGCTGCACAAAATAACCACACAAGAGACACAAATACCTTTTTCTTTGGGGTTGCTGTGACGGCTCCTCTGACCTTAAGGGTCCGCAGAAAGAGAGAGCAACAGCACACGCTGACCCCTTTTATTAAGGAGAAGTTATTTAAATGAGGCAAGGGGTCAGGATTCAGGGGGCTGAGTCTATCTTTATGATGTCCACTGTCAGCAGGTTAACTGACACCTGGGTAGGCCACACCCAAGGGCACAGTAAGAGGAGGGGACACACACAAGGCACTTCCATGGAAGATTCTATCCTAAACAGGGCAAGGGGTTATATTACAAAGGAACAGGTGAGCATAGCTTCACCCTTGGGGATGTAGCAAGACACACCCATTTCTGTGACTGAGCGCCTCAGCACCCAGCTGGGGAGTGTAACTCAGTGCAACCCGTAAGGTTGGCTTCCCACAAGTATTTGTCAACCAAGACCAAGAGGCCTGGCTGGCATGAGCAGACCAGAAAATAAAAAAGAAGGTAGATGTGGTTACTGCCCCCCTAGTGGAACTGTTGGGGTACTCAATGGAGGATTGAATTGGGCCAAAGCTGAGGCCAAAGAAAGAACTGCCAAGAAGGGCCACCTCACCCAGAGGTGAGATTAGGAAGTAACCAGTGTGCTCATAGCTCTCAAGAATGTCACTGGAAAAACAAATGCCCGAAACAGTCAGAGGATTATCACCCAGTGCCCAGATGAAGGAGAAGAGGCCAAGTGATTCATGGACAGTACTAACCAATGTGGCAATCATATGAAGCCCTGAGGATAATTTTGTTGGATTGGCTACCATGGGAAACTATCAGGAAGAGTAGCACAGACTGGGCTCCATTTTATTAGGCCTCCATGAGCCTATGTGGTCTGAATGACCATGGGGGGCGGATCCATGGACTTCATGATTGTTACCAGGGCTGAACATTCCATGGTGCTCAACATGTGGGCCCCTTCTCACAGAGACAAGCCATTATTGTGGGAGACACAAGTAGCTGAGTTCGTTGCCCCTTCTCACTGCCTCTATGATACAATTTAGGTGGCTATGAAATTATTCATGAATTCCTATATGTGCCCGACTGCCCTGTGGTTTTAATAGGTAGGACCTATTGAGAAAACTTAAGCCTCAGATAACTTTCAACTCTCATGACTAGGCCATCCTGATCCAAGGAAAGTCAGATGTGAAAATCCGGACTCTCATGGTCCCCCAAGGAGAAGAGTAGCAGCTCTACAGTCTCACAGAAAGGCCACAACAGGGGATTGAGATGCCTGGGGTGTGGATTGATGACAGTTCTCCTGGGCTGGCCTGAAACATATCTCTAATAGTAGTAGGACTAAAGCCAGGGGCTGAGACTTCCCACCAAAAACAATATTTCATTCCTCACAAGGCACAAATTGGGATCCAGAGGCACCTGGGAGATTCTAAAGTACAGGTACTTTAGGATTCTAAAGCACAGAATCCTCCAACCCTGCCAGTTGTCCTGGAGCACATCTCTCCTGCCAGTCCAGAAGCCAGGATGAGTAACTATCAGTCATTCCAGGACCTATGAGCAGTAAACCAGGCAACCATTGCCCTACACCCAGTTGTCCCTAACCACTATATTCTCCTGGGTCTCATCCCTGCTGAATCTGCCGTCTTCATATATCTGGACCTCAAGAATGACTTCTGTATCCACCCAGCCCCTCAACCAATCTTTGTCTTCCAGGGGAAAAATCCTTAGAATACAGACAAAGGCCAGCTGACAAGGACTAGACTGCCTCAAGGGTTTAAAAAATTTCCATCCACTTTTTGCACCATGTTAGCCTCTGATTTAAAAGCCTTCTCAGTGGACAAACATAGCTATATGCTGCTCCAGTATGTGGATGATCTACTGCTGGCCAGATAGACACAGGAGGATTGTATGGGAGGGACACAACAGCTCCTCACTATTCTGTGGAAAGCTAGCTACAAGGTTTCAAGGAAAAAGGACCAAATCTGTCAAAAGAAAGTCAAATACCTCAGTTTTCACCTATCCTAAGGACAATGTTATCTCAGCTAAAAAGAAAACAGGCTATTTACTCAACCCTAGTTCCATCGATTAGGATTGACCCCAGGTTCAAGAGTTCCTTGGGTTGCAGGTTTCTGTAGAATCTGGATACCTAAGTTCTCGAGTGTGAGAATACTTTTTTTATGGGAACAAGCACAACAAAAGGCATTTGAAGAGATTAAACAGGCCCTCACTGATGCACTCGTGTTGGGACTCCCAGACGTGTCCAATCCTTTCTTCTTGTATGAACAGGAGTGTATACTGGTGTTGCACTGGTGTTCCTGACCCAAATGCTGGCTGATGGCATTGTGAAGTGGCATACCTCTCTAAACAATTTGCCCTCTCATCTGAGGCTGGACCCCTGCCTTTGAGCACTCGCAGCCACAGCCCTCTTAGTGTCAAAGGCTGACACTCTGATTATGGGACAAGAAATAATGGTCAGAGTGTCACACTCAGTACTGACAGAAATGGAGTACAGGGGGCAATATTGGCTGAGCAATGCACTGATGGTCAGATATCAGGGTATGCTGTACGAAACCCATGTATCCACCTGGAAGTAGTGCAGACTTTAAATCCCACAATGTAGATCATGACTACTTTGAAGTCATGGACAACGTATTTTCCAGCTGACCAAACTTAACGGACCAGCTTCTCAAAGATTCTGAGGGTGAGTATTCACCATTGGTAGCATTTGTAGGAGAGGAAGAACACCTTGCTGGGTACTTCTAAATCCAAAATTGAGTGAAACCTCTGCCAAAAGTAACCTCAGCACAAAACACAGAACTCATCACGCTGCCCCAAGCCCTTCAACTGGCAGCAGGGCTATGTGTCAATATATACACCATCCTAAGTATGCCTTCACTACCCTCCAAGTACACTGAGCTTTGTAAAACGAAAAAGGCCTAATCAACTCAGGAGGAAAATATGTAAAATACAGCAAAGAAATCTTGAACTGTTAATGCTATATGGGCTCCTAAAAAGGTGGCAGTCATCATTGTTGGAGACATCAAAGGGGGAATACCACAGTCACTGGGGAAACTGTAAAGCAGATCGAGAAGCAAAGCTTGCAGCCTCCAAGGGGGCAACAGAACCAACGGCTCTGACTGCTGCCCTACTCCCCAGTTCAATGGCAGAATGGGACCCTAATTGCTCACAACATAAGAATATCTGATTTAAAACTGAAAATGGGAGCTACTTCCTAGGGGAAGGTGGAGATTTGAAGACGGTGGAATAGCAATTCCTGAGGCCCTAGCACCAGCATTGGTCAAGCAATTCCACCAGAAGACCCACATTGACAGCTCTTGAAGCCAACTGGGCTGACATTTCTACATTCCCTGGCTCTCCTGCATAGCTTGAGCAGTGCAAAGTGTTGAAGGGGCCACATTTGAAAATAAAGTTGTGGTGTTCACTGAGCTCCTCTGGGTCTTGGTCTATAAATATTGCTAGTCTTTGTGTGTACTTTCTCAGGCTGGGTAGAGGCCTTCCCTACTCACATAGAGAAGGCACTTGAAGTGGCCCAATCTCTCCCAAAGGAAATGATTCCTTGATTTTTAATCCCAATCACCATAGGATCAAATAATGGGATGGTGTTTATGGCTGAAATGGTGCAATTAGTGGCAAAGAGGTTGAAGATTACCTGGAAGTTACACACTGAATACCATTCTCGGAGTTCTAGGAAGGTGGAGCGAGTGAACCGAATGCTACAGTTAATACTAAGGAAAGTGTTTCAGGAAACCCAACTGCACTAGGACCAGGTGTTGCCAATTGCTTTGTTGAGGATTCTGTCTAGCCCTACTAGACAGGGTTCTCCCCTTAAGAGATTCTTTGTGGACACCCTCCTCCCATTATAAGGGGTATACAAGGAGATCTAAAAGGCAACATTATTCTGAGGCAGCAGATGGAGGCTGTTGGCTCAACTCTGACCACAGTAAACCATTGGATTAGGGAACGACCACCTGTGATCCTGACCATAGATGTCCACCGGGGATTAAACTTAGGGGTACTCCACCACTGAGCCACATCCCCAGCCCTTTTTGGTATTTTATTTAGAGACAGGGTCTCACTGAGTTGCTTAGTGCCTTGCCGTTGCTGGGGCTAACTTTGAACTCGTGATTCTCCTGTCTCACCCTTCTGAGCCGCTAGGATTATAGGCATGTGCCCAGCAGATGTCCACCCCTTTAAGCCAGGAGATGCTTATCTATGGTTAAAAGCAAGGAAGTCCAACCCCTAAAACTTCTTTGGAGGGGCCAATTCACTGTCATTGTATCCACCCCCATCTCAGTGAAGGTGTCCAAGGTGGTCCCCTGGGTTCACCAGAGCAGAATAAAACTCTCATGACTTGGGAGTGCATCCTGATGTAGCGGCACCATGCAAATTGATTGTCCAAAATAAGAGAGCTGCATCCTAAGAGACCCTTGAGGAGGGCAGCCCTGTTTTACTGACCCTGGAAGCTGACTAAGCTACACATGGAAGAAACTTGAGGAATTGACCACCTGTCAGGATAAATGGACTATTCTTATTTCCAATATTGGCCTCTTTACTGAAATGTTTTGGCACTGCCACCCCTTACCCATCTCTATTGCTGTGGCCTTAGCTTCCAATTTTTGCAGTGGGATTAGTAGAGACTGCTCTGGCCAACTAGCACTGGGTTGAAAAAGCTTCGATTAGTAGTCTTTTACATCCTATTGATAGAGTGTTTCATTGCTATTGGCTGTGTCTGATCTGGTTCCCATTTGTAGACTTCATTTCCTCATCCTGTAACCCATGCCTTCCTGTGACTCAATCATGCTGAGGCATGGCCACAACCCTACTTTACCATACCCATTTGAAGGAACAATTTCAGGGATCTGTAAACATAATAAGACTACCTATTCTATCTGCCAGCAAGGGAACCAACACACATGTTTCAACCCACAGTACTCCCCAACAGGTCCTAAGCAGTGATAATATAGGTCAAATAATTATTGACCCCAAGCAGCCAGTGTCAGTTCTCTTTGATATATGTGAAGTCATAAATAAGTATTGGTCATGGTGACCTGCCAAGGCTAGTAGAGGGCTATCCTGGGGATGGGAATACAGACTTTATGATAAATATATGTATGAGCAACTCTTACCTCAACCCAGATGCACCAATAACAATGGTAACTGCCCCTACTGGAGCTATGTATAACGATCCACTTGGAAAGGGAAAGATAAAACAACTCTTCTCCAAAAGGGTGTTGCCATCTCAAGCTATATGTCAGGGGCCCATAACCCTGTTAATTTCACTATCCTTAACCTAGAAGACCCGAGATGGAAAAATGGTCACAAAATTGGCATGGCTATATATGGACAGGGCACAGATCCTGGCCCCAATACACATTAAAGGGGTTAGAACTCCACTTGAGTCTTCCTACCACCAAGTTGTTCATTCCTTTTTTAGAGAGATAAAGACTGGTTTACCCATCTCCACCACACTCAGAAACCTGTTCCTAACCTTAGCAGAAACAATGCAATCTCTGAATGTCTCTTCTTGTTATGTGTGTGAAGGAACTAATATGGGGGATCAATGACCATGGAAAGCTAAACAGCCAATGAGCCCTCTCTCTGTTCAACTACTGGTGTTTGGTTCCTCAAAACCTCAGTTATTGGAAGATATTATTTTGCTCAAGAGGGAAAACATTTTAACATCTCAGTTGGGAATTTAACATGTCTGGGCCAAAAATTCTATAACTACCCAGAAAAAATAGTGGTGGGGATCCTCAAATCACACAGAATTGTCCCTTGTCAAACTTCTTTAACCTAAAAAGGCCTGGGACATGCTGCCACAGAAATTGAATGTCAAGTCCCTGGTGGACTATACTGGATATGTAGAAGGGCCACCAATGCCAAACTCTGTACCTCTCTGAACAGATAATCCACTATTGTGGCCCTGCCACTAGGGCAGGTCCTATGGGTACCATACTGCCATCTATGTATTAAACTGTATTATAAGGCTACAGACTGATGTTGAAATTATAACTAATGAAACTGAAAGAGCCCTCAATTTACTGCCCAAACAAAGCATTAAAATTCACAATATTATCTATGAAAACTGTTTAGCCTTAGACTGTTGCTTGCTTCTGAAGGTGGGGTACATGGGAAACTTAACCCGAGCAACTGTTGCTTGCAAACTTATGAAGGCAAGGTCATAGAGGAAATCATGTATCTTGTGAGAAAGATTGCCCATGTCCCAGTCCAGACCTGGAAAGTTTGGAACCCCAGGGAACTATATGGGAGGTGGGTTTTCAACTTTTGAGAGATTCAAAACTTTTAATGCTAGAAGTCTGCCTATTCCTACCAGTTCTGCTACCTCTGGTTATAAGAGCTGTCTCCAGTCTCATGGAGGCTATGGCTGAAAGGAAAATGGCACATGTTATGATATTATGGAAATATGAGCCATTAAATCAAGATGATGCTCTTTGACCCTGAAAGGAGCTGTGCCTCAAAGGGGGGAATGTGGTAAGTGCACTCCCAGATCAAAGGGCTCTCCCAGAACAAAGAGAAGACAACATGGTCCACGCAGTACCTATGTGTGCATGCACAGCTCTGTTGCGACTCTATCATATAGAACAGCCAATCAAAATGTATGTTACCAAATAGGGAGACAAAGGGCTGACATGTAAAGGGGAAACCAACAGAAGATATATATGTAAGACAAAGTTCTGCTGAGTCCCAGAGTTCAGCCTTTTGGTGTGAATCCCCTGGGTAGGTCAGTACTGGCACAAATAAACACTGCTTCTTGGCTGAAAGACTCAGTGTCCTGTCTCTCTGTGAGAGAATCCTGCAACATGTTGTCATACACAGGTATTGCATTAGTTATATATTGCTGTGTAGCAATTTACAAACATATTTTATTATCTGACTGTTTCTGTGAGTTAGGAACTTAGGAGCAGTTTAGCCAGACAATTTGAGTCCAGAATCTCTTATGAAGTTCCTGTTAAGACATTGGCTATGCTACAGATATCTGAAGACTTGACTAGGGCTAGCAGATCTCCTTCCAAGGTGATGCACTTAAATGGCTATTGACAGAAGTGCTCAGTTCATTGCTGACTCCTGGCAGGAAAGCTCAGTTACTTGCCATATGGACTTCTCCATAGGGTTACTTGAATGTTCTCTTAATAAGATAGCTGGCTTTACCTTAGAGTGAGTCATCTAAGAGAAAAAACAAGGAGGAAGCCACATGTATTTATTATTCTAATTTTACGAGCAAGACACTTTATAATTTCTATTGCATTCTAGTCATCAAAAAGGAATTGCTAAGAATAGCCCACATTTAAGAGGAGGAAAATTAGGCTCTACGCTTGCAGGAATATTAAAGAATTTGTGCACATAACTTAAATCATCACAAATGTGACCTGAGGAAATACTGTGGCCATATTGAGATAATAGAATCTCAATATGAGATAATAAAATCTCAATATGAGATACAGCCTCAGGGTAAACCTTCATACTGAGGAAAGAGGAATGGATACAGAAAGTACCTTGATAGCCAGTGGTAGTGGCTGTCACATGCCTACAATCCCAGTGGCTTAGGAGGCTGAGGCAGGAGGATCACAAGTTCAAAGCCAGCCTCAGCAAATTACTGAGGCACTAAGCCACTTGGTGAGCCCCTGTCTTAAAACTAAAAAAATAAAAATAAGGGCCTGGGGTTGTGGCTCAGTGATAGAGTGTTTGCCTAGCATGCACAAGGCACTGGGTTCGATCCTCAGCACCACATAAATATAAAATAAAGATATCATGTCCACCTAAAACTTAAGAATAAATATTATTAAAAAAATAAATATAAAAAGGGCTGGCTGGGGATGTGTCTCAGTGGTTAAGTGCCCCTGTTTAATCCCTGGGAAGGAAAGAAGGAAGGAAGGAAGGAAGGAAGGAAGGAAGGAAGGAAGGAAGGAAGGAAGGAAGGAGAGAAAAGAGAGAGAGAGAGAGAAAGGAAAGAAGGAAAAGAAAGAAAAAAGAAAGAAAGAAAGAAAGAACGAAAGAAAGAAGGAACTATGATGACATTATTGAACCTCTGATCTTACCATGTCTGGAACCTACTCTTGGCTACTAGTTATATGGGAGAAAATATTTTTTCTTTCCTTACCATTTCAATTGATTAGAAACATGAGATTTGTCAATAGTTACGGCAAAGGGTGATAGTCAACATATTTAATCACCTATATACCATAATTTAACCTGTGTATTGGTATATAACTTAAAAATTATTTAAATATAGTCTCCATTTCTAAATTATAAAATTTATATATTTATAAAATTATTTATTCAATTACATATGCACATATGTGTATATGTATATAAAACTACTTATTTTAATTTTTCTTCAAATTATTCTAATAATTTCCAAATAATTTGATTTTTTTAAGCCATGGTTTTATAGAAACAACTGCAGTAAACTCTTATGACAACACTTCAATTGACTTGATAGTCATTAGATGGTTTATACTAAAGTTTTCAATTTGTCTTAATGATAGCACTGTTATTCATGGTGGTGATTTCTCAACTTCCAATGAACTAAAAACAAATCAGTTTCATTGAAAATTTTTCTGTTAGCTATTACAAAATTAGATTTTTATAGATGTAATTAATAATCAAATTAAGACAAAGGGAGCTGGGTAATGTGGTGCACAATCCCAACAATTCAGGAGGCTGAGGCAGGAGGATCACAATTTTGAGGCCAGCTTCAATAATTTAATGAGGAACTTAGTGAGACCCTGCCTCAAAATAAAAATTTAAAAAAGGGCTGGGGATGTAGCTCAGTAGTAGAGCATCCGTGGATTAAACTCCCAATACTTCAAGAAAACAAAAAAGTTTAATTTTAATTTCAGGCAATCATGTAAGGATCACTCAGTAAGAACATAAACAGAGAGTGGATGACCCTAGTTCCAAAGTCCTGGTGAACCCTAGATGTATGACATTGGAGTGCATCACAGGCCTTCTCTTCCCCAATGGGGTTTGGATCCACTCTTAGGCAAGCAGGGGATATGGAATAGATATTGAGAGTCAGAGCCCCACACCATGGACATCAACTAATCAAAAAGGACATTGGTCACAGTACTGGAACAGAGTCATTAACCCCTTAGTTGTTTGGATTTAGGAAGGTTTAGGAAGGTCTAGGAATGTGAATGGGTCAGAATAGTCAGGGCTACAAGGACAGTATAGAAGAGGGACTCATTGGCCTAGGGTGGTGCTTTTTTTAAACAAAAAAAAATTGGTACTGGGAATTGAACCCAAGAGCACTCAACACTGAAACACATCTCCAGCCCTATTTTATGTTTTATTTAAAGACAGGGTCTCGTTGAATTACTTAAGGCCTTGCTCAGTCTCTGAGGCTGGCTTTGAACTCACAATCTTCCTGCCTCAGCCACCTGAGCTGCTGGGATTACAGGTGTGTGCCACCATGCCTGTCAGGGTGGTGCATTTTATTGATAAAAAAATATTTAAAAATTAAAACCAGTGCTTTTACACCAGTGCACAAAAGAGTTTGATATAAAGAGAATTTGTTTTGTCTTCCTGGATAGATCTTTCTTCTTTCTTTCCTTCCTTCCTTCCTTCCTTCCTTCCTTCCTTCCTTCCTTTCTTTCTTCTTTTTTTTTTTTTTTGTATCAGGGATTGAACCCAGGGGTGCTTAACCACTGGGTCACATCTCCAGTCTTTTTTTATTTTTTATTTTGAGACAGGGTCTCACTAAGTTGCTTAAGGCCTTGCTAATTTACTGATTCTGGCTTTGAGCTTGAAATCCTCCTGCCTGAGCTTCTAGAGCCACTGGGATTACAGGAATGCATTACCACTCCAGCATTGATATAGATTTTAATTTTCTTTCCCCAACCCTTCACTTATCTCAGGCTACCGATTGGGAAAAACTGTATTAGGTGAGATATTCTGGATGATGTCCACATGGCCTTGTCTACATTATTTTTCATTTCTTATTTTGTTTATTTATATATTAAAAATTTATAAACAAGAAGTACTAAAATATGAGGACAGTTATTCTTGAGTAGCTCAAAGTTATAGAGCCCTTTCTTGGAATATGGTTGCATATCTGCACTAAGGGAGAATAATCATCTATGCAAACTCATGCTATTTATCTAAAGCAAATATCTCTCCAGAAAAAGAAGACAGAAATGTGTTCCTTTATCTGCTAAGTAGAACAAAAGAAAGATGCCCTGAGATTTCACTCTGAGTGGAATATTAATTGGATTCCACCATGAGAATATGCAGTTAGGAAAAAAATTTTTTTTTCAACCAGAAGAGATTAAATAAAGAAATCAGTTAAGGTTATTGGAAGACTGGAGAAAAAGGGAAGGTTACTCAATAAATAATATCTACTGCCATTCCTAGATTAAAGAAGGGAAATCATTATGTAGAGGCCAAGGGTATGTGGTCTAAGGCTTATGTTATTAGAATCCAGAAGCCTGCAAGAGCAGGCTGCTGCCAGAGTCACTGTAGCTTCCCATGCCAGATTTACTACTACTGTTGCCTCTGTCACCAACGTTATTGGCATTTCCACTTTTTATCAGTGGTGCAGTCTTTGTTTAAAGTGATGGAAACAGCACTGTTTCAAGTGCTCAAAACTAGAAAAAGAAAGTCATATCTTCACTCCCTCTTGCCTGTTTTTCTTCCTTTTGGGCTTTTGAGGCTAGCCTCAAATTTTCGATCCTCCTGCCTCAGCTTCCAGAGTTGATGAGATTATAGACTTGTGCCACCAAGCCAGCCAAACTCCTCCTGCTTTTAAATCTCCACCCATTGCAACATATCACCAAAATCAGCCAGGAAATGTAAGATATAGAATCCAAGCACCTTACAACATATAGCAAAGAACAGAAGTTTGAGAATGAAAGTTGAAAACAACAACAAGAAAAGAAAGTTATGTCTCATAACCCTGGGACAGTAGAGAAACTCCTTCACCTTTCTGAGGAAAGATCATTGTGGAGTCTCAATGGTAAACCTATAGACAGCCACTCAAGAGTCTCAGGCACTGAGGGATCAGAGCTATGTGTGGGGGACAAGGAAACTTCAGACAAGTAAAGAGTTCCTCCTTCAGGCAAGGGATAAGGGACAAATCCTTAACCCTTGTTAAAGGATACAGGAAATATTTAATTTTTTTTTGTGTGTGTGTGTGTGTTTGTGCGCAATTATCTGTGATAGCGGGCAAAGGATATATGAAATCCTCTGCCCTGTTTCTCTTGATGCACGCACTAAAAATTCCATATCACCAAGATTAAAATAATCAAAGTGCAATCTTGTCTAGGAATGAAAAGCATCCAAATGTAATTTGGTACTCTAAAATAAGGTGTCATTTGTATAAGGACAATGTGGATGAAGAGAACAAGGTACTATTCCAAAATAGAAAGGTATGGGGATGAACAATCTGTGGAAATAAAGTAAGACAATCAAATGAAAACCAGCAAAGTGTATTTATTTAGAATTTGCTATAGCAAGGGTGTCAACCACTGTTACTTGTCTTTGAACAGAGCCTCAAAGTTGGGCAGAGAAGCAGGAAAATTTTACAGTAGAAAACAGGGAAGGCTTCAGATATGCCCTAATTAGAGGCTAGTGGCATGGGGCAGATATAGGCTGGTAAACTAGAAGCAAGATGTCCCATGTTATTGGTTAGGGGCATAAACTTAGCTTTCTCTGGTTGATCCCAAGCTGGAAGCAAGGATAAAAATTGGGGAAGCTCTCAGTTATTAATCAAGTCCTGACCACTTGGGGCTTTATCACAGGGGACAACGGTTATTGTTTGGCTTCCTGGACTATCTCTAAAGATAGTCTGACTTCCCACAAATTTAACTTATAACAGACTGTCTTTCTGAGATGGTTATAAATAAATTAATGGTTGCTGCATATTATCAGTGTAAGGGAGGAATAAAAAAATTTCTTTATCCCCTTATGTCATGTACTTGGGGCCTGAAAATTTTTAGCTGACAGATGGTAGCCGGACATGGTGTTACATGCCTGTAATTGGTTGAGGCAGGAGGATCACAAGTTCAAGATCAGCCTCAGCAACTTAGTGAGACCCTATCTCACACACAAAAAAAAGGATTAGGGATGTACCTCAGTGGGTAGAATGCCCATGGGTTCTATCTCCAGTACCATAGAAAAACACCTGGTAAATTATATATCATATGAGAAAACCTACAATTTTATTTGATATTAATAATTTTACATAGCAGAAGGATTTCATAGAGAAGTAGAAATCTCAAAAATGAAGATAAAGTTAGGTATGGTGGCGCCTGTAATCTCTGGAAGTTGAATCAGGAATATGGAAAGTTTGGGGCTAGTTTGGGCAACTTAGTGAGACCTTAAATAAAAAGGGCTAGGAACATAGGGTCCTTGCCTGGCATGCATGAGACCCTGGGTTAGTTTCCAAGCACTGGGGTGGGAGGTTGGGGGAAAGGCAGTCTTATACCATTTTAGCAAAGGGTGATAAATCATGAATAAATGACTAGACAAAAGAAAGGGGTTTGGCTTTTAAGGATTGTTTATTATGAAAAAATTACTAGGAAATATTGGAGAAACTAATGGAATATAAGGATATAAAAGTTATATTAGTAATGTTTTTTTGTGCAGACTAAACTTGGTATCAACTTCCTATTTCCAGTGGCAAGAATTTTCTCTTTTCTGATACTAGGAAGGCACCCTTCTCATGGAAAATTTATTACGCAGAAAGAGGGAGGAGAGAGAACATTTGCTATTTCTCCATTGCCTTCAGTTCAAAATAATCAGTATGTTAAAACAGCATATTTTGGGGCAGCATGTTCTGATCCCCCTCATGGGTTCTATTTTTATATACAATCTGGCCATTGTCCATTTGTATATTCAGTCTTTCAATTCTAAATTGCAGATGTAGACTTGAGATCATACTCCTCTTGCCTGCTACAGAAGGAGGCAATGGGAATTCACTTACTTCATGATATCAATGATTTATTTGAGCAATACTGAGGCTAGGTTGAATAATTAGAAGAGTAAAGCAACGTAAACAACTAATTTTCCCTGGAAAAATTAAGAGAAATTTTATAATCCTGTAAGGGTATTTGAACTTCCTGAGTTAGTACCGTATATCCATATGCATCTCTAGTGGATAGAATTTTATTATATTATTTATGTATTTATTTATTTATTGACAATGAGAATTGAATCCAAGAGCACTTTGCCATTGAGCTAAGTCCCCAGCCCTTTTTATTTTGTATTTTGAGACAGGTTCTCACTAAGTTGCTTAGGGCCTCACTAAATTGCTGTGGCTGGCTTCAAACTTGCAATCCTTCTACCTCAGCCTTCCAAGTAGCTGGGATTACAGACATGTGTCACCATGCCCAACTCTAATGGACCGAATTTTAAACTTAATAATATGGAGAAATTTAGCCAATTATTTTGGGTCAGGACTGCTTTCCCAGTAATTGGGCTGTCTTAGGACAAATCCCAATCCTTGTACATGTTAGGCAAATGCTGTACTACTGAGCTGCAACACAGTCCTTTTGTTTGTTTTATTTTGAGACAGGATCTCCTTAAATTGCCCAGGCTGACTTCAGATTTATGATGCTTCTTGAGTAGCAGGGATTATAGATGTGGACCACCATGACTGGCTCAGGCCACATTTTTTCAGAAATACATTTTAGGCAAAAGATGTGACTGCACATAGTGTGATAAGATGATTCTCAGAAGCACTGATAAGGAAAGGGAAAGTAAATCAGGGTTATTTCCCTGACTTACTTCCCTTACTTGGGAAGCCTAGCCTAGTCACATTAATTAGCAAGTTACCACTGGGGCTACCGAGGCTCAATCATATGCTGGGAATCATTTGAGTGTTGTCCTACTTGAGTGGGGAGAGGAAGCTGGAGTACTTATCCTCTAATTCCTATCAGTTATTAGTTTACTATTGCTCCCAGGAGTGTTACTCTTCAGTACTTTGGATTTGCTCTATACCTAGGCTTAGAGAAAGCCCTCAGGTAGAGTCATGAGCTAGCAATAAGCATGCTGTCTGCATGAATGGAAAAAATGTTGCAGGGATCAGAGCATGGGTACTGATATCTTCCACACTGGCCAAGAAAATGAAAACTAGGACTCCCTATAAAGCATTAAAATCTAAGAGAATTCAAAAGTACATTACAACATCTATATATTATGCCTAAGTTTTTGTGTATCCTGTGGGTATGTTTTTGGTAAATCCCAAAAATCTTCTACAGGTCTGAATTCATTTTCATTTGCACTTCAATATCAGGCTCTGACCTGTCCTTTTGTTCTTTTAGAATTGACTGTTGGCAACTTAGCTTGAAGCCTCTGCTTTCAGTAGGCAATATGCCGAGGGTGTGGCATTAATCTTTCCTCAGCTTTGAAATATTAAATAAAAGCCAAAAATGGACCGTAGTCCTTGCCTGGGAGTGGAGCTCTGCTTGACCAGTGGTGAAATGGAAAGAGATGAATACATAGTGAGTAAAACTGATCCTTTCCAAAGGTATTAAGTAAACCCTGATGATACATTAGCCATTAGCAGTCTTTTTTTTTTTTTTTCTCCTCACAACATCATACATGTATTTTGTATAATGATGAGGGTCTCCTTCCATCTTCCATGCAATTCCCCTTCTCCCTCCTTTTCCCTCCCACCTCTCTTCCCTATTTAGTGGTAATCGTCTTCTCATGCTCTTCCTCCCTATCCCATTAGCAGTCTTTTTTGTGTGTCGCTCTTATTTTATTGCTGTCTGACCAATTAGCATGGCTGGTTTTAAACACACACACACACACACACACACACACACACACACACACACACACACTGAAGCAAGAAGGGATAGGGATCAGAGTAGAACTCCAGGACATAGGTGCTTGTATGTAAAGGTGCAGTGGTTAAGCTTTGGGGCATTGGCAGGAGGTAGATCATTTATAATCTGATTTTACTGTGCACTTGCTGCACAACAGTGAGAATATTGCTTCTCTAAACTAATTTCCACATTTGTAAAATGAACAAGATAACAGTGACACCTTCTCATGGTTCTTTGGATGATTTAACAGGATGTTGTATTTGACTCTGTTGGCATAAAGTAATGGGCATATGTCATAAAATAAATCAGTCAGGGTTCAATGAGAGAATAAAGCCACTACAAGTGTTATTAACAAAGGGTTTTTATGGTATAGGAGTACAGGGGACCCTGCTTCCATCCTCTGAGGGTTCAATAATTGAGTTTGCTGATATAAACTGACAAAAGACAGATTAATAAGAAGAAAGGCATATAAATTTGTTGTGTGTTCAGGGGCATCACAAGAACAAAAAGTAAGTACTCACACCCCAGTAAGATTAAAAATCTTATATCTTTCGTCATATGGGAGAAGGAAGTGAGGGCTGTAGGCACTTTTAGAGAAAGAATAAATGATTTTTAGTGGAGAAGAATGAACTCAAAGAACAAATAATAGCTTAGGACAAAATTAACTGGGCTATGGGTGTGGGGTCAACTCTTGGCTTTTCTGAGAGTTGATCTCTTTGATGAGATTATGGGGAGGAGGTTTGAGATGATTAACTCCTCCAGGAGGAATTTCCTTTTTTCAGATAAGGGAACTTCAGAGAGAGCCTCCCCCTGTCCTTTTGGGGGAGAAAAATAGGTGAGACAAGAGGAGGGTAGTGGTGGGGAGAAGTCAGAGAGAAGTTGTTTTCAGACTGCTTTTCTTAGTTGGAAGTACTCAGCATCTCAAAGCACTTTATTTTGAGATATCATTTTCTGAGCCCAAACAATAGGAACAGAGCTTATGACTGGGGGAGGAGATCAGGAAGTAAAGATCCAAGAAGAAGTTGGAGAAATGACCATGAAGAAATTCTCTTGAAGCCCTGGGGTGAGTGAACAAGTTGAAGCTTATAAAGAAATCTGAGAAGCCAAGAACATCCATCATCTAAAGCGAGACTGTGAATTGGGAGCTTGTGAAGCACTTGAAGGGAAGTGATGCCTCTCCTATGGACATATCTGTGTCAATTGCTGTGTGTCTGGTATTGGGCCTGCAGCTGCTTTTGATCATCAGAGCTGGCAGTTGAGAACAACCTAGTGCAGAACAGAGGAGAACAGACAAATTGGACCTGCTGGGTATCTCAACATCTGACTTACCCCACATGACACAATGAAGACCTCTAGAGAGGCATGTTTCACTTCTGCTTGGCAAATTGTAAACAAGCTCCTCTTGTGGTCAACTGGAACCTGGAGCCAAATGGGAAAGGGAATTTTGGGAAACACACTGCTTAGTTTAACATGTTGACAACAGAAAATCCAGTATACCCCAAATGATTCTGGCTTTAATTTCTGTCTCATGTAATAAAATCCTAGGAACCTAGCTCTATTTTTCTGCAGTGCTCTCTTCAGTAGGCAGCTTTACTCTGTGACAGTGGTCCACTTCATGCTTTGAATATAGCCTTTGCTGCTCTGCCACTGCAACTTATTTTTAAAATGGACATGTTTCTGTCTCTTCCTCTTTCTCTGCTCCTCCCTAATCTCTTCCTCTCCCTCATCTCAGAGGTGAACAAGATTACCTTTCTTCCCTATCCTAGGCTGAGTTATCTGTCCTGGAGTACACACCCACATAGGAACAAAGTAATCTAGATTTTGGGGCTGGTACCAGAAAATCTCAGCAATGATTATCACCCAAATTAGGAAGAAAATTACAACTCCAAACAGAGAACACATGGAATGTAGCCATTGAATCACCTCTTTTAAAACCCCCTCTTCCTGCTGATGGGCAGAATCACAGACATTGGGACAGGTGTTCCCTGTGTTTCTCTTTCTCTTGCAAAGCAATAAACCTTCTTTTTTCTTTTTCTCAAAACTGTTTCCTTGTTATTAGATTGGCATCAGGACTAAGGGCCAAGGTTTCAACACCAACTCCAGAGTTTAAGATGTCTAATGAAGTTCCAAAAATGTTGTCCTCATTCCAGCCACTGGAAAGGAAAAAGAGTTTGTCTATTCTTTTAAAATTTTTGCTGTGGTACTAGGGATGGAACCCAGGGCCTCACACACACACTACTGAGCACATTTCTTATTTGTGCAGACTTGGAGATTGCTTTAAATGTTGAACAGGCACAGACTTTGTGAGCAATGTAATTCTGTCAGATAGGAATTCTTTTTTATTAATTTTCAGTTAAGTTCCTTTCTTTGTAATCACAGCCAAAGATCTTGTCTAGAAATAGTTTTGTTTTGTTTTAAGGACTGAAAACTAGTCTTTGTTGGTTACAGTATTCATATCCATCCATTTCTCTTTCAATTTAATGACAGCTATGCTGAAGTCATTTAAAACAGACTGAGTGGGAAAAAGTACACTTAATCTACTCCTTGCCATCGGATAAATGCTTTCTATGAAGAGACACTATTTTCATCTACCTAAAGGTGCAGGTTTTCGTTTGTTTGTTTGTTTTTGTTTTTGGTGGTAGTGAAATTGAACCTAGGGCCTCACACATACTAGGCAAGCACTGTACCCCTGAGTTATACCCCGTTCTTTTTATTTCATTTTTGATACAGGGTCTTGCTAAGTTTCCCAGACTGACCTCTATAAGGTTCTTGCTTAGCATCCAGACGGCCATCTTAAGTGACAGCCACCATTTTAAGGAAATAGTTTCATTTTCCCGCCCAAGGACCTTTCTGATAAAGGCTCACCACTCCCCCACACCAACCCAACCCTTAATCACCAACATTAGGATCCGCCCAGCTCTGATTCCTGAGCTTGTCGTATAAAAATCCCAGAATCCAAGCTATTTTGCCTTTCTCTCCTATAGAGAGATGGCCTTTATTTGTCAGCCCTGACACATAAACTCTCCTATGTATCTCTGCCTGGTCTCTGATTTTCATTTCTCTGAGTTCTGGGGGCCCAATACTCCTTCTATGACCTCTATTGTGGGGGAAGAGGGTAAACCTTACTAACACAGACACCTAGCCTTATTTGCACTTTTGGCTCTCTAATTTTTACCCACTCCTTTTTGGTCATTCCACAGGCCCTGTACCCCGTATGAGCAGGGACATTCTCACAAAGTTCGGGGCTAACGCTTTCCTTCTCTCTTCACGTATGCTTCCATCCAGACTTGCCTGCTGCTCCCCTGATCCTCACCCTTACCTTAGGATCATCCCCTATTCTGTCTGCCAGTGCCTCCCCATTACCTCCTTCCGAGGTAGATCCTAGTCTGGGAAGTTTCAAGTCCTATGGCCTCACCATGAGCCCATTCACATCCGTCTCAAAACCCCCCTCCATTTTCTGGCCCAATCACAATACCTGCTTTCCTTCCTTGCTGCTGCTGTCCCTCTCTTTTTGCAGAGCAGCTTTGATCATGTTCCCCCATCAGCTTTGCTGTCCCCTCTGGGGATTTGAGCTGCTTTGGGATCCTGGCCTGAGGGCCCAGGACAATTACCACATATCTTCTTGAGGGCCCAGGACAATTACCACATACCTTCTTCCTTTCAACTAGCGGTCTTCTTCTTCATCCACACACCGGCCTCATTTGGGTAAGAGATTTTTCCCTTCCCTTCCCCTCTTCCCCACAAGTCTACTCCCTAGAGACTGGCAGTGACAAGTCTCCTCTCTAGAGATAAAAGTTAATTTAGATCTTGGCCCAGCACCAAGATTCTTGACCTTCTCATCCCTTCCCCTTGGTGAGTTCACTCTAGGGTCTTGGTTCTCAGCTCCTCAGCAGAGCTTACAAAAGCCCAGGCCAGGTAACCAAGACTCTCTACAGGCAAAGCCCAGAACTAGGGAAGTAATGGGTGATGATTCCCTTTTCTCAGTCCCAGAAAGGCTTCAGCCCTGGGACCAGTGAATTGTGTGGTGATGACCCCTTTTCCCTCCTGTCCCCTCTCTCACTCTGGTTTAGCCTAGAACTGGGGATACCTGCCTTTAGCCACTTCAGCACTCCAACTCGCCATGGGGAACTCCCAATCCAGAATCCCATCTGACTCACCTCTCGACTGCCTCCTGGCCCACTTAGCCCCACTCCATTTGGCTCCTAATTAATTCAACTCTCCACTCAGTCATGGCCCTTCTCTGACTTGGACAATGGCCACCTAATGGCACTTTTGATCTCAATATTTAGATTCTCAATGGAATCTTCATAACTTTTGCAAGTGCTCAGAAAAATGGAAGGAAATCCCTTACATGCAGGTTTTTTTCTTTTTCCACTCTAAGCCCTCCCTTTGCCCTTCTTGCTCCCCCAACCAACTTGTACTTGTCACTAAAGCTCTGGATTCCTCCAGAGACCTTACTTCTAGACAAACAAGGGACCCAGAACCCTCCTCCCTTCTTCTATTGGCATAGTACATTGTAAAGCTAGACAGCAATCTCCCTGGCCAAGACCACATTGAAGCTAACATTGAAATACAAAGGACAGACTCAGCAGGGTTGATAAGAGGCCTAAGACTAAAAAAAGAGTGTCAATTTAACTTTTCCCTTGGCTGAAACACAGAAGAATGGCTTCAAAATTTTTTCTCTCATCTCCCTGATCTCATACACCCATTTCATCTTTATGTGGCTGAAAAGCAGGGATTTGCTCTAGGGGGTCCTTGGACACATGCTGGGGCCAACCTTTGCCCCTGTGTGGCTTATCTATGGAAGGGTCTTGACCCTACTATTCAGGGATGGGCCCCTTGCTTACCAAAGTTGACCGCAGCCTCTCTACTCATTAACGAGTCAAAGAAACTCACCTTTGGGGCCCCACTAACCATCCTGGATTCCCATCATCTAAAAGAACACCTCACCTATAAGGGCTTACATTCTTTATGCCTGGGTCACCTTTCATCTCTACAGGTTTTCCTGGTGGAAGATCCCAGTCTTACTTTCCACACGTGTTCACCTTTAAACCCTGCTACTCTCCTCCCCACTCCTCAGGAGTCTTCCACCTCTTCTCTTACCCATTCATGCATTGAAATTCTAGAGGAGCTTCTTCTACATCCCTCCCACATACAGGAAGGCCCCTTGCTCCAGGCAACATACACACGGTTCACAGATGGCTCCTCCTACCTTCAAGAGGGAGTTCATGGGCATGGTATGCTATAGTCTCTCTAACCTCGGTTGTGGAAGTGGCTCCCTTCCCCAATAATACATCTAATCACAGGCTGACCTTGTTGCCCTCATCAGAGCCTTCACTTTGGCAAAGGGAGCCTCCCTTAATATCTATTATCCCTTGAATTACATTTAGATTGAACTAAACTCCTTCCTTTGGCTCTTTTTAGGTTACAGGCCCTTCCAAAGAAGCCACTCAACATCTCCCCTTTTGAGCTTCTGAAAGGATGGCCTATCTCCCTGCTCAGCTCACCACCTTCTGATTCTCCACTACCCCTTGCTCCTCATCTTCTCTGGACCCTTCTTGCATATATCAGAAACCTTCTTTGGCAATACAATGATACTATTCTGGCAAAACCTAGTTCTGCCTCTTCCTCTTCTCCCACTCTGTCTCCTGGCAACCTGGTACTTTTTAACCCTCCCAACAGACCCCCTGTTCCTCTCAACTCTCCATAAAATGGACTCTATCGGGTCATTCTTGCAACTCCTTTGGCAGCCCGCCTTGAGGGCACCCTATTGGGTTCATAACTCCCATTTAAAACAGTCCTCTCTGCCCTATTATACAGTGAGACCCACAGACCCTCTCAAGCTGCATTTCTCCAAGGCCAGAACCTCCAATCTTCCTTAGGTCTCTGAGGAGCACAAGGACACTGCAGAACCATGAGTACCATCCTTCCCTTTTTCATTTTTGCCCTCCTCCCTCATTCTGCACTCACCTCCCAGGGGTACTACTGCCAGGGATTATCATTCTGATTTCAAGGAAATTTATAGCAACTTGCTCAAGCCATATTAATTATACAATCCCAGCTTGATTCCTTAGCTGCTGTGGCAGAATTGAAGGGGCCTTGATCTTCTTATGGAGAAAAAAAGGCGGACTTTGTACCTATAGGAGGAATGCTATTTTTATGTCAATCAATCTGGTGTAGTAAAGAACAACCGGAAACAACAGTTCTCCTCTGCTGAAGGAATACCAATCCTCACCAAAACTGGGCCGCCAGGTACAGCATTCCACCACCACTCAACCTCTGTTGTTGTTGTTCCAATGATTCAAACCCACCCCTTCCCAGCAGGAAGCAGTTATAGAAGATTGACCTATGTCCCTGTTCCCTAAGGGGCCCAATAAAAAACAAAAAAAGGGGGAATATAAGGTCCTTGTTTAGCGTCTGAATGGCCATCTTAAGTGACTGACAGTGTTGGGTGTGTGGGAGACCATGCCTTTTGGTTTTATTTCCCCCATCAGGTTTCTCCGGGCTGAAGTTACGTTTTCATCTCTCAGGAATAACATCATGCAATCCCTTACCTGTTCTCCTCCTCTCCAAAGGGCGCCAAAGTCAAAAGTTTTCTTGATCAATCCCGGGGGACACAGTGTCCGCTCGCCTGTTCCTGAGTCACCCTGCCAATGAGCACCTGCCAAAGCAACCCTTCTTCTTCTTTTTTTTTTTTTAAAGAGAGAGAATTTTTTAATATTTATTTTTTAGTTTTCAGTGGACACAACATCTTTGTTTGTATGTGGTGCATGCCAGACGAGCGCGCTACCGCTTGAGCCACATCCCCAGCCCAAAGCAACCCTTCTTAAGCCAAAGCTTGCAGGCTAACAATGCTGCCCTCTCTTCCTCTCCTTTTCTTCTCTTCCCCTTTGGGCAGCCCCCCAATAAAATCTCTTGGTTGAATTTCTGTCTCTGGTGAGTCACTGGCCTTTCAACAGCCACCATTATAAGGAAAAAGTTTCGCTTTCCCGCCCAAGGGCCTTTCTGAGAAAGGCTCAGCACTCCCTCATACCAACCCATCCCTTAATCACCCGCATTAGGATCCGCCCAGATCTGATTCCTGAACTTGCCCTATAAAAATCCCAGAACCCAAGCCTGTTTTGCCTCTCTCTCCTATAGAGAGATGGCCTTTATTTGTCAGCTCTGATATATAAACTCTCATATGTATCTCTGCCTGGTCTTCATCTCTTGTTCTTCACTTTTCCATCAGTCTCAGACTTTGATCCACCCGCCTTAGACTCCTTAGAAGTTGGGATTATAAACAGGAGGCATTACCAGGCCTGTTAAAGTTTGCAGATTTTTAGCCACTATTAACAACTGGTTGAGATTCGGTTAAAAAAGCAGTTGTCCTTTCATCTTGGCAAAGGTGCAAATTATCAATTTCAAGTGTAGGCCTTAAGTAGCTCTTTTAGCAAAGCTGTAGTACCTTCCTCTCTGCTTCTGTGTTGCCTTTTTCTAGCTTGGAAGACCTTCTGAGAGTATTAATAAGAAACCAATACATAATAAAAAAAAATTAATCTTTTCTATCATTTCCCCTAAAGCTACAACATCAATCAGCATGTGGTCTCCTTTTTAAGCTAAAGCAGAAAAATATTTGTCACCAAAGTTATAGTATTGTGATATTGAGCCTATACCACCTGCTGTCCAACTTCTAAGTCTAGTACCATATTTTAGTTTTTCATGAGGTATAGTCTCCTACTTCCGGGTACTTAATCTATAATTATTAGGACTTCATTTTATTTATTTATTTTTTTTGTGACAGGGCCTGGAGTGTAGCTCAGCAGTAGAGTGTGTGGTAAGTACATATGAGGCCCTGGCTTCAATTCCTAGCAAAACACACACACACACACACACACACACAACACACAAGAAAGAAAAAAAGTAAAATAAAAAAATCAGTACAAAACACAGAAACCTAAAAAACAAAAGCCCAGATATTAAAATAATATGGAAGTTTTTTGTTTTGTTTTGTTTTGTTTTTGTACCAGGGATTGAATCCAGGGGTGCTTATCCACTGTGCAACATCCCCAGCCCTTTTTATTTTATTTTATTTTTTATTTTGCAACAGGATGTCACTAAGTTACTTAGGGCCTCACTAAATTGCTCAAGCTATCTTTGAACTTTCAATCCTCCTACTTCATCTGCCTGAGCCACTGGGATTATAAGCATATGCCACCATACCCTGCTGGAAGGAGTTGTTTTTGTTTTGTTTTGCTTTGTTATGTTTTGTATTTTCCCCTGGGATTGAACCCACAGGCACTTTGCCTCGAAGTTTTAGCCTCAGCCTTTTTTGTTTTTTATTTTGAGACAGGATCTCAGATCCTCCTGCCTTAGCTTTCTAAGTAGCTGGGGTTACAGACTTGTGCCTCCACCCATACCAAGAATAATCTTTCACATATGTTAACTTTGAAGTAGAGAAAGCATGACCTGAAAACAGTTCTGCAGTCCTACTTTTCCTCTTGCTATTGGTTAGAAATTAGTGCCATGGCCACATGTTGCTGAAGGGGCTGCTTTTATGGGAATATAGTTTCATTGCCAAGCTAGAGTGTAAATAAAAGATACCTCTCTTGGGCTGGGGATGTGGCTCAAGCAATGGTGTACTCACCTGGCATGCAAGGGGCGCTGGGTTCGATCCTTAGCACCACATAAAAAAATAAAATAAAGATGTTGTGTCCACCGAAAAATGTAAAAAATTCTCTCTCTCTCACAAAAAAAAAAAAAGAAAAGAAAAGATACCTCTCTCCCCACACTTTCCAGAAAAAAATAACAATTTCAGTTGTGCCCCTATTTCTGTTTCAGAAATTTAGTCACGTGGCACACCTATCTATAAGAGTGTTAAAAATTAAGGGTTCATACTAGGATGCCAAATGCCCAACTAAAAAGTGAGAGTTTTATTACTATTTTGTATGTAATGAGGATTGAATCCAGGAGTGCTTTAGCACTGAAGTATATCCCAGCACTTTTTATTTTTTATTTTGAGATAGGGCTACTAAGTTACTAAGGGCCCTCTCTATGTTGCTGAGGCTAGCCTCAAACTTGCAATCCTCCTGCCTCAGGCTCCTGAGCCATTGGGTTTACAGGCAGGCCTGTCCAGAAGGACTTGCAACTAATTGGGAGACAAGAACAGATATTTGTTAACACAAATTAGTCTTGGGTCTAGCAGGTGAAATCACATAGCAAAGAATCTATCATATTGTTAACAACTCAATAAATGTTAAATGTTGGGCTAAGGATGTAGCTCAGTGGCAGAGTGCTCTCCTGGCATGTGTGAGACCCTTGATTCACTCTACAGTATTACATAAATAAATAAATAAATAAATAAATAAATAAATAAATAGATAGATAGATAGATAAATAAATAAAGCTTCCTGTACTCAAACAACAATTTTGCTGAGAAACAAATCAGGAAAACTATCAAAAAAAAAAAAAAAACTGAAAGAAAGAATTGGAAGTTAATCTACCCAAGGAAGTGAAAGATCTCTACAGTAAAAATTATACAACACCAAGGAAAGAAACTGAAGACCTTAGAGGACAGAAAGACCTCTCATATTCTTGGATAGGCAGAATTAAGCTAAAATGGCCTTACTATGAAAATCAATATATAGATTCAATGCAATCCCCATCAAAATACCAATGGTATTCTTCACAGAAGTAGAAGAATCAGAAACCCAGAAGAGCCAAAGCAATCCTGAGCAAGGAGAGCAATGCAAGAGGCATCAGAATACCTAAACTCAGATTTATACTACAAACCTACTGCAACAAAATCAGAATGATATTCACATCAAAACAGACATGAAGAGCAATGGGATAGAAGACACAGAGACAAACCTACATACTTATAGTCATATGGTATTTGACAAAGAGGCCAAAAATATATATTGAAGAAAAGATAGCTTTTTTAACCTATAGTACTGGGAAAACTGATACCCATATATAGAAGAATGAAATTAGATCCCTATATCTAACCTTGCACAACAGTCAAATCAAAGTGGATCATATGTTGGGCATAGTGGTACAATGCCTGTAATCCCAGTGACTCAGGAGGCTAAGGCAGGAGGATTGAAAATTTGAGGTCATCCTCAACAATTTAGTAAGACCTTTCTCAAATAAAAATAGATAAGAATACGGCTCAGTGGAAAAGCACCTCTGGGGCCTGGGACTGTGGTCAGAGGTAGTGCACTCGCTTGGCATGTGTGGGGCACTGGGTTCGATTCTCAGCACCATGTATAAATAAATAAAATAAAGATCTATCAACAGCTAAGAAAAAAATTAAAAATAAAAAGGACTGGGAATGTAGCTCAGAGGTAAAGTGCTCCTGGGTTCAAATCCCAGTACCAAGAAAAAAAAAAAAAAAAAAAAGCTGTACCAAACACTTAGGAAATAGACCATAAAATAGGGTCAATACTTTATCATGTTGGTGTAGGTACTGAGTTCCTTCACCAGATCCATAAAGCTCAAGAAATAAAACCAAAAATTAATAAATGGGGTGCCATCAAATTAAAAAGTTATACAGCAAAAGAAATAATTAAGAGTATGATGAGAGAGCTTATAGAATGGGAGAAAATATTTGCCAGCTACTCCTCTGACAGGGGATTAATATCCAGAATATATAAAGAACTCAAAAAACTTAATACCAAAAAACAAAATAACCCAATCAATAAATAGTCAAAAAAACTAAACAGACATTTCTCAAAAGAAGAAACACAAATGACCAACAAATAAATGAAAAAATGTTCAATATCTCTAGCAACCAAGGAAATGAAAGCCAAAACTACACTAAGATTTTATCTCCTTCCAGTCAGTATGGAAATTATCAAGAATACAAATGATAATAAATGTTGATAGTGGCACATACTTGTAATCCTAGTGACTTGGGAGGCTGAGGTAGGAGGATCACAAGTTCAAAGCCAGCCTCAGCAATTATCATGTCCCTTAGTGAGACCCTATCTCAAAACATAAAAAGACCTGGTGATGTGGCTCACTGTTTAAGTGCCCCTGGGTTCAATCCCTGGTACCATAAATAAATAATAATAAATGTTGATAAGGATGTGGGGGAAAAGGTACACTCATACATTGTTGGTGGGACTAGAAATTAGTACAACCACTCTGGAAAGCAGTTGGAGTTCCTTCAAAAAACTAGAAATGTAACCCCACATAACCCAGCTATCCCACTTCTGGGTGTTTATACAAAAAAACAAAAATAGGCATAATATAATGACACATCATATCAATGTTTACAGCAGTACAATTCACAGTATTCAAAATATGAAATGATCCCAGATGTCCGTCAATAGACGAATGGATTAAGAAAATGTGGCGTAAATAAACACTGGAGTATTATTACTTGATTCATAAGCAAGAATGAAATGGTTGTATGAACTATGATTGTAGCTCAGTTGTAGCACACTTGCCTAGTATGTGGGCACTGGGTTCGATCCTCAACACCATTTAAAAATAAATAATAAAAAAATAAAGGTATTGCATCCATCTAAAACTAAAATTTTGTTTAACAAAAATGAAATAATGGCATTTGTTGGTAACTGGATGGAAATGGAGAACATCATGGTAAGTGAAATAAGTCAGACTCAGAAAGTGAAGTGTTGGATGTTTCTCTCATGTGGAACCTATAGGAAAAAAGGCAGGGGAGGGTGACATCAGATATCATAAAGATATAGGGAAGATCAGTGGAGTAGAAGAAAGAGATTGAAAGGGAGGGAGGAGGGATGGGAAAAGGGAAGAAACGCAGAATGAATTTAACAGTTTATAATTAAAATATATTTACATATGTTATGCACATTATAAAAATACTACTGAGAATTCCATCTTTTTGCATATGTAGAAAGCACCAATCATAAATAAATGAGTGAAAAGGAAGATTAGTAGAGGAGAAGAAGGAGAATAGCGGGAGGGAAGAGGAGGGAAATTGAAAATGGGGAGAAATGGGAACTGAATTGGAACAAATTCAATTCTGTGCATATGTGATTTTAGCAAAATGAACCCAACAACTATATTTATAATGCTCTAGCAACAAAAAATAAATTAATAGATTATAAGAGCGGGGGAAAAAGTTAACTATTATTTATGTCAAAATGTGGCCCAGAGAAGACCCTAAATAGTCATTTTCTTGTTGATTCACGCTAACTCAAATAAGTTTTCTTAAAAAGATTCTTATTTTAAAAACAGTTTTGGGTTCACAGCAAAACTGAGTGAAAAATACAAAGAGTTCCCACGTATTACTCGCCCTCGTGAACGAATAGTCTCTCCACCTTTGGTGGATAACTTTTTATACTCACCACACAGAAGTGAAACCTAAGCTCCTCCTTCTTAATACTGCTTCACTGACTTCACTAGCACACACTCTGCTGATATTTTGAGTATGAAGCTACTTCATCATGACTTAAAGAAATCATAGGGTGTAAACTATATTTTTAAGAAAAAAACAGAGTGAATTTTTAAGGAAGAAAATCAATGTTCTCAGTGCTTTCTTAAGTTTGTATTGTTACCATATTTCATCAAAGTTAAATGATAAAAGCCAAGGTCAACAGTATATTTGTTAGACTTCCGAGGGTGTGTAGAGTGTGAATGAGTATGACTGTTGGCCCTCCATATCTGCGGGTTCCATATCTGAGACTTCAACCAACTCCAGATCAAAAATATTTAAAATGTCAGAACATGTACACATATTTTTCTTGTCATTATCCCCTAAACAATTCAGAATAACAACTATTTACACAGCATCTACATTGTATCAAGTATTACGAACAATCTGGAGATTATTAAAGTATATGAGAATATACTTAGGTTATATCAAATACAAGGCCATCTTATATAAGGGACTTGAGCATCCTCAGATTTTGGTGTCCTTGTGGGGAGGGTGGCTGGAAATAATCCCCTGAGTATACCAAGGAACAACTGTATGAGAGCTCTTTATCTATATTCTATATCATGATTATTTGGAAAGCAAATAAAAGTTGACTTTGCTTTAACAACACAAAGAATGGCATTGGAGTTGGTCAATTATTTGCTAATGGTAAAACAAGATTTAGTGACTCTTCACTGGGTTTAACCTCAGGGGTCAGACAAGTAGTATTTCAGGGGCCATGGAATGGTTATCCTACTCACTACTCCACCTGACATTTCTTTGAAAAGAAATAAAGACTTCATTTCACAAAGATGTTAAAGAAAAACAGAAGCCCGGTGCAGTTGCGTACACCTGTGATCCCAGCTACTTGAGAAGCTGAGACAAGAGAGTGCAAATTCAAGGACAGCCTCAGCAATTTAGTATAAACTTGTCTCAAAATATAAAATGGTTGGGATGTAGAGCACTGGTAAAGTACGCTGGGTTTAGTCCCCAGTACCAAAAAAAGAAAAAAATATGGAAATAATAAGGAATATCAAGATATTAAGACATTTTCTTTTTCAGGGTCTCCATCTCTCTCTCTTGAAGTAATCTTTTGCTACCTGTATTTGCTCTCATTGTTGGAGTGATCAATTTTTGCCTGTATTTGCTCATTTAGGTCATTCTTTAATTCACAGACCATTTTAATTATGAACCTTCTGAACTTCTTCTCTGACATTTCATCAACATCCCTGTCCATAGGTTCTGTAATTATAGTGTCCTGGTTTGTTTGGGGCAATTTCCTCCCTTGTTCTTTCATGTTGTCTGTGTGTGTTCCTTTCTTGCAGTGTGATTCGGAGATATTACAGTTTCTTCCCTGTATTCTTGTAGTACCCATGCAGATTGTCTGTACCTCACCTTGATGTTGGGCTTCCAGACCCTGCTGGTGTCCCTCAGTGAATGCTACTGCATCCTGGGTCTGGGTCCTGCATAAGTTGGAGTGGGTGGATCTGGGCTGCTGGGCTGGACCTCCCCTGGTAGTCTGCTGGTCGGTCGGAAGGGGCGGTCCTGCACCAGAGGCTAGGCTCTGGCGGTGTCTGCCCTGCCAGGGGGAGTGGTGAACTGAGCCTGCTGAGAGCCTGGATCCTGCACGGGGCCAGTGTGGGTAGATCTGGGCCCCTGGGCTTGACCTCCCACGGTAGTCTGCTGGTCTCAAGCGTTAAAACATTTTCTTGAGCTGGGCATAGTGGTGCACACTGGGAGGCTAAGGCAGGAAGATTGCAAGATTGAGGCCAGCCTCAGCAACTTAGCAAGGCCCTAAGCAACTTAGTGAGACTCTGTCTCAAAGTAAAAACTAAAAAGGGGTGGGGATGTGGTTCAGTGGTAAAGCACCTCTGGGTTCACCTAAAAATAAATAAATACATACATACATACTAGACCATTACAGACCAAAGATTTAGACCTTAGTGGAAA
Organism: Callospermophilus lateralis; assembly: GCF_048772815.1. Lineage (NCBI taxonomy): Eukaryota > Metazoa > Chordata > Mammalia > Rodentia > Sciuridae > Callospermophilus > Callospermophilus lateralis. The sequence goes on from NC_135308.1 coordinate 82,696,904, forward strand.
AGTTACTGCCAAACAGGGACTCCAAGTGGGCTCTTGGGAATGAGACTTTGGGGAGATAAAATTGGAGTCTTTAAATCAAAATATGATAAACTATGTTTTGTATTAAGGAAGCAAACTCTCTGAAAGATGTCATTGGTTACTGATTGCTGGGTTTATCAACTGTGTAAGCATTGAGTTTATAAGAAGTGATCCACATGTGCATTTAAAATGGTGCTCAGCACAAGATGTGGCATCCAACTGTCTCTGCTGAGTATGTGAGGACTCTTTTAGAACTAGACTATCCAGATTTCACCTGACGTAAATCAGTATTATTTTGTTCAGTCTAGTCTGAATGAACAGCAGAAATATAGGTGATCAAGTTTGTTGAGACAAATGCAGTTAACTTTGGGTGTGGTAGAATAATATGACTAAGTTTCAGTCAATATGCAGGTTCTACCTCTGATAATAGATCCTGGTGTGTTTGTGTGTGTGTGTGTGTGTGTGTGTGTGTGTGTATTTTTTTTTTTTTTTGCACCGGGGATTTAACCCAGGGGTTCTTAACCACTGACCCACATTCCCAGCCATTTACACTTTTTATTTTGAGACTGGGTCTCAATAAGTTGCTTAGGGCCTTGCTGAGGCTGATTTGAACTTGTGATCCTCCTACTTCAGCCTCCTGAGTCTTTGAGATTACAGGTGTATGCCACCATACCTGTAAAAAGAGAAAAGAGGAAAGAAAGACAAAAGAGAAAAAAGGAAAGAAAAGACAACACAATTTCTATACTTTAAAGTGAACCAATAACAATCGTAATTAAGTTTTGGTCTTGAATTACTAAATTTATGTTGCTACAGAATCACACAAAACATGGTTTTTGTGCTATTCAGATATCACATATTATCCCTAACAATACCAGAATAATGTCATTAAGTCATAGAAGAATAAGGACTTCTCTGACTCCAACCAAAGAGTCTTCTTTGTCCTAATTGGAAATGATCTGATTAGGTACTTGAAACCCAATTTCACCTCAATTTAGAAAGAATTTTTTTCTTCTTTTCTGCCCTTCCCTCCTTTCTTCTTTCCTTCCTGACTTTTAAATAAAATTTATAATTTCAAATTTCATCAGCACCGGGATTCTTCCTTTCTTTCCAAAAGGAGGTAACTAATTAACTTGAGATTATGTTGGTCTTCATTTTGCAGAACAGATTTTGCAGGGTCATGGAAAAGTTCTAGTGGGTTCCAAAACATGTAAATTGCTTATTGTTGAAACAGGGGGATGATTCCACCTACCACCTTGTGGAGAAATAAAATTAGAAGGAAAAAAAATTCTAAAATTATTTTATACTTGTAACTAATTTGGAAAGTAGCTTGCTGTGAAAATCCTGTAGTTCCCACCACCACCACTTTTTTCTTTCTTTCTTTTTTTTTTTTTTTTTTGGTCATGGTTTTTCATAGTGGTTTAGTTCCTGGTGATGATTAACATCAGCAACAACAAAACAAAACAAACAAACAAACAAAAAAAAACTCTTATTTTTTATTTTATTTATTTATTTTTTTGGTCCTAGAGATTGAGCCCAGCGGCGCTCAACCACTGCCATCCCCAGCCGTTTTTTATATTTTATTTTGAGACAGGGCCTTGATAAATTGCTAAGGCTGGCCTGGAACTTGCTATCCTCCTACTCAGTCTCCAGAGCCACTGGGATTATAGGCATGTGCCACCACACCTGGCACAAAAAAACTCTTAAAGAGGAACAAATAAAAATGCCTGTCATCATTGGTTTGTCTGTAAAGTCTGAAAAAAATGTGAGGGATGGAGCTGAAAGGGAGGAAAAAAAAATTTTTTTCTCAACTCTTATTAGGCTTAGCTGTAACAACTCCTTGTAACAATAAAAAGATTAACAAAAGATAAACAGTTTATTAATATATGCAGGACACATCATGAGGGAGAAATTTCAATAGAATTAACTCAAAATGGTAGCTTAAAACTCAACTTACGTAGCATTTTCTACAAAGAACAATACATTTATAGAGAAATAACTGGATATGGGGAAGCAGGTTTTGCTTTCCAAGGGCAAGAAAGAATGAGAAGAATCTAATAGTATAAGTTTCATTTGTAGATTCCTCTGGGGCTGTCTCTAGACTAACAGAAATCTAAAGTTTGTATCCAATCAAGGAGAATTTATATCCTGTCTTTGGCAGCAAAGTAGAAGTATAGAAAGAGCTTTTTCTCCACTTGCCTTTTCTTTTCTTTTTTCTCTTTCTCCTTGTTTTTTTAAATGATACCACATGCATCTTACAGCTTCTGTGGATAGTGTCTGGGCATCAGTTAGTTGGGTCTTCTACTTAAGATTCCATCAGGGAAAACAAGGTATGGGCTGGGTTATGAATAAATTCATCTGAGGCTCAAGTCTCCCTCCTGGCTTCCTGGTTGGTGGCGGGATTCAGTTCCTTATTAGGGTAGTCCATTTTCAGCTGCTATGACAAAATATCTGAGGAGTTCTGGAGTTTCAAGAGCTCACATCTGGGGGTGGCCTTCTTGCTGGCAGTCTTGAGGGGACACAGGGAATTATATAGCAAGAGACAGGAAACATGTACATCCATTTGCTGCTGCTTAATTGCCTTCAGCTCAAAAATAGCTTGAATGTCAGAGAAGCATATTTGGGAGTGATATGTTCTGACTTCCTTCAGGAAGACTGTTTTTAGATCAGGAGAGAAAACCACTGGGAGTTACATATGCAAAGGCAATGCCCACACATGAGAAAGAAGACGATATCAGAGCAAGGAAGGAAGAACAGGGTCTGCCCTTGAGGGGGCCCTTGACTGAGCAGTCCTAAGGCACATGTGGGGCTTCTAACTAGCTGTTACAACATTCTGAATTGATCTTGTACAGTCCTCAGTCTTGACTTTTATCTCCTCAAGTGTGCCTGTACATTCATGAAGCTCAAGGTGGGATAACCATGCTCAGTGACTGGCCTCTTCTCTCAAACTGTCACCTAATCTTGTGGAGACACACTTTTCTAACCTCGATGGTCAGCTGCCCAGAAGAACTCCTCCTTCAGTTTTCAAGGTCTCATTATTAGCTGTATAAATAAACCTTGAAAAATAATACTATCAGGGGCTGGGATGGTGGCTCAGCGGTAGAGCGCTTGCCTAGCACATGCGAGGTCCTGGGTTTGATCCTCAGCACCACGTAAATAAATAAAAAATAAAGATATTTTTTAAAAAATGATACTATCAGTTCTCTTTTATCCTTTTATTTAACAGTAGATTTCCGGGGCTGTTGGGGAGGAATTAGAAAAAGAACAGAAATGATAGAATCAACCCATTTTCCCCTAGCATTGTGTACATGAAAATTTCTACTTTTTACAGGCATCTTATTTTTACAGATATAAAAAATATAACAGATGTTTATTGAATAGTTGGTTATGTTTTATAGAGATTTTAAATGTTCCTAAATATGATTATGAAATATTTTCCAATGAGATGATCAACTTATTTGAAAATGATTTCATTTGATAATGAGTTCATTGGCACTCCTTTATTAAATCACAGAAATCTGCGCTTTCTATTTCTCACTATAGACTAGGAAGAGTACTTGTTTTTTAATTTATGTTGTTATTTAGTCAATGTTTTTAATCTTCAAACAGGGTTACAAATTTCTTGTTTCAATTTGCTAACTTCAAGCAGCTAATTAGGAAATATTTCTTTAACCTCACTTTTTACAATATACTTTATGAAGATAAGTTAGGCATAAGGCAAGTTTCTCCTATGTCTGAATGGCTTAAAATCTGGCTAGGAAGATTGGATTCAAGAAGTTCCATTATTCTTTGGTTGCCAGGGTTGATTCAATCTTTATAGTAGCAGTGATTTTTAAAATTAATTACTTATTCATTTTTAAATTTCTCTTTGTACCTATGTAGATTTTTCATGAAGGGAATTATTTTCTCACACAAAGTACTGTGGTTTGGATAAATTCTCCCCCTCCTCCCCAAGGCCCATACGTTGAAGATTTGTTCTCTAACCTAAGGCACTATTGAGAGGTGGTAGAATCTTTAAAAGATGGGGCATAGTGGAAGGAAGTTATGTTGCTAGATGTATTCTCTAGAAGGGCATACTGGAACTCTTGCCCCTCCTCTTCTTTCTTTGCTTTCTGGCTGCCATGAAGCAAGCATCTTCCTCTGCCATGCACTCCCACTTTGCACTGTCTTTGTCTTGGAACTACTATAACAAAGAGCCTTAATTTAGATGATTTTTTTCTTTAATCAAAAAAAAAATTTTTTTTTCTGGTTCTAGGGGTTGAATCCAGGGGCACTTTACCACTTTGCCACCTCCCCAGTCCTTTTATTTTAACTTTTTATTTTGAACCAGGTTCTTGTTAAATTGTCAAGGCTGGTTTCCAATTTGTGATCCTCTTGCCTCAACCTCTTGAGTAGCTGGAATTATTGGCATGCACTACCATATTTTGCTTAGGATGAGTAATTTACGTGCAATAGAAATGTATTGATCACAGTTTTGGAGGCTGGGAAGTCTAAGATAAGCCACTAGCAGAGTCAGTGTCTAGTGAAGGCTTTCTGACTCATAGGTGGCAACTTCTATGTGTCCTCATGTGGCAGAAAGGGTTAAACAAACTCCCTTAAGCCTCATTTATAAGGACACTAGTACACTGATCATCTCCTAAAGGTCCCATCTCTCAATACTATTGCATTGTTGATTAAGTTTCAACATGTAATTTGAGGGGAGGGGCTAAGACAATAAGACCATAGCATACTTCATTCTCTCTTTCAGAATACTGATTTTTTTTGCTTTTCCAATACATATGGGAGAATGACCATCACAGCCCTAAAATTACAGAAACTTTTTTTCATTTATTCATTCAATAACAACAACAAACTCTATTTTGTACTTATATGCCAGAATTCTCTTGCTCTAGCATCCAGACAATAGATTAACATTTCAATGTTTCCATATACATCATTGGAAGGCAGACTTTTTTTTTTAAATTGGGGCTTTCTAATTGTATATAACAATGGGATTTGTTATTATATATTCATACATACACACAATATAACAATATAACTTGGTCAATATTACTTCCCAACACTTTCCCCCTCCCTTCCCCTGTCCTATCCCCTGGGCCCTTTCCTCTAATGATCTCCTGATTTTCATGAGATCCTGTCCCCCACCTACAATCTACTTTTCCTTTTTCCTCTCTAGCTTCCACATATAAGAGATTATATGACTGTTGACCTGAGTTTGGCTTATTTTGCTTAACATAATGATTCCTAGTTCCATCCATTTTCCTACAAATGACGTAATTTAATTTTTCTTTATGGCTGAATAAAAGTGCTACGTGTGTGTGTGTGTGTGTGTGTGTGTGTGTGTGTGTGACCTTTTCTTTATCCATTCATCCATTGATGGACACCTAGGCTGGTCCATAGTTTGGCTATTGTGAATTGTGCTGCTAAAAACATGGGTATATATGTATATTGATGCATGTATCTATAATAATAAAGACTAATTATTTAGGATAAATGCTGAAGAGTGATATAGCCGGGCCATATGGTGGTTCCATGCCTAGTCTTTTGAGGAAACTCCATACTGATTTCCATAGTGGTTGTACTATTTTGCAATCCCACCAACTGTTCAATGTTCCTTTTTCTGCACATCCTCTCTAGCATTTATTGTTATTTGAATTTTTAAAGGGGAGTACCAGGGATTGAACTCAGGGACACTCAACCACTGAGCCACATCCTCAACCCTTTTTTATATTTTATTTAGAGAGAGGATCTCACTGAGTTGCTTAGTACCTCGCTAAGTTCCTGAGGCTGGCTTTGAACTTGGGATCCTCCTGCCTCAGCCTCCCAAGCTGCTGGAATACAGGTGTGTGCACTGCACTGGGCTTTTTGAGTTCTTTATATATTCTAGATTTTAATCCTCTGTCAGAAGAGTAGCTAGCGAACATATTTTTCCTATCTGTAGGTTTTCTCTTTACATGTGTAATTATTTATTTTGCTGTACAGAAGTTTTTTTTTGTTTGTTTGTTTGTTTTAAATTTGATGCCATCCAATTATTAACTCTTTACCTCAGCTTTAGGGGTCCTATTGAAAAAGTTATTGCCTGTGTTTATATACTAGAGTGTTGATCCTATGTTTTCTTCTAGGAGTTGCATAGTTTCTGGTCTAATTCCTAGATGTTTGATCCATTGTGAGTTGATTTTTGTGCAGGATGAGAGATAAGAGTCTAATTTTATTCTGCCACATATAGATAACCAGTTTTCATAGGATCCATTTGTTTAAATGGCTATCTTTTCTCCAATGTATGTTTTTGGCCACCTTTGTCAAGGATCAGAAGTCTGTAGTTGGTCTTCTATCATGTATCATTGGTCTATGTGTCTGTTTTTATGCCATTACCATACAATTTTTGTTACTATAGCTCTGTAGTATAATTTGATGTCAGGTATTGTGATCCCTTTAGCATTGCTTTTTTTTTGGCTTAGAATTGCTTTGGTTATTCTGGGTCTTTTATTCTTCCAAATGAATTTTAGGACCATTTTTTTCTAGTATTGTGAAGATTGTCATTGGTATTTTGATGGGTATTGCATTAAATCTGTACATTGCTTTTGATAATATGGCCATTTTAACAATATTAATCTGCCTATGTACCAACAGGAGAGGTCTTTCCATCTCCTGAGATCTTCTTCAATTTCTTTCTTCAAAATTCTATAGTTTTCACTGTAGAGGTGTTTTATCTCTTTGGTTAGATTTATTTCTAGGTAATTTATATTATTTTATTTTGAAGCTACTGGGAATGGAATAGTTTTCTTGATTTCTTGCTCAGCACATTTATTGTTGGTATATAGAAAAGCTATTGATTTTCAAATGTTACTTTTCTAACCTACTACTTTGCTGAATTTGTTCATTAGCTCTAGCAGTCTTTTGGTAGAGGTTTTTTGGATCTTCTAAGTATAGGATCATATCATCTGCAGTGATAATTTGATTTCTTCCTTTCCTATTTTTATCTCTTTTTTCCCTTCTCTTGCCTAATTGCTTTGGCTAGGATTTCTAGCACCATATTAGCACAATAGGGGTGGTGAGACTATACATTCTTGTCTTGTTCCAGATATTAAAGGGAAGACTTTCAGTTTTTCCCCATTTACTATGTGGTTTTCTTTGAGTTTCTTATATATAGCCTTTATGATATAGAAGTATGTTCCTTCTACCCCTAGTTTTTCTTAGTGTTTTTATCATGAATGGGTGCTGAATTTTGTTGAAGGCCTTATCTGCATCTATTGAGATGATTAAATTATTTTTTTCCTTAGTTCTATTTATATGATGAATTAAATCTATTGATTTTGTATACAGTAAACCATCCTTGTATCTTTGTAACAAAATCAACTTTGTTGGGATGTACAATTTCCCTAATATGTTGTTGAACCTGATTTTCTAATATTTTAATAAGTATTTTTGCATCTAAGTTCATTGGGATACTGGTCTATAGTTTTCTTTCCTTAACATGTCTTAATCTGATTTTGGTATGAGTGTGATGCTGGCTTCACAGAATGAATTTGGAAGTGTTCCATCCCTTTCTATTTCATGGAATAATTTGAGGAGTATTGGCATTAGTTGTTTAAAGGTCTGGTAGAATTCAGCTGAGAATCCATCTGGTTCTGGGCTTTTCTCTGTTGAAAGGATTTTTATTACAGTTATTGCATTATAAGTTATTGGTCTGTTTAGGTTTTCTATGCCTTCTTGATTTAATTTTGGCAGATTGTATGTGTCTAGAACCCTACACATTTCTTCTAGATTTTCCAATTTTTGAGAATGATTTTCAAAATAGTCCCTAATGATCTGCTGGATTTCTGTGATGTCTGTGGTGATTTCTCTTTTTTCATCTCTTATTTTTTTAATTTGGGTCTTTTTCTTTTGGTTGGTTTGGCTAAGGGCTTATCGATCTTGTTTATCTTTTCAATGAACTAACACTTTGTTTCATTGATCCTTTGTATTATCTTAGTCTCAAGTTCATTAATTTTAGCTCTGATCTTAGTTATTTTCTTCCTTTTACTGGTTTTAGAATTGGTTTGTTTTTTAAATAAGGGCCTTGAGATATATTTAGGGATCTTTCTGATTTTCCTCTGTAGGTACTCATAGCTACAAGCTTTCCTCTTAGAATTAACTTCATAGTGTCCCAGAGGTTCTGGTGTGTCATATCACTATTCTCATTTCAGTCTAAGAATTATTTAATTTCTCCCTTGATTTCTTCTATCACTCATTCATCATTCAAAAGTGTATTGTTCAATCTCCATGTGTTTATATAGTAGGGCTTTGTTGTGTTAACTTCAAATTTCTTTCCATTATGATTTGATAAGATGCAAGGAATTATATCAATTTTTTGTTTGTATTTTTAAGAATTGCTTTGTGGACTCTTAATGGCTCACCTGGGTTATATATCCATTCTGATCACCCATGCCCAGGAAATAAAAATCACATAGTTGAGTGCTGTGGGAGAAAATTCCTAAGAAGAAGGCTGAATAAAGCAAACAAATAGAGTAACATGTTTTTTCCATGAAATGAAAGCTATTAACATAATACACTGTTAGATATATACTCTGTTTCAACCGAAACAATACACTAACCACCCAGAGTTAGGGCAGATACCACAAGTTAAAGATTCAGAACTCCACAAGACTTCCCTTCAGATGCTATCCGCAAATTCCAGAGGTTTTTTAAGTCACTCATATATCTGACCAACTTGACTACACATTTGGTGTTCTCATAACCTACTCAGATTTGATAATTAGCTACAACACTAAAGAAAACTATATTCATGGTTACTTTTATCATAAAGCATACATAGGAAGTCATTTGAAGACATATGTAGGGCAAGGTCTGGGAAGGAATATAGAGCTTCTGTGCCCTCTCTTCATGGAATACAGATTAGTTGTCTTCTTGGCACATCAATGTGTTCACCAACCAGGAATCTCCATTGAGCTTTGGAATCCAGACTTTTTACCTGATGTTCAGTACATAGTCATGATTGTTTGAATATATCATTGGCCACATCTTCAGCCTTGCTCACCTCCCTAAAGGTTAGACTGGCTCAAAGTCCCAACCATGTAATCCTCTAATCACATGGTTCATCTTTCTCACGATCAGACCTATCTGTAAGCTATCTAAGTCACCCCCAGTATCATAAAATGAAACTCCTCTCACTATGGAAGTTCAATAGCTTTTGAAGCTCTGTGGTAGAAACTGAAAACAAAGACCAGATAATTCTTTTTTATACTATATTATATCTTTTTTTTTTTAAGAGAGAGAGAGAATTTTAATATTTATTTTTTAGTTTTCGGCGGACACAACATCTTTATTTGTATGTGGTGCTGAGGATCGAACCTGGGCCGCACGCATGCCAGGCGAGCGCGCTACTGCTTGAGCCTTATCCCCAGCTCAATATTATATCTTTTTTAAAACAATATTTTTAAGTAGTTAATAGACCTTTATTTTATTCATTTATTTATATGTGATGCTGATAACTGAACCCAGTGCCTCACACATGCTAGGCAAATGCTCTACCACTGAGCCACAACCCCAGTCCCACTATAATACATCTTCATGTTGTATTAAATGCTGTAAGAATTCAGACACTCATTTGCCATGGGGGGACTACTGGCTAAGATAAAATGACCCAGCTTAAGGGGAAAGAAATTCTAAAAGAGTGAAAGAACAGAGGAAGAAATCCTGAGTGTTTTGTTTGTTTTAATTTGATAAACTGCTCAAAATAAAACAAATACAGTATTTTGTTTGGCTAAAATGAGAGTTTATGTGAAAGATAAGGTGCTTGGAGCTCAACAGTGAAGGATTGCAAATGCCAGAATAATAATTTTTGAAAATTTATCTTACTGATAACATCTTTCAGCAAGAAAGAGATTAAGTGACACAAGCCATATTTTAGGCAGGCCAGACTGACAGCAATATGTAGGTTGGATTAAAATAGGGAAATCAGAGAAGCTATTAGAGAAAGTCTCAGTTTTATTTTAAAACATAGAATGAATATATGTAAAGAAGAATTGCAGAAATAAGGACATACGATAGTCCATTTTCCAGGTTTGAGATAAAATTTTGGAGGTACTTTTTCTATAGGAAAGAAATCTTTTGCATCTCTCCCTGAAAAAAAAAATATGACTTAATCTGAATATATAATATATAGGCCCAAATCAATAGTAAATACGAAGTTACACAAAAATACCTTTCCTAGAAAATAAAATAATCCTTGGATGGATTTGTTAGACAATAGAAGAACATGCAATGATTTTTTTCTTAGTCTTGGTTCTGACTTTGGATAATTTTCTCAACAGTCCCCCTTTTAATCTTAAAAAAAATTCTGGATATTAGCCTTACGTACATGTATTTCTAGAAGCTAGGCTGGTGGTATTTTAAAGTGATTCATTTATGTGTACTGGCTCCACAGACTAAGAACCATTTTTATTCCTCCATGTTGGGTTTATCATACTGCACTGATATCTCTCATACTATGAGCTAAAATAAACTTTCCCTCCTCTAAGTTGTTCTTGTTTGGTATTTTAGTCACAGTGATACAAAAGCTGACTAAAACACTGTCCTTTATTAAAGACCCAATTTTTACTTATAGCCGGTGTCAGAACCCTTAGGCAAACATGAAAGGAAAGCAAAAACCACATGTTAGTGACAAGACATAAAGTCTTCCATTAATTAGTATCTGTAGCCAATAAAATCAGAATGGAGAATAAAATTCTTTATAGTGTAAAATATATAATAATTAAATTAAATGCTGATTAATGTCTTCCTAAAAATAAGAATTGATTAGGGGCAAGAAGAGCATTAAAAATTCTCATTTCGTATAAAATGTAACACTGCATCTGAAACATTGCAATGTTAATGATACTTTACTTGTTCAACATCAACCAACGCAGTTATACTTATATTTTGATATAATAGTTCTTAGTACATGCCTCTTAAAATAGTGCTAAAAATTACAAAATATGGAATATATCAAACTTTGATTTTAGTTTTCTAATCTTTTAGCAAGGTAAAATAATAAGTCTTTCCTGATCTTGGATTTTTGAGCCTTTATATTTGTGAGAAATAAATTACTGTTTGTTATAAAAATAAAACAAAATAAAAGAGCAAATCTTTGTGCTTGCCATGGGAGTCTCTACTAAACCCCAAAGATAATGGATATATAAAAATCATCTTGATTTTTTTCCCCTGAATTTAAACTCTAATCTTGAGAAGAAAAAATAAAAAATTATCCTAGGAAATTTGGCCACTTCATTAAGACAAGATAATGTATGTCTTAGAACATGAATATGGTTTAGTGGCTCCAGCAAGCATGATGGTACAACTTCCATAACTTTTATAGTATAATTTTATTTCTAAAAAGCTAAAAATGACCCAAATATACATAGAATGAACCTTCAATCATTTATTTATTTCATCAGTGGAAGAAATAAGATTGTAAAGCTGATTTAAAGAACTACAGAAATTAAGGATTATCCAGCAAACCATCAGAAAAGACATACTGAAATAAATTTGTTAAAATCTATTTATATGGGCTGGGGTTGTGGCTTAGTGATAGAGTGCTTGCCTAGCATGTGCGAGGCACTGGGTTCAATTCTGAGAATATAAATAAAATAATATAAATATAAATAAACAAATAAAATAAAGAGCCATCAACAACTAATAAAAATTTTATTTTTAAAATTTTAAAAATCTGTTTAGGTTTTATTACGTGTGTGTGTGTGTGTGTGTGTGTGTGTGTGGTTCTGGGGATTGAACCCAGGGTGCTCTACTACCAAGCTATATCTCCAGCATCCTTTTTTACTAATATTATTTTTTATTTTGAAATAGGATTTTACTAAATTGCTTAGGCTGGCCTCAAACTTATCTTGCCTAAGCCTCCTAAACGGCTGGGATTAAAGGTGTGTACCACCACACTCAGCTAAATTAGTTATGTTTTAAACAAAAGTTGTTAATACTCTACTGATTAATACTGCTATAACTTTTGATATTATCTTTTCTACTGAATATTAATTATTTGCAACTCTCCCAGAAAAAAAAATCAACCAGGTGATACATATTATTACTGTACTAAACATAGTAATTAAATAATCCTAGAACTAGAGAGATACAATTAAGAGGCTGAAATATAACATTGAAAGGACATGCAATCATCCTCTTGCCTTAGTTCCAAGTTTTTAATAATTTTTCTCAGTAGGAGAGAGAACCAGGGTAAATGCTTTCTTCTCTAGACTTTCATTTATTTCTTAGTTACTTTTGCCACAGTTTTGCAGATTGCTGGGATCTCACATCAGATAAAACTTGCAGGCCAATTAAAATTGCTTTTACTGAAAATTTACCTTTAGTTTGTTTGCAAAGGCAAGAATTCTAATTCCTGGGGCTGGGGATGTGGCTCAAGCGGTAGCACACTCGCCTGGCATGTGTGCGGCCCGGGTTGGATCCTCAGCACCACATACAAACAAAGATGTTGTGTCTGCCGAAAACTAAAAAATAAATAAAAAATTAAAAAAAAAAAAAAGATTACAGATCAGGGCTGAGAACATAGCTTAGTCAGTAGAGTGCTTATTAAAACAAACAAACAAAAAAAAGAATTCTAATTCCTCTGATTTCTTTTTAGGCAGATGTCAGTGTTTCCTCCTATGGAAACACTTTTAGCTGAGTTTCTAAAAATAGAAAAATGAAGTTTCAAGTAGATTAGGGTCTCAGACAACTCCTGTGTTTTCACTCTTTCCCACAATAAATATGAATAATTCTTTTATATTTGTTTATATCTGATCATAAGCAAAATGTATCTTTGGCTGTTCTCAATTACAGTTTAGTTGCATGTTTAGAAGTATTTATTCTCTAGTGTATGCCATGACCCTATGTATTTAAGCATAGAACCGTGGTTGAGGAAGCAGTGGTACCACGTCTCAGATCAAATCTTCTAGTTCTGTGATTTTTTTGTTTTTTAAGATAGGTCTTGTTATGTAACCCAAATTAATCTTATCCAGGTGAAACTCCTGTCTCAGCCTCCTGAGTATACCTGGTTCTAGCTCTATGATCTTGGATAGTATGTTAACCTTTTTTGTCTCACTGTCTTTACTTGATTTTATGTGGAAACGTGTCTTTTGGGGTGCTATAACAAAGCACAATTAATTGGATGTAAATAACAGAAATATATTTCTCACAGTCCTGAAGTTGAAATTCTCAGAGCAGAGTATAAATATGGTTGGGTTCAGATAAAGGCCCAACTCCTGGTAGTTATCACATGGTGGAAAAAGAGCAAGCTTAGCTCAAACTTTTCCTACAAGGGCACTAATCCTGTTCATCAGTGTTCCATACTCATGACCTAATTTCCTTCCAAAGTTGCCCCTCCAAATACAATCACTTTGAGATTTAGATACCAACATATGAATATCAGAAGACACATATATTTAGCCTATGATGAAAAGGAAAAAACCTTCTTCATGAAGTAATACTCTACTTGTTCTTTCACTGTCCCACCAAATTCATTGATCAGGGTTCAATATTTCATTCATCTTTCTAGCTATCATGAGTCAATTGATAAGCTATCCAGATAGGTAGTGGTTCTTGTGTTTATGTAATAAACTTGTTAAAATGAAGACTCTTGACTTTGTATTCAGATATTTGATTCTATTCAACAGAAGTTAGCTCAGGAGTTGGCATTTTTACCCACACCTCCCAGGGAATTTTTATTCATGGGATCCTTTGAACATATTTTTGAGACTAGAGATTGAAATCAAGTTTTTCATATTAGTTCGTATAGAGGCAGAAACCAAAATGGGGTTATTGATAGCAAATGCTGTCATTAAAAAGAAAGATCTGGGATTGGTTTGGATCAAGTGGTAGCTATTAGGTAGATAAAATGAATGTGGTGATTCAAGCATAGCAGTTGTAGAGGTTAAAGGAAAAGCAGCAGCTAATCAGGCACAATAATCTAAATATTGCCAAAGATGCCCCACTCCAGATATTAATGGTTTTAGTTTCCAAACAGTGAAATTTACAAGAAAAAAATGACAACAGGCTTACTAAACTGTTGCTTAATGTTTATTTTAGGAAACACACCTAACAAAGAGTAGCTTAAACTGTCATAATAAAATGAAAAGCTCCTACTCAGTTCTCTGACATAAATGAGTTTATAAATGTGCAATATTTAAGTGAATGGGAGATGTGGAACCCCACAGAGAAAATGATACAATATCACACAATGAGTATAACAAAACTTTTTTTCCCCCAGTACTAGGATTCAAACCCAGGACCTTGCACATGCTAGACAAATGCTGTACCACAAAACTTTTTATGAACTATTTGATACTGATAATAATCTAACATCCCTAATGCTCAGATCCCAGGATACCACTAATTCTGCTAGTTAGAACAGGGGCTTAGGGCTGGGATTGTGGCTCAGCGGTAAAGCGCTCCCCTAGCATGGGCAGGACCCGGGTTCGATCCTCAGCACCACTAAAAATAAAGGCATTGTGTTGTTTCCATCCACACCTAAAAAAAAATAGTAATAATAATAATAATAATAATAATAATAAATATTTTAAAAAAGAATAGGGGCTTAGAAATATCATAAAATTTTTGGTACTCTAAAATAAACTTGTTGCACAGTTGGCCCAATCTAATTCTGACCTCAATCTTAGATTTCATATTGACCTTGCTTAAATATGATGGCTGAATAGTTGTATGGTATGACTGACTTACATTGTTTATCATTCTTGACCTAGTTCTTGCTCAAGAGACCAAAGAGCAAAGCAGCCAGGAGGCAGTGAAGGAAGTTATTGCAATTTTATTACCCAGACTTTACTTCACCCAGGTTAACTTTACATTTCTTAAAGTTTTAATTGGTAAGACACTGGGTCCAGCAAACAGAAAGCCCATTCATACTTTAAAGAAAAACCAAATAAATGAGTCTGAAGCCCATAGTATTTATTATCATATGCTCTTTGCATACAAATCAGCCACATGAGAAAGAGAAACATTTTATTGAAAATTCAACCGAAGTTTCAGATTTGGAACTTCATTTTGTAGTGTTATAGTCCTGACTTGTAGAATGTGATACATATTCTGAACCAGTCACCAGCAATGACACTTCTCTTCTATAGTAAGGAATAAGATTCTAGGACACTAGCAGTGTATCTGGGAGTGGCAATGCTCATGATCAAACTTAATGACCTGCTTTCAGAATTCTATCCCCAGAACTAGTAACCACAGATTTTGAAGCGCTAAACTCTCAGGGAGAGTTTTAAGAAATGCAATGTGGTAATAGTGGAAATAGACTTGAGGTAGAAATTTCCACCTATTTCAGACTCTATACCATCAAAACAAAAGGCATAAAAAGATCTGATGACTTTAGTTGTACTAGGAATGTTATTATATAGATGAAATGACGGGTATAGCAAGAATTCTAGGAAACTCCTGGAGTCATCTCTGTCTACTATCATCTAGTATTGTCAGAGTACCAGAAAAACTGTTTAGAAAATATCAAAAATGATACATCAATCATAGTATTGAAAGTTTAAGTCCCTCTGCTGAGGATGGGATGAATAGGAAAGTGAGGAAAGGAAAGGGAGAAGAGTAAAATCATAAGCTAAAGTGCCACCAGAAAACAAGGAACAATCTAGGAAAAGGGAAAGGTCAGTTATAAATCATAAATACTAGCTATTGCCTCATTACCAGCTACAGAAATGACGGTGTTAGCCCAGTATCTACTTAAAATTATTATCATTGCTATTTTTGGCTTTTTAACTAATTGCATCTCTTTCTCCCCTTCTTCTTTTGTAACAGAATATACAATTTTTATCTAGGAATATGACCACCCAAATAAAGACTGCTTTTCATTATCTCTTTTTAAATTAGGAATGGCCGTGCAACTAAGTTCTGACCACTAGAATATAAAAAATCTTGTGAAAGTCCTTTAAGAGTATGGGAAGCAGAGGTGGAACATACCATTTTCACTTTCTCCCTTCTTTTGCTGACTGCAACATTGTAATGTTTGTTTGCTGTATTATTTGATAATATTAATTCCTCCCAAATAAATGAAATATTTCAAACTCATAAAAGTATCAAGACTATATACCAGTTATGCACACAGCTTATATTTTCTATTTTATGGGTGAAACTCATTGAATGTGTTAAGTGAAGATAACATGTAAACAAGTTGCTTGTGAGTCATAGGCAGAATTCATAAAAAATGTGCTAAATACAAATTGTAAGTTAGTAACTTGTAAGACATGTTGAAGTTAGATATAATAACCAGAGTATCTGATGGGACAGTTTGTTTTAGTCAAATTCCTACTGCTGTGACAAAATATCTGAGACAAATTATTTATAAGGAGTCCAGTCCTTTTAAATTATTTTCTGTTTTGTTTTGGTACTGGAGATTGAACAAAGGGACACTCAAACACTGAGCCACATCCCTAGCACTATTTTGTATTTTATTTAGAGACAGGGTCTCACTGAATTGTTTAGCATCTCACTATTGCTGAGGCTGGCTTTGAACTTGTGATCCTCCTGCCTCAGCCTCCCAGGCTGCTGGGATTAGAGGCCTCCACCACCACACCCAGTAGTGTTTTATTTTGGGGACAGGGTTTCACTAAGTCCTTAGGGCCTCCCTAAGTTGCTGATGTTGGTCTTGAATTTACAATCCTTTTGTCTCAGCTTCCAAAGTTGCTGGGATTATAGGCATGTGCCACTGCACCCAGCTGGCTTAAAGTTTTAAAGGTTTCAGTCCTTGGTTGCTTGGTCCTGTTGTTTAGGACCTGTGAGGATGTAATATGTCTTGTGGGGGAGTGCATGGCAGAAGAGCTGCTCACCTTATAGAAGCCAGGAAGCAAAGAAAGTGGAAGACAGGAAAGGACCAATGCCTCCAGCGACATAATTTCGTTCCACTGGGCCCAACCTGCCAAAGGTTTTATCACCTCTCAACAGCAGCACAGGCAGTTGAACAAGCCTTTATTTAATATGTGGGACTTTAGGAGATGATTCAGACCCAAACTATTAATAGACAAAAAAAAAAAATTCTATTTAGATGTAAAAGGAGGGGGAAGATCAAATCACAAAGCATAGGTCACCTCTGCCCTGACAACTGTCATCCGTAAATTAACTAGGATAGGCAGAATTATAAAACCCCCACCCGCATATTTGGGCCCCTGGTTTATATACATCTTTTCTCAGTTATTTAGTCAAACACTGATTTACATATTGCAAATGTATTTAAGATTCCAAGTTTTTTTTTGTTTGTTTGTTTGTTTGTTTTTTAACCACATTTTGCAGTACTGGGAATGGAACCTAGGGCCTCATGCATGCTAGGTAAGTACTCTACCACTGAGCTACATCTCCAATCCCCAAGTCACTGGTTTTAAGTTATGGACATTGTTCAGGTAAGCCTAAAATACCCAGAAAAGCCCTTATATCAAGTCCAGAGATCAGAGACAGACAGACATTTAAAGCATGAAAGGACTTGAAGACAGAGGAGGCCATATGGCAAGGAATGTGAGCAGCCTCTAGAAGCTGAAGGCAGCCATGAGCTGAGAGATACCACAGAAACGGGACGTCAGTCTTACAGCTTCAAGAAATTAAACTCTGCCAAGAAGAATGAGCTTGGAAGTAGATTTTTTTCCTCAGACAAGAACTCAACCCACCTGAACCTTGATTTCAACCTTGTGATGAGCAGAGAATCCAGTCATGCAATGCCAGATTTCTAATCTACAGAACTATGAATTATGAATGGGTACTGCATTAAGCTGCTAAGACTGTGGTAATTAGTTATAGAGTAATAGGAAACGAATAATGCTCCTCACTAGGAATATTCAATGTGGTCCTATTCTAGCCTTACATGTATTCATGGATAGCACCCACAGCTCTTCAGAAGAAAAATTAGGGATCTATAAGTGTACCAGGCATACTTGCCCTTGCTTCTTGCTGATGGAGCAAATTGTGTTGGCTCCAGATACTTTCTGTCTGCCAAGCTTCCTTGTCCAAATTCCAGTTCTGCTCTTCACAATCATGCCATGAAAAGGGAAGGAGTGATGTGGCAGAAAGATAGGACACATAAACATTTGAACCCAGGATTCAAGTGGTATAATCTTTCTATTCTACTTGCATCGTAAGTATCTTTATTTGTAATCCAATTTCTTTGTTCCTTTTTCTTTTAATAATTAAAATATCACCTTTATTAACATTTGGTATATATTATTTCATTGTGATTTTAAACAAATGATTGGAGCACAATTTTTTATTAGTTCTAATCAGTTATGTATGACTGCAGAAAACTCTTTAATTCATTGTACACAAATGGAGCAGAATTTTTCACTTCTCTGGTTGCACATGAAGTAGAGTCACACCATTCATGCAATCATACATGTACCTAAGGTAATGATGTGTGTCTCATTCTACAGTCTTTCCTACCCTCATGTCCCTCCCCACCTCCCATTTGCCCCATCCATAGTTGCTCTACTTATCCCATGCCCCCAACCTCCACTATGAATTAGCATCCACTTATCAGAGAAAACATTCAGTCCCTGTTTTTTTGGATTGGTTTATTTCACTTAGCATGATATTCTCCACCTCCATCCATTTACCTGCAAATGCCATAATTTTATTCTCTTTTAATGCTCAGTAATATTCCACTGTGTATGTATACCATAGTTTCTTTATCCATTCACTTATTGAAGGGCCTCGAGATTGGTTGCACAATTTAGCTATTGTGAATTGTGCTGCTATAAACATTGAACTGGCTGTGTCACTGTAATATGCTGTTTTTAAGTCCTTTGGGTATAGACTGAGGAGAGGGTCAAATAGTGGTTCCATTTCAAGTTTTCTAAGGAATCTCCACACTGCTTTTCAGGTTGGTTGCACAAATTTGCAGTACCATCAGCAATGTATGAGTGTGCCTTTTCCCCTATATCCTTGCCAACACTTATCATTGCTTTTATTCTTGATAACTACCATTCTGCCTAGAGATGAAATCTTAGAGTAGTTTTGATTTGCATTTCTCTAATTACTAGAGATGTTGGACATTTTTTCATATATTTGTGATCTGTTGTATATCTTCTTCTGAGAAGTGTCTGTTCAGCTCCTTAGCTCATTTATTGTTTGGGTTATTTTTTTTATGTTTTTTTGAGTTCTTTATATATCCTGCTTTATCTGAAGTGTGTGGTAAAATTTGCTCCCCAAATGTAGGCTTTCTCTTCACATCATTGATTGTTTCTTTTGCTGAGAAAAAGCTTTTTAGTTTGAATCCATCCCATTTATTGATTCTTGCACTTTATTTATTTCTTGCACTTTAGGAGTCTTGCTAAAGAAGTTGGGGCCTAATCTGACATGATGAAGATTAGGGTCTACTTTTTCTCATATTAGGTGTAGGGTCTCTGGTCTAATTCATAGGTCCTTGATCCATTTTGAGTTGAGTTTTGTGCATGGTGAGAAATAGGGGTTTAGTTTCATTTTGCTGCGTATGAATTTTCAATTTTCCTAGCACCATTTGTTGAAGAGGCTATCCTTTCTCCAATGTGTGTGGCATCTTTTTTTTTTTTTTTTTTAGTATGAGATAACTGTATTTATGTGAGTTTGTCTCTGTGTCTTCTATTCTGTACCATTAGTCTACATGTCTATTTTGGTGCCAATTCCATGCCATTTTTGTTACTATTGCTTTATAGTAGTTTAAGATCTGGTATTGCGACGCCTGCTATTTCACTTTTCTTGCTAAGGATTGCTTTGGCTATTCTGGGTCTCCAATTTTTTTCCAAATGAATTTTATGATTGCTTTTTCTATTTCTATAAGGAATGACATTGGGATTTTAATTGGAGTCACATTGAATTGTTATAGCGCTGTTGGTAGTATGGCCATTTTGACAATATTAATTCTGCCTATCCAAGAGGATGGGAAATCTTTCCATCTTCTAAGATTCTTCTTCAGTTTCTTTCTTTAGAGTTCTGTAGTTTTCATTGTAGAGGTCTTTCACCTCTTTTGTCAAATTGATACCCAAGGTTGTTTTTTTGTTTTGTTTTTTTGAGGCTACTATCAATGGAGTAGTTTTCTAATTTTTCTTTCAGAGGATTCATCTCTAATGTATAGAAATGCATTTGATTTATGGGTATTGATTTTATATCCTGCTACTTTGCTGAGTTTATTTATTAGTTCTATAAGTTTTCTGGTGGAATTTTTTGGATCCTCTAAGTATAGAATCAAGTTGTCTTCAAATAATGATAGTTTTGAGTTCTTCTTTTCCTATTCATATCCCTTTAATTTCTTTCATCTGTCTAATTGGTCTGGCTAGAGTTGCAAGGACTGTGTTGAATAGAAGTGATGAAAGAGGTCATTCCTGTTTTGTTCCAGTTTTTAGAGGGAATGCTTCCAATTTTTCTCCATTTAGAATGATGTTGGCCTTGAGTTTAGAATAGATAGCTTTGCAATGTTGAGATATGTTCCTACTATTTTTAGTTTTTCTAGTGTTTTGAACATTAAAGGGTGCTGTATTTTGTCAAATGCTCTCTCTGCATCAATTAATATAATCATATGATTCTTATCTTTAAGTCTATTGATGTGATGAATTACATTTATTGATTTCCATATGTTTAACCAAACTTGTATCCCTGGAATAAACCCCACTTGATCATACTGTACTCTTTTTAAATATGTTTTTGTATGCAATTTGCCAAAATTTTATTGAGAATTTTTGATTCTATGTTCATCAGGGTTATTGGTCTGAAATTTTCTTTCCTTGATGTGTGACTGTCTGGTTTTGGTACCAGGATGATACTAGCCTCATAGAATGAGTTTGGAAGGGTTCCCTTCTTTTTTATTTCATGGAATAATTTGAGGAGTATTGGTATTGATTCTTCTTTGTGGGTCTCAGAGAACTCAGCTGAGATTCCGTCTGGTCCTGAGCTTTTCTTGGTTAGTAGGCTTTTGATGGCATCTTCTATATCCTTGCTTGAAATTGATCTGTTTAAATTGTGTATGTCCTTCTGATTCAGTTTGGGTAGATCATATGCCTCTAGAAATTTGTCAGTGTCTTAGAGGTTTTCTATTTTTGCTGGAGTATAAGTTTTCAAAATAGTTTTTAATTGTCATCTGTATTTAAATTGTGTCTGTCATGATATTTCCTTTTTCATCACAAATTTTAGTAATTTGAGTTTTCTCTCTCCTTTTCATTAGGTGGCTAAGGGTTTGTCAATTTTATTTATTTTTTCGATGAACAAGCTTTTGTTTTTTTCAATTATTTATTTTGTTTCAATTTCATTGATTTCAACCCTGATTTTAATTACTTCTCGTCTTCTAGTACTTTTGATGTTGGTTTATTCTTCTTTTTCTAGGGCTTTGAGATGTAATGTCAGGTCATTTATTGTTGACTTTTTATTCTTTTAATGATGAGCTCAATGCAATGAATTTTACTCTTAGCACTGCCTTCGTAGTGTTCCAGAGATTTTTATATATTGTATTGGTGTTCTCATTTACCTCTAATAATTTTTTATCTTCTCCTTGATGTCTTCTGTTATCCATGCATCATTCAATAGCATATTATTTAGGCTCCAGGTGTTGGAGTAGCTTCTATTTTTCATTTTATCATTGATTTGTTTTTTTATTAGTTGTTCAAAACATTACATAGCTCTTGACATATCGTATTTCATACATTTGATTCAAATGAGTTATGAACTCCCATTTTTACCCCGTATACAGATTGCAGAATCACATCGGTTATACATCCATGTTTTTACATACTGCCATACTAGTGTCTGTTGTATTCTGCTGCTTTTCCTATCCTCTACTATCCCCCCTCCCCTCCCCTCCCCTCCCATCTTCTCTCTCTACCCCATCTACTGTAATTCATTGATTTGTAATTTCATTCCATTACGGTCAGACAGAATGCAAGACAAGTATCTCTATTTTTTTGTATTTGCTAAGGCTTGCTTTGTGACATAACATATGGTCTATTTTGGAGAAAAATCCATGTGTTGCTGAGAAAAAAGTCTATCCACTCATTGATGGATAGAATATTGCATAAATGTCTATTAAGTCTAAAATATTGTTTTATTGAGTTCTACAGTTTCTTTGTTTAGTTTTGTTTGGAAGGTCTATCCAGTGGTGAGTGAGGTATATTAAAGTCACTCAGTATTATTGCATTGTGGTCTATTTGATTCTTGTACTTGAGAAGGGTTTGTTTGATATACATATACGCCCCATTGTTTTGGGGCATAAATATTTATGATTGTTATGTCTTATTGATGTATGATTTCCTTAAGCAGTATGAAATGTACTTCTTTATCCCTTCTGACTGACTTTGAAGTCCATTTTATATGATATGAGAATGGAAACCCCTGATTATGTACATGGTCATATGAAAGATATGTTTTTCCCCATCCTTTCACCTTCAGTCTTTTCCTGTGAGATGAGTCTCTTGAAGGCAGCATATTATTGGGTCTTTTATATATAACCCAATCTTCCTGTCTATGTCTTTTAATTGATGAGTTTAGGACACTCACATTCTGGGTTATTATTGAAATATGTTTTGTATTCCTGGTCCTTTTGGTTTATTTTTGTTTTTTAATCTGACTTGGTTTCTCCTTTGATTGACCTTTCCTTTAATGCAGTTCCTCCCTTTGCTGATTTTCATTGTTGTTTTTCATTTCCTACACATGGAATATTTTGCTGAGAATGTTCTGTAGTGCAGGCTTTCTCACTATAAATTCTTTTAACTTTTCTCATGGAAGGTTTTTATTTCATCATCAACTCTGAAGCTTAATTTTGCTAGATATAAGTTATTGGTTGGCATCCATTTTCTTTCAGAGATTGGTATATGTTGTTCCAGATCTCCTAGCTTTGAGGTTCTGGGTTGACAAATCTGCTGAGATCCGAATTGGTCTCCCCCTATATGGAATATAATTCCTCTCTCTCTTGCCACCTTTAAAATTCTATCCTTATTCTGTATGCTAGGCATTTTCATTATAATGTGCCTTGGAGTGGCACTGTTGTAATTTTGTACATTTGGTGCCCTGTAAGCCTCTTGTATTTGATTTTCCAATTCATTCTTCTTCTTTGGGAAATTTATTTGATTTTATTTCATTGAAGAGATTGTGCATTGCTTTGGTTTGAATCTGTACCTTCTTCTATCCTGATAAATCTTAGATTTGATCTTTTGATGTTGTCCCATAATTCTTGGATGTTCTGTTCATGGTTTCTTACCATCTTTACTGTGTGGTCAACTTTATTTTCAAGATTATATTTTGTCTTCATTGTCTGAGGTTCTGTCTTCCAAATAATCTAGTCTGTTGGTGATGCTTTCTATTGAGTTTTTTTAATTGGTTTATTGTTTCCTTCCTTTCAAGGATTTCTGTTTTTGTTTTTCAGAATCTCTCTTTTTGAAGTAAACTTTTGGTACCTGTATTTGTTCTCTTATCTCTTTGTTGGCGTGATCAATTTTGGCCTATATTTGCTTTCTTACTGTTTTGTTGGAAGATGAATTTTTGCCTTTTGCTCTCTTATGTCATTCTTTAATTCACAGATCATTTTAATTATGTACATTCTGAACTCCTCTGATAATTCACATACTACACTGTCAATAGATTCTATTTGGGGCACTTTCTTCCCTGTTTTTTCATGTTGTCTACGTGTCTTCCTCTCTTGCAGTGTGGAGCTGAGATATTGCAGTTTCTACCCTACAATCTTGTAGCGTCCCTGCAGGTTACTTATATCTCACTTTTAAGGGGGAGATCAACGTTTGTAGCACCCAATGCAACCAATGTATAGCCATAAATCGATTATCTCCTATTTGAACATTTACAGTTTTGTCATGATAAACAGAATGATGAGTTTGGTTATCATATACCACTAGTAGGTTTATCTAAGGGTTTACAATTATTTCTAATGGTGAACAAAGAAAGAATGGGGGTGGGGGCTGGGATATGATGTTTATGAGATAGGATTTGAGAATATAGAGGTATTAGATTTTAGGATAAGTGAACAGGGACTCAAAAGAAGTTGGCTGTTAGCAGGAGATAAAAGAGAAAGATGTGACCCCATGCAGGATTCTCTTTTGCCTCTGCAACAGGATGGTGACTGTTAGCACACCTATTAAGGATAACTCTGGTGCAACTGGGCCCATAGGGACCTTGGTAATGGTCTTCCAGTTCCTGGTTGTTGTTCCCTAGATGAAACCATCCATGTCCCTATGGTGTAGGCAGTAGCATCAAGCCTGTACCTTGATGTTGGGCTTCAAGGCCTTAGTCAGTGTCCTAAGATGGAAGCTACCCCAATTAAAGATGGCAGAGGTGGCAGCAAAGTTAACCCAAGATGGTAGTGGAGGTGTCCCAATATGGAGGCAACTGCTGGAAGGATGGAATGTGCAACAGCATTAGTTGGCCTATTCAGTGATGCTGCACTGTGGCATGCAGTGCTGCAGCAGGCAGCTGCCTCGTGGTCCTGTCTATTATTCCACAGTGGAAATTACCATGTGGGGAGAGCTATGGCGTGGCTGTAGTGTCCCAAAATGAAGGTGCTTTGGGTGGAGCCACATATTTGTTGATAGGGAATTGCAGCATGCTGTGGATATCTCTGTGCAAGTGTGGTGGTGGCCCTCTCCAGTTTCTGGCAAGGTGGGCACATGGTGCGGCAGGCCTTCTCAGGACTCTAGTGATCTTCTTCTTTGTTCTTCTTAGATATACATGACAGTAGAGTTATTTTGATATATTACACATATATGGAGTAGAACTTATTCTAATTAGGATTCCATTCTTGTGATTCTACATAATTTGGAGTTATACTGACTGTGTATTCATATATGAACACAGGAAAGTTATGTTCAATTCATTCTTTCCTATTCCTATTCCCTTCCCCTTCTCTTTATCCCTTTGTCTAATCCAATGAAATTCTATTGTGTATTAATATCCACATATCAGATAAAACATTAGGCCTTTGGATTTTGGGGACTGGCTTATTTCACTTAGCCTTATTGTCTCTAGTTCCATCCATTTACTGGCAAATGCTTCAATAACATTCCTCTTTATGACTGAGTAATATTCCATTGTGTATATTTACTACATTTCTTTATTTATTCATCTGTTGAAGGTCATCTAGGTTGGTTCCATAGCTTAGCTATTATGAATTGTGCTGCTGTAAACATTGATGTGGCTTGTGCTGGGGTGAGCTTTGAGTGTGAAGGAGGAGAGTTTGGAGCAGCACTTGGAGGACACAATGAAGAATCCATCCATTGTTGGAGTCTAGTGCATAGATTCATAAGGACTTTATCTGAGCTGTTGCAGGACCCTGTCAGATGAACATGCTAAGGTGATATCTGTTCTAGCCCAGCAAGCAGATAAACTAATCTCTGACCCCACTGATAATCCTGTGGTGTGCCTAGAATCAGATAATGGGAATGTTATGATACAAAAGCAGGATGGCATCATAATGGCAGTGCACAAAGTAGCCTCTTGATGTCCCTCATCAGTTCTCCAGCAGCCTTTCATAATTACCTATGTTAATTATCTTATAAAACTATTTATGTTGCAGTGATTAAGCCATTCATTTAATGTGCATTGGGTAATTTTCTATTTATTTTGGAGTGAGTTGCTTTTAACCAACCTCTCAGGATATTAATAAAAAAGGATCATGTTTTGACGCAGTATGTCCAGGTCACTTTGTATACAAAATTTTGTTAGGTTAAATAAATCTGATTGGAGGGAAAAAAATAAAATAAAATAAAACATTGATGTGGCTATGCTGATTTTAGGTCCTTTGGGTATAAACTGAGGAGTGTGATAACTGTGTTAAATGGTGGTTCCATTCCAAGTTTTCTGAAGAATCTCCATACTGATTTCCAGAGTGGATGCACCAATTTTCAGTCCCACCATTCAGTATGATTTCACTATGTTTTAATTTGATTTAATTAACCACATAAACTAGGAATTCCCCCTACCCCCAACCCCTGTTAGTACTGCAATTAGACCCAGGGATGGTTTGCTCCTAAGCTATATTCCAGCCCTTTTTATTTTATTTTTTAAAATTTTGAGACAGTTACTGAGGTTGGCCTCAAGCTTGTGATCCTCCTGGTCCAACTTCCTGAGTCACTGAGATCACAGGTATGTGTCACCACACCACACTTATATGGGAGTATACTTAGAGGCTATTATAGCATGAAGATAATTTCCCACATGACAAATGTTAACGTAGTGACTGTCATTCAAACACCCATCTGAGACCCATGAGGTTCATCCTCACTGAAGATGAAGGAGCAGTAAGACAGATAAAGAAACAATTTAGAGGGAATCCAAGTTCCTTACATAAGGAAGGGCTGTGACAGTTCTGAATTGCCTAGCTTTGGCTATCTCTTATAATGAGAAATATATTGATTTTGAGAGAAATGAACATCTATCTTTTAAAAGCCAACATTATTGTTAATTTTCTGAACTTAACTCTACTTGATGAATTAAAATTTCATGTTATCTCCACTATTTTAAATAACTAATCTACTTGTCAAAACATAATTTCTTAGATGCTTCTCTGAAGTCTGTAATGCCGTCAAGGGATTTTTACTGGTGATAAGCCTTCTTGGGTATTCTTATGCCACCAATATTTTAAACCACTGGTCAACAAAGAATATTCATGCTGTTTACATTAAGTATTTTAATTCCCAGATTAAAGAAGGCCCAGCACGTGACACATCCCTGTAATCCCTGCTACTTGGGATCTGATGCAGGATTATCCTAATGATTGGGATGTACCTCAATAGTAAAGAGCACTTGGATTCAATCCCGAGTATCCACACCTCCCTCCCCCCAAAAAATGACAATGAGTAAAACAGAGAAACAGGTCTAGGTCCTCAAAGAAACTGGAGGGCTAATATAAAATACTATAATAACTAATTTTTTTGTTCATGAACCTCCATATCTCTGGATATAAATTTGCATTTCTGACCATCAGTAGATTACAGGCCTTATGTTCTGGTCCCACTGGGATATTTCTTAATTATATATAATAACAATATTATAGGTCAGTCCTAATTGACTTTAAAAAGAACAAGACCATTTTCATGTAGTGGGAAAGGGTATTTGTCTGAATCCATCATCAAAAGTCACTTCAGAGGTAGGCAGAGTACAGGAGAAAGCTCTAGATTTGTCCTTATTGCCTCACTAACATGATACTTGGGTTACTGATGTGTATTGTTGAAAAACAATAATTTTGTGAACTAAAAATACTCAAAGGTTAGACAACATTTTAACAAGAGCAATAGAATAAAATGTTAATAATAATACACAGCTAAAATGATAGGTTAAATTCCTAATAAACACTATGGAAGATAGAGTTAAACAAACCTGAGAAGGCAACATGACAACAGCAACTAAAAGGAAAGATCTTAAAAATTTACATTGTCAGAGATAGGGTAGAACTGTTAGATTTCCAAGTGGAGAAATTTTTGTAGACTTTTTACAAAATGTTGTGATGCCAAATATTGGCTCATTTTATTGTGTTTGTTTGTGTATTTCCACAAAACCTATCAGGGACTTCACATTAATCACTTTTAAGACCAAGTCTGTGACCAAACACAGTTCAACAAAAGAATTTGTGATATGTGGTCATCTTGCACTCATCATTTCCCTTGCAGTGGGCTGTAATCCACCAAGTTAGGATACTGTATTACCTGATGGCCCAAACAAAGTTGGAGCTGGATCAATTTCTACTCATGAAAATTGAGGGCCTATCCAGAACAAATGCCTCCTTCAAATCCATATATAAGTGCTTGATTAAAATGAAATATAAATAGAAAATAATTTAAATAAAAATTATACTAACATTTACTAGGAAATCACTTTTAAAATTTGTCCCTCACATTAGGCCCAAAGAACTTCATTTCATTCCCTTAAAAACTAAAATTTTAAGCATAGTCCTTCTTTTGTGAAACTGTTTAGTTATCTCCATTTTTCTTCTTAAAGCCTTTTTCATTAAGCAGTCTCGCATCTCACTTCTAAATATATCTAATAGACATATTTATTTTTTATATATACAGTGATATACATTTAATACAAATACATTTTAAGAAATTAAATGAATACCGAATATATAAAACTTTCTTTATATTAGCTGAACTGTGGTAAAATATCAAACATAATTTCTTTATTTCAACCCCACAGGCTAGTGGTAGTCCTAGCTTTAATTGTTCATTCCAGCTAACAATTTTCTTTATCTCCTTTTACTTTCCTTTTCTCTAGATAAATTATTTAGGAAATAATGATAAAAGATTGTTTTGCTAATTCTTTAACTATAGTTGTCTCCCAGTATCCTGGAGAATTAGTTATAGGACCCACTGTGGACACCAAAACCCCTGGATACTCAAATCACTCAAATTCTTTATGTGAAATGATAAATTATTTCATATAATCTTGCATACATCTTATATATCAAGTTGTCTCTGGATTACTGATAATTCATAACATAATGTAAACACTATGCAAATAATCGTCATACTGCATTGTTTAGGAAGTAATTACAGGGGAGAAAAGCCTGTATGTGTTCAGATTTATTTCCCCTAAATATTTTCTATCTGCAATTGGTTGAATCTGCTGATGTGAAAACTGCAGATATGGAAGAATGACTACATTTGGTTAGGAACCTGAAAAATAAAACATAATTTAAGTCTTCTTGAAAAACCATATTTTCTTACAAGAAAACAAAATATCTGTTAAGTTTTTCCTTTTTTATATTAAGACACTTAAAGAAGATTTATAAAAATGAAGAAAAAAGTAAAAAATTTCATTTTCCGGGGCTGGGATTGTGGCTCAGCGGTAGAGCGTTCGCCTAGCATGGGTGGGACCCAGGTTCAACTCTCAGCACCACATAAAAATAAAGGCATTGTGTTTTGTCCATCTACATCTAAAAAATAAGTATTAAAAAAAAAGAGTTTAAAAATTTTCTTTTGGGCTGGGGATGTGGCTCAAGCGGTAGCGCGCTCGCCTGGCATGCGTGCGGCCCGGGTTCGATCCTCAGCACCATATACAAACAAAGATGTTGTGTCTGCTGAGAACTAACTAAAAAATAAACATTAAAAATTAAAAAAAAAAAATTCTTTTAAGATTAACATCACTACTTTAAAAAAAAAGTTGTGATGTTAGTTGAACCTCCAAAAAATTAGGTTACAATCACTGCCCATATTATTTTTCCATTTACTCTATTACTGGAATATTTGAAAAAAAGAGTTTCACCAGATTTCCAATGTGGCTTGCCTCAAAGACTTTTTTTTTCAATTATGTTTTAATTTCAATTGACATAGCAGCTTGCTTTGAGTCCCTCTTTGACATTAATTGAATCTTCCCAGTTTTTATTTTATGTAACACATCTACACATGTGCACATGCACGCACACACATACACAACTATAGAAACTTACAAGTTCTGGAAAGTAAAATTAGAATATACTGCAACAAGAAAAAAAATATTTGCATCAAGTTTTTTTAGAATAAAACAATTCAGTTAGAGATTTAAAACTTTTTAAAAAGCAACAACACCGTCTTTGTATTTGTAAATATTATTTTACTCATCACTTTATGTATTTGTTAATGTGTGATAAAATAAAGCATAAAATTTACCATTTTAACTATATAGTTCAATAGTGTTAAGTATATTTACATAATTAGGCAATAGATCTCCAGAATTTTTTCATTCTGTAAAACAAATCGTACATATATTGAACAACATCTCTTATTTCTTCCTCCCCCAGTCTCTGGCAACTATTATCTACTTTCTTTTTTCGTGACTTTGATTAATTTAAATCATGTAAGTAAAATCACATAGTATTTGTCTTTTTGTGAGTAGTTTATTTCCCTTAGCATTCTGTATTGTGGCATGTGACAGGATTTTCTCTCTTTTTCAAGGCGGAATTATATTGCATTGCATGTATAAAGCACATTTCTTTAACCATCCATCATTCAATGGACATTTGGGTTCCTTCACCTTTGGGTACTGTGAATAATACTGCAATGAACATAAAGGTGTGGATCTCTCTCTTCAAAGTCCTGCTTTCAAGTTTTTTGGATATTGTGTTAGTCAATTTTCCATTATGGTGACCAAAATATCTGAAAAGAACAACTTAGAGGAGGAAATGTTTATTTTGGCTAATGGTTTCAGAGATTTAGTGTATGATAAGCTAGATCTACTGCTCTAGTCCCAAGGTGAGACAGAATATTGTGGCAGAGGAAAACTATTCAGCTCATGGTGGCCAGGAAGCAGAGAGAGAGATTAATCAAAGCACCAGGGACAAAATATAAACACCAAAGACACACCCCCAGTGACCAACGTCTTCTGGCTGCCCCCACTTGCCTATAGTTACCACCCTGTTCTTTCAAATTATTAATCCATCAAATGGATTAATCCACTGATTAAGTTGCATCCAGTAATCTGATCTCTTAATCCCTGAGCAATATTGTATTGACCAACATGAGCTTTTCAGAGACATCTCATAATATCCAAACAAAGACACATATATACAGAGAAAAGGATTACTAAATCATATGCTAGTCCTATTTTAAATTTTTAAAAGAAATTTTCATATGATTTCCACAGTGTCTGTACCATTTTACATTTCTACCAACAGTTCCTAAAGGTTCAAATTTCTGCAAATCTTGGCCAACACTTATTATTTTGGGATAGTGGCCATTCTAAATAGTATGAAGTGATATTTCATTATGGTTTTGATATGTATTTCCCAATGATTGGTGATGTTGAACATTTTTTTCATATGCTTTTTGGCTAATTGTCATTTTATTTTAAAAATCAGTGAAATGTATGTAAGTCATGGATGTACCCTGACTTCTTTGTCCTCTATGTTATTGTTAATTCACAAAAACTTACAAGAATTCCCTACTTCATTCTCTGTGTTTGCACTTGGGCTGCTGTTTGCTATAGAAAAATCATTTATTCAAACAGATTGTGGATTCCTGCCTTAACTGTGCCTTTAATATAGTTCAACAGCCCCACCATGTTTTTCTAATTAGTTTCTGTGATAGACAGCTTTCTATTGTTATGACAAAACCCAGAAAAAAAAATCAATTTAAAAGGAGGAAGGATTTATTTTGGCCTGTGGTTTCAGGTTTCAGTCCATGGTTGCTTGGCACTATTGCTTTGGGCCTGTGTTGAAGCAAAACTTCATTGCAGGAAGCATGTGATGGAGCAAAACTTCTCACTTCATGCCAGCCGAGAAGCAAAGAGAGAGAGAAGAGGGTCTAGAGTCCCCATATTCCCTTCAAGGGCAGATTGCCAGTGACTAACATCCTTTTACCAGGCCCCATGTCTTAAAGGTTCCACCAGTTCCTAATAGTGCTAGCAGGTGGGTGCCAAGTTTTCAACACATGAGCCCTTGGGAGACACTTAAAATCCAAACCATACAGCTTCCTTACCCTTGTTACCATACTTCCAATACATCATCTTTAATGCTTTTTCAATAATAGAATATTTGGAGGAAAGTTATAACATAACCATACTAAACATATACAGTTGTAAGAAACATCCTGATTTTAGTAATGTTAACTTTTTAAAAAAGTACCTCTGTCGTGGTGAATGAAAGCCTGTAATCCCAGCTACTTGAGAGGCTGGGGCAGGAGGATGATTTCAGCCTAGGAGTTCGAGGCCAGTCTGGGCAACATAGCAATAACCTATCTCAAAAAATAAAAATTATTTTAGAGTTAAATAAATACATTCTAAACCTTGCCTCATCTCTTCAAACTTCATACTCCCATACTCCTTCTCCTCCTATGCCAAATTAGCATCCGCTTAATATGTAAAATAGAAAATAAGCAATAGGAGCACTGAATATTTCCTATTACCTATCCACAAATCTAATAAAATGTCGTCCTTTTTTTCCTATGTAACTAATGAAGAGGCAGGGCCAGGACTAGGGCACAAATTTATGAAGGCATTCATTTACTTTGCTGGTCCTGAACACTTGCATGACCCTGAGAGTGAATTCATTCCTAAATTTTGGAGCTTGGGGATCTTGCTTGCCTCACCCTAGTTCTGGCCCTGGGAGGTGTCCCTTCTCTTAACCTAAACTGCTTCTTACTCTTGTTTCCAATTTTTCCCACCACCTACTTTCTTCAAAACTGTGATCCCACTATTTTCTTTCTCCTGAATTTTCAATATCTTGCTATAAACTGTATCCTTCTCTTCAGTATCCTCCCACCTTTAAAAAGATAAAAGAAGCTTCTCTTTGGCTACACTTACCTTCAGCTATCATTCTTTAACATTTCCCTCCCTCTTTTAAACAGAAGCATTGATACAAAAAAATCTAAAGTTCTGATATACTTGCTGTCTATTTCTTAACTCTATCATATCCCATTCCCTACCTTTCACTAAAATTGGTATTTCTTACATGAGTGTTTCCCAAAGTCTGTGATTAGGGATCAGGTGGACTTCTCCTGAGGTCCAACTATTTCTTAACAAAACTAAAATTTTATTTTCCTCTCTTATTCTCATTTTCTCACAAATAGAAAAATTCTCCAGGGGCTACATGATATGTTATATCACAAGACTGAATGTGGAAGCAGATGTGAGAACCCAGCTATTATTTGTTAAATAAAGAGATTTGCCAAAATGTAAAACAATGGCATTCTTTCACTAATTTTTTGTTTTGGAAAAATACAGTTATTTGTCCTACTTTATCATATCCACTTTATACAATGTTACATTTGATTTGGTAATTTTTGTTAAAGAATTTTTGCATCTATATTTTGCAATTTGTAACCTTTTTTCAATGTATTTAGCAGGTTTTGGTATTAAAGTTATTCTGGTCTGTTGAATTGGAAAGTACACTTCTGTTTTCTCAACATATTTGTATAATATTAGTGTTATTTCCTCTTTAACTGTGTAATGGAATTAATCAGTGATACTGTCTTGGTTTGGAGTTCTCTTAAGGACTTACTTATACAGACTTTCCATTTCTAAAATTTGTTTTCTCTATTAATGCTGCTGAGCATTTCTCCTCTGTGAATTACCTGTATATGGTCTTTTATCAATTTTTCTATTGGAGCTTCTGTCATTTTCTTACTGATTGCTAACAGTTTCTTATGTATTCTACCTACTAATCCCTTATTAGTTTTAATCATTGGTAAATTTTTTATTCATAAGTCCTGCCTCTGTCAAACTTTTTGTGTAGTACTTTTGTTGATTAAGTTTTGATTAAAAAAAAGTTCAACGTTTCTCCTAAATAATCAATGCTTTTTGATTTTAAGAATTCCCCTCATCTTCACTGTCATAAATTCTTCAACATTTTCTTTAAGTATCCTAACAGGTTTTTGGTTTTTTTTTTTAATATACATTTAAGTATTGAACTCTTGTGATTTTATTTTTTATGGTACAAGGTATTAATTCAAATATTCTTGTCTTTATAATGAATAATTTTCATGAAAGTATTTTCTTTTAAATGACTTCCCCCTATCAACTGAATCCTGATGCAATACCTACTCTTTATCAAATTCTCTTTTATGAGCACATTTTCTAGTTTTGGAACCTTTATTTTGAGGTATAGTTATATTAGTCTATTCCTGTATCAGTATAATACAGCTTTTATTACTGCAACTGCATATATTATACTAAGAAGGCAGTCTATTTCCTTTACTATTTTTAAAATTAACTAAGCTATTCCTAAATATTATTTTCTTACATTTGTTTTATAACTATAATTAACTTTCTTAAACTATTTTGATAATTTTAAAAAATATATTTCATCATGGAAATCGTGAACAATTACCAAAGTAGGAAAAATTGCTAAGTATTATATAATGAAATCCCATGGATTGTATTACCAAACTTCAAAAATTAACATGTGGGCATATACTGTTCCATATATTTATATTACCCCCTCCTTTTCTTTACTAGATTTTTTGGGGGCGGGGTACTAATTGAAACCAGGGTACTTTATCACTGAGTTACATACCCAGCACATTTTTTAATTTTTTAGATTTTGAGACAGGATCTTGCTAAATTGCTTAGGGTCTTACTAAATTGTTGAGACTGGCTTTGAACTTGTGATACTCCTGCTTAGTCTCCCAAGTCCCTAGGATTACAGGAGTGTGCCATAGGGCCCAGTTCTACTACATTGTCTTAATTGAAAGAAGCAGGCATGATATAATTTCTTTATATAAACAAGTATTGTCACTATTTATTATTTATTTATTTATTTTTGGTACCAGGAATTGAACTCAGAGGTGCTTAACCAACTGAGTCACATCCCCAGTTCTTTTTTTATTTTTTATTTTGAGACAGTGTCTCCCTGAGTTGCTTAGGGCCTTGCTAAATTATTGAGTCTGGCCTTGAACTTGCAGTCCTTCTACTTCAGCTTCCTGAGCCGCTGAGATTATAGGTGTGTGCCACTGCACCCAGTTGTTAAGTTTTCTTATGCCACTTAAAAAATATATTGAAGAGTTGGTCTGTTTAAAATAGGATCCAAATAGGGACCACACTCCTTTGATTTATCATGTCCATAATTTTAAAAATTTATAATCCTGCCTTCCTTTTATCTGTTTTGCCATTTGTTTGAAAAAGTGGGTTTGCCATGCAG
Source organism: Callospermophilus lateralis (assembly GCF_048772815.1). NCBI lineage: Eukaryota > Metazoa > Chordata > Mammalia > Rodentia > Sciuridae > Callospermophilus > Callospermophilus lateralis. The sequence continues at coordinate 82,731,480 of NC_135308.1, forward strand.
AATTTTCCATATTATATATTTTGTTATGTATAAACATGTTCTTTTATCTTTTTTATTTCCTTTGAATTTGTTTAATCTAGAGATTTTATTAGATTGAGGTTCAATTTTTTTTTTTTTTTTTGGCAAGAATGTTTCAGAGATGATGTCATATACTTCATATATTATCACAGTGAGTCAAAAAATGTCTTTCTTACTGTGTTGATTAATATTACTCATCTAATTCATAAAGTTTTCCAACAATCTTTTAGATTATGGCAATTTTTCACCTGAAGTCCATGACCTCTGGAGATCTCTGAAATTCTTCCAGAGAATTCTCATGGCCCAAATTATTTCAAAATAATTTAATACACATCATTTGTCTTATCTATTTATTCTCTCAGAAATGTTCAGCAGAGTTTTCAATAGGTTACATAAAATTCTCACGTTTTAAATTTTTCTCGTTTTAATTTCTAGTATGGTTAACATTAAAAAATATAACCTAAATCACAATAAAAAAACAAATAAACAAACAAAAACCTCTTTGTGGTTCTCAACAATTTTTAAAAGTATAAAAATTCCTTAAGACAAAAAGTTGGAGAACTGCTAAGCTAATGAATTTAGTAGTCATCAAGGATTAGTCTTTGAAGTGATCATTCCATTAGGGGTTATAAAATATTAAAATATGAATCTGATGTTACTCCTCTGCTTTAAATTAAAATTTTGTATATTGTATAAGTTATTTATAAAATAACTTTGTATTATTCTTAGGTTAGAGTACACAGTATCTTACTATAGATCAGTGATTCTGGCTGCTTTTACTCTGGAGGGATTTTCCTTTTCTGGACATAGTGCAAGAAGCTGGTATTCCACAAGTCACCCAAAGATTTACTGCAGGAGAACAGAGAAACAGTTTTATAGCTGCTTTTTGCTAGAGTAACAAAAATGGGGGCTTGATGAGCTAAGATATCAGTGAGAAGAAAGGAATAAAAAATGGAGGTTGTCATGCAAAAAGTTTTTGCTTAAAGACATTCTAAAGACATGCTAAATTCTTAAACTATGCGATTCTTAAGCTGTGCAGGACAAGAAGCAAACAAAGTAGAATGCTTCTGAAAACATGTATGAGATGTTTTTCAGTCTATGATACCAAAGAGATAAGGATTAGAATTTAGAACTTTACAGAAAAGAGCCAAGTTAACATAGGAGGCATTTAATTGAAAACCCTTGAGAAATACATACTAAGTTCAGGGGGAAAAACTAAGTTACACAGAGAACCTTACCAAGCTGACATCTGTCTTCTATATCATTCTGTGATAGACTTTTATGCTCATTTAATTTTGATGATACAGTACTCTGGAGCAGACTTACTTTCTTACTTTAACTCTACCTTGGGCAAGAGAGAAAATAAGGGGAGTAGTAGTTTCTCCTTTGTAGAAGTTGTTATGAAGATTAAATGAAACAATTCTCTTAAAGTGTTTAGCAAAAGGTAAAAATTAAATAAAGGCAAATAAAATTCAATTAACTATTCTTTTTCTTCTTCCTACTAGTTCATAAATATTGGTATTCCCCAAGGTGTACCCTGACTTCTGTTTTTATTATGCTCAATACCCTCAGAGGATAAACTTGGTTTCAAAGACCAACTATGCCCAAAACTACAAAGTTTGTATCTCCAATTGAGATCTTTTTTTATTTACTGTATCTATCATGAAGGAAAGAAATTTAAACTAGAGGGGAATTGAGTTCAACAGGATATCTTTATTGTAGTTAATATTCTATCTTAGACATTTATTTCTTTTTTTTTTTTATTAGAGAGAGAGAGAGAGAGAGAGAGAGAGAGAGAGAGAGAATTTTAATATTTATTTTTTAGTTTTCGGTGGACACAACATCTTTGATTGTATGTGGTGCTGAGGATTGAACCCCGGCCACACGCATGCCAGGCAAGTGCGCTACCGTTTGAGCCACACCCCCAGCCCAGACATTTATTTCTTTATTTATTTTTGTGGTGCTGAGATTGAAGCCAAGGCCTTGTGCATGCTACGGAAAGCACTCTGCAATGAGCCATACACCCGGCCTCAACATGTTAGATTTAAAAACAAAACAAAACAAAACAACACTGCAATTAGATGGCATATTAGTTAGATTTTCATTATTATAATGAAATACCAGAGGCAGACTAATCTTTATTTTAAAAAGACTTTATTTCAGATCACAGTTTGGGGTTCAAGGGCATGGCACTGATATCAACTCAGTTCTGGTGATGGTCATCTTACTGGCAGAGTTCCAAAGTGGCACATGGCAAGAAACAAGAACATAAATATCTGTCTGTATATATGCTCTGTCCCTCTTCACATGAAGTCATCAGAATTCAACCATGGGTACTCTACCTAATGACTTTAAACCTAATTACTTTCCAAAAATCCTACCTCTAAATACAATTCTCAGATTAAGTGTTTACCCTCTTAATACCATTAACATATGACTGGGGATTAACTCTTGCAGGATTTGGGGGTAGAAGGATGACAAATAGCATTCAAACCATAGCAGGTAGGGAGTGACAATGAAAATCTTCTGTAATATCCAGAGGATTCCTTGTTATTCATAGCAAATACTAATAGCAACAATTTACTTTAAGATAAATCATACACTTTTATTTTACAAAAAGACAAGAATTTTAGATTTGCTGAACTTTCCATAATAAATGGCAATTAGAAGATTGCTTCTTGGTTATATTTTTAAAAAGAAACATATTAATCTGTCCTTAGAGTAAGATGCGACTTTTAAAATAATGAAGAATATAACAGAATTTTGAAAGAAATGTGCTATGGAAAGAGCATGTTAAAAATGAATGTATGTAATTAATTTCTCTCTTTTTTTTTTTCCCCTTTCCCCTCACATCCTTTTATATGTAATTTTGTATAACAATGAGGGTCTCCTTCCATTTCCATGCAATTCCCCTTCTCTCTCCCATTCCCTCCCATCTCTTGTCCCTGCTTAATGGTAATCTTCTTCTCATGCTCTTCCTCCCTACTCTGTTTTGAGTTGCCCTCCTTATATCAAAGAAGACATTCGGCATTTGTTTTTTAGAGATTGGCTAACTTCACTTAGCATAATCTGCTCTAATGCCATCCATTTCCCTGCAAATGCCATGATTTTGTTGTTTTAGTGCTGAGTAATATTCCATTGTGTACAAATGCCACATTTTTTTTTATCCATTCATCTATTGACGGGCATAAAAATAAAAGAGAGAGAAATGAATTACAGTAGATGGGGTAGAGAGAGAAGATGGGAGGGGAGGGGAGGGGAGGAGAGGAGGGATAGGAAGGTGATAGGAAAGGCAGCAGAATACAACAGACACTAGTATGGAAGTATGTATAAACGTGGATGTATAACCAATGTGATCTGCAATCTGTACACATGGTAAAAATAAGAATTCATAACCCACTTGAATCAAATGTATTAAATATGATATGTCAAGATCATTGTAATGTTTTGAGCAACCAAAAAAAAAAAATTAAAAAACAAATTTAAAAAAATGAATATATGACCATTATTGTTTTGTGTGATTTTATTGCTAAAAACAATGGCTGTAATCTTTAAAAATGTTCATTTTTATAAATAAAAAATATGAAAATAAAATTATTTAGCCTATTTAAAAATCTTCTAAATAAGGGAATTTAATGTGCCTAATATATGAGTTAAAAATATAAAAATGCAATGATTTCTAATTAATTTGCATTAACATCTTATTGATACTTATCAATAAATATTATTCATAATATGTATTCCAAATTTGGTAGATGATATTGAAAATAAATATTATAAGTTATTAAATATAGCCAAGAATGTGCAGCTTATTTGGATCTGCATATTTTAGTAAAGCCTGCTCTGCAGTTACAAACACAAACCAAATTACTCTAAACTTCAAATTGTAATATCACAATGTGTTAAAAATCAAATATATATACATGTATGCATTCTAAATGCTTTTGAACTAATAAATACCATTTTAGAAACTATATGAAAATATTATGTTGTGTTTATCTAGGCCTTTAAGAATATACGTTCTCCAGAGTGCTTGCCCTGAACCACAAAAACAAAAACAAAGAAAGAACATACTTTTTCCTGAATCTTAATAAATTGTTAATAAACTGCCTAAGGTCAGCCCCTGTAACTTCTTTATAGCTTTGTTTTGCCAAAAAGATTAAGGTCATTTGGTCCCTTATACCTTTTTTCAATAGCTTTTTTCTTTATAGCTATATGCTTAATTGAGAAAGTTGCCTGGAAAGTAGCTCATGCCTATAATCCCAGTGATTTGGGAGGATGAGGCAGGAGGATTGTAAATTCAAGGCTAGCCTCAGCAATTTAGACTCTCTCAAAATAAAAAGGACTGGGGATGTAGTTCAGTGGTAAAACACCCCTGGGTTCAATTCTCAGTACCAAAAAAAAAAAAAAGTCATGGCCTTTTAAATGATATTTTTTTATTGCAAAGAACAGAGAGATATTCTATTTTCTTCAAGAAAAACGATTTCTTTTTAGGATATGCATGGCTGAAACAACTGGAAATCCTACTGATTTTGCTCTAAGTTATTTCTACTGCTTGCTCCTGGGCCATATTCTCTCCTTTCATTGTCTCTCTGTTTACCCACTATATCTACTTTAATCTAGTCCCAACTTTTTTTTTTTTTGTGGGGGGAGGATATGGAGGATTGAATTTAGGAGTGTTTAACCACTGAGCCACATCCCTAGCTCTTTTTATTTTTTATTCAGAGACAGGGTCTCACTAAGTTGCATAGGACCTCATTAATTTGCTGAGGCTGGCTTTGACTCATAATCCTCCTGCCTCAGCTTCCCAAACTGCTGGGATTTCAGGCATGGGTCACTGAGCCCCGCTTGGTTTTGAACTTTCAATCCTCCTGCGTTAAGCCTCCCAAGTTGGGATCATAGGCATGCACTATTGTGCCAGCTAGTCCCAACTTTCAATTGGTGTATTCTTTCATTTTATTTTCTATGCATTTTATCTATTTCATACTGCTCTTTCATAATTTACATACAGACCCTACTAACTCTATGGCATTCTTCCAACTCTACCACTGTGGATAACTTTGCCATTTAGGGCATATATATATATATATATATATATATATATATATATATATATATATAAATTTTAAACATATATATATGTTTAAAATTTTAAAACAGATATGCTTGGCTTGGCTTAGCTCATCTATTTATTTCAGTTGTTATCTAGCAATGAATCACTGGTCATCCAAATGGATTAAATTCCCAATTCTGGTGTCAGTCATTTGTTTGAGTGGAGGGCTGGAATGTGGACATGGTCCCTACAGAACTGTCTTTTCAAAAAGAGTTTGAATCAAATAGTATATTAATCTTTTGTGTGTAAGAAGTAGGTATTTCATTCAAACTTGCTTAACCATAAAAAATAATTATTGACTACTTACTCAAGCATTCATCAAATACTTATTGTCTGTCTACTATATTTTAGGCACTCTTCTCATATATTGAAAAATCCAGGGATAGAAAAGATTTCATTTGAATCCAGTTGTTTAGAGAATAACATTAGGTGTTTATCACTATCTATTTTTTAGCTTTTTCTGCTGTTTTTATTTCCAGGCAAGTAAAGATTGTCATGGGCAACACAGATCATACATTTTTTATTAATTCCTGTGGAGAGAAAACTATTTCTCTTGTAGATTCAAGAAGTTTCAGGACCAAGATGTATTATATGTCCTTTGAAGAATAAGACATATGACTAGAGCTAGATAGGTATGCTTCACATGTTAAGGCCTAAAGTCGGGTGGTGAGATCAGGTCAATATGAACCACTTAGGCTAAGAATGGGGACTTGTAGTACCCTCAAAGGAAATGAAAGTTCTTGTTGTGGGGTTTAATATATATATATATATATATATATATATATATATATATATATATATATATAATTGTAGCTGGACACAATACCTTTATTGTATTTATTCATTTTTATGTGGTACTGACGATTGGACCTAGCATCTCATACATGCTAGGTGACCACTCTACCTCTGAGCCACAACCCTAGCCCCTACTTGTTGTGTTTAAACCATGTTCAATTTGTTTAATCTGTATTTAATTTTTTTTATAATTTCTTCTTCTATATCGTTTTGTGCTAGTATTGGCTAAATGTGGAGATCTCATGTAACTTGAAAGGCAGAAATGAAACACTGGCCATTACCCTCTGAAGGTCATCCTAGTTAGATGTGGTAACAAAGAGACTGGCAAATTCCAGATTTCCTTCACTCTCTTTCACTCACCTCTATCTCATCTTGCTATTTACGAAATCTGTTGATCAACAATGAACCAAGGCCCACCAATAGATGTTTGATGCAATAATATTTTCTTTGCATCCCCACTTAGTGTGCGTACCAGATGTTTCAGATTAGTTGATGACTCCTCTGTTCCTCCAACTAACCCTCTTGGATTATCATTTCATCAGCTCTAACTGCTAGTGTAGAAGGTTTAAATTCTATAAGTCTCTTATCTGATAGGACTTATTAGGGTTTCCACTTCTGTTACCAAACCCTAGCTAACCATTATTAGTATAGGAAGTGGGTACGGGGGAACAAAAACATGATGATGGTTCTCTGATCTGCCTAAATATAAAAGATTAGTGATACTTTGCTAATAGTAATATGGCAATAATCCATTGCATGAAGTGGCAAAATAGTTACATAAATTATAAGTGGAAAACTGGATATATACATGGAAAAAAGTGAAATCAGACCCTTATCTGACATCACATTAAAAAATCAACTAAAAATGGATTAAAGACCTAAATGTAAGATCTGAAGCTATAAAACAACTAAAAGGAAATATAGGGAAACCTTTACAACTTTGGCCTTAGCAATGAATTCATAGATAAAAATGACACAAACAATGAAAACAAAGCAAGTTGAACTACATCAAATTGAATAGCTTCTACATAGCACAGTTTAAATAATAAACACAGTGAAGAGACAACCTACAGAGTGGAGAAAATATTTGCAAATCATGAATCTGACAAAAGGAATATCCAAAATATATAAAGAAATATGTACATGCTGAACAATTCAGTGGCAAGAAAACAAGTAACCTGATTTAAAAGTGAGCAATGGACCTGAATAGATACTTTTTAATACAGACAAATGACCAACGTGTGTATGAAAAAATAATTAACAGAGCAACATTAAAGAAATGAAAATTAAAACTAAAATGAACCATCACCTCACAACTATTAGAATGGCTTTATCAAAAAGATGAAAGATAGCCTAGGGCAGTAGCACATGCCTATAATTCCAGTGAATGCTGAGGCACAAAGATAACAATTTCAAGGCCAGCCTCAGCAACTCAGTGAGACCCTCAGCAATTTATCAAGACCCTAGCTCAAAATTAAAAAAATAAATAAAGTGGGGGATTGAATCCCCAATACTGAAAACAACAACAACAAAAAGATGAATGATAATATGTGGAAAAAAGGAACTCTTGCTTATTGTTAGTTGGAATTTAAATTACCTACAGCATTATGGAAAACATTATGTGGTTTCTACAAAATTAAAAGTAGAAATAACAGGGGCTGAGGAGGAAGGTCAGAGGTAGGGTGCTTGCCTACCATGCAGAGAGCCCTGGGTTTGATCCCCATAACACACACACACACACACACACACACACACACACTCTTACTAGTGAGCTTTTATATGTAGTAGAGATCTTCAGTGGAATATCCACAGTCTGCAACTTATAATGGTTTGACAAATTTTTCAAGTACCTGTACTGTTCAGCCTTTTTAAAGAAGTAAGTCCTATCATTTTTCATGATATAGATGAACCCAGAGGACACTAGGTTAAGTGAAATAAACCAGATGCAAAAAGACATCATCTCACTTACATGCAGAATCTAAAAAATGAACTTATAAAAGCAGAGTAAAATGTTGATTAATGAGAGAAGGAATAGGGAAATTTGGGAGATGTTGGTCAAAAATCCAAAACTTCAATCATATGGGAGGAGTTAGTTTAAGAACTTTATTATACATCTTGATGACTAGAGTTAAAATAATACATTGTATTCTTGAAAATTGTTGAGAGTAGATTTTAAGCATTCCCCTCTACCAAAATCTAAGTATGTGAGGTAATGCATATGTTAATTAGCTCAATTTAGTCATTCCACATGTATACATATTTTAAAACATCATGTCATATATGAGAAATACAATTCTTGTCAATTAAAATATTAGAACCATAGAATCAGCAATGAAGTAATCATAAAAATAGTTGTTACCATAGATTATTTTCGAGGAAATATTTAAAAAAAAGGGTCACTTGCTTGTTTCCTGGTATATTGGTGAATTTGGAGAAAGAAATTCATGAGTTCAGAATTTCAAATTTCTAGCTCTAGATTCAGGTGAGAAACCAGGTGTCTTCTTTGCTCTAAAATAAACTATTTGTTTTAACTGCAGGGTAGCAATATTTCTGAAAAAATGCAGAGTCTGGTTATGTGGATGGGTAAGGTATAATGCAAATTAAATTAATAACATTACAGTCTCACTGATTAGGAAGAAGTAAAAGAATTGGGGTGGGAACATAGGCAAGATTCCACTAAAGCTAAGGACAATGAATTCCCAAATTTTACCCAGCATCTTTTGTAGTAGAAATAGTCTCTTGTGTTCTGTTTGTGTCTATGAAACAGATTTTCTTGTCTGAAGGAACCAGTAATGATCTTTCCAAGGCTAGTTGCTTTGTAGGTCCAGTGATACAGGGTATGGACTTCTTCCAAGTTGTTCCATCCAATCCCTCTTCTCAGAGAAAAATACAATGACTATGGATGGGGCTTCTTTGGATTTTAGCAGCAATGTATTACACATACCACTATGATACATGTACTGAATAATCTTAAAGATTAAATAACCTAAATGGTTTGGTATGGAGGATTCCAGAGGAAGAGGACTCTCAGCAATAGATAAGGCTGCTGCACAGTCTACTCTGCCACTTGGGCCATATAATCTAGCAGATATGATTATGTTTGTATTATATTTGGTATGGTTACTGTAGAGAGACTTTGGCAATCTCCTATAGAATTTTTTTTTTCTAGTACTGGAGATTGAACTCAGGTGTGGGAGACCAACCTTACATGTGACTGAGTCACACTCCCCAGATGGTTGTTGAGGCGCTCAGTCACAGAAATGTGACAGAGCTTTCCCATCCTTATTGGGTTCGAGGGTCGGTGTCTTGTGCATGGGTATGTCTTGTTACAGCCCCAAGGGTGAAGCTATGCTCACCTGTTCCTTTGTAATATAACCCCTTGCCCTGTTTAGGATAGAATCTTCCATGGAAGTGCCTTGTGTGTGTCCCCTTCTCTTACTGTGTCCTTGGGTGTGGCCTACCCAGGTGTCAGTCAACCTGCTGACAGTGGACATCATGAAGATAGACTCAGCCCCCTGAAACCTGACCCCTTGCCTCATTTGAATAGCTTCTCCTCAATAAAAGGGGTCAGTGTGCTCTCGCTCTCTCTCTTTCTGCGGATCCTTCAGGTCAGAGGAGCTGTCACAGCGACCCCAAAGAAAAAGGTATTTGTGTCTCTTGTATGGTTATTTTGTGCAGCCCAGTTAGCCCAGTTCAACTGGAGTGAACTGAGCCTTTTAGTCGTGATAACAGAAACCCGGCACTCAGGAGCACTCAACCACTGAGCCACATCCCCAACCCTATTTTGCATTTTATTTAGAGATAATGTCTCACTGAGTTGCTCAGTGCCTCGCTGTTGGTGAGGCTTGGCTTTGACTAGTGATCCTCCTGCCTCAGCCTCCTGAGCTGCTGGGATTATAGGTGTGCACCACCATGCCTGGCTCCTGTAGAATTTTGATGCAAAGCTATGTCATCCTTTGCAGATTTCTGTTGTTCTTTTAAATCATGGTTTGTCTTTTGCTATTTGCCTTAATACAAACTTCTCTATAGGTTACCAAGTAGCCCTGTGACATAAGCTGCCCAATATGAACTGAGTGTTTTCTTATCAAGCCATCAAACCAAGTGTGTACAGTAGCACTCTAATTTAATTAGCCTTGAGAAATTCCTATAGGAAAAAGTCAGTTGTATGAGAATGGCTTTAACTGTTGCTACACTGCCTCCTTTCTCAACTTATAACACAGAATTCCTATGGCTAAGGAAAAAATCACTGGGCATGGTTTTGCAATCTATTTTAGTGTTACCTGAAGTTGGTGGCTGTGGTACCACAGTCACCCCACTCTGGGATGGTAATGATGAATACTGTGAAGGAAAATCCTCTCAAGCAAGCAGAATTCAAATGACACATTTAAGTGTCCACTGTATGTGGAACAAAGAGTCATAAACATGGATCTATATTGATTCATGGGTATTTGCTGATATTTTGCTGGATGATCAGGGACATGGAAAGAAAAAAATTGGTGGTCAGGGATGGAGGTATGTGGTTAGAGCTCTCCAAAAAGGCAGAAGATGTGGAGATAAATATTTGTGTCCCAGGTGAAAGTCACCAAAGAGCAGCCTCAAGTCAAGAAGGATCTTTAAAAGAATCTAGAAAAGATAAGATTAAAAAGTGCTGTGGATATCAGGTATCATCTTCCCGGGGCATTCCTGTCCTTGTGCAATAGGCTTTTCTGCAAAGTAGTTATGTGGTAAGTACTGGGAATAATATTGGGCAAATTATATTGTTATGTTGTGTGAATGAGTGGAAATGTAACAACAAATCCCATAATTATGTATAATTATAATGCATGAATAAAAAATATGAAAAAAACACCAAAGTAGTCATGTGGGAAGGAATAGAGGTTATGCATGGATTTAGCAACATAGATGTTCACTGATCAAAACCAATGCAACAGCAGTGTTCAACAACAAATCTCTGATTTAGCATTATTCTGGAGAGAGTAAGCCAATGAGCAGATTGATTCCATTACATCAATATCACTTCATCATTCAAAGGATAAACTTTGTTCCCATGGAAACAGATTATTACTTTGGAAGTCTATTTGCTTATTTGCCTTCTCTGTCTGCAATGCTTTTGCCAAAACCATCACAACCTATGGAACTCATTTTATAGCAAATGAATTGTGTTAATATAATTGTGTTAATACAATATGTGCATGGAGTTCACTAGGCTTTCTGTGTTCCTCGTTACATGAAATAACTATTAATGGAATGACAGAATGACATCTTGCTTTATACACTATGTTATCTTTTAAAGCAATTAAAATATTTTTTGGATACTCTTCATATCTTTGCAAAGGTCCACATTTCTAACCTACATAATAGTCTTTCTCCCTGGAGAATTACCCCCACCCCCAGTACTGAGGATTGAGCCCAGGGATGAGCTACCATGAGCAGTTCTTTTTGTTTTTTATTTTGAAGTAGGGTTGTGCTAAATTGCCCAGGCTATCCTCCAACTTGCAATCCTTCAGCTTCTGCCTCCAGAGCCACTGGTACAGTGGGCCTGGAGGCTCTGAGGAATTTTCTGTTTAAAAAATATTTTTCCTGTAGAATAATTCCACTGGCAATAAACTACTCTACAAAAGTTTTGATTTGAGAAAATTTTTATTGACTTTTTAAACCTTTCCCCTTACCACTTTCCTTCAGAATGGAAACTAAAATTCCATATTAACTATGGTGACAGAGTAAACTTTACTAAGTCTATTCTAGGTCAACTTGGCATTCATACATATCATTTTAAAACTATATTTAACTTCTTAATACATAACAACATAGTGCTTCTGCTAGCATGATACAATAATCCTTACTATAACCAAAAACATGCGATCCCTTCCCCCAAACAGAATATGAAGTCACTATATTCATTTTTTAAGATGTTCATTTGTCTTCCAGCTGAATCACACTCCACCTTTATTAGCATATTCTATATTAAATATTAGGTAAATGGGAATAAGAAAAAAAGACAATAATTCATATTCAAGTAAGGAAGAAATACTCCTTGCTTCTATAATTCTATAATGGTCCTGTTTCTATAACTGGTCATATGGTTGCAAATGGTGTTTAAAACTTCCTCTTTTACTTCACATTACTTAGTATCATTATCTTTAGCTGGGTTTATTTCTTTACTTGATGCAATGATCCAAAAATATTTCTGGAGTTTGCCATTAACACTCTTAACTGACACTATTAGTTTCTTGTATTGTTCTTTCTTTCTTTCCTTCTTTCCTTCCTTCCTTTCTTCTTTCTTTTTGGTGTTGGGAATTGAACTCAGGGGCACTTTATCACTGAGATGGATCCTCAGCCCTTTTTAATTTTGATTTTGAGACAGGGTCTCGTTAAGTTGCTTAGGGCCTCACTAAGTTGCTGAGGCTGTCCTAGAATTTGCAATCCTCCTGCCTCAACTTCCCAAGTGTCTGGGGCATGCACCACTATGCCTGGTTGTTCTTTTACTTTTTTAGTGATAGGATTTCGTGTTTCAGATGTACTTCTCCTTCAATGCATTATGTAGGAACAACCTCATTTCCTCTTAAGAATATAAATTACTTCATCAGTCCAATAATTTCCTTTTGCCTGTTGGTTCACTAGCATATAGCACCCACAAATTCAGGTGATTTCCGTCTAACAGAATTAATATGCATCCCGGTTGGAGTATTCTTCCCTTGGGAACGAATTCCTCCAGACCAACAGAGCCCAAAGTTATAGGATAGGAAGAAAAAAATTCACCTGTGGAACATTAAGTTTTTTAATTGCAATAAGGGGCACTTCAGTCTTTGATTGTGTGGCTCATGAATCAAAAATCTGTCACTGAATCAGAATAAAAACTGCAGGCCAGGTATGGTGGTGTATGCCTATAATCCCTGCTATTTGGGAGGCTAAGAAGATTGCAAGTTTGAGACCAGCCTGGGAAAGAAAGATTCTGACTCAAAATAGAATTAAAAAGGGTCGGGAGTATTGTTCAGTTGTAGAGCTTTGTGTAGTATGTGTTAAGGCCCTGGGTTCAATATCCAGTATTGCACAAAAGGAAACAGAGGAATATATACTGCAGGTTGGAGGCTATTATCTCAATTCTACAAAGCGTTGAAACCCATATGGTTCCATAACTAAGTCTCCAAAAGGCCATTCTTGGCTTTAAGTTTTACAACAAGAAAAATAAACTGGAAAAGTAAATTACTTTTCCTGAATTCAGCAGATAACTATGACTACAGGATAAATAGGTAACCTGAAATTTGAAGAAAGGGAGAAAAGAACAAGAATCTAAACATTTATTTACCTTGGATAGATACCAAAAGTGATTTTATCAAAATACATGGATAAGAGCTACCATATGCAAATCACACAAGGTGTTTTGATGCCATTTTGTTACAGTTCTTTTATTGAGACCATTTGATGCTGTGGCTATTTAGACTCTGCAATTTAATTCCAGATATTTTACACCCTATCCAATTATCCTATATTCTTCAACTCAGAACACAACAATTAGGCAGGTACCTTACTCAATGCATGTAAAAGAAATGAACTATAAAGTTTCCATAGTAAGAAATTCCTCCAAACAAGGGAGTATGCTACATATATAATTTTAGTTCAATGCTACCTACCAGTGATAACAGAAACTCCATAATTCTTCATAGCAATTTAAACATTTAATAATTAATTCTTTGTATCATATTTATCCTTTTATTTGATGAAATTATTTATTAAAAGTATTCTTTTTATCAAACTAATACATGTATGTAGTTAAAATATAGTAGGGCTAAAAGTCTTTATTTTATTTATTTATTTATTTTATTTCTTACATACATGACAATAATGGAATGCATTACAATTATAATTATCCATTCACAGCACAATTTTTCACAACTCTGTATATAAAGTATGTTCAAGCCCAATTATGCCATTATACATGAACTCTCTTATTAAAAAATCTTATAATAAAAATTGTGCTCTATTGTCCCTCCTCTCCCTACCCCACCTCTTCCAAGAGCAACCATTTTAAATTATTAAGCTCTAATTTTTTGATTACCTATTTCTATGTGACATGTATATATCACTATCTTTATTTTCACCTATTTACTTATTAACTTACTTTTTGTCTCTGTGAATTTGACTAGTCTTGGTTCTTATATAAGTATAGTCATAAGATATTTGTCCTTTTGAGTCTGGTTAACTTCACTTAGTACATTGTTTTCAAAGTTCACTAACATGTATCAGAATTTCATTCCTTTTTTATGAGTTAATAATATTTCATTGTATGGATATACAATATTCTCTTTATTTATTAATCTTTTGATAGACACTTGGGTTGTGCTGGTGGTTTGAATGAGTTGCCTCAAAAGCTTCTGTTGGAAATGATCCCCAATGCAACAGTGCCAGGAGTTGGGGCTGATGGGAAGTGTTTAGGTTATGAGAGCCTCACTCTCATGAATGGATTAATGACAATTAGGAAAGGATTTGAAACTGTGAATTTGATTTCTTGCTATCCCTCTTTCACTTTTTTCCTTCCTCCATGCCATAATAATGCAACAAGAAGGCCTTTGTCAGATGCTGGCACTTCGATATTGCACTTCCCAGTCTCTAGAACTTTAAGAAATAAATTTATTGTCTTTATAAATTACCCAGATTGTGGTATTCTGTTATAACAACACAAATAAACTAAAACAGTTTGTTTCTACTTTTGGCTATTGTGAATAATGTTGATGTGAACATTGGTGTATAAGTGACCATTTGAGCCCCAGTTTTCAATTCTTTTGGGTATATACCTAGGAGTAGAATTACTAGATCATCCTTATCCTTACCAACACTTATTATTTTTCTTTTTTTCTGATACCTCTGCAAAAGGTATGGATATGCATTTTCCTATAACATTGATCATCGTTTCAGGTGCTTATTGACCATTTATATATCTTCTTTGGAGATGTATCTATATAAGTCATTTTTCCATGTTTTAATTGGTATTTTTATTTAAGTGGCAGAACTTTTTGTTTTGTTGTGGCACCTGCTATACCTTCATTGAGAGAATATGTGAGTGATGGAATGAACTGGTTCTAGTCCAAACAAGGAGCCATAGTTGTCTCTTACATTGCTTTCAAGGAATTTAGGGATGGAAAAGCAACTGGTCACCCTCTGCCCACCAAATGCCAGCTCCATTATTTCCTATCAGCATACCCGTGGGCAATTTACTTCATCTCTCTGTGGCTTTGTGTCTTATCTCCTATGCGGTTTAGTCTTCATAATAAGCATCCTGGGGCAGAATTTTAATCTCCATCACTTCGGAGGCTGGATGGCCTATATTAAGGCTCAACATGGTCCAATTCTGATGATGGCTCTATTCCTAGCTTGCAGATAGCCACCTTCTTGCCTACATCCTCAACTGGTAGAGAGTAGGAGGAATCACAGAGATCATTGGCAAGTTGTAGGAATTCTTTATGATTCTGGATATTATTTCAGATGTATAACTATTTTATTGTATTTTGTGGGCTGTCTTTACTCCTTTGATAATGCCCTCGATGCACAAGTTTTTGATGTTGATGTTCAGCTTATTTCTCTTGTTGCTTGTGCTATTGAAATAATATCTGAGAAATCATTGACAAATCCAGTAGTCTGAAGATTTCCCCCTATGTTTTCTTCTAAGAATTTTAAAGTTTAAGCTCATAAGTTTAGGTCTTGATTCATTTTGAGATAATTTTTGTATATAGTATTGGCATCAGCTCAATATTGGCATCAGATTTGCCATTTTAGGTCAGGAGCCATTTTATCTAGAGCCTCCAAAGTTTCAATTCTGAGGGATGCTGCTTAACTTCCCATAAGAACATGTGCATGCTAAATGATCAACCCCACCCAAGCTTATGATATAACTCCTACGAAGCTTATAAAATTCAACTTGTGGACTATAAAGCTTCTCTGTGAGTGCCGACATGCTGCTGCTCTCCTTGGAGGGACAACCTTGTCAGTTTGCCTTGTGGTACTGAGTATAAATCTCTTGCATGAGATTTTGGTGTGTGGCATGGTCTTTGGACTTTGCCTGGACTCTGCAAGTGTCCTTTTACATAGTACAAGGTAGGGGTCCAACTTCCTTCTTTGGCACGTGAATATTGTTTTCTTAATACCATTTGTTGAAAAGACTGTCCTTTCCCTATTAAATTGTCTTTAGATCCTTGTAGAAAAATCAACTGACTGTAAATATAAAGATTTGTTTGTAGGTTCTCTATTCTATTCAATTGATCCATGTGTCTATTGTTATGCCAGTACTTATGCTGTGTGCTGTGTAGCTTTTTAAGTTTTGAAATCAGGAGGAATAAATCTTCCAACTTTGTTCTTTTACAAGATTTGTTTTGGCTTTTTATATTACATATTGAGATTGCATATGAATTTCAAGGTGAGTTTTAAAAATTTATTCAGATAACTTCATTGGGATTTTGGCAGGGATTGTTGTGAATTTATAGATTTGGGGTAGTATTGCCATCTTTACAATATGAAGTTTTCCAGTCTATAAACAGGAGTGCCTTTTCATTTATTTATGCCTAATTTAAATCTTTCAGCACTTTTAAAATTTTCAGTGTATAAGTCTTTTGTCTTTTCAGTTAAACTTATTCCTAAGTATTATATTCACTTTGATGCCATTGTAAACCTCTCTTCCTTTTAGCATTTTGTTCTTTTTTTCCATGGGTACAATATCCAAGGAATATACTTTCTTCAAATTTATCCCTTTATTTCCTCCTGCCTATTTATTTTTTCCCAGCACATGATATATGATTACATTTGTATCACTACTAAAAATAGTATAGCAAAATCCAGGTGCTGTGGAACATGCCTGTAGTTCCAGCTACTTGGGAGCTGAGGTGGCAAGATCATATGAACCCAGGAGTTCAGATTAGCCTGGAGACCATATCAAAACCCCATCTCAAAAAAAAAAAAAAAAAAAAAAAAGAAGAAGAAGAAGAAGAAAAAAATATATAGTCTAATTAGGCAACTTCATTCTGCTTAATTACTAAAAATTATCAATAAAACTCTTTTTTTTTTTTTTTTTTTTTTGGTATTTGAGACAGGGTTTTGGTAGGTTGCAGAGGCTGGCCTCTCCTACCTCAGCTTTCTGAATTACTGGAATTATGGATGTGTGCCATTGCACTCAACTGAATTATCAATAAATTCTTAAGAGAGATTTAGATCTTAAAAAAAAAAAAAAACTAAACAAGATCTTAACATATCATTTTCATACTATGATGTTATTCTCTCTGAAATATCATAAAATAATTTCACCAATAACCATCACAGTAAGATTTTCATAATCTCTTAAAACAAAATTTAGATCTGTATAGAATTTCTTAGATTCTTTCAAGTTTTCCATTTTATTTTGTTATTTAAAAAAAGTAATGTGTTGCACTGTTCTATTAATTGCCTGTGTGCTTTATCGTGTGCAAATTATGTTTGTCAATCAATAATCAACTATACTTAATAAATAATATGAGGTTGTAAGAATTTAAACTGTTGAAGATTGGATGGGATTATCTTTTCTCATTTCTCTGTTTTAATCAGTAATTTTTTATTAAATAATACTTCTATAAAGATTCCTTCTCCCTCCATTCCCTGCTTCACATATGCTAGGCAAGACCTGCCATTGAACTACATCCCCAGACCTCTTTTTTCTTTTCAGAGGTCCACTCAACCTGTAGCTATTATTAAAGGATTAACAGGGAAAAAACTCCAACAAAATAAAATTATTTTCAAAGAATATAAAATTCAAATATATTTTTATAAAAATCTCCAAAAATATCATGATTGAAATTGCTTATGTATTTCTTAAAACTTCTTTTTCTTTTAAATTATTCAAAAATCTAAGTAAGTGGCTGGTTGGGATTGTGGCTCAGTGGTAGAGTGCTTGTCTAGCAAGTGTGAGGCACTGGGTTCAATCCTTAGCACCACATAAAAAATAAATCAATAAGTGAAATAAAGGCATTATGTCCATCTACAACTAAAAATATATTTTAAAAAATGTAACAAGTGGGAGAGTAAAAACTGTGATATTAAATTTTTAAATCAAAATTATTTAAATACATCTGAGTAGTATTCTTAAATTTAGTAGTCATGAAATATTTTCACTTAAATAAAATTACTAGAACTCGATGTCATTAGCTATCAATTTAAAAATTAAATATCATGTTTCATATATGTTACATCAACATTTACATGTATGGCCAGATACAATATGAATTACTTAATATTTCAAATTTTTTTCCAGTAGCCATATTCCAATACAAATATTGTGAATACTGCAATAGCTCAAGAGTACTCACAGAACCATAAACTGGAATATGCATACAGCAAGAAATGTATTCTTGATCTTACTAGAAAATGACTTTGGTGTGTAAAAATCCTTTGAATCTTTGCTAACAGAAAGAATATGAGAAATTCATTTGCCTTTTTTCTTATCTAAGTCACTCTGCTGCTCAAATCTTTACATACTTGAAAGCTGTGTGTATCTCAACTCATTGATCTTCACAACATTCTAATAGTTCCCTTTTGTTTCGAGGACACAGAAGTACAAAGCATTCCCCTAGGGAAGGTATGTAGAGAATGATATTAGAAGAGCAGATGTTTAAGGTCCCAGTTCCCATTATGGTAAGGTTGAGTGTCTGAGCAAACAAAGGAATCCATTTCTTCTTTTAAATGTATGTTTACATAGGAGTCCTTTACTGCCCAGGTATAACTGCAATACTGGATCTTTCCTTTTCAGTGAACCTTAAACATTATTTAATATGAACCATTTCAGCCATGTGTGTGGCCTATCAATTTGGAAGATTGTTATGGTGGATTTTTGTTGGGGATACAAATCAAGTCAAGATAGCGCCTGGCAGTTTGCCAGGAGGAGTGGTTTGTGAAGCAATGCTAGCGAGCCATTAAGATGATGAGGATTCCTTAATGACTGACTGCTGTGTCTAAATGATGTTAATTGAGTTAAGCTGTGTGTAATTAGTTGGGTATATGTACCTCTGCTGTCTGGCAGAGAAGCGGTTCCTGCTACCTCAGGGTGCCCGCTGCTTTGAGTTCTCGCTCAGTTCCTGCTGAGTTCACTCACAATAAAGTAGTTCCCGCTTCAACCTTCAAGTTGCTTGTCAGCTCTAGGTTATTTAACCCAGCCGGACTACGACAGATTTTCCCCTTTTCTGGTGACTTCTTATATTAGTTTTCTATTGCTGATTAACAAATTACTACAAATTTAGTAACAAGACAACACACATTTATTATCTTATAGTTTTTGTGTGTTTGGAGTTTGGGCTTGTCTTATATGGGCTTCTGGGTCAAGGATCTTCAGCTCAAGGTCTCACAAGACTATAATCAAGGTGTAGTGGATGTCTTAATCTGTTTTATGCTGCTGTAACAGCATGCCCAACACAAGGTAATTAATATAGAGCAGAGATTTATTTCTTGTAGTTCTGGAGGTTGCCAAGTCCAAGATTGAGGGGCTAGCATCTTTTTTTTGGTTCTGGGGATAGAATCTGGGTGTGTTTAACCATTGAGTCACATACCAAATCCTTTTTTCTTATTTTGAGGAAGGGTCTTGCTAAGTTGCTTAGGGCCTCACTAAATTACTGAGGCTGGCTTTGAACTTACAGTCCTCCTGCCGCAGCCTGCTGAGTTGCTGGGATTACAAGCGTGTGCCACCATGCCTGGGGAGGGGCTAGCATCTTGTGAAGGACTTCCTGCTGTGTCAAACATAGCAGAAGGTATCATATAGCAAAAGCATTCCAAACAGCAAGAGGAAACTAAATTCAATTTTATAACAGACCCAGTCTTGCTGTAATGACCCCAATCCTGAGATAATGACATTAATCCATTTATGAAGCTTGAGTCACATGACTAATTACCTCTTAAAGATACTTTTTATTTTTTATTTTGAGACAGAGTCTCCCTAAATTGCTGAGACAGGCCTAGAACTTGTGATCTTCCTGTCTCAGCTTCCCAAATCACTGGGATTACAGGCATGCACCACTATGCTTGGCTAAGATCCCACCTCTTAATGCTGTTGCACTGAAGGTCAACTTTCCAACACACATTTAAATGACAGCATCTGAACTGCATTTTCATCCGAAGGCTGATAGGTGATGAATCTGATTCTAAGTCTTTCAATTTGTTGGCAGAACTTATTTCCTCATGACTACATATGTGACTGAGAGCCCTGGTATTTTTCCTGGCTGTTGGCTGCAGTCTGCTCTCAGGTCTTAGAGGTCACCTGAAGAACTGATAGGCCACCTGTAGTAACTTTCTGCGTGGTCTTATTCAACATGGTTGCTTTCTTTAAGCCAGCAAGTAAAATCTTCCTCCTTGGGAAGAGTCCAGTTCCTTTTTAAGGTATTTTTTAATCAGATCAAGTCAGGTGTGTCCAAGATAATCACTTTTTTTGGTTTGCTCAAAATCAATGTATTTAGGATTTTAATTGCATTTGCAGAATTCATTCATTTTTGTCATGTTCTCTTGACTAAAGCAAGTCCACATTTAAGGGGATAGAATTATGTAGGGTGTGAATACCTAAGGATAAGAGTCTTATGTGTCATCTCAGAATTCTGACAACCCTGTTCTTAAGAGTTGTTTCTTGAGTAGTCCCAAGTTTGCCTGCTTAATACCTCAGTGAACTTCTCTGTAAATTAGAGTACAATAATAGAAATTATTAGGTTGTGGTTGATTCATCTTCTTTGTTTTGCTTTTTCTTTGGTGGTAGTGGGGATTGAACCCAGGGCCTCATACATGCTAGGTGAACACATTGACTGACCTACATCCTGATTTTTTTTTTTTTTTTTTTTTTTTAGTTTAAGTTGCTCGGGCTGGTCATGACCAGCCTTAGCCTCCAGAATACCTGTGATTACAGGTGTGTGCTACCAGACCCAGCAAAGGAATTCTCCTTTTTGATTTCTATGTATATATGATACTGGGGATGCAATTCAGGAACTTATGTATGCTGGGTAAACATTCTACTACTAGGCTATATCCCCTCATCAGAGTAAGGAAAATGCAGATACAAATTGTGCAAGCTTAGTTATTACTACTCCTGTAAGTAATACAACTATTGTCATAATCATTCTTAGCTAATATTTGTTGAGCTATTACTATATATCCAGTATAATTCCAAACATTTTTTGGAATTTAATCTTCATCATAACATTACCAGATCAGGGCTATTTTTATTATCCCCATTTATATATAAGGAAATATTATTTGTATAAAGAATTTCAGAAAACAAACCAAGTAAGAAGCAGAGAAAGAATTCCAGTTTAGGTAGTAAGACTTCAGAGACCCGAAAGCATTAGTTTAGGCCTTATTTTATAGCAGTCTTGCATTACTTCATGATGATATAAATTCTCAAAAACATGTTATCATAAAATTACCACTTTGTGAACATCACAATATATTTACACTAATCTAAATGGTAGAGGTCACTTATTGTGACCTCTTGATGCAATCAAGATAAACACAAGATAGAAATGGATGAGGCTGCTGCTGGTATTAAAGAGCAGACTTTTATAGTAAATCCTTTTTTGAACACTAGTACTGTAAAATAATGATAACAAGTAGAGTATAATAAATGCATAAACCATTAAGTCATTTTTTTTTCATTATCAAGTATTATTACATGTAATTATATGAGCTATACTTTTATATGACTGGCAGCACAGATTTGTTTACACCTGCATCACCACAAACACGAGTAATGCACTGTGTTATGATGTTCAGATGTCTATGTCATAGGTGACAATCTTCGGTTCCATTATAATCACATATGTGTACCACTGTAAATTTGTTCTGTTGACAGAAATGTTATGTGGTTCAAGACTTTGTTTAGAAACTTCAGTTTTTCTCTTCATCTGTTTCATTTTTGGAGCTTATACTTTTTTTTTTTTTTTTGAAAGTTCTCTCTTTTGGGCTGGGGATGTGGCTCAAGCAGTAGTATGCTCACCTGGCATGCATGCGGCCCGGATTCGATCCTCAGCACCACATACAAACAAAGATGTTGTGTCCACCAAATACTAAAAAATAAATATTAAAATTCTGTCTCTCTCTCCTTCTCTCTCTCTCTCTCTCAAAAAAAGTTCTCTCTTTTAAAAAAAATTCTACAACTGAAAAGTTTGGTTTTACATTTATCATTTTCATCTTTTTTCTTTCTGTGAGGTTCTATGGTCTCAATTTATTCTAGCATCTTTTTTCAAGAAGAATGATATTTGGCCTGATGTAATAAGAACGTAATTGTAGATAAAATATTGAAATCCTTCTATACTGATTGGTAAGTAGCTGCCCCATTCCTGAATTTGTCTTCTTCCCCTTATCTGCCTCAATCTACAACTGAAGAACTTTGGACACCCTCACAATCCTACAACTAAAGGATTAACATCTGACAAAATAAGGTATCTTCAAGACTTCTTTCATTTTTATTGGGAAGTGCCTAGTAAGGATTGATAAACATTTTGAGTATCCTACCTACAAGTCAAAGTCAAGCGTTTTTCATTCTTTATTACTTTGTACCTTTTGTTTTACCTAACTTGAATTATCTTTCTTTTTTATGTAGTCTGGCAGCTTTTTAAAATTTTGCAGCATAAAGACAGTTCAACTATCATCTCTGTGAAATCTGGTGTGTATGTGTATGGGGGCAGTTCCTGAGGACTGAACCCAGGGCCTTGTGAATAGTAGACAAGTCTTTCTGCCACTAAGCTACACTCTCTGCCCCTCTGTGAAGTTTCCAACATACTATGAGAAAGATTTAAGTCCTCTTGTTTTATATATTCTTATATTTAATACATACTTCCATGATATTAATGATTTCAAAATGTTTGTGTGTGTGTGTGTGTGTGTGTGTGTGTGTGTGTGTATGTGTATATATACAACTCCTTCCCTATTAGAGGCACCATCATTTACTCTGGGTATCTCCAGCACCTAGAATGTGTGACTGCATTATTAATACTATTATTGTCAGTGAAAAAATGGTTAGATCCATCAGCAGGTAGTATATCTGAAGAGAATGGAAATGTGTGGTTAAGGACATCTGGGAAAACTCAAAGCCAGTAATATTGTTTATTTGGAATCTTTGAGAGATAAGTCTCCAATATAGGCATATCTAACAAAACTGATAGTTATTTTTCCCTTTGCTATTAGCACAGACAATTGAGAACAGACTATTATAAAAATGATTTTTTAAATTTGCTTACAGAAGACATACCAAGGGAAACCAATCCCATTTTTCTTTTTATTGTAGAGTGATTCTTTTACTATTGAGTACCCATGTACTAAACAAATGATAATAAATGATAATTTAGTATAACTGAGCATCTATTATTTCTTGAGCACCTATATACTATGTTCTATACTAAGTACTTTACAAAATTCAGCAATTAAGCAATGCAAATCTATTTGTGTTATTTCTGGACTTAAATGAGTCATCATTGCTCTCAAGATAAAGTTCAGATTTTAGGAAACAAATTTATGTAAGGTAACTTCTTCTAGAAAGGCTTTTCTGATTTTTCAAGTCCAGATTAGGTGATACTCTTGAAAGCCACCCTATATTTCAATTGAAAGGTCTAAATTATGGAAAAAAAAATACTAACCACTTGGTGCTAATTTTTTCTTAGGTACAAAAGTTTCCTGTTTGCTCTTCTGTCTCCTTCACCAAAGTATAGAATTTTTTTTTCTTCTTCTTCTTCTTCTTTTTTTTTTTTTTTTTGAGATAGGTCTCACCACGTTGCCCAGGCTGGCCTTTAATTCCCTATTCTTCTGCTTAAGCTTCCAGAGTAATTGGGATAACTGGTATGAGCTACCATGTCAGTTCAGAGTACAGATTTCTTGAGGACAGGCACCTGTCATAGTTTTGGAACACAGTGATTGCTAAATAATGAACAAATACATTAATTTAATAAAGAATTACATTGAAATTGATTACGATCTAATATTTTTCAGTCCCCTTTTGGCTTGAAACACATTTATGTTTATTAGCCCATTGAATTGAGTTGAATTATAATTTTTATCACCATTTTAGAGATGAGAAAACTGAGTAACTCACTATTCTGAAGAAGAGGCAAGAAGCACAGTACTTGGAAATAAGTCCAGATCTCTCGACCATTAGGGTAGCGACTTCTCCAGGTTATCCTGTGCTCTTGGTTAAGGGTTGGTCCCCAGCCCCCCATATAATTGAAAGGGATGGATACAACTTCCAGTGTGGCAAAGTATGAATTGAAGTACTCACTCCCTCATAGAATATCTGAAAATAAGGGTGCCTCCTCCATTCCCTGGTTATTAACACAGTTCAAGTATATTTTGTGAATTAAAAAAACAAAACAAAACATGAATAAATCAATGTACCTCAGCCTCTTTTGAAATTCTTTCCACTTTTCAACTCTCACCTACTTCATTCCTTCCCTTCGGAAGCCTCATAGAGGGCGCTCACCAAGTGCTACTCACTGATAGAGGAAGCTCCACTCAAAAACACTCCTCACAGTGCAACTAAAAGGCACAGCGCCACCATCTCAGACTTAATTCTCTTTTCCACGACAGGAGGCGGGGCTAAAGTCCCTCATTCAAATAAAAAACTAGGAGATTTGCATGGGGAATGACCAGTCCTTGCGCTTATTGGCTAATAGCACAGTGGGCGGGGTACATATTACGATCCCGGAGCTCCGCCTACATTAATTTGCATAACGGCCCCGGCGCGTGCAAGGGAGAAGCGGGTTTGTTTTTGAATCTGCGGAGGCGGCGGCAGTGGCAGCGGCGGCGCGGCGACTGAAGCGCGCGAGATTGAGGCGGCAGCGCTGGGGACGGCTGCTCGGGACGGCTCTGTAGGAAGGAACGTGGTTGCCCCCTCCCTCAACTCCCGCCCCCCAAGGTATATGTGAATCCCAAGGGCTGTTCTAAGAACATTTTCTTAAATTACTATTGTATTTCTGAAGACTCAAGACCGCATTATGGCGGCTGCGGGAGTTGTGTTTGCGCCTGCGCGGTTGCGGAGCTGCGGGCGGGCGCTGCATGGGAGCACGTGATCTTGCGGGGTCGGGCTCTAGCTGCAGTTGTGCAGCTGGCGGGGCGGTGGCTGCGCAAGCGCAATATTCATTTTCAAGATCTAATGTTCTTGTTGGACGCCATTTGGGTTCTAGATTTAATTTTCTTCATTCTTGAGGGGTTTCGTTTTGTTACTCTCCAATTCCTACAGTTTCAAGGAAAACGTTTTGTTATGTTGTACTCTTATACCGGCCTTCAACCCCTCTCTTTTTTACTTGATTCTGAGACGCTGTGTATTAAATTTTATGTGAAAATTGTCACTTGTGGTTCTCGGTTGAATTTCACGACTAGGGTATTGTGGGACTAAAGTTTACGTTTAGGGAGATAAAGATCGGCACCTAGTGGTGTTCTCACGGGAAGTGAATTTATTTGAACTGCATTTTTGCAAATACATTTTTAACCCTGTTTTTACCAGTTTGGTTATCAAGCAATGTGCACTATTTACGAAATAGAATTTTAATTTTGGAAATATTGGGACAGTGAAGGAATATAGAAAGTAGTTTAAAGTGAAATCTCAATTGCTCAATTTTTTGTTTTTTAAAAAATTTGATCCCAAGTCAACGAAGTTTTAATTTGAATATTTGTATGCTGAACATCTAAATTTTACATGTTTTCAGTACCTTTGATAAGTTGTCCATTACTGTTTCAGTTAATTATTGTTAACTCTTGAAATTAGTTCATATTCTTTACATTTTGTTTGCGATGATATGTAAGCCATAATACTTGGTAAATTTTGGTGATGAAGAATTTTACAAAGAATATCCAGTTATTGTGGCCTTAATGAAGAAATTGAGTGGACCATCAAAAAAAATGTCGACTTTAAACATATCAACAGTACTGTATATATGCTTATGAGATATAGTCGTGTTTGATTTTTTTAAAATTGTAGATGTGCTTCTGTCTTTTTTTGTTGTTTGTTTCTTTTTTTTTTAATTTTATTTATTTATTTTTTATTCAAAACATTACAAAGATTTCAGAATCACATCGATTACACATCCACATTTTTACATAATACCATAATAGTAACTGTTGTATTCTGCTACCTTTCCTATCCTCTACTATCCCCCCTCCCCTCCCCTCCCATCTTCTCTCTCTACCCCATCTACTGTAATTCATTTTGTTGTTTGTTTCTTAAGATAATTTTTAAGTGACACTGGTTCTAGTTTAAAATGGTAGTGTCACTATATTTAGATCTTACATAACACACCTGGGGGAAGTTATATAAGCTTTGATATGTTTCCCCCTTAGTGTAAATTGCTGCTTATTAGGCTAAAAACTTACAACAGTTTCATAAATTTCATTTGTGGTTCATATGTACAGCATTTGGTTTCTTGGTTCGTTATATGAGCTAAGTTTGAATCATTCTACTGGCAAAATAAGTGGTTATGGCTTTATACTCTTGGTTTGTTAAATGCATCTTTATTACCCAGAACAAATATCTGAAGTATTAACTAGATGTAATTGAAAGGAGTACTTTTGGTTGGTAGATTTTTTTTTAATGATGTCACATGAGATGGAATGGAGTAATAGAAAAGATTTTTCTTTTTTCTCAACAGAATCTTAATTTGTTCTAATGTAATTCGTGGACCTCTGTTGTTTTCTACACAAAATGAAGGCAGTTTTCACTCTTTTATGCTTCTGAGGTGGTTAACTTCCACTCCCTACATGCATTTTATTTCAAGTGTTTTAGAGTTGAAAGTATGTGAGTTTTCTGTGTCTGTATGTATACATAATAGGTTAAGAAAATAACTTTGATCTTAGGGCAAAGGTATAGTTTTTCACTTCCACAAAAATAAAATTCTTTGGTTTATATATTTAAGCTTATGTTTTCTTTTGAATATACAGATGATTGCATCTTGAGTTTATATCGAAGGTCATAAGGGGTACTTGAAGAACGTATACAAGGTAAATATTGATAGGACAGTTTTGCTCATGTTTCTTAGAAGGCATATATAACTATTAATGTAGTAAGATTAATGAATTGTCTGAAGATCAGCTATTTGTTCTTTAATACTGTCAGAAACCAAGCATATTTTGAAATCAGTTTTGTGGTTATGATGCCACAAGATTTTGACGTATAAAGAATATATAAATGTTTAGATTAGCTTCCTTGAGGAATGAACACTTAGCTAGGGAAGTTACTTAAAAATGTCATGCAGTTTTATAAATTTTACGCATAAAATAGTTTAGAAAAAACAGATTTGAATGATTCAGCCGTAAACCATGAAAATTGTATTTTTCTTTATGATTTGAATGTGATGTGTATAAATATTTTTAATGTAGTTATTATGGAACGTTTAGGAAATGTTAAAAATAGTAGCATTTGGAAATAAGCACTCTAAATAGTCTGGTGATTTTGAGGACTGCTTTTTGCATGGTTGATCAACCTATGAATGTCACTTAGCTTTTCATTGGGACCATAATTTAATTCCTACTCTTTTTTTTTTTTTTGTGCAGTGTTGGGCCATGCATGTGCTAAGCACATACTTTACCACTGAGTTCTACCACAGCCCCCCAATTCCTGGTGTTTTAATTTAGTTCTATGAGTATTTCCCCATTTTACTGTTTTCTAAAATGTTCTCATGATAATACCATATTGTGAAAATCCCCCAAATTACCAAATATTCTTTCAGACATGTTTACAAATGGCCACATGTTATTATCAATTTAATAAGAATGTACTGTGATTTATTAAGCTTTTATCTTTTTTGACCATTTTGTTGCTCATTTTTCTATTATAAGTAATGCTATAGTGAACATCCTTCTACATGAGTCATATTCTGTAACTTAGAATATTTCTTTGACATTACAAATTGATAAAACCCTTTGCACAAGTGTTTCCCATATCTCTATCAGGCAGGTGAAAAACATAGTAGTAGCTTACTAACTTTTTTTTTTTTTTAGTACAAGTAATAAGGTTGACCTTTTAAATATATTTGTATTTTCTTATTTTTTGTCAATTAGCCTCTTGCGATCTCCCCGCCCCCCACCACCATGGTGGTTGTTAATGCTTTTTTATTGTTGTTATTGTTGGTAACAGCTGTTTGTGAATGTTAGCCCTCAACTTTTTGTATTTGTTGCAGTAATTTTTAAAATTCCTTTAGTTTTTCACCTTTTAAGTTATTTTTGATTTTATGTGTTTTACATTTTTATTTATTTATTTTTTTTAAAGAGAGAGGGGGTGGGGAGAGGGAGAGAGAGAATTTTTTAGTATTTATTTTTTAGTTTTTGGCGGACACAACATCTTTGTATGTGGTGTTGAGGACCTGGGCCACATGCATGCCAGGCGAGCATGCTACTACTTGAGCCACATCCCCAGCCCCAACATTTTAATTTTACTAATGAAGTTTTACACATAAAGTTTTACATTTCTATTTAGTAAAATTCACTGCTTTTTTCATTTATGACTTCTTTCAGAACTGCTGTGTAGATAAAATGTTACTTATTGTGAGATGAAGTAAATATTCCTTTATTTTGTTAATTACTTCTGGAACTTAAATTTTTTGGAAGTTTTAATGAACTTTTAAAAATACTTTTTAATTTACATGGACATATATATATATATACATATATATGTATTTTCACGTATTGTGTATAAAGGTGGGTTGCTAGGAACTATTTTTTAAAAATGTCCAGTTTTCTCCAAATTTTATGTTGTTGATTAATTACTTGCTTTGGTTGCTTCTCTGATCATAACTTATGTATTATGTTTGAGTGAACAAGTATGTTCATTTTTACTTGAGGTCCATTGGCCCTAGGGGATTCTGTAGATACTAGAGAGTTTCCCAGATTCCTTGCTGTATGCCATTTTGTGTGAGTGTGAGATGTGCATTTTTCTGGGTTAAAACGTTAGCTTTTCAAAGGAATATATAATATAAAATCTAAAAACAGATTAACAACCAATGCTTCAAGAACTTATTTTTAAAGCAGGATTGCATTTTTAAAAAATTTGCAATGGACTATGCATTATATAACTATGTGTTTGTGATGCTATATGCAATACATATTCACTCACAATTCCTGTTCACAATTTTCTTAGCTAATCTTATGTGTTTGGCTTTACAGATGAGTTTTAGATTCATTTGGTTAAAATTTTTAAAATGCCAGTTAATGATTTTGTCCACAATTACATTACATCTATAGGCTGGGATGAGGCTCAGTAGTAGAATGCTTGCCTAGCACGTATGAGACCTTGGGTTCAATCGTCAGCACCACCAAAAAACCAAAACCAAAACAATAACAACAGAATTTATTAATTCTAAATTGGGGTAAATCTTTATATTTATTTTATATTATATTATTTTCTTTATTCAGGAATATGGTATACTTCCTATAACCCCTTACCCCAAAATGTACTGTTTATAGGAGTGTTGGGAAAATTTGTGATACCTATGACTTTTTTTTTTTTTTTTTTTTTTTTTAAGACCCAGGGGCACTTAACCACTGGGCCATATCCCCAGCCCTTTTTATCTTTTAAAATTTTGAGACAGGGTCTCACTAAGTTGCTTTGGGCCTCGCTAAGTTGCTGAGCCTGTCCTCGAACTTGTGATCCTGCCTCAGCCAGTTGCTGGGATTACAAGGTGTCTGCCACCACCTTCCTGGGCTACTATCTATGACTTTTTAATGTTATTTTACTGTTTTCCTGGTGCTGATATGTTAATAGGGATGAGTTATGTGGGGCCATTAGGTCGATATTTGTTTGAAATCTGCATTTAAGATGATGTGACATGAAAGTAATACCAGTATGAAGTTAGAATTTAGAAAAATAGTTTTTAAAATGAAGTATAATAGAATATTTGAACCATAATCTTTGTTTAACAGATTTTTTTTTTTTTTTAATAGTGGAGGAATTTTGATATTATCTGATTCCTTTCTGGCCAAGATGGGGTCTAATCTCACAATAAAGATAAAGATTATTTTACTTTCTTTGACAGCATTTAATTGTTACATTTTTCTCATAAGGATCATTCCCTAATTAGCATGAATTCATTCTCCATTAAATCTCTATGCTGATTGCAGGGACTATTATTTTTTTGGCAGTATGGGGGATTGAACCCAGGGCTTCACACATGCTAGGCAAGTGCTCTAGCATTGAGTTATATCCTTGGCCCTTTCAAATTTATTTTGTGACAGTATCTCACTAAGTTGCTCAGGCTAATCTTGAATTTTCGATCTCCCTGCCTCAGCCTTTTGGAGCATCTGGGATTACACATGTGCCACGTGACCAGCTACAAATATTATTCTTGATTAGTAGTGATGTATTTTATTTGTAATTCTACTTTTTTATCAGAATGGAAAGAGTCAGGTTATTGGGTTGAGGATGTTGCTTAGTAGTAGAGTGCTTGCCTAATTTAGGAATTAGTATTTTCAGAGCTGAATCAGTATTTATAGCATGTTCATTATGGCAATTGATGATCTTGTTAATGATTATGTATCTTAGTGAGGCCCTGTATCCAATCACTGGTAACAAGGGAGAAAAAGAAAAAAGTCAGATTATTGCCAAAATACCAGTTTTATTTTATTGTTAACTTGAAAATTAATGAAATCTTGAAAAGAAGAAATCAAGGAAATAAAGATAGAACTCAAATGTAAAATATTATTGGTTCAAGAAAATGAATCCTGTGTATATATATCAAATGTCAAGATATTGGTTTTTCTTAAGCATTTAATTCTTTTTAATGAAAAATTCCTGTCTTTGGGTCTTTTCATGCAAATTTAATTATAAAGATTTGGATGTTTTACTTTTTTGTGTGACCTTTGGCCTTAGTTGAAAACTTTTCCAAGTTCTGGGAAATTATAATTCTTTATTTTTCAGACATAGAAGAGAAGTAGCAAATTAGAGACAGTACTACTAGATAAATACTTATGGGTATAGGGGCAAGATGATGTCTAGTATTATGCCAGTAAAAGAGGATCATGTTTCAAATGTTATAAATTTAGCAAGAATGTTATAAATTTAGTTGTGAGGCAATTTGGGAATTAGTATTTCCAGAGCTGGATTAGTATTCATAACATGTTCAATGTGGCAGTTGATTATCTTATTAATGATTGTGAATCACAGAGAATATTTAGTTCAACCTATTTAGAAGCAAAGTAGTGTATAATTTTGTTGAGAGGTGTTTTTGTTGTTGCTGTTTTAATGTTGTGAGGCCTATGGAAAATTCATATATTGGCAAAACTAGTTTTTCAAATGTAGGAAGAAGTTTAAGGCCTTTGAGTTCCTAACAGTTGTGGGCATATCATAATTAAAAATTAGGTGATGTTTTAACACTATTTGAACAGATTTCTAAAATATCATTAATTAGCTCTGGGAAGCTATAGTTCTTTTCTCTTTCCTAGAAAACTCAGAGGTTACCCAACCATTAGTGGAGCTTCTGTTTGATAATCCTTACCCATTTGACCCTCTGATGTTTTCTTAGAGAGCCCAAGACCTTAAAAATTATTTTGTAGTATTGTTTCTTTCTTCTCTTTTTTATCTTTAAAACCTTTTATTTATAAACTTTAATTCAGCAAAGGTGTGTATGTGAAGATTGGGGAGACGACATCCCCCTGGAATGGATGAGGGCCACCAGAGTCAGGAGAGAAGCTGGTGACCCAACCAGTCAGGGCCAGTGCACAGGGTTACCATGTAGTATTTCTTAGATTGTGCTGCAGTACACAGAGTAAATAAGGCATTTTAGTTTATTTCTGGCATTTTAGTTTGTTCAAAACAGAAGTGAATTACACAAAATTAAACTTTTGTTTCTTAGTGGAGACAGAGTGAATGCTAGGAAACATTTTCTGTTTAAGAATGAGTGGATCAGGACTACTAGTGCTTATGAGTGTTTCTAGTTTTGAATTTTTGACATTTGGATTTTTGTGTCTTCAAGAGAATGATTGAAGCATCTTGTTGGCCACATTTCAAAAACATATGAAAGTTCTTTTTCTTTCTTTCTTTTTATTTATATATGACATTGGAATGCATTACAATTCTTATTACACATATAGAGCACAATTTTTCATATCTCTGGTTGAATACACAGTATATTCACACCAATTTGTGTCTTTATACCTGTACTTTGGATAATAATGATCATCACATTCCACCATCATTAATAACCCCATGCCCCCTCCCTTCCTCTCCAACCCCTCTGCTCTATCTAGAGTTCATCTGTTCCTCTCATGCTTCCACTCCCTATCCCACTATGAATCAGACTCCTTATATAAAATCTTTACCCCTCACACATCAGATAGAACACTAATCTTTAGGGTATATAAAGAACCCAATAAGTTAAACACCAAAAATAACGAATAACCCAATCAATAAATGGGTCAAGGACCTGAACAGACACTTCTCAGGTGATGATGTACAATCAATCAACAAATACATGAAAAAATGTTCATTATCACTAGCAATTAGAGAAATGCAAATTAAAACCACTCTGAGATTTTATCTCACTCCAGTCAGAATAGCAGCTATTATGCATACAAAGGACAATAAGTGTTGGAGAGGATGTGGGGAAAAACATGTGGAAGTTCTAAGGGTACACACAGATAGTGCTGAAGTTCTAAGGGTACACACAGATAGTGCTTTCCTGAGAATATTTTTATTATATCTATATAAATGTGAAACTGTGGGAAATGAGGATAATATATATAATATATTAACTTTGCATTCTGAAATATTCACTTATTCATGCCTTTAGTTTCATTGTTCAGAATATTATAATAATTGTTCTATTTTGTGTCTAATACCTGAGAATAACTAGCTGTAGACACTTTAGTTAGGAAGAGAAGCCATTTGTGTGATGGTGATATGTGATAGTAGTATTTATGTTTATGTGATCTTTCCCCCCTTTATTTGTGTAGCCCTGTGCTACTTTCAGGAACTACTGTCTTCATTGATACTTAGGAATTATATGTCCATCATTCCATGGTACTTTTATATTCTAATAAGAAATTTGAATTGTCTGTTAGAATAGTGATTCCCAGAACTATCAAAACTATAAAAGGATCTGTCCTTAGGTGAGTAATTCTGAAAGATAATGCCCTCCATTTTGAGGAAATGTAAACCCAGAAAATGAGAAGGGAGTCTAATTTTGAGGACCAGGAGAAAAAGAATTTGATGGAATAATGAATAATTTGAATGCTTCAATTCATTGCAACTGAGGTTTGGAATTTAAGAGTTTTTTTCTGTCTTTTTACCCTTATTAGATAGAATGCCTTAAGAAAGAAATGTAGAAAAGCATAGAAAGGATAAGATCACTTTTGAACTTTGATCTTTAATGGTGGTAAATGTTGTCAGAATCAATTGGATTGAAGGCCAAATTACTATAAGGGACTATGTTACTATTGGTTATTTTTCACAGAATAAGTCTATGGTATATAGATATCTTTTGTCTTAGCATATGGCTTTCATCATTTAACATGGCTTTTGCACATTTACTAGTAGTAAGGGAGAAAGGGCAGTAGGAGTGCATATCATTCATTTGAGAACATGATATAGAAGTGTCACATTTCACTTTGACTCAGGTTTTATGTCTGATAATTTACTCATTGAAACATATTTAGCTAGGAAAGAGAGGCTTGAAACTCTCTAGCTGGATGATCATGTGCACACCTAAATTAGATAAAAAGGAAAACCTCATATTAGTGAACAACTAGCATTTAGTGCTACCTATGGAAGCTGGAAAAGGGGTCTCTCAAAGTAATTCATAATTTGATACAAAAAACTAGTTCTCTGTTTTGAGTTAGGTCCAGTTACAATGTAACATTGTATAACTTCCTTTGTAATGGTATTTTTTGAACTTTGTTTTTTTAATTTGTGGCTGAAATCCCAGCTATTATAAATATTTATGTTATTTGATAGAACTCTTAACCCTCTCTGCCAGCCTTTAGAAACATTAAATAATGATCAGTTAGTTTTCCAAGAACTGGGATTTATTTATTTGGAGCTAAGAATTGAACCTAGAGCCTGTATGTATACTAAGCACATATCACTGAGTTGCACCTCCAGTCTGAGAATTGAAATGTTTAATTTTAAAAATTCAGTTTAGTATTTATGAACCTTGTACTTGCTTAATTTAAAAGGAAGGATTGACTAGGTGCCTGTAATCCCAGCTTCTCCAGAGGTGGACGCAGGACTGGAGGATCACAAGTTCAGGGATGGTCTGGGCAATTTAGCAAGACCTTGTCTTAAAATAAAAAATAAAAAGGGGTCAGTGGTAGCGCGTCTGTGGGCTCTCAATCCCCAGGTCTGGGGGCAAGGAAAAATCAAACAACCAACCAAGAAACAAACAAAAACACGGAAGCTTTCTGTGGAATGTAAGTGAACGATAGTAATTTGTATAGGGCAGAGAAAGTGGAATTCTGTAGGAGGGAATCAAGGAAATCTTAGAGGAATTTTATTTTAA
Source organism: Callospermophilus lateralis (assembly GCF_048772815.1). Taxonomy (NCBI): domain Eukaryota; kingdom Metazoa; phylum Chordata; class Mammalia; order Rodentia; family Sciuridae; genus Callospermophilus; species Callospermophilus lateralis. Next base: position 82,765,860 of record NC_135308.1, read on the forward strand.
GGAATGAATTAGAATAATATTACTAGTAAAGGATGGAAATTGCACATGATTTTCAGAGGTGAGAAAGAGGGTAGGAGAAGTCTACATAGTTTGAATCTCAAGGGAGAAGAATAGAACTGTACAAATTTAAAACCCAAAATAACACTAAACAGCTCTCTCTGACATAAATCCTTGATTTTTTAATAAGAATCATTGTACCTTTATAATATGCCTAACAAAGGATGTTGTTTTTCTCAGTTCAGTTTTATAACTTTCTTTGCTTTACTTTATATCTCTTTTAAAGACATTTTTTAATTTCCACTTTTATGTCTGTCTGTGTACTTTGTCAGTTTTTTGAGATTAGGAATAATATTTTATTGATTTACCTGACAATTGCCATATTTTAGAGGCAGATTCTAATTCGTTATAATAAGATCTCTATTAAAAGTTAAAATTGCTTTTTACTTTGCCTACCTTAATAGTCAATAAATGTTGCTCATTGAAATAGAATTTCTTAGTTTTAGGTGGAGGTGCAAAAACAGGAAGTAGGATGTTCTGATTCTTTTTTTTTTACATTTAACTCATTATCCACAGAAGTCAGAACTTTTAAAAAGTAGTCAAACAAGTAATTTACTTGAGTGACATTGTTCAACTGATGAATTACCAAAGATTTGACAGGCAGTTTATATGTAAAAATTATAAATAATAAGTTTAAATTTAAATGTAAATCCACTTTTGGGGGAAAAAACCTTCAGTAACTTCAGAAATAGAAGAAAATGAAGAAAACAAGAAAACCCTTTTTCTTATTAGGTTCCTAAAATATGACTCTGAAAATCATTGATTCAAATTAATCTGAATTTGCAGAAAAGATGGAAAAATATATTTTATTTTAAATTTCTATGATTCTTTTCTTCCCCTACCAGATTTAAGTGATTTAAAATTGGAAAATAAATGAACAAACAAAGAAAGGAAGGAAAAAAAAAAGAAAAGGCAAAGAGTTTTCTTAAAGCAAGTTAGTAATATAGTGAAGTAGAAAGAATAAATATCTCCCCGTAGTAATTTTATCAAAATGGGTTTAACTCTACTTTGTAATGTTGTGAGGATTAAATGAGCTTTCATGTATAGAATGCTTAACGTTTGTACTTGACACATTCCTTTTTTCTTGCTTCGTTTCTTTTTGGATCAATTAGTCATTCATGAGTATTTCTTAAGAGGCAACTGTCTTCAGGGAGACCTGCTATACAGGCTGATTTACAGAAAATTTCTAGAGCTAAGCTTTAAATATTTGTTACAATTAGTTTAGAAAAACAGATTTCATAATACCATCCTCTAGTAATGAGTATAAGTATTTAGGCAGTTTTGTGAAGGAGTCCTGTTTAGGACTGACTTATTAAATAAAAAAAGAAACAAGAATTTAAAGAAAAAACCCAAAGATTACTAAGGTCACTAAATTTATAGCAAATCTCTTCATGGTGAAAAAACATCCTTTTTTTTTTTCCTCACATTAATTAGATCTGCAAGATTAGTCACATTTCTTCAGATGGTTGTCATTGCTAAAATTAGGGATGAAGTCATTAATTTTGAGGACTAGATCCACACAGCTATATGCCCCTGTCCCAAAATCTCAGCGTGCAGAATACTTTCCTTTCTTCAACTTCAGTTATAGAACTTGCTGGACATTTTCAATCAAAATTGAGGCAAATTGAATCCGGTGCTGTGGCGTAAACCTGTAATCCCGGTGACTCTGGAGGCTGAGGCAGGAGGATCATGAGTTCAAAGCCAGCCTCAGCAACTTAGTGAGGCTCTAAGCAGCTCATTGAGACCCTGTCTCTAAGAAAACATAAAAAAGGACTGGGAGTGTGGCTAATTACCCCTGGGTTCAGTCCCTGGTACCAAAAGGAGAAAAAAAAAAAAAAAACTGAGGCAAATTGGAGGACAGAGCTCAAGCACCCATAGTCCCAACTACTTAGGCGTCTGAGGCAGGAGGATTGCTTGAGCCTGGAATTGGGGACCAAGCTGTGCAACATAGTAAGACCTCATCTCTCTTTCTCACTTATTTTAATTAAAAGCTTTTTCAGTGCAGGGGCTTGAGCTTGGGACCTCAAACATGTTAGGCAAGTATACCACTGAGCTACATCTCTAGCCTCCATCTCTTAAAAATGAGCCTGGTGCAGTGGTGCACACTTGTGATCTCAGTGGCTTAGAATGCTGAGGCAGGTGGATCATAAGTTCAAAGCCAGCCTCAGCAACTTAGCAAGTCCCTAAGCAATGTAGTGAGACACTGACTTAAAATAAAAAATAAAAAGGGTTGGAGATGTGGCTTAGTGAATAAGTGCTCCTGGGTTCAATTCCTAGTAAACCCTTACTCAAAGATAAATAGATAGATAGATAGATAGATAAAATTAAAGTCAAACAAAATTATTATTTTTCCCATAGCTACCCTTGGGATCAGGCTTCTGCCCTTAATGCACAGATTTGGCCATATAAATTTATTAGTTGGTTTCTGATTTTATTTTGGTGTTTTATTGATCATTTAATTATATACATAGGTATAAATGCAGTGATAACTTCAGAGTAAACTTCTGTCTGGATATTTTGTAAAGTATTATATATCAGCTTGTTTTACTTGATCAGGATCCAAGAGTTTTTTAATTTATCTCAGTGAGTTTTAATCTGCTGTAACTATGATAGTCTGGTATCATGGTTCTCCAAGATTCTTGTATTTACATATTCTTGTATTAACATGTTCCTGTCTTGAAAGGAACTGATATTGTTTATTCCCTTTAAAGCTTAGATTCTAGAAGAAATACTGAATTGATTTCCTGTGAAGATTTAGTAAGCATCATTTCTACATTTGAGATGGAGTTCTTGTTTCTGTTATACCTAATTTAAGAGATTTGTTTTAAAATGTTTCTAGTGTGGCCATGTTACAGATTTAATTTATCCAAATTTTATATTGGTAGGGAGGAAAACATTAAAACTGTATAAACTGATTCATAAGAAGTAAAAAAATATATACTTTATCAGTACTTAATCATTGCTATAAGCAGTTGCTAGACAATGCTAATCAGTATATTCAGTATTTTTCTATAGAATCATTCTAAAATGTTTCTGGTTAACTTAATACCTATATTAGGAACTTTCACAGGATATTTTCCCCCTTGAATTCTGAGGGTGATGCATTAAGATATAACTTAAATTACTATTTATACAATGTATATTTTAAATTGTGGGTTAGAGATAGATTAAGAAGAATATATTTTTCTCTTAAGACCATTAAAATTATTAACTACAGTTAAATCAGTTCAGTTAGCACTTGATAATTCTTGTTTTGTTGATCTTGGGTTAAATAACTGCTTACACAAAGTTTTCTGCTGTGTGTAATAGAACCATGAAAATTCTGATCTATTCCCTTGATGCAATTATTACAGATATTTATTCATGAAGGTAACTCCAGCTTTATACCAAAATGCCTGCTGGCATCATGAATTAGTTATGATGGTTTGATGTAGTTCTTTTTTTCTTTTCGATGTACTTTGAGGTCAAGCCCAGGACTTAATTCATGCTAAACAAGCACTCTACCACTGAGCTACACCCCCAGACCTTTTTAGTATAGTTCTTTACTGAGAATTTTCAGTGTTTATTTAGAGGACACATTTTTTCCTTCAGGTACAGTAACATCAAGAATATTGTGTTTATTTGTTCTCATTGCACCAGTGTAGCTTCTTTGTTCTCTGTGTCTTGTGTACAACTATTATCTTAGAATTTTATTCACCCTTAATTGGGATGTCCTTTACTGCTTTCGCAGGACAGTTGCTTTCCATACCCATGTGTCTTTATTGACTTTTTCTGCCTCTTGGGGGAAAAAGGTTCATATTCTTTAATAGCATTTGGAGAAAGTACATGGGAAGTATGTTTTTAAGACATGTGTGTCTGAAAAATGTCATTGTGGTGTGTTATACTTGACTGATAGTTTGGCTGGGTATAGAACATTAGGTTGACATAAATTTCCTTCAGAATTTTAAAGGCTCTGCTACATCATTTTCTTGCGTCTGTTATCACTATCAGGAAATTGCAATCTACTGCTATTTCTGATTTCTCTCCTTTAGTGGAAGTTTGAGAATTTATTAATTACCTCTTGTGTTCTGAAATTTCATTGTAGCATGCCCTAGTTTGGATTTATTCCATTTCCTGATATTTATTGGACTTTACTGGTCTCTCGCTTCCTTGTGTCCTTTTTTCTTTTTTTGTTTTCTGGGGGCCTCACCTGCAGTAAGCAAGTGCTCTGCTGAGCTACTTCATGGGTCCTGAAATGTTTTCTTAGCTACTTCACAGGTCCTGAAATGTTTTCTTGTGATTTCATTGGTAATGTTTTTTCTTCTGCCATTCTGTCATTCCAATTCGATGGTTTGGACCCTCCAACTCTATTTTTTCCTCCTATTTTTCTCTTTTTGTTCTGGCACATTTCAACTTTATGATGTAGTTGTTCTGTTGAGTTTTTCATTTCTGTTATCATGTTTCTCTATCAATTTCTATTTTTTATTTCTTGTCTATAGTACTCTGTTCTTAACTGGGGTACAACATTTTTTTCTATCTATTAATGTTTATTGAAGTTTTTTTTTTTTCCTCTCGTGTATTTTATTTAAAATTTTTTTTTTTTTTTTTTTTGTCTGCCCTCCATGTGACACACTTTTCTCAGTGGCTTTCTTCCTTTGCTGATTGCATAAGGTAATGTGGAAGACTAAAAGTTGAGTGAAATATCTAAGTTCAGCAGTTTTGAAATTTTCTATGAGATGATCCAGGTAGATGTCCTAACTAAACAAATGAAACTTGTATTTACCAAATGCATGTCTATCAAATGTAGTGAAATTTTCTTTAGGTTCTATGGAATTTTCAGTAATTTGCATATGTATAGTTTTCTAGTGTGGTATATAAAAAATGTAGTACTTGACTAGAATTAATTCCCTTGTGGTTTTCTTTTTTCCTCATTACTACATGTGTACTCTTGGCAAATGAGTATTCTTTGGATATAGAAATTAGAGATTGTAGCACTCTATCTTTAACATGGTTTTTGGAAAAGAAATGTGAAACATGCTAGTTTTTAATTAGGAAGAGATAAAACATTGGATAATCTTGGAAATATTTACCTAACATGAGAATTTTTTTCCAAATATGTATGTTTTTACAAATGAAATGATTGGGCTTATAACAACAGTCCTAATCTAAAATTTCTGATAAAGATTATTTGTGGTATTATATGATCAAGGTGTGTGCTGTTTATAAATAGTAAAGTTTAAAAGTAGGTAATTATATTTTTATAGTATTCCATAGACTCTTCAGAGATTAACTATTTTATGCACATAGGTGCTCCAGTGTAGTGCCTATAAAAACACTAAAAACTGAAAAGTGCTCTACAAAAGGTATTTTGGATTCTGTAGTATGGAGGCTTTTATATCATAACTAAAAAATTTGACTACTATATAAATATAAGAACACAGACTCTAAAAATGAAGATTCTTAAAAATGTAGGACTGGGTTTATAGCTCAGTGGTATAGTGCTTGCCTAGCACATGTGAGGCACTGAGTTGGATCCTTAGCACCACTTAAAATAAGTAAAATAAAGGTGTTGTATCCATTTACAACAACAACAAAAATTTTTTTAAAATGTAGAAATTTCTAAGATTTTTGTGGTAGAAACAAAAGCACTGTGAATTAATTTCAATTTTCCACCCTTTGAGCAAATACTCGTTCACACTGTGACCAGAGATTGGATAAAGAAATGATTTCTGTTCTTAAAGAAAGATGTAAGTAATTTTAATGTGGTAAGTGTGGTATGAATGAACAATTTTGAGAGAACCTGGTTTGTGGAGTGGTCATAGTAAGGAATAAGAAGAGGAATGTTAGTGATAATTTAGGTTGAATCATTAATAGGATTTACTAGGTGAACTAGGATAGTTTTCTTTGGAACAGAGTGTGAAAAGTGTTGGCACTGACACCAGTCACCTGAATAGAAGCCTACCATTTTCTCTTCTTGTTACCATAAGACAGAAACAGAACCAACATATGACCAGGTAGATAACTCTGGGTTGGGTCTGAGTGTAGTCTGTATTATATTTCAGCTTTTAGTTGTTTTTTGAAGCTAGTCTCATAGCGGGTTTCTGCTACCACTAATTGGTGATTAAACCTGTTAGGATTGGTATGAGAATTGACATAGTGTTTATAAAATATGTTCATCATATAGCTCTAAATATTTTGGGAGTTTATAACAGTTCTGCCCTTCAATTAAATTTATATTCCAATGCTACAGTAATATTTATCTGTTCAAATCTTTCCCCTTTTATCAACATTTACTTTTAGTGAGTAGATTTTGCTTAAGCTATCCTCCGAGAATCAGTCATATTTTTGAAGAATTAATTTGGCTTATATCAAGTATAACTTTTTTCCCCGATATGGTCCTTAAAATAGTTCTTACATTTATTATCTAGTTTGCCTCATGGAAAATGAATAAAGACTTTTTAAAGCTTAGTGATTTATTTGGTTTCTTTCTTTCTTTCTTTCTTTCTTTTTTTTTTTTTGTGGGGGGAAAGATATTGGGGATCCTTCAAACCCAAGGCCTTGTGCATGCTAGGACAGTGCTATATCCCCGGCCCTAAAACTGAGTTATTTTTAAAAACAAAAAAACAACAACAAAAAAACCCTTTTATTATGGAAGCTTCCAAATACAGAAATAGAGTGGAATAATGTGCCTGTCACTGAGTTTGAATGATTTATCATTTCATGGGGCCAGTCTCCTTTTTGCTATATTCCTACCACTCTTACTATATTCTTAGAAAGTTTTAGTTTTATACATTTAATGATGTATAAAATAACACAGGATGGCTAAATTTCAGGTAGACCAAGGAAGAATGAAGGAAAATGTGTATTCCATAGCTGATGGGAACTGTCAAACAAACAGGTTCTTTTTAGTGAATTTGGCCTTTTCTTGATGGCTATGTTACTGCCAAGCCACAATTTTGAGGACGCTTTCAAATTTGCCTGTTAATGTTCTCACATTCAGACTGGCTTTTACCCTTTTGTGCTCCCTGTTTTTTCTTCTTAGTGTCTATATTCTGTTTGCTTTTTCCTAGCATTAAAATGTTGGGAGGTCTGTGGCAGGGCATGAAATATAATTTGCCTTGGGACCAAACACTTAACCTGGGGATGTATTTATGATCATCTAGACTACCAAAGAGAAGACATTTTTTATTCTTATGGTACATTATTCAAAGTAAACTTTTGTTTCCATCTTAGTTCTAAAGACTCTATTGACAAGATTTCAAAAATTTGATGGTAAGATCTAGCTATTCTGCTGGATTTGAGCACTTGAGGCTTTAGATTCTGTGGAGAAATCTTTTTAATTTGCTTTCTATAAATTGAAATTAACTTGATCAAATGATTAGGGTTTAAAGAACTTGATTTTTCAGAAATTATAAAATTGAAACTCTTTATGATTAAAGAACAAAAGATTTTTTTTTTTTTTTAAAGGTGGGGGGCCTTGAGCAGGGTTTGACTTTTTTTTTTTTTCTGGACTGAAATGGAGGCTTTCTTTCAGGCGAATTCCCTGATGTTTGCTCTGTGTGATTTGGCTCTATCTCTGTAACTGCTAATATGTGGCATGGACTTCAGGTTGTTTGGGATCTGGATGTGCACAAAGTCTGTTGCAAGCCCGGATTCACAGACAGTATGTTACAAACCTGGCTTGCTGCCTCTGTTTTCTTTTCTGTGTCCTGAGTAGCTGCATTGTTTGTTGCAGTATATGCATTGCCTGTTGTGTGTGTTCAGTTTCCTGCAGACTGACAAAGTGGGAGGGGCTTTGTTTGATACATAGCTGGGTTTTCACTGTGAGTTCTTGAGTGCACATTGCAGCCATCTTAATTACACTTTTGTGCAACTGAGACTGTGCAGCTGTCTCAAAATGGCTGCTAACCTAGTCTTTGTAGCTGCTTAGGCAGCAAGTATGTCAGTGAGGAGACTTGTCACATACATCAGGACCAGAGGTAAGAACCAATTACTCTTTTCTTTAACAGTCTAATTAAAAATCATTTGAATTTAAATGAATTTATATAGGAAGGCAAACTTACAGCTTGCTTGCTTAAAAAGTTGAAATGTTTACTAGAACTATAAGCCTATATTATGGAAACATTACATAGGATGGTGAGGTCAAAGGTTAAATTTCTGTAATTTCCTACAATTTTATATTCTGTCATTGTCAGAACATTTAATTACCATAGTAGTGCTTTTTTGGCCTGATTAACTTAATTCTCCTATATTGGATATTTTGGTTAGTTTGATATTTATTTGTAGAAATTGAAACAATATATTATCTGAACAGGTTTTTAAAAAACAGAAGTCTAAATAAACCATGCAAAGGGTACTCTTTTTTTTTTCCCCTGTGTATGTGGGGGTTATTGCTTGGAAACTTTCAGGAAGAATGGTTATTCTCTATATAAATCTTAGAAAAATATTTTAATACTCTTAATTAAATCTTTTTGAAAAAACTTCATTATGGGTCCCAAATCTTTCTTATCATACTGTCTCCTCTGAGATCCAAAACTCTTCACATTCCTAATAGTGTTTCACTTTTTTCTTCATAGTACTTTTTGATTTAATTGACATTTAGATTCAGATTTAGAATTTAGGAATAAGGTTACATCTAAGCCTGGATACCTTTTTACTTTATGTGTAGTGTATTTTAATGCCATTATAGCTGGAGTAAATAATTGTTTTAATTAACTGATGATATTATGCCTATTTAAAAGTACTATAATTCAGTAATTTTGTAAATGTGGTTTCAGAAGTTTCAGAAAGCATTCTCAGTATTGTTCTGAAGTAGAACCGTTTATTGAGATACTTACTCCAAGGCTCTGTGGTTACCCAAAAAGGTGGGAGAATGAAATTCTTATTCATGTAATATTTCATATAGCAGAACGTTTATACTTTAAGCAGTACTTAAATCACAGTATTTACTAGATTTTTTTCTGTTAATTCAAATAGTATAGTATTCTCCTGTGACATTGTCAGTGGATCATTATGAATATATCCCTGACTAATATGACATAGAACAGTAAGTCTGAACTTTCAAGATAGAGCAACTTTCTAAAAACAACATTTTGCAAATTAAGTTCTTACAGAGGACCCTAATAAATAAAAAAGGGTTAATGTCATATTTTCTTGTTGTACTTTTCTTTTATTGTATAAATTTATAACATCATAAGTATATTTAATAAAATGAAGATAGTTACACAGTTATGAAAACACTTCAAATTAGGTCATATATGATAATTATAACATTGATAGTTCCATTTAACTCATTTATTAGTAATTCACTGTGGAAATTCAGTTTGAAAATCAGACTGTATCTATGTTCTGTTTTGATTTTCATGAAGGTAGACTATAAGACTATATTTATAAGACTTAATAGGTTAAGGTTGCTGCCTTATCACAAACTTGTTTTTTTTTTTTATTGTTACTTGTTAGTTTTTTTAATTGTTAGTTAGAGAAAACTAAAAATAAAAAAATTCAATATATGTAAGGTAGCCTGTTCATTCTTTCAGTAAAGTCTTGCCCTGTAGTATGTTTGAAACATAAATATTCTGTGACCTTAATCACTTTCATTTTCATGCTTATAGTATCAATAGCTTACTGTCTTAGTTGCAGAGGTGGAGGGCAGGAAATATAAATTTTAGTATTTAAAATATGTATATTTTAAAAATTACATAATGCAAGTGACCTTCTTGGTTTGGTATTCTCTAATGCTGGAGAAACCCTGACTAGGCTAAAATTACGGAGCAATTTATGTTGGTTTTCAGAGTGGGACATAGAGAAATTTTAGTGATCCACTTCTTTTGCCTTCTATTGCTGACTATAAAATTTGCTCCCACCTTTCATAAGATTATTACTTGTACGTGGGGAAACACTAGCACTCTGTGGTTACATAGGGTATTATTGCTAATGCTTTCACTGCTGTGTTGTATTTTTGCAACTATAAATATAAACTATATTTCACTGTGATTACTTTGGGTTTGGGGTTGGGGGCAGTTTTCAAATTTTCTATGCTTAATTACAGGTTAGTTATTATGTTGGACAATTGAGGGCATAATATATCTGAGAACTGGATAATTGGGATTGTTTATTGTCACCTTTTTTTGTCCCTTTTTTTAATCTTCTTTTTATAAGCCATTTCATTAACATAAATTTTTTAAGGGAAATGTTGGGAGTGTTGGAAAGCACATTGACCAAGAGTTCAAACCTGAATTTGAATCACATTTTGACTACTGGTTTCTGATATTGACCAGCTCATTCCATTTTCTGATTCTTGTTTCCTCATCTACAAAATGGGTAAAAATTCCTGTTTGGCAACCATATGCTGAGAATCAGTTTGCATATTTCTAAATAGTACCATGAAATAATCTATGTATATCAGACATTTTCATTTTGCCAGTAAGTTTGCATGCTTTCAGTTTGTTGCTCAGATGTCCTTTACTTTATCAAGTGTCACAAGATCGGAGTATTTTGAAAAAGTGTGGAAAATTTTCATATAACTCATGCTCAGAAGTGAGAAGTTGCTTGCTAACATTCAGTATGTCCACTTTGTAGTGTTGTATATTTATGTTTGTACTACTCTGTTAAATAAATTAGCCAGCCATCTTTTGCTGTGTGTGGGTAATGACATATATTTATTAAGTAAAGCCAATATAAAAAGTTGGCATTATAGAATTAAGAGTAGTAGGAGCAATGTTTCAGTTCTGGTCTGGGTGAATCCTCCAAACATAGTGTAAGAAAATGAATTCTCTGAAAAGATGACTTGAACTCAGGGCCTAGTTTTTCCTGTTTCAGTATAAATAAGAGTCCTTTTAAGAACAATAACATTCTCTTTCAGTGAACACAAACTGGCAGCCACCAGACTTATTTATTTATTTATTTTTTGTCTTTTAGCCATTCCTGTGTTTTTCCAGTTGTTGACATTTAAAGTTAAATTTCAGAAGAAAATCAAGATGTCTCACTTTTTGAAAAGATAGGTCAATGTTAGTCATGCATTTCTGTTTAAGAATAGTAATCTAACTTGAGTAGATACTGTCTCCTTCATATTCTTGCTCACATATAGTCCTTTTTAGCTGATTCACATTACTTACCAGGTCTCTGTAGGTTGGTCATCTTAAATCCCCATACTGTTTATTTAATGAAGTATTGGCAGCCTTAACTTTCTAAAATATATCTAATGCGGAACAAAGTAAACTGGTAGGAGAGTTCTAGCACAAGTAAAAATTAGTTCATTCTCTAGAAGATAGGGCACATTTGTTAACTTTTCACTTTGTTATAATTTTTATATTGAGTACAATAGGACCAGATGAAGAATATCCACAAAAAGTGACAATCAGTTGAAAATGAAGGGATTAAAGAATGCTCATTAGAAACAGATTGTCTGAGGTCTTAATGTGTGTGGATTATCACTGTATTAGAGACATCACTGTCTATCAAGTTGGTGTTCTTAATAATGATACCAAATAAGAAAAAGTTAAACTGTCTTTTAGATATGGAGTTTTTTGAATTAGGTCAATAAAATAACATTTTATAAAAGGTGTTTTTTTGTGCCTTCTCCCCAACTGATTGAGCTAAGAAATTTAGACAAAATAATGAGTAAGGGTTAAGAAAATTTTCTTAACTGCAAATGTTTCCTAGTAGGATGTTTCTTAACTAGATAAACCACGTGATAAACCACGTCAACACTGTGAAGATTATCTTTGTTGCACAAAAGATGATAGTTTATAATCTTGGTCTTAAATTTGAATTCTGTCTTTTCCAGAGTGAAAGCCAACTTCTTATTCGTAAAATGCCAGGATGTTGGTAATGCTAAGCAAGTGCTAAAAACAAAACAAAACAACATTATTCCTTTTTGAAAAATAGCTTTGCATTTATAGGTAAAACTTTCATAAAAATTGAAAATATGGTTAACTGCATAGGAAATATGGAATCCCTGCTTTGCTACTACTCACACTCCCAAAATAGAGTGATTTGGGGAGAAAGACACTAACATATATTCAAATAAGTGTTTTTTTTTTTAAAGGTTCATTTTAGAACTTTCACCAAGTATCCTCTGTTGGTGATTTGTGGCAGTCTGTTATTAGTCATGAACTTAGGCATATGGAAATGATGCAAACATTATTGCCTGGTGAATCTAGGCAATGAAAGAGGGAGTTTAACACCACGAAGATGTCTGAGGAGTTACTTCTGCATTTGTCTGAGGGTGTCTGTTTTTCCTTTCTGAAATAAGCTGGATTCAGCTGCCAGTAGAAATCTTATATCTGACTGGTGCTTTCCTTTGCTGGATATAGAAGGAACTGAGACATGTGTGGTGGATAGCATTAATATAGAAGTCTAGAAAGATTATTCCTGGTCTGGTGCTGCTATTAATTGTATAGTTTGGGATAAATTACTTAACTTCTTTCTACACCAACTCAACAGTTAGATTCAGAGTGAATCCATGTGCTTCCATTGGATAGTTAAAGATTAAATGAAAAATGTGTACATACTTCTTAGATTCCATACCTATTTGTACGTGTTCCATATGTCTGGTATTTTTATGGGATGAGGCAAGTTACTTATTTTCAGAATCTCGGTTTTTCTTATTTTTAAAATGGGAATAATTTTATCATACAGAGTTTATATTGGGATTTAAATGAGGATAACAAATGTAAAGCACCTGGTACAGAGTCTGACACAAAATAAGCATGAGTTAAATATTGGTTGTTTTTGTTTCACAGGGTTACCTTTAGCACAGAATTTTATGTTCCCAATCATTATTTTAGGAAGAATGGATTTAGGGTGAAGTCTGAGTTACTAGGTACTTTCGAAAAAGATCTTTAGAGGTGAGGGCTTTGTTAAGAGTGTGGCTGATTTATAGTAAAAATGCTAGAGATCAAGGTGTTTAAAATCTCACAGTGTAGACTTTTAAAGAGCCTAAATGGGACAAAACAAGAATTCTTATTTGGGATAAGGCATCGTGGTAGAGTTTTATAAAAACAAAGTGAATTGTGATCAAGTGACTCAACAAATTGTCTTGATGTTTGGTATACAAGATTCCTGCCCTTATATCCAAAACATTTTTGGGGAGGAGTGGGGAAGACACAGAAAATACTGGACAAGGTGACAAATACTGAGGGATTGTGAATATGGTCTGCACTTAGTTCAAGAATTGTTTGTTTCTGGCCTTCCATGACATAAGAGTGGAAATTGAATTTTAATATCAAATATGATAACTAATTTTATGTCAGTGCGTCAAACAATAATAAAATAGAGGCTCATATTTTTGCCTTTTTAATTTTATTTTTCAAATAACTCATTTTGATTTTATTTTATAAAACACTGGTCTGTTATGAATTGGAAGATACCAGTTCTTTGCAGTTATTAATTTGAGAAGCTGTGAGCTAGATCAACAACTTCTGTTTTTGATACTTTTATAAGCAGTTTGCAGAGATTTTGCTTCTTTTGATTAATTAATTCACATCAGGTAATTAGTGTATTTGACTTTAAAAATAATGTTTAAATACTTGTTATTTATTGTATTTTATTCTGAAAAAATGATTTCAGGACTTTTGAATTTTAAGTACTTCTGCTCAAAAGTTGGATGCATATACAAGTAGAAAAAAAAGAGGAAGCATCTAAAAAATTAAAACTAGGAAGGAATACTACAATACTTCAAAAACTAGGAAGGAATACAGTACCTAGATAATTTCTAAGATCTTTTCCAACTCTGAGGTTTTATGATCAATATATGGTACTTAGCTCTTGTTATATTACCTTACCGCCCACCAAGTATTAATTGTATGGTTTATACCATATGAAATTATATCATCGTATGTTTACATCACTAAATCTGCTGCTGGTGGGGTACAGATTCTGAGAAGAGAATATAGTTGTTTTAGGAAATCATTTCTTATTTGTAGATTACCTAGGTCATATGATTATTATAGGAAATTTACTTCATTATGTTTATTATGCAGTATGAGTAACTTAAGTGTGTTTTAAGACAGCTAAAAATAAGATTAAAATAATAAAATATTTTGGATAACCCCTAAGTAGCATTTTAAGTAATTTTTCATTTTATTATCCTTTCAGATGTGCCATTAAACTAGTTTCTGGATTGTTATTTGAAAGTAAACTTTAAGGTATCTATACTTTTAACAAAATAAGTTGAAAAATAGAAGTGGAGATATAAAATTACATAATAGTAAATCATAAAGTAACTATATATATATTTTTTTTTTCAACAAAGGATCTCCATAGGTAGTAACTCAACTCTTGTCCGGTTAAATCTGGGCAGTAAAAATGGTACATCAGTGATAACAGTTTTTTAAAAAAATGTGGCCCTGCAAAATATGTTCTTATGAGGATATTTGTATTTGACATGCCTGGGTTTTTATACTGAGCACATGCTTTAATAATATTAATTAGTGGCAAATGTGTTGGATTATTTAACATCATAAAAGTGGTACCTGAAGATGTGTTTGGGCACAATTATACAATATGGTTCTTATAGCAAATTATTAAATGATATTTACTATTTAATTGATAAATTAATGAGATTTGAAAAGTGGTTGTAGAGTGTGGAACAAGGATACATTTTTGGTAATATAAATTGTAACTTATATTTTCAATGATTGTTAAAAATAGCAACCATTGAATTTTAAGTAATTAGTAGTCTGGTTACTTAGCTTTGGTAAGCTAAGACTTTTTAATATCTTGGGGGGTTAAAATATTTTTCATGTGATGGGGATATAATTTCAGTTATATAAGAAGTGTAAGTTGGTGTTCTTTTATTACCTGGATTTGAATTATATTAGTAAATAGATGCCAGATATATTCTAGAACCAGTTAGGGCCTGTTGGGGAACAAATGGGGAGGGTTTACACAGCAGTACTCTCCTTTAGTTTGGGCTTAAAATGAGGACTGCTTTATGTAAATTGTTCTTACTGGCGCCAGCTAGCTGTAACTGCAGTCTGGCTGTGCTAGGGCAGCAAATAATATGTGTCATGGATTTTCTGTTTGGAATGTATAAGAATTTAGCCTTTTGGACTGGAAGAACAGAGTTGATGCATTAGAATAACAGAGTGAGACCTTCACAATTGACAGTAAATATGTGAAGTAGTGAGAAGCTATAAGCCTTTTAAGCTTTTAGTTCTGCTTTTATAGGTTTATGCCTATTGATACTATTGGGTAATATGTGGGAGGTACTTAACTGCACACAGTTGCTGCAGACCCAATAGTTGACAGCATAGAAAGCAGTACAAAGAATTCTGATTCTGGGCATTTTCACTTGAAATAGTCATTTTGAAGATATACTTTGTTTGTTCTGTGAGCTTCATTGACATGTTGAATGACGTTTTGGCTTTTGTGGTTAATGGGATGTTTGCTGCACAAACTACATAACAGATGTGAACCACTATTTGAAAGGAATTTTAATATGTAGCCAACCTACTGTATTCCTGTTTTTTCATGAATATGAATCAAACAAGAAAATTTAGACTCAACAAGGCTGACCTAGAAGTCTGCATTAGATTTTAATATTAATACAAATGAACTAAGTAGCAGTGATTTACAGAAGAGGAAGTTCTTTTCCCAGTATCAAGCTGCCCACAGGTAAGAGATTCAGGTCCTTTTTCTGTGACATTCCCCTAATCTTCCTCCCCCAAGCTTGCATCTTTCTCTCACCATTGGGAAGGATTTTGTTTGTTTTTAATTTTAGTAGTAACAGGGTTGGTAGATTGTTTAATGTTAATATTTCAGGAAATTTTGAGTGTCAAATTTGGATTTGGTCTTTAAAAAATGTTATTTTTCTCTTTTCAAAATTTTCTCATTTCAATTTGAATTGAAATGAACTAACAGTGGGTTTCACATATGAACATTTCTCTTATATACAGTATGTTCATATTACATATAAATCAGTTTTTAGATCTCTTTTTATTATAGTCTGTTACTATGTTCTCAATTGCACTGACACCAACTGGTACATGCAGAGAGATGACATTTTGTAACATTACTTAATTAGAGTTTTAGTGTAAATTTACCACTTGGAATTTACCCTTACAAATAAGGCTGCTTATGCTTTCACATTTGGCTCATTGACATGCATTAGATAATATGTATTTATAAAAATATAAAAAGTTCTTCAGTTTGACCTTTATTCCACTTCCATATATTTAAATTTATCACAGTTTTAACAAAGTGAATGTAAGAATCTAAAACTAAAATAATAGTATTAATTAGAAATTCCATTGAATCAAATATTTTATTCTTAAGCTGGGTAAAGAGTACACAGGTGTTTGTTTTTGTTTTTGGTTTGCCTTAAGTATTGTATACAGAAAAACGAAATCCTATTTTAAATTAACTATATAAAACAAAGACTATGTTGCCATTACTATAAAGATATGAAGGTATATTTTTATCAAGAAATGTAAATATGTATGTCGGTTAATATTAGTATGGCTACAGATAAAATATTACTGATATAATTATTTGGGGGGAATGGGCGTAAGGATAAAGTGGAAAGCGGATATGAGGTTAGCTTAGAGAAGTGGAAGAAAGGAATTATATTAAGCAGTTCTGTCTACTCTTTGCCTCCTCTCTAGAAGTTAAACAACAGGCTCTTTCTACAATCTTAAATTAATGTTAGTTTTAGGTGGGACTTTATTTCTCTAGCTTCTGAAAGGTAACTGGTCATTTACTACTGTGTGGTAGTGCACTTAAATCTAGAGGTCTGCTATGATAGAAGTCACACGTTCCAGGGGCATGAACCTGTTGCCTTTTGACATTTTTGCCTAGAGTTAAAAAAAATAATATGTAGTCTATTAAAGGTTTTAAAAAAACATAGAAATTTATGGGTTTTTTTTTGGTGTGTGTGTTTCATCTTAATAAACAATTTCATTATGATTGACAAAATGATGATAATAGAAAGATACCCATTTTGATTACTGTGTTTAGATTGGATGAGAAGGTCATTCTTCTCTTGGTGTGGAGGACATCACACATCTGAAACAGTTGGGAAGTGTTTTCAAACTTCTCTAGAACCATAATTTGGAAGAATATTGGTCTGGGAAGGTGTTGGAGATGGACTGCCTTTTTTTTTTAGAGAGAAATAGAAAAGGGGAATTGTTAGATGAAAACAGAGGCATTTATTGAATGCTGTTATAATAGGGGCACATAAGCAAAGAAAAATAAGGGGAATAGGCTCTAGGAGTATTCTGAATAGACAAACCTAAAAGGAAGCATGGAAGAAAAGATAAAAGTCATGAGAATAAGAGTGCTATAATTTTTGACAGTATTCAAATTGAGTGTAAGCAATCCAGAATCTGGGGGATAAAAGTATGAGTTTTTACTTCTTGTGTTCCTCTTAGGCAATTAAATTCATGTAGCAAGCAATGTAGAATCACAAAATCTTTGAAGTAAAATGAACCAGAATTACACTTTGCACAGAAATCTACTGTTTAATAATTTCTTACAGGTAAGTTATCTAGTTATTGGCTTTAGCATTTTTAATGACAAGAAGGAAGCATCTCTGATTCAAAAGGCAATTCTTTCTTTTTCTTGGACATCTGATAAGTTAACATTTTTGAGACAAAGTTGCTTTTTGCCTTCACTCCCAATGCCCATCTGCTTTCTGTGTCCCTCTACCTCTGAATCTATGAAAATTTCCTTGTGTTTTCTATGCTAAATATCCTTCTCTTATTCCAACTGTTCTTCAAACATGTTGTTCAGGATCATTCTTGATGAATGATCATCTTGTTTACTTTCAATTATTAAAAGTCTCTGTGATCTAAACAATACTCAAAAAATGTCCCCCTCCCCCTTCTCCTTGACTGTGTACTTCTATTCTGCAATTTTAACTTTGTAGTAGTATTTTTGGCAGCCACTTGTGCTGTTGAATTTTTTTGTACAGTAAGTTAAAAACTCCTTAGTCTTTTATATTTGAATATTTAAGCCAAGTAGTTGTCTTTATGTCTCTCTTAAAAAATTCTCTTTATTTTGAGACAGTGTCTCTTAAGTTGCTGAGCCTGGCCTCAAACTTGCAATCCTCCTGCTTCAGCCTCCTTTTTGCCACACCACTCTTGGTTTCTTTCATGATTTCTAGTATTGTTTATTATGTTCATTATGCTTTCTCTGGATCTTCTTTGCTATATATTTACCCCTTTATATTGGTTTCATTGGCTACTGACTAGTTTTTTGAGTTTTTCTATCATAATTTTGCTTTTATTTTAAATCCTTGCTTTGGTATTATATCTTTCTGCCTTGACTAGTGGTTTTGAGTTGGTGGGTTTTTAATTAACATATGAAAATATGACTGTCAGTCTTCATATGAATATCATTTTAGTTGAGTTTCTTAGGTTATATTGTTAGTGATTTATTTTTCCACTGATTTTCTCTATTTTTTTTTTTTTAATTTATAAGGAGAAAATTTCCCTCTCATCTTGTTAGTATATCTAACTTTATTATAGCCAAAGAATATGGCCTTGTGTGACTTGTTTTATTTGCCTTTGAATTTATTAAGATTTCCTTGTTACCACATGCAGGATCAATATTGATATTTATTGGATGTATTTGTGAGAAGTTTATATTTGAGTTTATTGGGTATTCTAACATGTTAATTAGGAAATGCATTCTTATTGCTTTTATTTTGTTCATTTGTAGATCTTAGAAAGAGGTATGTATAACTCTGCTTGTGGATTTATTAGTTTCTTTCTGAACTTTTAGAACTGTTTCTGCTTTACCTGATTTGAAATGATGTTATTTAGGTACATCAAAAATTCACATTTCTAGTGACATGTCTTTTATCAATAGGACATGATTTTTTTTTTTTTTCCCAATACTCGATTTGATTTTCAGGTTGTTCTTTTTTATATGTTGTGAACATATTACATATGTTACACATAGGTTATATATGTCTGCCTGTCTTTTGTGGTGGTTAGTATTTACCAAGTGTATCATTTTTTATCCTTCAATTTTTAGCTTTTCTATGGTGCGTTATTGTAAGTTTTGTGTCCTGTATATACTAACTACCTAATGATATTTTTTATCATTTAAGCAGCTTGAAACCTAGCTAGATATCCCCCAATTAATAGTTTTCTTTATTTCTGCCATATTCTGCAACCCCTAAATCTGCTAGCTTCCATGTTGTAATTATCTATGATTTTAGTTCAGAATATTTATTTTTAAGGTGATGAATCCTCAGTTATTTCAGGTTGCCTATTTTTTGAGCACTGTTGATTTTCTCATCTGAGTTTTTTCTTTTTTTTTAAGGATCTGTTGCTGTCTTGTACCTGTAATGAACCAGAGACAATTAACCACTGAACCACATCTCTAGTCCTTTTTATATTTTATTTTGAGACAGGGTCTCTGTGAGTTGCTTAGGGCCTTGCTAAGTAACAGAGTCTGGCTTTGAACTTGTGATCCTCCTGCCTCAGCATGCAGAGCTGCTGGGATTATAGGTGTGTGCTACCAGGCCCAGCTGTTTTCTCATTTCCTTGCTTAGAAGTAATATGTTTATTTCTGTCTCTTTGCTGATTGATACTTTGCCTGGCGGTAAAGAATTCCAGTATGAAAATAACTTTTACCCTGAACTTTGAAGGTATTGTTTCTTTCAATATTAGTATTGATGATGACAAGTCTGATGTCAGTTTAATTTTTATTTCTTTGTAGTTCAGTGATTTTTTTTTTTATTACTCTAAATTTTTAATATTTCTCACTTGGTTTTCTGAAATCTTATCACAAATGTCTAGATATTAAAAATTTTATCTTGCTTGTTTTAATTTAGTCTTTTGGTATTTAGTAGGCCTTAATTATTGAAAAATGTGTACATTTCTTCAGCTCTATGAATTTTTTCTTATTTTCTTTCTTTCCACCTTTTTGTTTTTTAAAAATCTTCATTGAAAATTGTTGCTTCTGAATGCACCTCCCCCAGTATATCTTAACTTTATTGTTTTTCTTTACTTTTTCTTTTCCTAGTTGATCATCTTGTATTAATCAACAAGGTCACTTCAGCTATGTTCATGCTTGTTCTTATGAATTAAGTAATATCTTATATACCCTGAGGATGTTTTGATATACTATTTTAAAGTATATTGTGTTGGTTCTGTTACTGATTAGCTAGATTTTTGTTAGTTTGTTGGTTTTGTAAAGTTTGGCTCCTGGTCTTTACATTTTTTATTCTCTCTGTGTATTTAAGATGTTCCTTTTTACTTTGGGTAGATGCTTGATTACTCAGATGACTGTAAAGGTTGGGGAAGTGTTACTTGCTCCACATGGGATAGTTTGTCTTTTTGTTTATTTAAAAAAAAAAAAATTGCAGGTGCTAGGGATTGAATCTTGGGCCCTATGCATGCTAGGCAAACATTCTATCACTGAGTTATACCCCCAGCTCTGTAATTTCTTTTGAAAGATGACTTCCTTATCTCCTCTGGGGTTTAGTGTCTCTGTCACTTTCTAACCACAGTCATAAATGTCACTGCTGCCCTTTCTTAGTACTAACATGGAAGAGAAAAAGTAGGAGGAGCTTAATCATTCGAATACAAATTATACAAATATATTTTCATATGAAGATTCAGTAGTGGGCTGGGGATGTTGCTCAAGCGGTAATGTGCTCGCCTGGCATGCGTGGGTTGCTGGGTTTGATCCTCTGCATCACATAAAAATAAAATAAAGATGTTGTGTCCACCGAAAACTAAAAAATAAATATTAAAAAAATTCTCTCTCACTCTCTTTTCTCTCTTAAAAAAAATAATTCAGTAGTGTATCAGATCCAAATTAAATCCAAGTTAATATTTTCTTGTTTCTCTCCAAGTAAGCTGATTTAATTAATTTGGCATTTCTTCCAGACTCTTAAAATGCCACCTACATGCCTTTATACAAGTTTAGGGGTGTGTGTGTGTGTGTGTGTGTGTGTGTGTGTGTGTGTGTGTGTTTTAAAATGTAATGGCATAAAAACAGGAAAACAGTTAACTGACTGCTTTTGATGTCAAAGAACTTTTTTATTGTTTCATTTAATTCACCTAAAATTTCTGTAAGGTTAGACATTATTATATTCTCAGTTTCATGGATGAGGATACTGGGGCAAGGAAAGGAAATATTTCTTGGATAGGTAACCTAACTCGGAAAGAATGGGTTCCAGTATTACATAGGTATGTCTGGCCCAAGGGTTTGCATATTTATTACTAAAGAATTCTGCAATGCTCAGATGTTCACTTAATATTTCACAAAGATCTTTTCACACCTGTGAAGGATCTACCATATTCTTTTAAACTCCTTAATGTATACTAGTATTTTTTAAAACTATTTTCTTAGCGAACTATTTTTTGTTATTAAGTGCATTTTGGTTATTATTAGGCATTCCCTTTTTAAATGTTTTTTTTTTGGGGGAGGGGGTATTGGGAATTGAACTCAGGGGCACTCCACCACTGAGCCACATCCCCAGCCCTATTTTGTATTTTTATTTAGAGACAGGGTCTTACTGAGTTACTTAATGCCTTGCTTTTGCTGGGGCTGGCTTTGAACTTGCAATCCTTCTGCCTCAGCCTCCTAAGCCCCTATGATTACATGCATGTACCACCTTTTTAAAACTTTTAATATATCTTAAGATACATATCTCTAAGTACCTTTGCTTTGTCAGAGTTGATGCACAGTTTGTGTTTATTTATATATTTAAGAATCGTTGTGATGGTTAACTCTTCTGCTAACAGTATTAGACCACTCGTGTACATTAATGCTAAACAATATAGTTGTCAAACTGAACTATAAAAACCTATTTTTCTTTTCTCACTGATTATTAGTGGAATTGAATATACTTGTTTAAAAGTTGCCTATTTTATGTTAACTTTTTCTGAATCATTTGTCCTTTTTATTTACTCTTTTTTATTATGGAATGCTAATCCTACATCACTGTGCTGCTTTTTCTTACGTATTTCTCAGAATTTATGGTTACTTATAATATCTTCTGAGTCCTTAAAGCTTTCCATTTTTTAAATCCCTAGCGTATTTTGCTATCACATTTCATATATCAACTGTTTGAATCCATTCTCAACCATTCATTTTACTTTTTTTTGCATTTTATTTTTATTATTGGTTCTTCAAAATCAACCATTCATTTTAAAACCTACCTTTTCTCTGTTAATTTGTGATGCTTTCTGCGTCATATGTTACATTTATTATTGCTTGTTTTTATCTTTTGGATAATTATTCTGTTGTACTCTTTTAGAATTGTGATAGTAATTATTGCTTTGTCATATGCTGTCAAATCTAAGAGGACAAATCATTTTTTATTTTGATTTTCAAAATAAATTTTGAAAATCTTTTTTTTTCAAAAGATTTTCCTCTATTTTGGACATTTTTTCCCCATTATATATATTATTTTTTTAAAATGTTATCAGTGTTTAATTTTTTTAAAATTAACAAATGTTGAAACATACTGGGTGCTTTTCAGTTTTTGTTGAGAAATAACAGTTATTTTATGAAACCATTTTAGGTTGTTAATAAATTTCCTAATATACTTATATTTTAAATTATTGAAAGTATTTAAATTGAAAAAATAGTGAAGTCTAGGATATAAAAGTTATTTCATCTTAACCAGGCCTGGAGGGATAAAGGAATTTTAGGAAAATGTAATTTCTTGTCTCTTAGCCTTAAAGACCTTAAGGTTAGCCTTAAAGGCCTTAAAGTTGCAGTCAGTTCCTTCAGAGTGCCATCCTACTGTTTCCAAGGACTGTTTTTGTACAGCATATATTTATTGAATTTGACTGCATGCTGTTAACAGTGATGTGGCGTATCAAAAAATATTTTTTGTTTGTTTACAGAAGAATAGCTTGAGAATCCTTATCTTAACATAGAAAAGATGATAAAAATTTTGAAGAAAAATAGAAGTAGTATTTGGAAATACCAAAATAAGGTCCTTGATCTGAATTTGTGAACCCTTGAGAAGAGCTTAATTTAAGTACTTGGTTTATTACATTTATCATCACATGTCCTTGATTGTTGTTTTGCTTTCTCTCCTTTACCCCTTTCCTTTCCGTTTCCTCTGTTCTTTTCTCTCTGTCCTCCTCTCCCTCCTCTTCCTCTCCTTTTTTAAATTCTGGAGGCTCTAGACTCAGTTTAAATATTTTCATCTGGCAGAGAGCCAGGTTTCCAATAGCCCTGAACTGAGCATGCTGCTGTTGCTTAGCAACTGCTTCTGAAGTCTTGTGGCTATAACTGAATTATAAATAGGGTTATAAGCAGAAGTGCAATTGAAATTGAGATTGAAAAGAAAGGCATACTCCTTTTTCTATCTTTCCATTTGAATTTGAGTGATTTTTAATACAGAGTCAGTTTTCAGAAATCTTAGACCCTGTCAGAAAGTCAGGGTTCTGTAGAGGTCTATAATTTCACATTTGAAAGGCTGTTTTTTGATTATTAGAATTAAAAGTCTATAATGGAAACTAGAGCACTTCTAATTTTGAGGGTTGTACACCTAGAAAAATACCTAATGTGCTGTAATTACTGCCTGATTCTGTTCCAGATATAAACTTAAATCTATATGTAGTAACATTTTATATCGAGCTGTACTTTTGTACTTTTAATTGTCATTTCTTTACAGAGTCCTAAAATCATCCTTAAAATAATGACCCTGATGAATGTTCATGTACATGAATGAACAAAGCCAACCTATTTTTTATCATTGCTTAAAGAGCAATATATTCTTGAGTACAATTTATTAAAAGGTTAATAGAGAATCAAAGCTTGAGGGATCTTTTAAGGTCTCTAGTTTAATTTCCACATGATTTGGGTGGGAAACTTTAGAGGTGTTAAATGATTTGCCTAATCTCTCCCATACTTGGGGATGTGTTTTTTCTGTATTGCTTTGATCTCTCTTACTGATGCATATATAGAAGGGTTTTTTTTTTTTTTTTTTTTGCTTTTGCACTCATATTTCATCAGTTTACTCAAAATTTAACTGAATTCTGTAATTTATAATAAAAATTTATAACTGAATTCAGTAAGACAAACAGCTCATGTATAGATTAAAGTGTGAACAGCACAAGTCTCAGTGTATTTATGAATACCAGTTAATGAATTTAATGGACAAGCTTATTGATGATGATGATTAGAGAGAGATTATTTTAGTGTTCAAAGTATAGTAACTTTTTTTGTTCGATCACTACAGTTTTTTTTTTTTTTTAGGTTAGGTTTCAAATTGGGTAGAGAAATTCTGTATTTTAAAAAAATATAAACTTTTTTTTTTTGGTTGGTGAGGCTGAAGATATTAGGGATTGAACTCAGGGACACTTGACCACTGAGCCACATCGCAGCCCTGTTTTGTATTTTATTAGAGACTTGTTTAGTGCCTTGCCTTTGCTGATGCTGGCATCAGCATCATCAGTTCAAAAACTCGCAATCCTCCTGCCTGTGCCTCCCAAGCCTCTGGGATTACAGGCATGCGCCAGCCCACCCAGTGCCTAGAATATCAACTTTCGATAATAGCTTCTAACAGCCCAACCTACGAAACTAAGGTTCTAAGGAACATAATCAGCATGCAATAGATTTTATCCTTATACATTGTTAATAGAAACATTTCAGAATGGGAATTAAAATTTTTTTTGTTTACAAGGAAGTTGTTGGTTCATTCTTTGTTATATGCCTGGTATAAATATTGCTATCAAAAATTTTTTTTAAACAATCTGCATCTTTTGAACAAAGATATAGATTTATAAGTAGAATTGGTAGAATATTATGGTAAAAATAACTTTAATTACATCTACAAGTAAGGAAAATGGACAATATTGCTTTTCTATGGAAGAGAAAAATAATTGGTACAAAGAGGAATTTTTAAGGTTTGTTATTTAGTTATAGCGGTTACTAAAGTTAGACTTCTGTACATAGAAACTGGGATTAGAGAACAATCTGATTTTCAGCAGCTATTTAAGTTTCTATGAGTTTTTAGCAGGGTTAGGAATAGGAGTGACTAGATTAATGACTTGATCCAGGATGAAGTTTCTGGAACTGTCTAAAACTTCATAGTTATTATGCTAATTGTTCTAAATTTGCTTGAATCTTCAGTTACCCCCAGATTGTGACTATTTTGAATAATGTTCTACAAACTTTATGCTGTTTTGGTTTTCTTGAAATAAACTGGCCAATATAAGTAAAAAATTTGAAAAATGTATTATAACTGCTTTCAATACTACTTAGAAAAATATGAAATATTGATAATCTGGGATTATCAAAGAATTTCTTAAATGAAATACTCTTCCACTAATTGTAACTCATAGGTTAATTAATAACTGATTTCCTTTGGGATGAGGATAATAGTTTATGTCAGATAAGTAAACAAAATCTATGTACATACTACATTTGGAATATTTATTTTTTATCTATTGGGGTGCTAGTTATTTAACAAGGATTTTGGGCATGCTCTACCACTGAGTTATGCCCCCAGCCCTAAGATTTTTATTTATTTTTGCATTGGGGATTCGAACCCAGCCCTTTTTATTTTTATTTTTTTGAGACAGGGTCTTACTAAGTTGCTTAGGGACTCCCTAAATTTCTAAAGCAGGCTTTGAATTTGTGATCCTCAGTTTCCCAAGTCACTGGGATTACAGGTCTTTGCCACCATACCATGCCCCTAAGATGTTATAAGATACAGTTATATCTAGATTTTTGGATATCTTTTGTACTTGAACATAATGTTAATAATAATGAAATGCCAAGCTACTTTTCATGTGCACTATTGTTTAAAATAAGATTTAAAAAAAAATTTTTTTTTTTAGTTGTAAAAGAACACACAGTATCTTTATTTATTTTTTATGTGATGTTGAGGATCGAACCCAGTGCCTCACACATGTGAGGCAAGCACTTTACCACTGAACTACAGCCCCAGCCCCAAGAATATTTATTTTTATTACTCTGCATTAAGAAATGACAAAATAATAGAATTTGGAGGGAAATGGATGGCATTAGAGCAGATTATGCTAAGTGAAGCCAGCCAATCCCTAAAAAACAAATGCCAAATGTCTTCTTTGATATAAGGAGAGTAACTAAGAACAGAGTAGGGACGAAGAGCATGAGAAGATTAACATTAAACAGGGATGAGAGGTGGGAGGGAAAGGGAGGGAGAAGGGAAATTGCATGGAAATGGAAGGAGACCCTTAGGGTTATACAAAATTACATATAAGAGGTAGCGAGGGGAAAGGGAAAAATAATACAAGGGGGAGATATGAACTGCAGTAGAGTGGGTAGAGAGAAAAGAGGGGAGGGGAGGGGAGGGGAGGGGGATAGTAAAGGATAGGAAAGGCAGCAGAATACAACAGACCCTAGTATGGCAATATATAAATCAATGGAAGTGTAACTGATGTGATTCTGCAATTTGTATACGGGGTAAAAATGGGAGTTCATAACCCACTTGAATCAAAGTGTGAAATATGATATATCAAGAACTATGTAATGTTTTGAACAACCAACAATAAAAAAAAAAGTAAAAAAAAAAAAAAAACTTGGTGAAACTTCATTTTAAAATCTAGCCACTGTTGACTATGTAGATTAAAAAGTGTTAGTTAGGGGGCTGAGGCTGTGACTCAGAGATAGAGTGCTTGCCCAGTATGCATGAGGCACTTGGTTCGATCCTCAGCACCACATAAAAATAAAATAAAGATATTGTCTACCTATAACTAAAAAATAAATAGTAAAAAAAAAGTATTAGTATATATTGCTCATGGAACTTTGGATACTTAGAACTATCCTGTGTTCCTTTGTGCTTTAAAAGTATTCTTTCCAAGATTTATACATGATTAAAATAAGTCCTTTATGTAATAAGTTTCACATTAAATGTTTAAACTTTTATAGTGTCAAATATACAAATTCATTTCACATTTAGCAGTGAACTAGACATTTTAAAATTTTGCCACCACATAAAAACTCATTGATGGAAGATTTGAGATAATAAATATAACTTAGAACATGGTATTTTAGCCTTTTGGTTCATCAACATTCAAATTTAATCTAAAGTCTTGATTTTTTTTTAAATGTCCTTTTCTTGTTTCCTCTTTTTATTTCTTCCCTTCCTTTTTTTTTTTTTTTTTTTTGGTTTGATCATCTTATACTAGCTCATAATTTTCATAATTGTTATACTAGACTGAAATTTGTTTAGTATCTTTAGGGATTAAAATCTACTCTAGAATAAATTTGTAATATACACAGAAACATGCAGGTTAAGCATTATTAGGTTGAAAAGTTAGAATGATGACATACATTCTGTTTTCTGGATAACATAAGAATTTTAAGCATATCAACTTTAAAATTACTCTAAGCATAATTGAAAAGTCCGAAACAGTATTGTACAGGTTATATGTTCACACATTAAATTTAACTTTTACTTCACATGAGCAGTTAGATAATTTACTTCCCTTACTGATAGTAATCTATTTACTGTGTGTATGACACCCTGTTTACTGTGTGCTGGGAGAAATTTGTTTTGAAGGCACATGTCTATTGTATTGATGAGTTATTTGAACTTTGTACTTTTAATGAATGCTAAATTTTTTTTTTTTTTTTACAAATCAGATTTCAAAATAATTGGAGTAAAAAGTACTAGAGAAATATATAGTACCTATTCAAATTTTGAGATTTTTAGAGAGCCTTGAATTAATTTTAACTGTGATCAAGTGCCACATTATTTGGGGGAGGGGGAAGCACTTCAGTATGATATATGAATGTATATGTGTGCACACGGACATATACATACATAGTACACAAGTAATACAAGCAATACCATGTTATTTGGAAGTGGCCCTTTATTTACCTTAACATTCATTTTTCTTTTAATTGGCACCTAATATGAAAAGGTGTCAGATGATATGTTGAATGATAAAATCAAGGCCCATATTTTTCCCCAAGAAAATAAAGAATTTTAGCTAGTAGTTTTGCTATTATACTCAAATTTATGCTAGGATTCATACTAGCATATTGTTTCTATTTTTAGGCTGTTGCCAGGCAGATTTAAAATTTCTCCTTTTATGGTAGCACAGTTTCTGGCTTCCTGATTGGTTACATGACTCTGCTTTCATTAGCCAACCACAGTGACTATGCAAATTGTATTTCAGTTTCTGTTTTTGTGAGAGAAATGATAAGATGGCTGCAAGGGGCTCCTTTTGGGGTATGTTTATTTTAAAGAGGGTTTTCATCATTATGTAGCAATAAACAAACGTAGATTTATTTTAAAGAAGTATTTTATTTTTTAAACTAAGCAGGCTTTGTAAGGCTGAAAAATGGCTTGAGTGTCAGATTTTATTAATTTAATGGTGCTGTGTTTTGCCTCTGTTAGACAGTGTGTAAGTGGGCATATTTTACTACTTTTTATAGGTGAATATGCCAGCATGTTCATTTACAAGTCTGTTAAAATGTTCTAGATTACTACCTGTACTTTCTCAAAGAATAGGTTTTTTCCTTTAAGAATTATTTTAGGTGTCAGTTATATGTATACAGCGCATCATTCTTTCAGTCATTATTTAATAAGTGTATCCTGTGTGTCCCCTTCATTATTGTAATATCAGAATAATTATTTCATTTTTTTTCACACTTTTATGGAATGAATTCAGAAGCATATCACAATGATATCAGCTAGTTTAGAATGTTTTCTGACATCAAAGCTTTGGATAGAAACAATATGCTAGTATGAATCCTAGCATAGATTTGGATGCATAAAATGCATTAATCTTTTATTAGATATCTGATGGAAAGTGCCAAAGTGTTTCATTTAATAGTACATTAAGTTCCTTTTTAGTGATTAGTTGTAAAGAATCCTTTAATTTATTGGCAAATATAGTAAGTAGTGGCAAGATATATTATATGAATAAAGAAAATATTGATAAAATGTAACAAAGCTATATGTAACTCCAGAAAG
The DNA here is from genome assembly GCF_048772815.1 of Callospermophilus lateralis. NCBI lineage: Eukaryota > Metazoa > Chordata > Mammalia > Rodentia > Sciuridae > Callospermophilus > Callospermophilus lateralis. The sequence continues at coordinate 82,794,790 of NC_135308.1, forward strand.
TTCAAGAAATATACCTCATTTTAAAATTTATCAGCATTGATTACATGTAAAGTGTACAGTTTTTTGTCTCAACCAGTTTGTAATGGAAGACAATGTTTCTCCTTCACTGAAGACTTTCTGGTCCTTCTGGTAAAAGATAGTTAATTGTATTTTTCATGTGTAAAAGATGATTAATAATTGTACTTAAAGTGTTCACCTGTGTCATGCTCAGTACCTCTTTTTGAAACTTGTTTTATTCTGTTGTGTGGTGTCTCATGCATCATACTACCATCCTGCAAAACAAGTATGTTTATGTCACATTTGAGACAAAATGAATAACTGGATTATCTAAGATGAACACCTAAGAAAATGATGCTGGTGCAATTTTACATATACTGCATTTTGTCGTAAGTAAAATTACACATACTCTTATTAGTCTAGCTGTGTATATTCCCTGAAAAGTATGAATCAACATGTAGTTTTCTTGTTAGTTTTTTTTTTTTCTCTGTTGGAAGTATGCCCCAGCAAAGAGGGTTAGGTTAAAAATAAACTAACAACAACAACTGGAGTTCTGCTCTTCTTTTAAAAAAAATTTCAGATTTATTGAGATATAATTCATGTTATACAGTTCATCTGTTTACATTGTTCAATTTAGTGGCTTTTTAGCATACTCAGAAAGTTATGTCATGCTCAGCACCTTCACCATAATCAATCTCAGAATATTTTCATTACTCCAAAGAAATCTTATATCTTTTAGTAGCCAACGCTCATTAAATCCTCCAACCTTTGGCAATCACTATTCTACTTATATCTTATAGATTTGACTATTCTGAACATATGCAAATGGAGTCGTTCAGTATATAGCCTTGTGTGCCTGGTTCATTTTCCTCAGGATATTTTCAAGGTTCATCCTTGTCATAGCATATATCAGTACTTTTTTCCTTTTTATGGCTGAATAATATTTCATTGTATGGACATACCACATTTTTATTTGTCCATTCATTGGTTGCAGGACATTTAGATTTCTCAATTTGGGGCTGTTAAGAGTAATGCTGCTATGAGCATTTGTGGACAAGGTTGTATGGACATATCTTTTTGTTTCTTTTGGATATATTGTGTTCCTAAGAGTAGAATTGTGGAGTCATATGACAACTCTTAGTTTAATATGTTGAGGAACTGCATGTTTTCTAGAGCAGCTGCACCAATTTATAATCTCACCAGAATCATGTGAGGGTTCAGATTTCCTCATATGCTTGGCTAGCACTTATTCTTTTTGATTATAGCTGTCATGGTGTGTGTAGTGTTGTCTCATTGTAATTTGAATTTAAAATTTCCTGATGAATATCTTTTCATGTTTATTGCTTATGGGCTGTTGGCCTTTTGGTCTGTTTGCAGGCATGTCTATTCAAGATCTTTGTCCATTTGAAAGTTGGGCTGTTAAAGTTTTCATTATTGTAACAGTTCTTATGTAACAGAAATATCTTAACAGATATATGATTTACAATTTTTTTCCATTGTGTGATTTTTTTTTTTTTAATAGTCTCCTTTGTAGCACAGAAATAATTTTGATGAAGTCGGGTTAAAGCTTGTTTTTTTCCCCCTTCTGTTGCTTGTTCTTTTGGGGTCATATCTAAGAAAACATTACCTATTCCAGGACTGTAACATTTTTTGTTTGTGTTTTCTTCTAAGATTTTTAAGTTTTAGTGTTTAATTTAGATCTTTGATCCATTAGGAGTTAATTTTTGTGTATGGCCAGAGACTAAGATCCAGCATCATTCTTTTGCTTGTACCTATACAGTTGTCTCAGCACTTTTTGTTAAAAATACTGTTCTTTCCCCATTGAATGGTCTGGCAGCTCTTACCTAAAATCAATTAAGTATAAATGTGAAGGTTTACTTCTATTCCATTAATGTAAATATCTGTCCTTTTGCTGCTGTTTGGATTACTATAACTTTGTAATAAAGTTTTGGAAATCGGAAGTGTGAGTCCTCCAGATTTGTTTGTTTTTCTAAGATTGTTTTGGTAATTCTGGGTCACTTGCATTTTCATGAGATTTTTTAGGATCAGTTTGTCAGTTTCTTCCAAGAAGATAGCTGGGATTCTGATAAGGGATTGCCTTGAATCTTTAGCTCAATTTGAAGAGCATGGTATCTTAATAATACTGACCTTCTAATTCATAGACATGAGATGTCTCTCTACTTATTTAGCTCTTTAATTTCTTCAGTGATGTTTTAGTTTTTAGAGCTAAGTTTAGTATTTCTTTTGCTAAATGTATTATTCTTAATGCTCTTATAAGTGGAATCCTTCCCTTCATTTGAAATGAGGTCTCAACTAAGTTGATTGGCCTGGAATTAGTGAGCTCAAGCCATTTTCCTCCTACAGGGTATGGGGCACCCAGCCGAATTGTTTTCTAAGATGACATTGTTTTTTTTTCCTCTAGTGCTGGGGATTGAACCCAGGGCCTTGTGCATGCTAGGCAAGCCCTCTACAGTGCAACCCTGCAATTGCTTTCTCAATTTTATTTTTGCATTGTTTGTTGCAAGGATATCGAAATACAACAGATTTTTATGTTGATCTTATATCCTGCAACCTGTTGAACTCTTACTGACTCTAATAATTTTTAAATTTCCTAACTATTTTTTATGTGCAAGATTTTGTCATCTGCAAATGGAGATCGTTTTACCCCCTGTCCTCATTGTATGATTTTATTTCATTTTCTAGCTTAATTGTTCTCATAGGAACCTTCAGTTTGAGAATAGAAGAATTGAGAGCAGACATTTTCTGCTCAGGATAGCCAGACATTTAATTTTAAAAATGTAAAATGTAAGATAGAATGGACCTTTCCAAGTATCTGGTCTAACTTCTTCAGTTTTATGTTTGAGGAAGCTTTTCTTGTTCCTGATCCTAGAGTAAAAGTTTTCAGTCTTTTACTATTATGTATCATGGCTGTGAGTTTTTTTTTTTCTTCTGGTGCCTTTTATCAGGTTGAGTAATTTTCCTTTTATTACTAGTTTGTTGAGTGAATTCTGCTATTAATTGCCATATTGAATTTAGCATCAGGTAATTTTAAAAATGACATGTTTTGGAAGGCTGTTGGTAATACTGATGATGATCTACTTTATAGATAGGCCTAACCAAGCAGTATGGTTATTGATAATTTGTGAAATTCAGCTTTTAGAAATTGTCGCTTTAATAACTGAGAAAAAGCCTTAGTATAGTGTGTGACATATAATTGTCCTTTGATAAGCATCAGTTTCTTTTTTCTCCTTTCAAGATATGTAGTTTAATTAAAGGAGGAATTTATTAGATAGAAAAAGTATAAGGCAGGCTTAGGAATAATAAACACCAAATTCAAGAGTCTCCTTTGTGTTTGGGAGAAAAGGATGAGGAAGGAGGAGCATGCTATCTGGTAGTGTTAAAAAGGGTACATGATGAAAAAATTTTGTGGGATTTTTAACAGAAATAGTGAAAGTAGTACTATGTTTTAATTACTTTAGAAAAATAATTAATTTTAAACAAAAATGACAAGATACTTAGTGTTTAAAATAAAATTTAAAGGTGTGTATATATACTAAATTGGAGTGGGTAAGGTCGTAGTGGGTGAACCATTGCATTGTTAGGTTGACCATTCTAATTAATGGGCAATAAAAGTAAAGCAGATTATTATTATTTATTATACAACACACTGATTATGATTCTTTTTCAGTAGTATTGCTAATTCTCAAGCAAAATTTAGCAGTGCAAAATAAAATCAGAAGAGTTCTCAACTAAGAATTGGGATTTTTAAAGAGTCCAGGAATACTTGGCATTTATTAAGAGATTAGGAATCATGGATGAAGGCTTTTTCTCAGTTATTTTAAGAGGAAGTGATCATGAGGCTTGTTGAATCATATTTAGTTAAGCCATTTAACAAAACCAAATTTGAATAATAATTATTTTCAGCATCCCATTCAGAAAAAAAGTTATACTAATGTCATTTAACAGCATGAATATAACTGAAGTGCTTTTGAAGATAAAAGTGATATATTGACTTAAATCGTTTTATTCATATTTTCTAAGTTTTTCCTTAAATTTTATTTATATCATGCTTGTGTGTATATGAGATTTGACCCAGTAATGTTGGTACTTTCTGAAGGCCTTTTTTGTGGGGGGAGAGGGGACCAGTACAAACTCTATTTAATTAAAAAGAAAATACCAAAGACTTCTTACTCAAAGCATCTGGGTTTACAGTACTAATACGTTTCAATTTCATTATTCATCTATATTTTCACACCCATTGGATTTTTGATAGGTCATTTGCCCTCATCTGTTTCCCTTGTTTCTGGGCAAGGTTTGTGATACTGCTGTCTGATTGGTATTAGACATCTGTGGCTTTGAGCCAATCAGACAGTGAATTTCAGTTCTCTCACAGGAATGGAGCATTGAAGCAGCTGTTGATTTACTTTCCTATGGGGAGATTATATAAACTAAGAGTATGGCTGCAGCAAGCTCCCTTTTGAGTATGTTTGAAAAATTACAAGATTCATCTGCAAGGAAAGGGAAACTTTTTAAAAAGTTGTTTATTTTTAAAAGTTGTTTATTCAGAAAAATCTAATGTGTAGTGAATTTGAGAAAAAAAATTTATTCTGACCACAGATTTTCTATATTTCATAATGTTGTATTTAAAAGCTGTAAATTGATGTAATATAAGAAAAAATTCCTTTCAGTTTCTGTGAATATTTACTTTGTAATCTACACATGTTATTGCTTCAAAAGGAAAGCTCATATTACCTTTTTGTAACTAGCTGTGAAAAGCTGTTAAGGAGAAAAGGATATAGTAATTATATTATCACTTAAAACCTTTCAGCAAGAACCAGATGTTTTAATCTCATGAATTAAACTGAATCAGTTTAGTGCAGTAGACATCAGAACATTTTACCGTACTCTCCACAGTAATCCTTTTGATGCAGAAATATTTTGGAATCAGAAATATATGATAATAATGGCAGGTGGTATGAAAATAATCTTGTTATTTGCTTTTAAAATTTGTCAGTTTTAGTTATGTTTATCCATATAAGATCTACGAATTCTTGGAAATTTACATTTGATTTTTGCAGATTCTAACTCATTGTGTAGAAAGTATACTCTTTTCTATTATCCATATGAAACTCATTCCTCAGAAAATTTTCTAGAATCATTCATGGACATTTATTAAAGCAAGATAAATTATCATAAAAGAAATAAATCTTATTTACTTATTTATATGCTTAATGCATATAATATGGATTTAGGATATTATGCAAGCTATGTTCTAGATTACTTATTTCAGACAAAGAAGATCCAGATCTTTTTAAACTATGTTTCCCTGATTTTATTGTCAGTCTCCTGTTGCTGGGTAGGAATCAGAATGCTGGATGCTGATTGGATGAATCCATCAGCTTCTCTTGAACAGCCACTTAAATTCTTGAGCTTTTTCAGCAGGCAGATTGTAGGCTAAGACAAAACAGCTTCCCTTTGTTATTTCATAGCTATGATCTATTTGCTGGAAAGAATGAAAGGAGTGGGTGAAAGGGGATGAAACAGAGAAGCAAATAATTTTTTCACTTACAGAAGAGGCTCATTGGATTTCCTTAAAAATAGTTTACCAAAAATTGAAGAAAAATATGTAAGCCATAAAGACATATTTGTAGGTAACACATCCTTCTCTGGTTATATTTATATATTATTTTTATTTTTTTGTAGAAAGGGATTTATTACTGTTAGTATTTCCCCAAAGTTCTTGAATCCAAATATACAGAATAGGGAATTAAAAATATTTGTTTGGACTTCTTTCATGAAAAAAGTACTTCCAGGAGAAACTAGTTCATTTTGTCTTGCAGTTATTTCTAGATATGGCAGGTATTTTCTACTCTTACATCTGTTTTTCCTGTGGAAACAAGCTACATCCATATGAAAGCTTCATGAGTTAGTGTTGCCACCTTAAATGTAGCATTTATTCTGCAAAATAATTTTATGAATGACATCTTACATCCAGATGACAGTATTTAAAATGATCATCAGAAATGTTCTGGTAATAAACTAGGGAGACTTGTTTGCTAGTAACATATCCTTCTTTAATGTGTGTCTTTCTTAAATGTGCAGTGCTTATGCAAAATAGATTTCTAAAAGCAGACTACTGATTGGTTTGTGCAGATATGACTGAACTGGTTTGAACTGGTTGCTTATGTTACTTATTGCTTTGTCTATTTTTAAATTATATTTAGAATTCATAAAAGACGTGGTAAATAGCTATAGTGTGCTCTCTTGTGGGTATGGATGGTAGTTATTCTATTACATTTTATTATTGATGAGTTTAATGGCAGTTTTTTGATACAATCAACTTGTCTTAGATTAGAACTATTTTTATTAGATGTTATTTGGTCATGGCAATTTAATATTAAATACTAGGCTTATATGATGGATTTTTCTAATAAATAAAAATGCCAGAAATACTTAGGAAAAATTTGCCTCAGACTCTAAAAGTGTATGCCTTAAAACATTATCCTGAATATTCATAGACAATGATGATAATAATTATTGAGTGCTTACTACTCTAAGTGCCAGTGTTTATTATTAATTAGTGCTAGTTAATTAATTTTAGTGATAACTAGTTTAATCTCAGCCCTCACTGAAGCCTCTTTGGCAGGTATTGACATTATTTCCTTTTTAATATAACTAAAACTAAGAAATTGAAATTATAGATAACTTGCTCAGTGTCACATCATAAATACTGAACTGAGATTTAAATCCATGAATCTATGTAGATTTCATTTTCTTAATTGGGTTACTAAAAGTTACAAAGAACATTTTTTAAAAGGATTCTTTACCTTTAGTGAAACTCAGGATAATTGTAGCTAGCCATATAACATTTGAAGAATGTGGACATTATGAGCTTCTCAGTATTTGAAAATATTTAAAGGGTAACCATGCAACTTACATTATATATTTAATTATTTTATATCTTTGGAGTTAGCAAGGAAAGTTGATTACAAAAGTCATATTGTAACTTCTTTCCAGGAAATTTTGTGATTTACATGACTTTGGAATGGATGGGGAAGGAAAAACCTTGAAGTTTAAATTCTAAGACCTAAAATAATGCCTGTGATAATTTCGCATTAAGGTGTCTGTTTAATTTAACAATTTTTCCAAATAACTTAAATCTGTTCTATAATTTAAATTAACAGGCTAGGAAGACTAAAAATTATGTTTTGCGTTATTGACTTAAACTGAGAGAATAAATGCAGAATATATACCACAACCTAGAAAGTGTTATGTTAAAGTGTCAGATTCCTCCAGAAAATAGGCCAGCCTTCTTGTTTTATACTTTTACCAAAGACCACAAGGAATACACTTGTTATTGAACAAGTTAAGGATTATTATTTATTGTAGGGAGGGAAGAGTGCTTACATAGGGAATCTGTAAGGTACATCAGGATGGTGGGGGGGAAAGAAATTATTACAGGATTTGGTTACAGTATATGTTAGGCTATTTGGGGGAGAATTTAAGGAAAAAAAATTTATAGAGCCTCACTTTGGATTGGGTAATGTTGGGAAGTAAATCTCAATAAATCTTAGCTGTGAAGGAGTATACTGTTTATACTGAGTCTGAAGCTATAATTGGCAAAGAAGTAGCCGTCACTCATATAGTGAGAGAAGGGGTTATTTGGTATTCTGTGGGATACATAGTGGTCTTGTCTGTCTTGCAGGTTTTTTAAGGTGTTTTTATTGTTCAGTAATAAACCAGAATGGCTTAGCTAAAAGCATCAGATTGATGTTTAATGACATTGAGGCCTAACTGTGAGTAGCATCAGTTAGGTTTCTAGATTTCAGAGACTGCTTTTTCTTTTTTCTTTCCTTTTTCTCAGGCCAAGGCCAAGTACAGTGAGGCAGGCCTGTTAATCCCAGTGGCTTGGGCATCTAAGACAGGAGGATTGTGAGTTCAAAGCCAGCCTAAACAAGTCAGTGAGACCTTGTTTCTAAATAAAATACAAAAAAGGGCTGAGGATGTAACTCAGTGGTAAAAGCCCCTCTCTCTAATCCCCAGTACAAATAAATAAATACATAATGAATGAAATATATATATCCCCTCTCCGACCAAAGCAAGTCGTTCCTGCAGATAATGGTGAAAGATAACCAATGTGAAAGCATTTTTGCCTTCTGTACATTTCATTCTTGAAAAAAATGTTTGTGTGTGTGTGTGTGTGTGTGTTTGTGTGTGTTATTGTGAATTAAGTCAAGGCCTCATGCATGGTAGACAAGTGCTTTAGCATTGTGCTTCATCCCCAGCCCTTCTTTAAAGTTTTATTTTGAGGGCTGGAGATGTGGCTCAAGCGGTACTGCGCTTTCCTGGCATGCGTGCGGCCCTGGTTCGACCCTCAGCACCACATACAAACAAAGATGTTGTGTCCCCCGAAAACTAAAAAAATAAATAAAATTCTCTCTCTCTCTCTCTCTCTCTCTCTCTCTTTAAAAAAAAAAAAGTTTTATTTTGAGACAGGATTTTGATAAGTTGTCTAAGATAGCCTTAAACTTAAGAACCTCTGGCTTCAGCCACACATCCCCTATTGATTGATAACTTTTTTCCTTTCCAGGATCATATCTCTACCCTCTTTTATTTGTATTGGCATGTGTTAACAGAAAAATGGTGATAACAACATCTTTGTCTTAATTCTTATTTCACCATTAATATAATATCTATAATGTTTGTATAGACAACCTTTATCAAATTTGAGTGTTTTCTTAATTTCTTGAAAATTTTGAGTCAGTGTCTTGTTTTTGTCAAATGAATATTTTGAAATGATTTTTTTGTTTATTTTCTTCAACTATTCTGTTTATGTGGTGAAGTGCTCTGCAAACACACAAACTCTTGTTTTTCTCCTTAAACAGAAAATTTGTTGTCCCACAATTCTCTAAGTTAGAAGTTTAAAATCAAGGTGTTGTCAGGGCCATGCTCCCTCTGAAGATACTAAGCAAGGATTTGTTCTGCTTTCTGTACATTTCATTCTTGAAAAAATGTGTGTGTGTGTGTGTGTTACTGTGAATTAAGTCAAGGCAGTCTCTGAAGTCTATTAGATAGGCTCATGCTATAACCTTATTTTAACTTAATTACTTTGGTTAAAAACATTATCCAGATTAAATCACATTCTCGGGTATCGGGGTTTAGGACTCTGGGTGTGTGTATGTGTTTGCACAATTCAAGCAATAAGAATCTGGTACCAGACGTTCATCTGTTGCGCACCTTGGTGGGTGTGAACTGAAGCAAATGCTTATGACTTGCTCTTGATCAGTATTACTTGATATTTGGGTGTGAAATCAATCTAGAATTTTTTTTTTAAATGAGCTTCACTTAGTAGTAAGGTATTATTGTTTTAAGAAATGCATTTTTAAGAAACCCTGCTGAGTAACTCCTAGATTTAAAAAGATACCATAGTGGTATTTTTTTAATAGAGTAATAATGGAAGTATGACATCAAAATGTGAGCTGCAACTAAATCAGCTCTTAGAAATTTATAGTATCTGCATATACATTATAAATGAGAAAAGATTAAAAAGTGATTAAACTTGAACCTCAAGTAAAAAGGTGGTAAATTAAACCTGCTCAAAAAAGTAAAAGAGGAATAACAAATGAAACTAGAAAGCAGATGTAAAACAGAAATATTAGCCAAGGTAAAATACAACACACACACACAAATAAATACACACAAACCCAACCTTTTTTGCTAACAACTTTTCTGTTATAATCACATACATACATACAGTTCACCCATAAAAATATACAGTTTACTGTTTTTATAGCATGTTCACAGAGTTATATAGCATGACCTCAGTCAGTGTTAGAACATCTTCATTACTCCATACGGAAATCCTATACCTTTTAGCAGCTACCATTTCTTCCCAAACCCTCTGCCCTAGGCAATCACTGATTTACTTCCCATCTCTATAGATTTGCCTATTCTGTTCAAATCATATAACTGAAGTCATTTAGTATGTAGTCCTTTGTGACTGATTTCTTTCTCTCAATGTATTTTCAAGATTAATCTGTGTTGTAGCATATGTCATCATTTTTTTTTCCTTGTAAGACTGCATAATTTTCCATTGTATGGACATACTACATTTTTATTTATCTATTCATTGGTTTCTGGATATTTAGGTTTCTCAATTTTGGGTTATTATGGGTAATGCTACTTGCTATAAGCATTTGTGGGTAAGTTTTTGTATGGACTTAATCTTTTTGTTTCTTTTGGGTGTATTCCTAGGAGTAAGAACTGCAGAGTCATATGGCAACTCTGTGTTTATCATGGTGAGGAACTGCCTGTTTTTCAAAGCAGCTGCACCATTTTACAGTCCCACCAGTATTGTTTAAAGGTTCAAATTTTTCTACATCCTTTCCAGAATTCAGAATTTTGTTACAGCTATCCTGGTATGTGTTATCTCATTGTGGTTTTGATTTGCATTTTCCTGATGACATATGGTGTTCAGCATCTTTTTCATGTTTATTTCTTATAGAGTATTCATTTACTGAGCTATTTTGTAGACAAGTCTATTCAAGACCTTTGTTTTTAAATTGGTCTATTTAGTTTGTGGATATGGGTGTGTGGATACATACATACATACACACATATATACATTTTATATATGTCTCTTATCAATATAGAATTTGCAAATGTTTTCTCCCATTGTGTGAATTGTCTTCACTTTCTTTTTAAAAAATATTTAAAATTTTTAATTGACAATGTCTTTTTTGATGGTAAATGCCTTGTTAACATTAAAAACTTCTGTTAATTTATAGTTAGACTTGATTCACATATAATCTTTCCTTATATGTTCTTTAATTTTTCCTTTATGTCTTTTCCATCCCCTTCTGTTTTCATTTTTACACTTTTTTTTTTCTAATTTTCTTCATCTGCTTTTTTATTCTCCTGTATCTCGTTTAGGTTCTATACATCTCACGTGGAGAATGAAAACTGGTCTTTTTATTTCTGTTTTTTTCCTAGTAAATTAATGTTCTAGTATGAACTGTTCACATTGTCACTCTTTTTGGGGGGTACCAGGGATTGAACCCCCTCAGGGTGGCTTAACCACTGATCCATACCCCCAGCCCTTTTATATTTTGTTTTGATACAGGGACTCCTTGCTTAGGGCCTCAGCCCCCCAAGTCCCTGGTATTAGTATTACAGGGGTGCGCCACTGCACCCAGTAGTACATTGTCACTTTTGTATTACGTAAATCTAGTAAATATGAAAATCAGTACACAGCAAGGATTAATTTTTTGGTTATTTCAAAATCATATGATGTAAGCTTTTATTCATTTATCAATTTGTACTATCAGTTTGTAGTAAGTCAATAATTAGGTGACTTCTGTTTAAATTATTAAACTCGTTTCTTTTTCTTTTTTTTTTTAAAGATTCAAAATGGATAGTATAGAAGAACCTCAGAAAAAAGTCTTCAAAGCTCGAAAAACAATGAGAGTGAGTGATCGTCAACAACTTGAAGCTGTGTACAAAGTCAAAAAAGAACTGTTAAAAACTGATGTCAAGCTGTTAAATGGCAACCATGAAAATGGAGATTTGGACCCAACCTCACCTTTGGAAAATATAGATTATATTAAAGATAAGGAGGAAGTGAATGGTATTGAAGAGATTTGTTTTGATCCTGAAGAAAGTAAAACAGAATGGAAAGAAATGTCCTGTATCCTAAATGTTAATGTAAAAAACAAGCAGGATGATAATTTAAGTTGTGAACCTTTGTCTCCTAAGAATATAACTCCTGAATCAGCCTCTAAACTGACCACTGAAACAGCTTCTGGTGATCCAGCCACTGTAGATCCAGACTCTGAAGAACTAGCCTCTATAGATCCTGCCTCTGGTGATCCATCTGTTGATCCCTCCTCTGCTGATCTCTCCTCTGCTGATCCCTCCTCTGCTGATTCCTCCTCTAGGGAGCCTGTCTCTGGTGATCTTAGCTCTGGTGATTCCACTTCTGGTGAACCGGTTTCTACTCAAGTGATTTCTGGTGAGCCAGTTTCTGGTGAACCAGTTTCTGATGAAACTGCCTCTGGTGAAATAGGTTCTGGTGATCCTGCTTCTGATAATTCAGCCTCTGGTGATCTAGCTCCTGGTGAACTATCTTCTGGTGATCCTGCTTGTAGTGAATTGGCCTCTGATGATCTGGTTTCTGGTGATCTGGCCTCTGGTAAACTGGCCTCTGGTGAATTGGCCTCTGAACTGACTTCTGAATCAACCTTTGAAGCCACCTTTGAACCAAGTTCTGTACCAGTTTGTGAACCAATTACTGAAACTGACAGTACAGGGCAGAGTAGCAAAAAAGATGATGATTTTCTTGAAAAAAAAGATGATGATGAAAAGTTAGATCAAGTTCAGTGTAAAGATTCATTTGATCAGGAAAAAAAAAGTGATAGTAATATTGGTGGCAGTGAAGAAGCTGCAGAAACAGATAATACAATTATTTGTTCAGATCTACTTCATGAAAATGAAAAGAAGGTAGAGGAAGATCCTATTACAGAGCTTGCTTTAGGAGAAGAGGCTATATCCAGCAGTATGGAAATTGACCATGGTGAAAAGAATGAAGATGAAAATTCTACAGACCTTGTAGAAAGCATTCATGAAAATGTTAAAAAAGATGACAAAAATGAGAATATCTTAGAAAGTGCAGATTCTATGGAGACAGATGAAATCATCCCTATTTTGGAAAAACTTGCTCCTGCTGAGGATGAACTTACTTGCTTTTCTAAAACTTCTCTCCTTTCAAATGATGAGACGAATCCAGATTTGGAGGAGAAAATGGAAGGTTCTTTTGGATCTCCATCTAAACAAGAAAGTAGTGAGAGTTTACCAAAAGAAGCCTTTTTGGTTCTCTCTGATGAAGAGGATATTCCATGTGAAAAAGAGGAGTCTGAAGTTATATCGCAAAATGAGACACGCTCGCCAGGTTAGCAGATTATATAAATTTTAAAAGATTTTTATTAGCTTTTGCAACTGTTTGATAAACATTCTGGTAAAGTTTTAAGTTTATATTAGTTTCAGAGGACGTTGAGAATGGTGGTGACTCTATAGAAGGATCTCTTAATGTATTCTTTACAGAATTCATAATTATGAAATGCTCTCTCTGTGAGCAACATCATGGTAAATTCTGGAAAAGGGTATAGATAGGTAGAAAATATAGCCTGTTCACAAGTGACTTCTAGTCTAGGAACAGAGATAAGATGGACCAATATACCACTTTGAAAATCTAAATCAGTACGTAATTGATCAAAGTCCTAGCAGTTGTTTCTGGGTATCACTTAATGAACAAATTACAATCTAACAGCCTACTAGTTTATTTCCTTCAATTGTAACATCATGTTTTCAATTACTCTTCCCAATAAAATCTTATTTTTAAATATATATATATATTTTTGACCAGGCAACAGTATTACCATTGTTCGAAGCCAAAACCCTTGAAACTCGATTATCCATTCAATAAAGACTTTTTACTCATTTGTTTCCTCAGCCCTCTTGATTCTACCCAAGCTACTCTCTTCCTTTTATCTTCTGAATGATCTCCTTCCCTTTCATGAGGTTCCTGTTACTTTTAGCTTAATTCCAAATTACTTATCAAAAATGATAGAAACTTCATGATTTGATCAAGACCTACATTTTCCATCTGGTAAAACCACCTCCTCCTCCTTCTCCTCCTCCTCCTCCTCCTCCTCCTCCTCCTCCTTCTTCTTCTTCTTCTTTTTTTTTTTTTTTTAAGGCTAATTGCTTTTGTGATCAAACTCTTGGAAGCATTATTCCTATATAAAACATTAATCTCTCTCAGACTACCATGAATACCTTTCTGTTCCTATAGTATGACATTCTCTTAGAGATCTCAGGAGGAATCTTGCTCAATAAAACAGAATGTCAGCTAGAAAACCTTTGTTTAAAGTGAAAACAGGGAGGTGAGACTAGTAGACAAAGAGGAAAAATATATCATTTTAGGTTTTGGAGGTAGAGATTTTTTTTTTTTTTTTTTTTTTTGGTCATTATAAGATGACTTCATTTCCAAAGAACTTATGTAGAGAGGTTAGGTAGGCTCTTCTTGGTTCTAAGGATTTAAAGATACCCCTAAGATGCAGATAAGAATTAAATCACAGACCAAGGCTGTAAATACAGTGATAATGTTAAATTGGTTTTCTGAGAGGGTAGAGGAGGGTAACTTTATGAGTGCACAGATGAGTTCAAGGAAGCCTTGCCTTTTGTTGTATGCATACCATAGGTTTTACTCCTTGTAATAGCAGTATCATCTTCTTATTCAGACGAGAAAATTTGGAACCATTTTTTTTTTCCTTTCCCGTATCTCAGATACAATCCATTAGGAAATCCTGTTGGTACTGTCTTTGGAATGGGTCTGAAGTCCAGCCCATAATTGTTATCACCCCTGCTCTGAGCCACCAACATCAGGCTATAATGTTGCCTGGTACAACATTAGTGCTCAGTAAATATTTGTAAAGTAAATGAATAATTGATAATGTCAGAGAAGCTTATCATGGGGGACCTTGGTTAAAATGCTAAAAGCATTATGATGGCAATAGAGGGGCTCTTGAAGAGTTTCAAGCATAATTTATATTTTGGAAAGATAATAGGCAATAGTGTGGTGAAATTTATTAATCCATTCAGTAGGTATTTATACGAAATACCACACTGGGACAAGTCTTTCAGAAAGCATTATGGTAGTCTTTGTAAAGAAAAAAAATCAGCAATTATAGCTTGTAATTTAATGAGTCTGTACATTTTATCTATGTCAAAATCTTGATGTTGGAGACCATCCATATAGTGCTGTTAAATTCAAAGAATGAAAAATAAGCCATCACATTGCATACTTGAAAATTTCAGTGTTGGGTTTATTTTTTTGTTATTTGCCTTTAGAGTGTAATCTGATTCTATGCTTTTAGTTGGGTATGTTTTAATGGCAGATTTCATTTCTTAGCTAGTAACTGAACTTTAATTTTGTGTCTTCCCCTACCCTCTCTGATTTTGTTTATTGTGAGTTTAAGCAGTTTTTTCATTGGTTCTTAAACTACACTCTTTGTATGGCAGCAGACTGTCCTACATGTCATGTTGTTGTGTACCCGCTGAGGCGTTACTTGCATCAATTTCTTTGTTTTTGACTAATTTTTAATGTCATCAAAATACAAAATGATAAACTGAGGTACCAAAGTCTGACTTCAGTTCCCTTTCCAGCTACTGACGTTTGTGTGGTATACTAATAGGAAAACAATACAAACCTGTCATTTTTAGGCACTTGTTTAGCAAGTTTGTTGTAAATGCAGCAGTTATAATGTGTGTGACCAGCATCGAAAAATAGTGAAAGATGTTAGAAAGCAAATAGAAGAGCTATTTTGATTTTACAAAAATAAGAGAAAACTAACAACATATTTAGGTGTACCTAAATAGGTCTGGAGATACTGTTGAATTGTTGAATTGCTATTCAATAGCTGTCATTAAATCATTAAAATCGTAGTCTGTTTAAGACCACTAGCAAAATAAAGATTTCTCTCTCTGGAAAAGTTTTTGATTTCTGTCTTGCTGGGCCTCTTCCTAGTTCCCAGGGAAGTGACGTTGATACTTATATTGTTAACTCCAAGGACATTTTTCTTTGTCTTTCCTTTTTATTCTTGGATGGCCTCTTAATGATGGCCCTTCAAACTTCAGACTCTCCTAAGCTTTTGGGCTACTGTGTTCATCTCACTCACCTCTTTTTGATCCTTTTATTTCTTGTGGAGAAATAGGAAGATAGCATTTCTCCACTCCCTTTCTTTTCCCCCTTCCCTTTTCATTTGATCTTTAAGATAAACTAAATAAACTATGAATACCAAAGAATTAAAAAAAAAAAAAGGTAGATGAACACAAAATGAATAGAATTTGGAGTTTCCTTCTCTTTTTGCTTTAGGTTAGTAATGATAGAATTGGCATGATTTAGCCAGTTAAAATTTACTAATAATTTGTTGTCACTGTTGTATTAAGCTTAAATTCTTTTTGTCTCAACTCCATTTATATTTAGCTATTTATTATGTAATCAGCATTTCTTTGTGAAGCCTTGTAGTCATATACAGTGGTGCATAAATTACAACTGGAAGTTTTCTGTATTAAGGGAAATGATGAAAGGGGGTTTGGGAAGAAAATTTAGAGAAATTTAGGAGTAGAATAGCTTCTGGACATTAGTTGGAGTTGAGTGATAAGATTATATAATCTCAGAGTGATTATAAATGGAGAAGAGAGCAGATGTAAAAACTGAGCTTTTGACATTTCAGTGTCTAGAGATTAGGGAGAACCAGCAAAAGAGACCAAGCAAGAACAACTGTTATAGGAAGAAAATTTAAAAGAGATTTTAGTATTCTAGAAGTGTGGCCTATAGGTCCCATGTGTTTTTTAAGTTAAGTTTTACTGGAACATGGCCAGGGCTGTTTATGTATTGTGTATTTTTTATTGATGATTCCTGTAAAGTAAGTAGTTGTATCAGAGTCCAAGTGACCCCAAGACTGAAAATATTTTTTTGGCCATTTACAAAAATAATTTGTAGACCTCTGATCAAAGGCAATAGTTTTATCCATTGTTTCCTTGAAATGAGGTTCTATAAAATATAATTCTGATGTAAATTCTATACCTTAATTCCTAACATACTTTTTTTCATCTTAATTTACTGAAATCTTACTAAAGATAATAGTTATCAGATAAGTATTTAACATTCAGTTTATCTTAGCTCTTTGTCAGAGTATTTACTGTTACCAAAATCACAAGATCTGGTCCCTTCCTATAATAACCTTACTGTCTAGTATGGTTAAAAAGATTATAGAGCTATGTTCATGGAACATGCAACTAAGAGAACTTTCCCACTCATGATGAGGCTTTACTGAAGCAAACCGGAAAAATTATAAGAGAAACATGTCCATAGGACAAGTTCTAAAAATACTTTCTTAACTTAAATACTATATTTGGATGAGTTTTAGAAGCTCTAGGAAACTGTTGCAATTGGGTATAAAATTTTATACAAGGGCCTTTGATTATTAAAATGTTTGAAAAAAGGCCACTTCCAGTTCTCACCTTGTGGACAAAACTGTTAAATGAAAGATGAGCCTTACCCTTCTTTTAAAAATCTGTTGGCCTGGCATAGTTGTGCATGTCTTGTGATCCCAACATCTTGGGGAAGATGAGGCAGGAGGATCACAAGTTGAAGACCATCCTCATAATGAGATTGTCTCAAAAAGACTGTGCTCAATGGCAGATTGCCCCTGGGTTCAATCCTCATTCCTGCCCCCTCCCCCACCAAATCTGTTAATACCATTTTTCTCACCCAAGTCCTTTCTTTGACACATAATTCTAGCATAAAGTTTAATCCTATTAATCTATTCTGAAACGCCATCGAATGTTTCTGGTAATATCTTATGGGCATATCTGGAGAAAGGGAATTGGATGATAGGAGGAGATTTTTGAGTAAAGTAAAAGAATCTCAATTTAAAACTTACATATATAAGAGGAGAGAGCGCTAATGTATACATAAAAGAGGAAGACCAAACAATGCCAGTTTAATTCTGTGTTCTAGATTCTCTAGCTTCTAGTTATCCTAATTGGTTGGAGCCATAGCTAATTTTGTGCCTTTGGTGATGTGAAGATTTGCCAAATGAAGACTATGTAATTAAACCTTTTATCTCAATTACTTTGTGTCTTTGAAAACTCTAGTGCCTAGAAAGCTTAGGAGAAATTACCAGCCCTTAGAATTAAAAATCAGGAAGATTTGGAAAAATATAAGAGAAAAATGTGTTGTAATGGGTTTGTAATCCATCTACAAGAATGCAAAAAACAAATTTTATTTCACTGAAATGAGTTGAGAGAAGAGATCCTAAAAATTTATAATAAACAAAGGGAAGTAAAGGGAAAAATCAATTTTTTACTACTCATTAAAGTTTAAAAATAGTTTTAGTGGTATTTATGTACAGTATTACCTTTAGTGAGACCCTGCTTTAATGAGGAAAAAATTTTTTTGAGCTTTAATAAGTTCATTAATGATCCTCATCTTTGTTTACTTTCACCTAAAAGGTCTTTTTAAACGTTTTAACCTTGACTTCTACCATTAAGACTGTCGTGATTAAAACTCTGATTTTTTGAAGAAAAAAAGTTTTGTCATACTCAATGCTTATATACATTGTGATTGCTTATTTAATTTTAGTTGTAGAATATGATAAAGCATGATATGTTTTATTAAAGTCACCAAAGGACTACTTCAGTAAAGTCAGGGGAAAAGAAGTCCAAAATAGTGATTTATTTTTCTCCTTTATTTCCCACTTAAGTTAGTTGAGTATACATAGATTGACCAAAGGTGGTTTCTGGTACCTCTTGGATTTTATTTGTTGTTAACACAATAGAATTTTATAAACATTGTTATCAATATTTTTTGATAGCACTATTTGTTACATTTTATATGCCTCTTTTAAAAATTATTTAACCTTCCCAAACATTACTTTCCTCACCTGTATGATGGCAAAAATATTGCTTATAGTATAGGATTATATTGAAGCTATGACTAATACATGTCAAGCACCAAGCTTGGTTGCTGACATTGCTATCAAATATAATAGTACCATTTCTCAGTAAAGTTTTTAAAAAAATTATAATAAGGATAGCCTTTCCATTTCATTGTTTATGAACTATCCTGTAACCATTAAAATAACTTAATGATTCTACCTTTCTAGTAAAAATATTAGTTGTTTTGACTTTACCTATCAGTAGTTTCTAATATTTTTTGTGATTTTTAGGGAAATCTCAAATTATTTAGTTTTAATAGTAGCAAAGGAATCTAAATGTTTTACAGTAGTTTTCAGATTTTATTAATGTTATTGGTGATGGGAAATACTGAGTAAGTTTACTTGTTTTAAAATCTGTATTTTTCAGGTAGAGTTTATTCTGTATTGTAGAACAGTTGAATGTGGACTTGGTCATCTATTTCTATCAGTATGTGTTGTAATTTTATTCCCAAAATTTTACTGAATAGTTAATAAAAAATATAAATGGGCTGTTATGAATTCCAATAGAAACAAAATTTTCTTTTCTACTTTTGTTCCAGCAGAAATAGAAAGTAATGAAAAGGACAGCAAACCTGAGGAAGAAGAGCAAGTGATAGATGAAGAAGATGAAAGACCTTCTGAGAAAAGTATGAATGTACAATAACTTGAACTACTTTGAAAAATAATAATTCATTGTTTCTGATTTTAAGAAACATGTAATATTATTTTTTTGCCCATGACATGTTTGTAAATTTTTGTAATTTAAGTAAGACATAGTGAATCTATTTTGGTGATGACTAACTTAAGGATCTTTGAATGTATTATTTCATACTTGAATGTAGTATTTACATTTTTAATAGTTCCACAAAAAAGATTTAAGCGTACAACTTGAGTTAGTATCATTCATTGTTTCAAAAGAAAAGATATAGGCTTACAACTTAAGGTAGTATCTGTGTGTCTTGAGGGAAATTGTTTTAGATTAAGTTGAGACAATCTAAATAATTAAATAATTCGATGATATTAGTATATTTTTAAGTCTTCATTTTCTTAAGCTTCATGGGAAGGGAAGTGATGGGATGAGGTTTCTAGAAAGATTACTGAACTAGATACCAGGAAACCTGGGTTCTATAATTCTTCCTGCCATGCTGCTCTCCATGTATGACTCTGGGCAAGTTGTTACTATATAATATATAAAGTTATAGAACAGAAATGTATTTTAAAAATAGGCACACTCATTATGGGTATAGAGTAAGGAGGAGAGGCTTTGGATAATCATATAAGAGTATTTGCCTTAAAGGGTGGAATTTTAGTGTTTTCATTTTTTTAGATATTGAAAAATAAACTCAACAAAATTTGCTTATGAAATCATGAATGTTAACAGTATTTGAAGTAGGTATTTTCTGTGTGAAGATCTTTAATATCGGTTCTTTACAAATGTACCTTTATAATGACATTAATTTTTATATATTTGAAATTCATTAGGATATATTAAAAATAACTATTACAATATTATTTTCCTAAGGCCAATGATTAAGAATTTTTCTTATGTTTACTGAAGAGGATAAATTACATAATTCGAGCTGTGTGCAGTTGATAGAATTTGGCATGAGAATGAATACTGTATTTTTCCAGAGAATTCATTTCACTATGAAATATAGCAAAGGGAATAAATGTAAAATGACTTCTACCTTCTTCATGACACAGTTGTTAGGTAGTTTTCCATATTAATATGAAAATTTCAAGGAAAGAGTGTTTTGTGTTTACAGTATCCATGTTTAGTTTATCCATTAGAAAGTTCTTATTTAGCATAGTGAAACTCATTTCAAGTTTAAAGCTGGAAGCTACATACCTGCTTTTCTGATCTCAAAACAATTCATAAAATAATTGGTTGAGAATGCTATTGTGATAAAAACAGTATTTTGCTGCAAATGGAAAAGGCTTTAGTTCTGTAATAAAAACAGTTGACCCATCATTGTGTTTTTGTTCTCAGATGAATGTTCTAGAAGAAAACGTTCTAAATCAGAGGACATGGACAATGTACAGTCCAAACGTCGTCGATATATTGAAGAAGAATATGAAGCAGAATTTCAAGTAAAGATTACAGCCAAAGGAGACATTAACCAGAAGCTTCAAAAGGTATTGTAAATAATAAACCATATTGAATAAAAAGTACCACTGTCTTTATTCTAGATTTTTTACATTATAGCATTGTGTGTTTTAGTTATACATCCAGTTTATCATAGAAACAGAGAACTTGAAGAAAGTGGTTATGGAGTTTATGATTTTGCTTGATAATTTTAAAATTCCTTCTGACTGACCACATGATTTTTTTAAGAGATGGTAGTGATTATCAAAATGAAAGGTAGATATGATGACATTTCTTTGCTTTTGTAACAAAACTGAATAATGTTCGAGATTTTCTTTTTTCTTCCCATATTGAAATTAATTTTATACTGAAAAGGAAACAAGAGTTTTTTGTATTAATATTTTAATCTTTATAATATGCTTGTTTGGTGGTTATAGGTCTATACTTACTAAAATCTTTGTCATGTATGTTAAGATTAATATTAAGAATGATTGGGAGAGACCTATAGAAGGACTGTGGAAAGGGAATATATAAAGATTTTGGAAACCTCCCCCTAGATCTGTTATGACAGAGATAGAAATAATGAAAATATTGAGTACTTTCTGTATTTTTCAAAATATGTTCATAAACCTTTATAACAAGTGCATTTTGTAGAGCGGTGTATGAAATTCAGATGATACTATTTTTTCCAGATCTCTCTCTCTCTCATATTCATATATATATATATATATATCTATCACAGTTATTCCTCTAAGATACAGTACAAATAACTACACTTTCCAGAAAGAGGCAATGAAAGAAAAGTGATAGTGGTATCTTTGTCTCCAGTTTCTTTTTCTTTGGCCTATATAATAATAATACTAAAGATAAATGCATGATACATTGTGGAACCAACCCAGATACCCTTCAGTAGATGAATGGATAAGGAAACTTTGGTATATATACACAATGGAACATTACTCAACATTAAAAGAGAATAAAATCATAGCATTTATAGGTAAATGGATGGAGTCAGAGAATATAATGCTAAGTGAAATAAGCCAATCCTCAAAAACCAAAGGCCAGATGTTTTCTTTTGATAGGAGGATGCTGACTCATAATGGTAATGGAGGGGTAGCATGGGAGGAATGGAGGAATTTCAAATAGGGCAAAGGGAAGGGAGGGGAAGGACAGAATAGGAATGATGGTGGAATAAGTTAGACATCATTACCCTATGTACATGTATGAACACACTAATGGTGTGAAAATATTTATTGTACAATCAGTGAGTTGAAAAATTGTGCTGCATATGTGTAATATAAAATGAATTGCATTGTGCCATTGTGTATAACAAATTAAAATACATAATAATAAAAAGAACAAATAAAATATTAAAAAAAAGATAGATGCACGAAAGAAGTTTAAAAACTTACATGTTCACTGGGAGTTTACTCCTTTAGAATAGTGCTAACTCAGGTATCATAGTGTCCTTTTTGTTGTGGGTCCATAATGATTTAATGTGGGAATTTTGAATACATTTAGCAGAGTTTTATAGAATATGATGTTGAATTATTATTCCTAGTATATATCACAAAAATATCAATCTGTAACAACTAGAATTTTTTTCTTTTTTTTTTTTTTCCAAAGAGATAATAAGAATTGAACTCAGGCTTTGTGCATGCCTGTTAAGTGCTTTACCATTGAGCTACATCCCCAGACCTAGACTATACAGTTTTTAAACTGATCTTTAACTAGTTTTCAGTAAGTGGTTTGAGCATGGTAATGGGATATGAGAAGAAAATGCTCAACTTTCATTTTCAAGATTTCATCCTCTAGAAATTTTCTATTTTTAGTATATGCCCCCATTAGGTAGATACTTTATATATATATGGAAGTAGAGAATTTCATTAGATAGCATTGATTTGCGGATTTTATTCATTAACTTAGTTAAGCATGTTTTATTCTAATTAGCTAATACGTTATTATTAGTACTTTCATTGTTCTGGGCTTGTTGAATTGCCTTTTTGTAACAAAGGAATATGTATTTCTTTAGGTGATACAATGGTTGCTGGAAGAAAAATTGTGTGCATTACAGTGTGCTGTATTTGATAAGACTTTGGCAGAACTCAAGACACGAGTAGAAAAGATTGAATGTAACAAAAGGCATAAAACAGTTCTTACTGAACTCCAGGTTTGTATGCTGACTTTAATTATATCATCATTTTTATAATTTGTCTTCTGAAATATATATTTGAAGTTGACTATTTTACTCAACTTACATTTGTTCTTTTAAATTCTAAATATAAGAAATAAAAGTAGTCTGTATTACTTTGCTAGGGCTTCTGTGAAAACAGTACCATAAATTGGGTGACTTTATCAACGGTAATGTATAACCTCACATGTAATGTGTAACATTCTATTCTGGAGGATAGAAGTCCTTTCCTCTGGTTTTTGTTGGCTTGCTAACAGTCTGTAATGTTGCTTGTCTTGTAGTGGCATTACCTCAGTCTCTGGCTATATCTTTTCATGGTAAACATACATTTCTGTATGTTTGTCCAAATTTCTCTCTTTTTAAAGACACCAGTTGTATTAAATAGGGGTCCTCCCCACTTCAGTTAGACTTTATCTTAACTAATTTTCTCTGCAGTGACCCTGAGTTTCTAGAGGTTCAGACTTTAAACGTAGGGGGAGTTCCTTTAGTTAAACCATAGTTTAACTCAGAGACTCAAAAATTATCTAACTTTTTTTTTAACTTTTAATTTTTTTGTCATTGAGGAAAGGCTAGCATCTAGCATGCATAATGTATACTAATTATTTGTAGAGTATTCTTTCTATGTTCTGTGTGGATCTTATGTTTTAATGTATTAGTTTACTAATCTATATCCATTAATAATTAATAATTACTACTTTTGGCTTCTGGTAAGTGAAATGAATACATAGTGAAATGCTATAGTAGTTTGTATCATTCCAAAGCTAAGAAATTAGAAAATTTAATCAGTATATTCATTCTGTCATAAGTAAAAATATGGTTTCTATTATCCTATTTAAGTGTGAGCATAATCTAAAGAATTTTGATTTGTAAACCACAGGGCCTTATCTTACAAATGAGGGAGAAGTGATCCCTGAAAGTTAAATCTCTTTTTCAGTTAAAAATCATCAGAAGTCTCATGGTTGCAGCTAAATATGAGTAAAATTTAGAAGTGTTATAGCTTCTAGGCTAAAAGTTATTTCCTTGGTTTCATACTGGATTTTTTGTTTGTTTTGTGTAAGACTTTAGTAGTAATAATCTTTATTATTAACTAGTAATGAAGTCTTTGTGATAATTTTGTAATGGATCATTTAGAGCAATAGTCCTGGTTTTTTACCTTTATCAGGTTTTTCTATAGAAATAGTATGGTCTAAACTCCATTTTGCTTGTTGAGAATTTTGAATTAAAACTGAAAATGTGTGAAGATTTAAAATAATTCTTTGTTTCTCAGAAGTCCCCTGGTTGCAGTTATTTTGTATTTTTCAAACCTTAGTTTTTAATTAATTTCTTGTTCATTTAAGATGCAAGTCCAAATCTCTTAATGTTTTTTTGCACTTCAGTGTTTTTTTTGTAGCCTCAGACTCTGAATATTTCCAACACCAAACCATTTTCTCCACAAATGCATTCCCTTTCTCATTGTTCTTCTTGGTGACAGTTTTTTAATTCTTAGAAAAAGTTTGAAGGAACATCTTCCCATTATGGTTCTTATTGGCAGTCCTTCAGTTCTTGGAAGCCAACTCCTCTTTGTCATTTTACATATACATTGAATTGCCAAATTTCCAGTTTTTATTTCCTAAAAGATCTGTGTCTCTGTTACTATATTTAGGTGTGGCTACTCAACATTCAAAAGATGAGAGTTAGTAGGAAAGAAATCAGTTTTATTCAAGGGAATAATACAAGGAATAAGGTAGAAGGGCTATTGTTATCATAGTGCTTTGTGTCCCTAAGTTCTTGATAGACTTTCCATAGGAAGGGAAAGAAGGAGCAAAGGATAATGGGCAGAAGACTTATATGCATTGAGTCCTACATCCAGGCTCAATCAATATCTCTGTCATTCAGCGTGTTTTTTTTCATTGTTTTTCTGCCAGAACATCCTTGGGATAGTAATCCACCTTTATCTCCTAGGCTAGTCACTATAATTTGGGACAGGGGAACAAACATTATTTTTCCTCCAAGCTAAACATTATTCTACTTAAAAAAAAAATATTTTGTAGTTGTAGGTGGACAGCATGTCTTTATTTTGTTTATTTTTATGTGGTGCTGAGGATTGATCCCAGTGCCTCACAAGTGCTCTGCCACTGAGCTACATACAGCCCCAGCCCACATTATTCCACTTTTAATTAAACAAGATTAACAGTTCATTGGCCCATATTTTGATGTTATCTGAAGACCATTAGATATTCTTGGTTCTGTAAATCTAGAGTAAATTTACTGATTAGTTAAGTTTTAGGATTCATGTCTTTTTAGTACCTTTCCCAGGAATGGCTAACCTTGTAGTTGATCATTAAGATACAAAAAGCATCTTTTGCTGGAGAATAGGGGAGATAGCAAAAAGCAATATTTTTAACCTACTGGATAACTTCAGAGGTGTCACCTACACCCAAGCCAGCAGGAGACAAATAATGTATTGCTGTGTGACCACCAAAATTCACAATTTTTAAAGTTAACTAAAAGCAAGTGAAAATAGAGGTTTTATTTGGTTTTTCCTTTAGTAAATTGTCATTTTCTATTAGACCATAAGTAGTAAATTCCTTGATTGATTATTAGTTTTTGAGTTTTGGCTGGTACTTCCAAAACATTATGCTAGTCTTTCTAAAATACTGCTTTCTTCATTTTTTGGTGTCATCATTTTCCTCAATTTTGTACCACTCAATGTAGTATTCATTTGATTTTTAATCTCAATCTCATAGTTTTTGATCCAATTTTCTTAATACTCACCCATTGCTTTACTGTCCTGGGAATGTTAATGTCCATAGAATTTTTATTTCAAGTTTTCAATTTCATAGTTTTTGCTGAGTATGATGGCAAACAGCTGAATCCCAGCAACTCTGGAGGCTGAGGTAGGAGGATCGCAAATCCCAGACTAGCTTCAGCAACTTAGGGAGGCCCTGTGCAACTTAGTGAGACCCTGTCTTAAAATTTAAAATAAAATAAAATAAAATGGGCTGGGATGTAGCTCAGTGGGAAAGCACCCATGGGTTCAATCCCCAGTACCAAAAAGCAAACTCCACTTCATGATTTCCCTTATTCAATCACCCTTAATGATCTGCCCTCAACATGTTATTTTATTAAATGTTAACAAGCTAAATTTAGTTGTCATCTCTTTCTGTGTTTTCATAATATTAAGCTTTTTTATAGAATTAAAATTCATATGATAAAACCCCTATTTCAAAGTGTACAATCATTGGGATATAGTATATTCACATCATCGTATTCATCTCTAGGTCCAAATCATTTTGTCATCTTACAACAAAACTTTGTGTCCATTAAACAGGTACTTCTCATTTCCCCTGCCCCTAATCTGCTTTCTGCCCCTAAGCACTAATCTGTTTTCTGTCTCTATTGATATATCTATTTTGTATATTTTATATGAGAGAATCATATAGTATGTGACCTTTGTATCTGTCTTCTTTCACTTAGGATAATGTTTTCCTAATATAATGTTGCAGTATACATTAGTGTTTTATCCCTTTTTATGACTAAATGATTTCCCATTATATGGAGATACATATGTACACACACACACACACACACACACACACACACACATAATATTAGCAACTCTGGAAATCAAAATTTTTCCTCCTCCTTAGGTTTTGTTTTATTTATTATTGTGGGTTACTGTTTGTTTATTAACTTGTTGAAACTAACTTTCCAACTGCTTAGAAAATATGTATTAGTTGTATATGGCCACTGAAGTCTGTATTTCATTATCTTAGGGGTCAGGTGGTATTTTGACAGTTACCCTTCAGTGCTTAGTGGAACCATTAATAACTTGCTTTTTTGAACATGCCTGAAATTTTACTATCAATTTATTTTCAATCTAAAGGCCAGACAAAGGTGAAAGCTTAGAATCCTTTCAGACCTCCTCTGAACTCTGCATCCTACTTTGGGCATATGTATGGTTTTTTATATTTCCCCTTATATCCAAGAGCTCTTAACCTTTTCCCCCACCCTCTTTCAAAAAGTTATTATCACATATTAATAGTGGATCATTGGAAACATTTTCACTTACATTGAGAATGAGAAAAGGATTGGTAACATATGTTACTGTTTAGAGCTTTATTGGAAGTCTTTGGGCAATGCAATGAGATAGGAAAAAGAAATAAGTAACTTGGTTAAAATAGGAACCTGGTGGAATTAACTTGGTAAACTATTGGATGACGAAGGAAATTTAGAAACTACTTGATATAAGGTCAACATAGTTTTCCTATACATTAGTAATAACTGATTAAAAAATATGAGGAAAAGGTTTCACATATAGTAGTTATTTCATGAAAGTATTTAAAAATAAACCTAAAAAAATATTCAAGATTCTGTTGAAGAAAACAGTAAAAGAAAACATGAGTCAGTTGTGATACACCAAGTTCATAGATAGCTAGCAGTGCTTGGTTCTTTGCAAATCAGCATACAAATTCAAAATTTCAACCTGGTTTCTTAGGGAAATGGAAAAGCTGTTAATATTTCATTGGTTATGGCTTAGAAAAATATCATTTTAAGTAGTTTTAACTGAAAATAGCTACTTTACTATTACTTTTGATCCCTTCCCTGATCAACGAAGTGAACCTAGGTGGCCTAATTAATGCAGGGGACAATTTTGAATAATAGATAACATGTCTGTTTGTTCACTAGCTTTTTAAAAAGTATTGTGTTTTATTATTAGGCCAAACTAATAATATTAGTTATTAATATTAATTATATTAATTATTAATATAATTAATATATTTATATTAATTATTAATATAATTAATATATTTATATTAATTATTAATATAATTAATATATTAATATTTGCACAATTAACTCTTTTTAGACAGTTGTTTTCTAAAAGGTTGCTTGGTAAAATATGCAAGGAAATTACCATTTATGTGACTCCCAGCAGTGGATGTGCCCTATATTTAAACAACTACCATTGTTTCATTACACAAAAAGTATATGTATACCTAAGAAAGAATTCAAGAAAAAATGAAATAGAATTAATAACCAAAGACTATAATATGCTGGGTGCAGTAGTACATACTTATAGTCCCAGCTACTTAGGAGCTTAAGCAGGAGGATCACTAGAGCCCACCCAGGAGATTGATAACAGCCTGGGCTACATATTGAGGATCCCCCCCAAAAAAACATAAAGTACATAATAATAGAATATTACTTTGCTAAATTTACAAATATGAATTTTTATACATTTTGAAAGTTTCACAGAGTACTTGCCAAAATAGATACCCTAGTCTTAGACACATTGTCAGATATTTTGAATTATAATAATAATAAAAAGGAATTGTTCAGTTTTCTATATAATAACAAACGTCTGCCCTTTAATTTCCTTTTTATGTTGTCAGAAGACAGTAAATCAGTGTCTATATTTTGATTTTTTTTCACTCTACTACCAATAATATTTTCTAATAATTTTTTAAATAATTTGAATACTACAGATACAGATACATTTAAGAATTTGAGTACATATTACATATATGGAAACAAAGTCTTTCTCTGTTTACTTTCTCTTTACCTTCTCCCCCACTTTCTTCCATTTGTGGCTTATAGAGGTAACCACTTTTAACTTTGGCATGTGTTTCTACACTTTTTCCATCTATATGACATATATAAATGATTTGCTTTCATGTTTTAGTAAAAATAGAATAATAATAGTTTACATACTATAGTTTATGGAATGTCCACTCAGATAATCTGACTAAAGAAAAAAAATGAAAGCTATTTTGCATAAGTTGGGGTAAATACCTTCCAACATATATGCTTAGAAAAAATTACTTAAAATATTTTAAGAAATATTTAGAAAGGCAAATCCACATTAAGGATATGAAATCAGACAGCATGTTCCTAGCTTTAATAATATTCATAAATAAGTCCTGAAGAGAGACACCTTTGAGAGTCAGGGATAATTAATTGTCTAGACCTTACTTGTAGACTATAAGATTTGAGATTTCCTTTATAAGTGACTACTTTTTGAAAGAAACCTTCAAAGTAAATAGCACTGTTTAATGATATGAATGCCTTTATATTGGATAAAAAAAATTCTTATACAGCCCTCATGATCCTAGAAGTTAATTTTAATATTCTTGAAAATGTCTTGAGTATAAAATGCCAGCATTAGCAGCAACAGCAAAAACAGATACAAATGAATACCACATCTATGTCTTAGTGAAAGGCTGAAAGGAATTACTCCCAAATATTCATGTGGTGATATAACTGATCAACCAGCCTACCCACCCATCTTCCTTCCTTCCTCTCATGCTCCCTTCCTTCCTCCCTTTCTTTCTTTTTCTGTTTCATGCCCTGCCCCCCCCCCCCCATATTTCTTTTTGATATATATTTGGGAAAACTATGTAATAAGGCAGTTTTATAAGCAGAACAAACAATAATTAATGTTAATACTAACAAGGTAACATCATCAGATTTTTAAACATTAATAGAATGTAAATTGTTTCCAAGAGCAAATATGAGCCCTCATCTAAACTGCTATTGAAAGTATCAATTAATAAAGCCTTTCTAAAAAACATTTAGACAAAATTCTTAAGAACATATTCTAGCCCCCCCCCCCCCAATTCCACTTTTGTATGTTCTAAAGAAATAGTCTGAAGTGAGAATGAAATTATTAGTGTATTTGATAATGACAGAACATTGAGAAACCTTCAACCTACCCAGTGGAAAAGAGCATGTGATTCAGTACACTGTACATATATCCAAGTAGTTTTGGCAAGGGATCTTTTATGACTCACATATATGCCCAGAATGTCATTCTCAGTAAGTAAATTGCATATGGTTGCAACTGTGTTGAAAAATAACACAAAGCACAAGGTTTCCTGTTTGGAAACATACTGGTGTGTGAACAAACACCCCTAGTTCTGAGAGTAAACCAATTAATCTTCTAATGAAGAGTATTTGCATCTGGTTCAGGGTTCACTAGTTTTCATATAATTATCTATATTTTTCAAGTATGTATTTTACAATCAGCTTGCTTTACTTTGCTCTTAACTGTCTTATTGAAGTTCCTGTTATCTGTGGGTTTTGTTTTTTTGTTGTTATTGTTGTATATGCATGGGTTCTTTTTTATGGCATATTGCCACTTGATTTCTTTTTATTTTTGTTTTCTTTCAGGCCAAGATAGCCAGGTTAACCAA
Organism: Callospermophilus lateralis; assembly: GCF_048772815.1. Lineage (NCBI taxonomy): Eukaryota > Metazoa > Chordata > Mammalia > Rodentia > Sciuridae > Callospermophilus > Callospermophilus lateralis. Next base: position 82,824,778 of record NC_135308.1, read on the forward strand.
ACGCTTTGGAGCAGCCAAAGAAGATCTTAAGAAAAGACAAGAAGTAAGAGTTTCATTCTTGCATAAATACTGCTTAGCTCCAAGTGGTAATCTCAGGAAATGCTGAGTTGGGATGAAACTTTTTCTTTTCTACCAGTATTAAATTTGTTTTTAAGCTATACATTATGTTATTTCTGAAGCTGAAGCTCTAATACTAATAAACTCTTTCAATATTGTTATATGTCAAATTTTATGTTAATTTGTCCGATGATATAGCATTCTTAAAGCTGTATTTTCTATTGTTAAAATTACTTTGCCTTTTTTTAACATTCTTGCTTTAGTTTTTTATCATTTTCCCTGAAGTATTTTAGTATTCCACTTCCTCTAGTAACTCTTCTTATCTTCCCCTTGTAGTCATCTGTTATATTATTATTGTAAAATATTGAGTCATTTTGTTGCCATAAACACTTTGAATATTTTTTTGAGTAGACAGTTAAGTCTAAACATCATTAGCATAGTATTTGTCCACTATAGTCTGGCTTTTACTTTTTGTTGTTTTATTTATTATCATTTATTTATTATTCCATTTTCTTTATTATTCACTTTTGGTGGGGGGGTACCAGGGATTGAACTCAGGGTCACCTGACCACTGAGCCACATCCCCAGTCCTATTTTTTATATTTTTATTTAGAGACAGGGTTTCATTGAGTTGCTTCGTGCCTCATTTTTTGCTGAGGCTGGCTTTGAACTCTCTGTCCTCCTGCCTCAGCCTCCCAAGCCACTGGAATTACAGGTGAATGCCACCTTGCCTGGCTAGTTCTTTTGATCTTTATTTTAAAAAACCCAACTCTTATTTTGATTGACTTTTTCTATTCTCTATTTCATATACTTCCGCACATTTCATTTAATTCTACTTAATCTTCATTCTTTATTTCCTGCTTCTAATTATTGTTCTTCCAATTCTTTGAAGTGTTAGGTTGGTTTTTTTCTTTTTTTTAAATCTGAGATACTTCTTGTATTTACTGCTGTTCCCTTCCCTGCTTTCACTTCATAAACTTTGTTCTGTTATGTTTTCACTTGTCTCAAGATATTTTTACTTCATCATGATTTCTTCTTTTACCTATTGGGTTTTCAAAGAATGTGTTTAATTTACATGTATTTGTGACTTTCCTATTGGCCTTCTGCTGTTGATGACAGGTTTTATTCCATTGTGACCAGAATAGATTTTTAGCATGATTTCATTCTTCTTAAGTTTGTTTAGACTTGTTTTGTGACTTTTAACATGTTCTTAAGAATGTTCCGTGTGCATTTAAGAAGAATGTGTTTTCTGTTGTTGTAAGATAGAGTGTTCTGTATGTGTTCATTAGGTCCAGTTGTTCACTAGTATATTAAGTCCTATTACCTTATTAGTTTTTTGTTTAGATGTTATATACATTATTAAAATTTCCACTATTACTATGTGGCCATCTACTTTCAGTTCTTTCAGTGTTTGATGTTATTTGGGGCCTCTGATGTTAGGAGCATATATACTTAAATGATTGTTTTACCTGATGAATTGACCCTTTTATCATTATATAATGACTTTTGTTACCTGTTTTGACAGTGCTGACTTAAAGTGTTAAGTTCAACCACCCTATTTTCATTACCAGTTGCACAAAATAATTGTTTCCTCTGTTTTCACTTTCATCCTTGTATATGTCCTTAGGTTTAAAGTGAGTCTTCTGTAGACAGCATATGGTTGGATAAAATCTGTATTTTATGATGTCTTTTGATTTAAGGTGTTTTATCCATTTGCATTTAAAGCATTTACTATCTGTCTGCATTAATGTAACCTCTTTCAGGCCATAGGCAAGCTGAGGTTCTTGCCAATAGTCTTTGAGGTACCAGGGCAGCAATTTTACCACAGCCACACTCTGCATTCCAAGTCAGGTCTCTGCATGGGCTAAATAAAAACATGTTCCTTAAGCATCCTGTCAATTAGTTGGATGTAAGTTCCACCCTTCTCCTTCCTTCTTGATGGAGAAGCCTTGATTGTGCTGTGCTGTGCTATGTGGGAGGTTGATGGGATGTAGTAGGTAAGTGCAGTATACTTCGTTACTCTTTTCAATTTACCTCCTTTTGACCTTGTATTTGCCTAGGGTGCTTTAATGTGTCTGCTCATTTCTAGAATTCTCACAAAGGCATTCTGATCTTGTGAAGTCATTGTCTCCATTAAGGAAGGAGGGCCTGGGGATTTTTATTCTATCATCTTGCTAATCCCACAACTCCACAATATGACCCCTTTCCACATTCTAAACCAGTTGTTTATTCTGTGCTTTTGCTCTTTTTCCTGTTTTCCCTTAACATTTTTTTCCTTTATCTTTTGGGAATATAGTAATTATTCAAAGACCTGTTTGAAGATGCATTCTTTTCTCCCAGAACTTTAATTAAAAAAAAAAAATTCCTTTGGTATTAATCTGTTTTTTAATTTTCTTTTCTATTTGTTTCATGTGTATTTATCTTCACAGCCAAATTTAAGTACCTTTATAGAAGATTGTATTAATTCTTTTGCCTTCTACACAAACCTAATGCAATACTATACTTGTCGGTTAAAATTACTCTTTAACATACACAAAATAGTAAAATGTATTTGTTGTTGTGAAGAGTGCTTAATGGCATAGTCTGTATGTATTCTCAGAACTTAGTTACCTTTAGTTTAATATGTTATTTTTATACTCCATTTAGTTTGAGTGAAGTTATTTATTATTCTCATTTTAAGAAGTAAATGATGATATAGTATCAGTAATGATGGAGGCCTAAATAATTGTAATCCATATGTAAGTATTCAGATTCCATTTGTATATTCCTTGGTTTGCGGAGGAAGAGTCTGAAATAGTTTTTACTGCAGTTTAGGATTGTGTCAACTTTTTATGAAATTATTGAAATTTTGTACTGACAAGTAGTATTTAAAATGAAATTTTAAAAATAAATTTGATTTGGAAATTTTTGATTTTTGAGAACTTGGACACCATTTTATTGAATTTCTGGTTCTGATGTGATGCCTGTATGGACCATTTTCACATTTTTATGTTTTATATAATTGTCACAAGAACACCAAGGTATAGGAATTATTATATTAGTCTTTCAAATGATAAGCAGTTGTCTTTAATGAAGGAAAAGATTTGATTAAGAATTAGGAAATCAGTGGCAACACCAAAATCCAAATTCTTGTCTCAACTAGTCATGTTTCCCACATTATACAAGAAACAGGTCATATGTTGAGAAAGCATTTAAGAAATCTTATTTTTAAAGATATTTTCTTTATTTCTAGTCTTATTTTTGCTTTGGTATTTTCCCCCCAGAATCCACCAAACCCACCTGTATCACCAGGAAAGTCTGCAAGTGATGTCAATAGCAATAATAACATACCCTACAGGTGAGAACTATAGTCTATTTATCTAGTTTTTAAATAACAGAGCAAGGTTCTGATTTTCTTTATTTGGTAGAAAAATATTTGAATGTAAGCATATGTATTTATGTAGAGATAAATGTTGAATAATAATATTTTCTTTTTCCTGCTTTGTTACATTGTTCATCTGGAGATATAACTTTTGCTAGAAGACTTTCTTTTATCACTGCACACTTTTTTTCATTGCACATTTTTATTGGTTTATTATAGTTGTACATTTATACATGTACACATGTCACTATATATTTCTTTAACCACATGCCATTAGTAGTATTCTCAAGTAATTGAGAAATGCTTTGATCAGGGGTGAGATAGCGTAATGTGTCTGTCTCTCTGTCTCTCTACATATACTTGTATGTGTGTGTGTGTGTGTTTATTAGAACTTACATTTAGTCTTCAGGTTAAGTATTGATGATATTAGAATATAAGAGAAAGATTCTTCTCTAATACACAGACCCCAGTATTTAGAAGTACACATGCCAACTGTACCTGGGTGTGTTTGCTTGTGGTTTAGGTTGCAAATCCCAAATCTAGGCACACGTTTTTCCCTAACTGACCAATGCTTTTTTTCTATGCATCAAATGGTTTCCCCTAGAATGGTATATCCATTGACTATTTGTATGTTTTTATAAATTTCACAGAAATGCAGGCACAGTGAGACAGATGCTGGAGTCCAAAAGAAATGTAAGCGAGAGTACACCATCAACCTTTCAAACTCCTGTAAATACAGGTAACATTTTAACACCAAAAACATTTTCTTACAAATTAAAGTCTTTGGTTCTCTTTTCTTAGATTTTTTTTCTCATTTATAAACTTTGTTTTTCTCTTTCCACATTTTTTATTTGTGTATTATAGTTGTGCCTACTGATGAGATTTATTGTTACATTTTCATACACTCACACAATATAACAATATAATTTGGCCATTATCACTCCTAGCGCTTCCTCCTCCCTTCCTACCCCTTACACTCTGATCCCTTTCTTCTGGTGATCTCCTTTTGATTTTCATGGAATTTTCATGAAATTATCTTGCCTCCCACCTCTCTTTTCCTTTTTCCTCTCTAGCTTTCACACATGAGAGAGAACATTTTGCTTAACATAATGGCCTCTAGTTCCATCCATTTTCCTGCAAATAACATAATTTCATTTTTCTTTATGGCTGTATTCAACTTCATTGTGTATATATATATATATATATACATTTTTTCTTACCCATTCATCCATTGTTGGATACCTAGGCTGGTTCCATATTTTGGATTCTGGTCCCTTTCTTCTGCGCATCTCCTCTTGATTTTCAAGAGATCCCCATCCCCTACCTTTATTTTCCTTTTTCCTATTTAGCTTCCATATTTGAGAAAAAACATATGACCCTGACATTCTGAGTTTGGCTTATTCTTACATTCTTTTGAGGTTGAAATGAACTAGAAAACTGGTGACATTGGTCTAAGTACAAAATATTACTGAAAATTAAAGATAATAAATAAATATACATAAAAATATAGATATATACATTTCTAATGAAGTACATTCCAAACTTTCTGGTCTCTACATCCCTTTGTAAGCTTAAAAAATTTCTAAGAACTCCAAAGAACTTTTGTTCACTTGATAATCTCATTTTGAAATTAAAACCTTCTTAAAGCTATTTATTCATTGAGGATTTTTTTTAGTGAAAATAAATTTTAACAGTCAAAGAGTATTATTGCCTTTCATTTTAATATTTTGCTTAACATATTAAGCCAGCTGAAGATATCTGGATTCTTATGTCTACATCTGCTTATAATCTGTTTCAGTATGTTGATTTGGCTGATGTATATGGAGGATATTCAGCTCATACAAATATGAAGATAGAAAAGGCTGGCCCTTTTAAAAAAATTATTTATTGGTGCAGTATAATTATGCATAATTATGGTATACTTTGTTATATATTTATGCATGCAGATAGGGTTGGCTCTTTTAGATAACTACTACTTGACAGTGTCAAAAAAAGAAGTTTTCTTTAAGGTTGGTACATACTGGAATCAGAAACATGTTAATGAACTCTTCTAACTTACTATTTTTTGTTTCTGAGTTATTCTTTCAAGTAAAAATGGTTTTACATGAAAAGGACCGCTAATTTAGCCTACTTCTCGATTACCCAAGTATTTTTTCTTGAGTCATGCATTCCATTTTGGCCTGCAGCAGTATTATTTTATGTGTACTATTCTTTTTTCACACAAAACATTAAGAACTCTAGTTCAAGGATTGAATATAATAAAATAATTTTCACTATTATGGATATACCTAAGTAAAACTGACTTTTTTTCCTCTTCTTTTTTTACTGTAAACATTTAATAATGAAAAATATAGTGGCATTTTGGTAACACTATTACTTTGATTTTTATGTAGTGGTTTTCCTGATCCATGGTTTTATTTACCATGGTTTTCTGGTATCTATGATCTATAAATATTAAGTTCCAAGAATAATTTCTAATTTTTACTGTAGTGTCTGTTTTTTTATTTGACTGTTGTGAATCTCTTACTATACCTAATTTATAAATGAAACTATATCATAGGAATATTTTAGTTATGAATGATCTAAAAACATTTTATCAATGCTGGACTGCATAAGATAGTTGTTCCATAAGATTATAATGGAGTTCAATAATTTTTATTACCATTTCAACATTACTTATTATTCCTGAGTTTATGGTGATACTAGTGTAAACAAACCAACAATACTATAAGTTGTATAAAAGTATATAGCGCATAGAATTGCATATAATATATAATACTTGGTAATGATAATAAATAACTGTTATTGGTTTATGTATTTTTTGTGCTATACCTTTTGTTGTTATTTTAGAGTACATTTCTTTTTTTAAATAGTTTACTGTAAAACAATATTCTGTGTTATGCTAGTAGTAGACTCATATAATTCATGTTTGCTATGTCTCATGATTTGCATCTAAGGACCATGTTGAATAATTGAACTAACATCTAGGTTTCTGTAAGTACACTTACACAGCAGTGAAATCACCTAAGGATATGTTTCTCAGAATATATCTCTGTTGTTACGTAACATATGATTGTATGCGAGAAGACATGGTATATATAGGGTTTGTTACTGGGAATCTTGGAACATTTCTCTAACATATAAGGGAAAACTAGAAAGGCATCAGCATTTCTATTCACCATCTTTTGTTTTATCAGTACAAATGTCCATAAAGTGAAAAACTCAATGTTTCATTTTTATTATGACAAGAGTTTTGACATTGCAAAATTCCTTAAACAATCTCAGAAACCTCATGTCCCCCTGGACCATACTCTTGAGAATTATTGCTCTAGTGTACCTGTGATTTTGGAAAACTAGAAACTGATGAGAAATACATTTAGTTATGTACTTCAAACCTGTTCCAATTAGATTAAAAACAAGTACCAAAATTACTATAATCTCTAATGACCAGATTTTCTCTACTGTTTCTTAATTCACTACATTCTCCACTCAGTGCTATTTTCTGTATCAATTAATCTCAGTAGAGTGCCAGTAGAGGGATTCTCCTCTCATGTGTTTCTTTCCTAGGGAATTTACATGATTCAAATTATAAAATATGGACCAAGTTTACCTGTTACTTATTAATGGTCATGGTTCTTTCTAGGTTTCCTATTTATTTTTTTGTATTGCTGCTGTTATAAGGCATTTTTAATATTTTTAGTGTAGTTTCAAAAATATCTGTATATTTTTACTTCATTTTCAGGGTTCTTTAGTTGTTTTTCTAGTTAGGTACCCTGAAGTGAACCTTGACCTTCTGAGTTTGGCTCATTTTGCTTAACATAATGCTCTCAAGTTCCATCCATTTTTCTGCAAATGACATAATTTTGTTTTTCTTTATGGCTGAGTAAATTTCATCGTCTATACTTAACAATATTTTCTTTATTGATTCTTCTATTGATGAACACCTAAGTTGGTTCCATACTTTGGCTATTATGAATTTTGCTGCTATAAAAATGTATCACTGTAGTTTGATGACTTCAATTCTTCAGGATAAAATACTAAGGAGTGGTATAGCTCGGTCATATGGTAATTGCATTCCTAGTCTTTTGAGGAGCCTCCATACTGATTTCCATAGGTTGTACTAATTTACAGTCTTATCAACACTGTAAAAATGTTCTTTTTTCTCTACATCCTCTCTAGCATTCATTATTGTTTATATTCTTGATGGTTGACATTTTGACTGGAGTGAGATAAAATCTCCGTGTAGTTTTAATTCATACTTCCCTAGTTTCTAATAATGTTGAAATTTTTTAATATATTTGTTGGCTATTTGTATTTTTTCTTTTGAGAGATGTCTTTTTAGTTCATTTTTCCATTTATTAATTGGGTTATTTGGGCTTTTTTGGTGTTTTAAGTTTTTTGAGTTCTTAATATATTTTGGATATTAATCCTCTGTCAGATGAATAGCTAGCAGATTTTCTCCCATTTTGTAGGTTCTCTTTTCACATTTTTTTTTCCTTTTTTTCCAAAACTTTTAAATTCAATGCCATCCCACTTATTAACTCCTAGAATTATTTCCTGAGCTTTAGGAGGCTTAATGAGAAAGCTGTTGCCTATGTCTATGTTGGAGTGTTGACACTACATTTAAATAAATGTTTTGATACTGAGTCCTCTATGAATATTACATGTTGTTTTTTATAATATACTAATTATATATATAAAATATTTCAAAAAGTTAATTTTAAGAATTTCCAGAATTGAAATCTAGATAATTTTTTACTGTGAAAGACTTTACTCCATGCCATACAATGTATTGAATTTGTAGCTGATAAATTAAGATGGCTATTTAAACTAATACTTCTGTTTTCTTTCTGTAGTGTCTTCAACCAATCTTGTCACTCCTCCAGCAGTTGTCAGTAGTCAACCTAAGCTGCAGACTCCAGTGACCTCAGGTTCTCTGACAGCAGCATCAGTTCTTCCTGCACCCAATACAGCTACAGTAGTTGCTACTACTCAGGTGCCTAATGGAAATCCTCAACCTACAATCTCTATACAACCTTTGCCAGTGATTTTGCATGTACCTGTTGCAGTATCCTCCCAGCCTCAGCTTCTACAGAGCCATCCAGGGACTTTAGTGACCAACCAACCATCCGGCAACGTTGAATTCATTTCTGTGCAAAGCCCACCTACAGTGAGTGGTCTTACCAAAAATCCAGTATCCTTGCCATCCTTGCCAAATCCCACTAAACCAAACAATGGTCCCTCTGTGCCCAGTCCTAGTATTCAAAGGAACTCTCCTGCCAGTGCTGCACCATTAGGAACAACACTTGCTGTACAGGCTGTTCCCACAGCACACTCTATCGTACAAGCCACAAGGACTTCTTTACCTACAGTAGGCCCATCAGGACTCTATAGTCCATCAAATAATCGTGGTCCTATACAGATGAAAATTCCAATTTCTGCTTTTAGTACGTCATCTTCTGCAGAACAAAACAGCACTACCACCCCAAGGATTGGTAAGTCACTCTGTTGTTTAGTAAAAGAAATGTAAGAATGTTAATAGCCTTTAGATGACTAAACTTTTTTTTGTTGTTGTTAATTGGTAACATTTTTACCAAAACTTAAATACCAAAAAAAAAAAAAAAAAAAACCCAGATAACATTGTTAGAAGAGCAGATTAAATAGAATTTCGCTGAGATTGTTTTTAGTAATTTACTAGCTACCTCCAGGAGAAATGATGTTATAAAAGTGGGTGTTGGGAGGGGGTTATTTTTATTGAGGTACAATATTTGTTCATTTTTATGAAATACAGTGTGATAGTTTGATACATGTACACAGTGTATGATGAATTAGGGTAGTATGCATTCTCTCTCTCTAAACGTTAGTTGTTTTTATCTGTTGGGAATGTTGTACTCTTCTAGTCATTTTGAGATAAATCATAGATAGTCTATAGTATCTCAAACTGACTAGGAGAGTACAACATTCCCAACACATAAAAACAACTAACGTTTAAAGAGATAGAATGCATACTACCCTAATTTATTGGTTAAAACTATCAGAAATAATATCTCCTATCTGTGTTTTGGTCTATCTGTGTTTTGGTGTCCTTTATTGAACTTCTTTCCTTCCTTCCTTTCCTTTTTCTCCCCAGTCTGAGAATGGGGTTATTTTGAATAAGAAGTTAGAATTTGTATTTTAGTAATTTTAGTAAGTTTTTAATTTAGGCTTTGTAACAAGCACTGTGAAATGCTTTTATAATACTTTTGTTAGTATCTTATTGACATCTGCTTGGGATAGAACAATAAAAAATGTATCCCTGCCCATTTGGGAAAAGTCTTTGTGCATTTTATCACTCACAGTATCCAAATTTGAACAATTTAAAAATAGGTTCTTCCTTCTCCATATATACTACATAATGTTCGATTCCTTTTTGTTTTTCGTTTTCCATAAGACACATAATTACATTTGTAGTTTACTTAGAAATATTGCAAAAAAAGGAGAACTTGATGGTACCTGTATTTTTTTTCTTTTTGCAAAACTCTGTATCTTTGTTTCTAGAAAGCATACATTTGGTATGCATTCTCAGACTTGCTTTTCATTTCTGACTTTACATTTATCCCCACTACTTTTGGAAAGATAAGCAAGAATGAGTAGACATCAACAAGTAGACACCTATGTTTGTGAGATTAAAAAAGATGCTTACTTTCAGTTGAGGTCAGGAGACCTCAAATTTTGGGTTAAAAATTTTTAGTATTTTTAATGTAATGTATAATTTATGATGAACATTATTTATATAATTTTAGAATTTATCTTCTTTATGAAATTTTGAGGCAAAGTTGAAGTTATTGATTCATGGTCACTAGATGAGATATTTTTCTTAATATAGAACTTTTCCTGGAAGATCATGGCCAGTAAGAAAAAAAAAAAAAACTTAGAAAAGTACTTTGCTAAAGCTATGTTTGGAACCTAAACACTTCTATAGTATCAGAATTATATTTATTATTCTGTTCTCTCAAAATTTTATGAACATTTGGTAGACAAAAAGGGTATATGCCAAAATTATATAGCTGATATACTCTATTAGGAGTAATGTGTCTGTTTCTGATTTATTTTACTTGTGTTAATTTTTTGCATATGAAATTTATAGTTTTTATGTCATTAGTCCATCATACTTTTGAGATTAATGTACATTTATACTTAAACATAAATTTTTATATTTTAGCACATGTATTTTCTTATGTACACTTTGTGTATAAACTCTATTAAGGAGATTTTTATTTCAAGTTCTGTTTAACTAGAAATAAAATGAATTGCTAGATATTAACAATAAATAAACGTGAGTCCCAACTTTATGTTATTTTCATAATGTTAGTTAGAAAATGATCCTGTAAGATGACTGGGGGGTGTATCTCAGTAGAAAAGTGTTCACATAGCATTCACAAGTGTTTGGTTTGGTCCCTAGCAACACCAAAAAAAAAACCAAACCTGTAAGACGATGTGTTTTTTGATCATGCCTCCCTAATTTCAGAGGTGCCAGAAATCACATTAAAGTAATCATTTGGGCTTCCCGAAACTGACACTGAAGCCTAATAGCAATTTTTTGCTAAATATAAAAATCAAGTCCAAGCTTTATATCCTTATTGTGATAAATCAGTTAGGTTTTATAATTGAAACTTTGTAAGTCCCTTACTTATGTAGATATTATTTACTTGCCTGATAAAAACATATGCTATATTATTATGTATACATTTGTATATATCTCATTATACTTTATTATACCCTTATGGATTTAAAGTCAGTATTTTCTGTTTATAGTAAAGTCCATTAGGAGCTATCTGGAAACTTAGGGCTCAAATTAAAGTTAATTTTCATTCATCCATGAAATGCTAGATGTCTGTATTGTTCCAAGGCCCTGCAGATACACAGAAATATACAAAATAATCCCTCTTCTCACCAAACTTACAGTCTAGAGGGAACCTGGCCATTAAATATGTATTTAATTATGAATGTAATGAGTGTATTTTAACTCCATTTTCTTTGAGAAGACATGAGAGAACATGGGAGATCTGGAAAACTATGAGATAATGAACAGACTAATGGGGAAAATGAAGTTCAAGGGTTTTTATAGCATGGTATGACATGTGGAGAATGGTTTAGAGGGGATAATAATAGAATTAGTAGGAAAATCAATTTGGAGGCTCTTGCAGTGAACTAGATGTGAAAGATGTGTTATTAAAAAACAAAAAGATTTAAAAGCTATTCAAGTTAGAATTGTCAGGCATTTATTGATAAAAGATTCGATGGTAAGAAATGTTACACTCCGAGATGACTTTGGTTTCTAAGACTGTTACATATTAGTGCCATTTAATAAGCTATGGACATTAAAGAAAGTTGATTTGGAGAATTATCTAATAATATAGAATTCATTTATAATTTTCAGATTTTACTAAATAAACATTTCTTATTCTAAGAGTATAAGAAAACTAGAGTTTAAATAAAATAAAAGACAATCACTTTTTCAACTCTAATTTTTTTAGTTTCTTCCAGGACCGAGTTAAATGTTTGAAGATTTTGCCTTCTATTTGTGTTCATACAACAATTATATAGACTTACTCAGGGAATACTGCCAGTATACACCTTTGTAAAGTACTTTTATGACTGTGGTAAAAATGCAATGTTGGTTAAAAGTGACCGAAGGTTACATGAAATATTTTTTAAGATAAATATTGAAAGGGTTTTATTTATTTTTTAAATGTGGTACTAAGGATCAAACTCAGTGCCTCACACATGCTAGGCAAATGCTCTGCCACTGAACCACAACCCCAGCTCTTAAAATATGAAAGGATTTTAAGCTACAATTTTATTTCAAACCCTGACCAGTTTTGTTGATTGATAAATTGATTTAAAACTTTTTACTTTCAGAGGTCATCTAAGAAAGATATTGTAGTGGGAAAAAAGTAAAAAAGATACAGTGAAACTGTAAAGTGATACATTAAAGGTCAAGGGGGAAAGTCAGTAATAAAGGGGTGGGGAATATTAATTGAAAATGTAGAATAAGGAATATTATTGTAATTCTGTGAATAATTAACTTATTGCCCTAAAACAGTGAAGTCCAAGAGATAATCAGTCTGGGTAATGAACCATAGTTATTGTTTTAAAAAAGTGTTTGTATGTAACATTTTTTAAAGCAATCTGAACCTTGAGGAATTTTTATATGAATTATAACAGAAAATGAAATTCACTCATTTAAAATTTTTGTAAAGTTACCTTTTATTTTGTTTTGAAAATGGAAGTGCATTTCAATTCCAACTGAACATATTTTAACATAGTATATTAACAAATTAATGTTTTGATAATGTTACCAGCATATCTTAATATTCAGGCATGTAGGATGAGTAACCTAAAATTAGTTTTATAACCTAAAATTAGTCTTTCAGAAACTTCACAGTCTAAAACAGATACTCATTCATATTAAATTGTTTTTAACAATAAGTACCATATTAATATATTCTTTCTATAAAAATAAGTTAAATAATTTAGATAGGGTAGGAAAAAATTATAAGGGCTTTGTTTTACTTCTTACCCTCTTTTTATGAGCAAATATGATAAAATTTAATACCTTCTTCCACCCCCTTCAGAAATTAAGGCAAAAACTTACTTGGTTTATTTTTTATTGTTGTTTTGTAAGTAATTTTCATACACAACATTTTTTTTCCACCAAAACTCCATATAAGCTAGTTGAAAAACAAATAACTGAAAAGTAATCTGTTATAGAACTGAGAAATATGTAGGTGTAATCACTTAAACTTACTCTATTGAATTTATTTTTAGTATTTTTGACATGTCATAAAAGTTTTTCCTCCATAAGACAATAGTATGAACTATATTTTAACATATTCCTCATGTTTGAACATTTAAGTCATGTATATCTTTTTCCAAGGTATTCCTTAGGATAAAGTTTAAATTGGTGGGTTGGGCTGGGGATGTGGCTGAAGCGGTGGCGTGCTTGCCTGGCATGTGTGCGGCCCGGGTTCGATCCTCAGCACCATATACAAACAGGGATGTTGTGTCCGCCGAAAACTAAAAAATAAATATTAAAAATTAAAAATAAATAAATAAATAAATTGATGGGTCAGTGGTCAACAAGTAGATGTCTTTTTTAAAAATATGTATTATGAATTTTTCCCTTTCTGAAAAAATACTGTATCACTGATCTCTCAAATAATCTATTTATGTGGCATGTTTACAAAAAATAGTTGGAGAAAATTTCATGAATTATTGTATTTAAAGCAATGTAAACTTTGCATATCATAGATATTTTTTAAAATTCTTTTTTTTTTCTTAACTTCTCAGAAAACCAAACCAACAAAACAGTAGATGCTTCTGTTAATAAAAAAGCTGCCGATAGCACATCACAGGTAAGATTTTTTCCTTCTACTTCAAAGTAAAATTCTAATTTCACAGGAGAGTGGAATTTCCATCAATGTTCTCTGATATAAAGAAAACTAATCTTAAGTCTGGTTTTTTCAAATGTTTAAATATTTTTTTCACAGTTTTTCTGTAACGTTTAATAAAGAGTTGAGTTTCTTTGCTTAGCAATTCTCTAAGAAATAATAATAATATTAATTAATAATAATCTATAATATTAATCTGTATCTGGTTGGATTATACATTTGAAAGTCAAGTTTATTTGCCTTTATATGCTGTAAATATTCAGTCTGCACCACATGTATTATTCTAGGCTCTTCTTTTTGAGAGGATCTTAGCCGACTTATCCTCAACCTGTACTACTCTTCCCCACTCAATCCCGTTTCACCACCATTGTGATTTCCTTAAAGTAATCTTTTGGGGAAAGAAAGTCTCTTGTCTTTCGGATAGCTCTTTTCCATGTTAAATCTTAATTTCTCAGCAGTGGAGTAACTACTTCTTTCTTGTATTAATAGTGTTGTTCCCAATTCTTCTATATTACTTTAGGTGTAATGAATTTATAGTGGAGTTATTAGGTTGTTGATAGATTGTCATAGGTTGTTGATAGTCATGAAGTTGTTTATTTTCTTCCTTTTAATCATTTCAAGAAAGTCATATTATTCCTAGTCTTGAGTATCAGGCACAAGTATATTATAAGAATTTTAAAACAAGGTTATAGTGATCTTTAATTATGAGTATCCTCCTTTAAAATGAAGAATTTTTGACTCAAGTTAAATATGCACAAGTGTTCACAGATCAAATAAAAACTTTAAAAAGATTTTATTTCTTATGAACTTTAGCAATCTTTGATTTTGAAGATCAAAGTGTTGTCAAATTGCATGAGGTGTTAATAAATTCATAATGGTTAATAAATACTTTCTAGAAGACATGTAGTATAGAAAATGAGAGAGTATTATTAGAAAATTATTAATCATTAACATGACTTTCCAAGGGCCACATTCCTGGTAGCTGACCAAGCTTCAGTTATGGTTGTAGGTTTCTTTAGAGAGACGTACAGTTGGTAAGCAACTAGATCTTTTGTGTTAGTTCTTTCTTCATAATTGCTAAAGTGCCCTGCTCTCTAGTCTTTCAGATATGTTCTTTATTTTGTATTTATTACCAGAATTTTTAAAAAAAGCCAATATCTGTGCTCTCAATTTTTTTTAAGTGTTGACCTTATAAGACTGACACATTATTAGCTAACTTTTTAGTTCTGAGTGGTAAAAATAATTGATAAAATCAATATTTGATGGCTTCAAACTAGAAGGTTCAGTAATGTAAGGATAGATATAAACATGGTGTCTTTTTTAGATATTTCACCTATAAAATGGAACTAATGTTATTACTTCATAGATTTAAATATGCTAATAAATGTAAGTAGAGACTATAAATATTAGAAATAAATGTTTAATAACTATAGAAAGAATTACCAGTTGTATTTCTCAGAAAGAGAATCTAGCCAGCAAACTCTCTGTAGTGCATATTTATCAGTCATATTGTGAGCAGTAAAAAAATATAGTTTGATAACTTAGATCATTAATTATAGATCTTTTTTTCTTCTTATCCTATAGAAGATTTTAATGATGTAAGATTTTCTCTGAGCACTTCTTTAGCTGTATTCCATAAATTTTTATAATGTCCCAATTTCATATCATTTATTTTCTTGTTATTTCTTTTTGGATCCTAGGTTGCTTAGCCTGTTTTTTAATTCCATGGTATTTGGAGATTTTGAAAGTATCTTTTGGCTGATTTCTCATTCAGTGTTGTTGTGTTTAGAAAATATCCTCTGTATGATTTCAGTACCTGAGTATATTAGACTGTGTTATAAAGCCCAGTGCATGGTATATATTGGTGAATGTATCATTACACTTCAAAAGAGTATGTATTTTGCTGTTGGGTATAGTGGTATAGTTCTATAAATATCTATAAAATAGTGTGGTTGATAATGTACTTTGGATTTTCTATATGTTTACTGGATTACTTTGTTTTGGTGTAATGTTTTTTTCTCCCCTCTTTTACCAAGAGTGGTATATTAGTCTCCAACATGACTATGAGTGTTTCTTTTTTCCTTGTAATTTTGTCAGTTTTGCTTCATACGTTTTGATGCTCTATTAAAACTATATGGTTTTCTATAATGTATAATATATAATCATGTTATACCTTCCTGAAACATTGTCCCTTTTATCATTATAAAGTTTTCTACTTCATATTAATAGGCACAGCAGTATTTTTGTGCTTACTATATGCTTGTTATTTTTTTATCAGCCTTTTACATATTGACTCATTTGTATCTTTATATTTTAAAGTGAATTCCTACAAGACAAAAAATTAGTTATTTTCTGGTTCCTTGCTGTGTTAACCCTTCTGACAGTGTCTGCATTTTGATAGGATTATTTAGTCCGTTTATACTTAATGTAAATATGGATATATTTATGCTTAAGTCTCCTATTTTGCTGTTTGTTTTTAAGTTTTCCATTTGTACCTTCTTTCCTGCTTTATTTAAGTTTTTTATCTTCATTCCTCTATTGACTTTGTACTATATGTTTTGGTTTTTTAAAAGAGGGGTTAAGAATCCTGACTCAGTAACTATCTATGTTGTCCTACCCTCCATTTTTTTTGGTCACTGTCATATGATTTTTAAAGGTGGATTTTTTTGTTTGTTTGTTTCGGTCTTAATTATAATTTCTAATGATTTTGGACAATAGGTCGACCTTTGTCAAATTGGTCAAAATGGCATAACATACCATATCATACCTCTTTTTTTTTTTCCAGTTTAAAAGGATAATGAAAGAATTAGAAGAGAGTCTTTGATCCTGCCTTAGTCCAAAGTCTTTAGTTTCTCTTTTAATCCACTAGATAATATAATCTTGTATTCAAATTGTCTTCACCTCTAGAATACAATAAGCTTGAATTGCAGGTGTTTTATAATTTGTTCCTTAAGGAACATATGTGGATATGTGTGTCGATGTGCGGGGAGTATGTGTATATATATATCAATAGATTCATTCATGCATATATGATATTTGTGTAAAGTATGTATATTGTAGTATATGTACATGTATGTGTGTGTGTGTATATATATATCACAACATACATACATATACATACATATCTCATTAACATAGATACAACTTAGAAAGTCTTCCACTATTGAAAAGGGGAAAGAAAATTTTTAAATTATTTCTAGTCTGGTTCTTTGAATTTTTTCTTTTGAAAATGAAAATAGAATCATTGACTTTGAAATTCATGACAAGATCAAAAACTATAATGCACATAGATTTTTCAAGGTATCCATTTTTTTGAACCCTTATTTAATATAAACCTTACATTGTAGGTTTATATTAAGCATTAAGTGATTGATTTATTTTTAAAAAATTGAGTTTCTTCTCTGAAAGCATGATACTAAAAAGGGCATACAGCTGTGCACAATACCATGCAATCATGTTCTCAGGTAGTTTATAGAAAGACTGTAATGGCATGGATAGATATTACATGATTAGAGTTACAATTTCTGTTTTTTAGAGGGGAAAACAGATTTCAATTAGATTCTTTCTGTAACTTGATGCTTTTAATAATTGGCTTTGGTGTTTTGTTAAATTAATAATTGGTGATTTGCAGTAGAATTGATCATTTTGGATGTCAGAAAATGGTTTATATTTAATACTTAATACTTTAATATTTAATTTAATACTTAGTACTTAAAGCATTTAATTACTTTAAAGGTCTCTGCAGTGGACAGCTTCATTTTTTAAAAAAACTTCTGGAATTTTTTTTGTAAATTATATGGTAAGAGTTTAACTCATGACTACACTGGGACATATCTATGACAAACTGTTTTTCTTGAGGTAAAGCCATTTAAGGACCCATATTGAACCAGACAACTCCTTATCACTCTTTCTCTTCATTATTACTACATTTTTCCTATATACCTGCCAGTTTCCTTTGAGAAATGCAGTTTTATTTTTCAGAGTGGAAAAGCCACTGGCAATGATTCAAGTGGTGTCATTGATCTCACAATGGATGATGAAGAGACTGGAGCTTTACAAGGTACTTCAATAGTAATATTAGTGAAGAATGCCTTTTTCCTCCTGTTATATATTTTTTCCTCCTGTTATACTAATATTCTATGAAGACATATCTCTATTTTTTCCTCCTGTTACACTAATATTCTGTGAAGACATATCTCTCCAACATTATGTTTGGTGTATTTGTATCCCTTTGAGAATGAGAGTTTTAAAAATTGAGTTAAAAATTAGAAATCAAATTTTGAATGAATATGAACAAGGCCTAGAGGAAAATAACATCTAGCAGTGTATTTAATTTATTAGCACCTCTGTATTTGTATCTGTTATTTCACTTGATCCTTGCAATAACCTAGTCATACTCATTTTAGAGTTGAAAGAATTCATTGGACTTAGGACAAGCCACATTCACATCCAAAATCCTTAATAATTATAATATTATAATGACTTATGATATTTAGGAACTAAATTGGATATATATTAAAGCATATTTCCTGTTATTTTTTTGAAGTGTTAATAGATGTTCTATAAATAAAATGATTCATGGTTAAAAAAGCTTGGGAAATGCTGAATTAATGGGTCTTTTCCTTAACGTAAACTTCTTTAAGTCTTTACTTAGCTAACTTAGAATATAAATTTTAATTCATGATATAAAAGTATTTCTCAAACTTGTAGAAAATAATTTGGTTCACAGATATTTCTGTAAAACTCTGGTGATTTGAATGCATGTGGAAAATCTAGTAAGATCAGATGCTAAGTTAATTATTATTACCTTAAAGAAGTGAAACTTTTAAAAAAACCTGAGTCATATTTTAGGGAATAAGATACTTTACTTGGTTTTAGAGAAGTAAAATTAAATAGCTATACAGTTGAGTATATGACAACAAAGTTACTTTTTCTTATAAAACTGAAGAACAGTTGAAATTGAAATAAAACCATTCTTTCATCATGGTTGACTGCATACCAGTACAATCTTTTTGTTAGAGTTTCAAATTATCTGTATTGCTTTCACTTTTTTTTTTTTTAATGGACAGATTTGACTATAATGAATCTGTAGAGGACAAAAATAAATGTAGGCTATTTTGAGATGATACAGGTAGGGCTGATTATAGATTAAAATATAAAATAAGCAAAGTTTGTTTTAGTGCTCTTGCATTTCACTTTCTAACATCCATTGCTTCCTGGGGTCCCTTTGCATTGTTCTGCCTTTAGGTATGTCTTGAATTCCCCCATTCTAAAATACATTATTCTCCTGTAACATTAAAGTATCAGTTGCTAAAGCCTTAAATTTTATTTAGAGTCAGGATAGACAAGGATCATTTTATATAGAAAGGCTTTTAGCTTGTACTCCTCATATTACATTATATAGTGGATTCCTATTCTTAAGAAACTTGTCTGAGGTGCAGACATTTATTTTCTAGGATATTGAGACCTTTTTTGGAAACTAGATATTGTGTACGTATTTTATTTTAAAGACCGGATAGTGATGATAAGCCTCCATTTGTATTGACAAACAGAAGAACCTAAACAACCTTGAGCAATTGGAATTCAAAGTCATACTGACAAACCCATCACTTTATAGTATTTGTTTAGGAAAATTTCCTTGATACAGGTATGTATGTACATAGATAAGTATTCTTGCAATGAAATTATTCTGGTTGACATGATAACTATTGAATCCAGAAGATACTTCCACTAAAATAATAAAACAAACCAACTTCTTAAAAATGTGAGGTAGAATTGCTTTCAGAAGCAATAGTGAATTATTTAAATAGCTCCTGACTTGGCTTTCAAATCCTCAAAAATACACATAATTAAAAAATAAAGAAGTCGCCGGGCCCAGTGGAGCATGCTTGTAATCCCAGCAGCTCAGGAGGCTAAGACAGGAGGATCACAAGTTCAAAGCTTCAGCAAAAGTGAGTCACTAAGGAACTCACTGAGACCCTGTTTCTGATTTAAAAAAAAAAAAAAATAGGGCTGGGAATGTGGCTCAGTGGTTGAGTACCCCTGAGTTCAATCCTTGGTACCAAAAAAAGGGGGGGGGGGAGTCGTTCTTGGAGAAGTGGGTAAACGTGACATTCCAATGGAAAATGAAAATTAAAACTCATCAATAAAGGAAAGTTATGTATTTTCTAATTTTTCTATCATTATTCCTAACGTGTCATTTTTAATTAACAGACCCCAAAAAGCTAAATCACACTCCTGTGTCAGCCATGGGTTCTTCTCAGCCTATGTCTCGACCATTGCAACCCATACAACCAGCACCACCTCTTCAGGCATCAGGGGTGCCAACAAGTGGACCATCTCAAACAACAATACACTTACTACCTACAGGTAAATTTGCTGAATCACTGAGCAGAACCTGTAGTTTTGCCTATAGAGAAGTATGACCATGGAATTGAGATATGAAAGATTACATAGAAAATTAAGAATAATTTTCACTGTTATTTTGAAGGTGATATATGTCTTTTTTAATACAGTGTAATTTAGTGTTGCTGACTGTCTCAAGTAACAGTACTGGCAGAGAGTGATTATAAAGAGGACTTAATCTATATATCTTTGTCATTTGCCACTTTAAAGAACATGGATGACATAGTTTCTCTGGAAGAAGGCCCAGTTATAATAATTATGTTCTGAGTAAATCCAAGATATGATCATTGACTTCTCAAGCAAGAATTTTTTTGAGTGGTTCTTAACTTAAACTCTTCTCACACACCATCAGGACTTATATGCTAATATTCTACTTTCTGCAGTTCAAGAAACTATAAATCAGACATTTTCAAGATACATTCTGTGTCACCTTACACTGTTCAGAAGCCAGTCAAGACAATTTATCTCCTTTTAATAAGTCTATTGCTTGGAAATTTATCTGCAAAGTACTTATTACAATTGCTTACTAAGGAAAACATTGAGTGAAAATGGGATTTTATCCAATGAAATTTATACTTAGAATACCTGAATAATTTGTAGGAAAAGGGATATTTTCTAGAGATTTAACAAACCCATTCATTAACTAATCTTTGAATTATGAAATTATTTTTGATATAGTAAGTACAGTGTGGTTTAGTGTTATTACTGTGTAGATTTCAGAATTGTAGATGCTTAACGAGAATTTCCCATCAGTTAAACTACATTTTACCTTTTTAGCCTTGCTTATTGACTTACAGAAAACAGTGAGTGCTTATGTAAGACTTTATTTCTGGTGAAGTTTTATATTGGTTCTCATATTTAAATACCACTGTTTTATCTAAAGAGGCAGTTATTATTAATTCAACCTTAAAAGCTGGTAAGTTACCTGTGTTTCTACGTTTATACAAAATTTTAACTGTTACCCAATTTAGATATTTTAGAAGGAAATGTCATTATGCAAATACATAGACAGCATAGATAATGAAAAGAGAAGTCTTCCTTATATTATTTAGTTTCTTTTTTTTGAAAGTTCACATTGAAAGTTGAAGATATGTAAAGACCAAGGGGTCTTCACCTGTTTTTTGTTTGTTTGTTTGCGCGTGCATACGTGTGTGTGTGTGTGTGTGTGTGTGTGTGTGTGTGTGTATGTATTTGTATTTGTGTTTTATTTTTGGCTGACTGGAAATCAAACCCAGCACTTTATGTATGCTATGCAATACTCACTCTACCATGAGCTTCATGTTAGCCCAAGTTGTCTTAGTAAGAAAACCTTTCTTTTTTTATGTGTAATTCTTCTTCAAACTTATTGAATTATGAAACCCATTTTTTGATGTGAAAGTAGATTTTGTGATGTTTTGTTACTACATGATCATTTCTAAAATGTGATTCTAATTCACAGAGTTATTACCAAGAAAATGTTAACTTCAGAATCACTATTTTGTCAGGCTAGTGACAGGTATCTGTAGTCCCAGCTCTCAGTGAGACTGAGGCAAGAGAATCACTTCAGTCCAGGTGTTTGAGGTCATCCTAGACAAAATAGTGAAACCCTGAGACACCCTATCTTTTAAATAGAACACATTATTGTATTTCCGTTGTGTGAGTGAACTGAGACTCATTTTTTGATAACTGTCTGTTAACATTACTCAAGGTGTGTTAACGTTCTCTTGAGGTGGGGTTACCGGAGAAAAGGAAGAAGAAAATGTGAATGTAATAGCTGGCCAAAAACATAGGTTTGTTCACTTGATAAAAATAAAAATATGAATTACAATAGCAAGCACTTTGATGAACTGAAATATAAAGATATTCTTTTAGATCTATACCTCCTTGTTAGAAGACACTATAGGGCCTGTAATTTTAGGGAATACTTTAGTATTGAGGAGGGACAAATTATTCTTTAAAGACATTCCCATAGCAAAACATATTCTTAATCTAGTTCTATTATGTAGTCAAACCAAAGAGTGAAATTGAGTTGTTCTCTAAAGCTTGGATTTTAATGTTACACTTAATTTTGGTTGGCTTTATCACTTTTGCCTTGCAAGTTCATAAAGGACACTTTTATCTCTATTTATCTTATAGTTTTTTACATTTTATATAGAGATAATTATCATGTAATACAGTTTGCTTAACAGAATATGCTGCATTCTTAATATCTTCTTTCCCTTCCATTAGCTCCAACCACCGTGAATGTAACACATCGTCCAATAACTCAGGTGACTACAAGACTCCCTGTACCAAGAGCTCCTGGAAACCATCAGGTGGTTTATACAACTCTCCCAGCACCACCACCTCAGGCTCCCCTCCGAGGAACTGTTATGCAGGCTCCTGCCGTTCGTCAGGTCAACCCTCAAAACAGTAAGTCTCTTTTCTTGTATATGGCTCTGAAGTTTATGTAGTTCCCTTTTCCACATTTAGTTGGAGTGGCTTATATTGATTGACATTAGATTTTGCAAAAAGTGTGTATAATATCATAATAAAATAATTATTATAAGTTCAAAACATCTGTTGTACAACATAGTTCTATAGTATAATTGATAACTATGTATTTATTGTATACTTGAAAATTGGTGGTAGAAATTAAGTATTTGAGGGTAATGCATATTAATTAGCTTGATTTAACTATTCCACACTGTATACATATTTCAAAACATACCACACACCACAAGTATACAGTTTTTCAATTAAAAATTTTTTAAGTGGCCAAAAAAAAATTATTACTAATGTACTTTTTTATCCTTAGGAATTCACCAGAGAAGGTTGGATATGTACACTATATGATTTGTGCTATGTGTGTTGTTTTCAATTTGACGTCACTTATTTATTGCCTATATCTTTATATAGTGCCTTATTTGATGTATAGCTATACTCCATTCTGTTAAAGAAACATTAGTCCCTAATTAAAGTGGATATGTTCAATTTTGGTTTAGTCCAGATGATTGAAATCATTGTAAAAGATAGATTCTATTGAGAAACTCTCTAAAGTACAAAGGTGCTTGAGAAATAAAAGAAGGGAAAATAAGGAAACTTTTACTTTCCTATACATATGTTATATATTACTGATATATATAACTATGTATATAATTTACAAATTATAGTAACTATATTTATTATATATTATATTAAAAATACTTTATATGTTTTAGTAGTAGAATATAGCATACGAATTCAAGTTGTATAAGAGGTATATTTAAAGTTTAAAGAAAAATAATAAAGTAAATTACCTATAAACTTACTAGATTATGAAATAAGTTTAACCAGTAACCTATAGGCCCTCCAGTATGCCTTTCCCTATTGTATCCTTGCTTTTTCTCTTGGTCATTCTGCTTTAAAGGTTTTGTCACCAATATAGTTATCCATATAATAAATACACACTTGTATACATACATAAATACATACATATGTGTGTGTGTATGTGTGTATGAAACTTTTGAAAAATTTAATAGCAAAGGTAAATATAGGTGTTTAAAGAAACTATAATAATGTCATTATTATATATGGTAGCTATGAGAGTCACTTTTTCATTGTCTGGCTTTAACTTTCTCAAGTTGTTAAGAGCCTTCTCTGGGAAAATCAGTTGCATAAAAATGAGGTTTGGGAAACTAGATTCACCAGGGCACCTTCTGGCAGAACTATGATATGAGCCAGCTACTGAATATATGACTGAAATATGATTGAGACAGTATATGTCTCTGTTTTGTACTTCTGTTGCCCTGGGGTATGTCTTAGAAATGTCATTTGTGGATAAAATAAGTAGTTTCCTCCATTGATCTGTGGGACATGAAGAAAAAGAGAAAAACCTAATTAACACAAGGCAAGGGTGACCTTTCTTGAAGCTTTCTGTTCTAGTTAGAAATGTGAAAGAAGACAGGAATCTTTATAAAGACAACTTCAGTTTGTCTTTTGCGTCACTATTTCATTGTAGTTTGTTTGCCTTCTTCTTGTATGGCACAGAACCAGTGTTCTGGGATTTTTGTTTGTAGTCCTCCTAGTGAGAATACATGTATTTCTTTCTGTGCTGGATATCCTTTTCTTATGTCTTCTTTTCTTCTTCTTCTTCTTCTTTTTTTTTTTTTTTTTTTTCTCATATCAGTGACATATAATTCAGTGGGTACTTGAGAGGGGGGTTCCCAGAAGTTTGTATTTTTTTAATTTTATTTTTTTTAGTCTTACATGATAGCAGAATGTATTTTGACATATAATACATACATGGAATGTACATACATCAATCATATTGTCTATTCTATTCTGCTGCCCTTCCTATCCCCCCTACTCCTCCCCTCCTCTCCCATCCTTTCTCTCTATCCAATCTAATGTGACACACTTTTTTTTCTTTTTCTCATTACAACATCATAAATGTATTCTGTATAACAATGAGGTTCTCCTTCCAACTTCCATGCAACTCCCCTTCTCCCTATTTTTCCCTCTCACCTCTCTTCCCTATTTAGTGGTAGTCTTCTTCTCGTGCTCTTCCTCCCTATCCCATTTTGAATCACCCCCTTATATCAGAGAAGACATTCGGCATTTGTTTTTTAGGGATTGGCTAACTTCACTTAGCATAATCTGCTCTAGTGCCATCCATTTCCCTGCAAATGCCATGATTTTGATATTTTTTAGTGCTGAGTAATATTCCATTGTGTATAAATGCAACATTTTTTTTTTATCCATTCAGCTGTTGAAGGGCACCTAGGTTGGTTCCACAATCTAGCTATTGTGAATTGTGCTGCTATGAACATTGATGTAGCTGTGTCCCTGTAGCATGCTCTTTTTAAGTCTTTTGGGTATAGTCCGAGAATGGGAATAGCTGGGTCAAATGGTGGTTCTATTCCCAGCTTTCCAAGGAATCTCCATACTGCCCTCCAAATTGGCTGCACCAATTTGCAGTCCCACCAGCAATGTACAAGTGTACCTTTTCCCCCACATCCTCGCCAGCACTTTTTATTGTTTGAATTCATAATATTCTTATTGGAGTGAGATGGTATCTTAGAGTGGTTTTAATTTGTATTTCTCTGATTGCTAGAGATGGTGAGCATTTTTTCATATATTTGTTGATTGATTGTATGTCCTCTTCTGAAAAGTTTCTGTTGAAGTCCTTGGTCCATTTGTTGATTGGGTTATTTGCTTTTTTGTTGTTTAACTTTTTGAGTTCTTTGTATACTCTAGAGATTAGAGGTCTATCTGATGTTTGAGGGGTAAAAATTTGTTCCCAGGATGTAGGCTCCCTATTCACCTCGCATATTATTTCTCTTGTTGAGAAAAAACTTTTTAGTTTGAATTCGTCCCATTTGTTGATTCTTGGTTTTAACTCTTGTGCTATAGGTGTCTGGTTAAGAAATTTGGGGCCTGCCCCCACGTGATGAAGATTAGGACCAACTTTATCTTCTATTAGACGCAAAGTCTCTGGTCTGATTCCTAGCTCCTTGATCCATTTTGAGTTGACTTTTGTGCATGGTGAGAGAAAGGGATTCAATTTCATTTTGTTGCATATGGATTTCCAGTTCTCCCAGCACCATTTGTTGAAGATGCTATCCTTTCTCCACTGCATGATTTTAGCACCTTTGTCTAATATAAGGTAGTTGTAATTTTGTGGATTTGTCTCTGTGTCTTCTATTTTGTACCATTGGTCTACCAGCCTATTTTGGTGCCAGTACCATGCTGTTTTTGTTACTATTGCTCTATAGTATAGTTTAAAATCTGGTATCGTGATACCACCAATTTCATTCTTCCTGCTTAGAATTATTTTAGCTATTCTGGGTCTCTTGTTTTTCCAGATGAATTTCATGATTGCTTTTTCTATTTCTGCAAGGAATGTCATTGGGATTTTGATGGGAATTACATTGAATCTGTAAAGTGCTTTTGGTGGTATGGCCATCTTAATAATATTAATTCTACCAATCCATGAGCAAGGTAAATCCTTCCATCTTCTAAGGTCTTCTTCTATTTCTTTCTTCAGGGTTCTGTAGTTTTCATTGTATAGCTCTTTCACCTCTTTTGTTAAGTTGATTCCCAGGTATTTTAATTTTTTTTAGGATATTGTGAATGGAGTAGTTGTCCTCATTTCCATTTCAGAGAATTTGTCACTGATATACAGGAATGCCTTTGATTTATTGGTATTGATTTTATATCCTGTCACTTTGCTGAATTCATTTACTAGTTCTAGAAGTTTCTTGGTTGAATTTTTTGGGTTTGCTAGGTATAGGATCATGTCATCAGCAAATAGTGCTAATTTAAGTTCTTCTTTTCCTATATTTATGCCATTAATTTCTTTCGTCTAATTGCTCTGGCTAGTGTTTCAAGAACTATGTTGAATAGAAGTGGTGAGAGAGGAGGGCATCTCTGTTTTGTTCCAGATTTTAAAGGGAATGACTTCAATTTTTCTCCATTTAGAATGATGCTGGCCTGAGGCTTAGCGAATATAGCTTTTACCATTTTGAGGTGATTTCCTGTTATCCCTAATTTTTCTAGAGTTTTGAACATAAAGGCATGCTGTATTTTGTCGAATGCTTTTTCTGCATCTATCGAGATGATCATATAGTTCTTATCTTTAAGTCTATTGATGTGGTGAATTACATTTATTGATTTCCGTATATTGAACCAGCCTTACATCCCAGGTATGAATCCCACTTGATCATGGTGCACGATCTTTTTGATATATTTTTGTATCCGATTTGCCAGAATTTTATTGAGGATTTTTGCATCTAAATTCATTAGGGATATTGATCTGAAGTTTTCTTTCTTTGAAGTGTCTTTATCTGGTTTTGGAATCAGGGTGATATTGGCCTCATAGAATGAATTTGGAAGTACTCCCTCTTTTTCTATATCCTGAAATAGATTGTAGAGAATTGGTATTAGTTCTTCTTTAAAGCTCTTGTAAAACTCTGCTGTATATTCGTCTGGTCCTGGTAAAAGGTTGGTAGTCTTTTGATGGCTGCTTTTATTTCCTCACTTGATATTGGTCTATTTAGGTTATTTATATCATCCTGACTCAATCTGGGTAGCTCATATGCCTTAAGGAATTTATCGATGCCTTCACTATCCTCTATTTTATTAGAGTATAGGGTTTCAAAATAATTTCTAATTATCTTCTTTTTTTGTGTGTATTTTTTGAGTGCTTGCATATTATGAAGATTTCCTCATGTTTAACTGATAGTTTGGCCAAGTATAAACTTCTAGTTTGGAATTTTTTTTTTCTGCATTCTAAAAATATTGTTTCACCAACATCAAGTGTTAAATCAGTGTTCTACTAAATTTACAGAATTCTGATGTTATTCCTTAATTTTTTTTTTTTTTTATAGGTGTTACAGTTCGAGTGCCTCAAACAACCACATATGTTGTTAACAATGGATTAACTCTGGGATCAGCAGGTCCTCAGCTCACAGTGCATCACCGACCACCACAAGTGCATACTGTAAATGTTGATGCTTGGCTTTATAAAATTCTCAACTATACAGCTGTTAAATATTATTGTAGCTAGAATTTTTTCTTTCAAGTAGT
This sequence comes from Callospermophilus lateralis, assembly GCF_048772815.1. Lineage (NCBI taxonomy): Eukaryota > Metazoa > Chordata > Mammalia > Rodentia > Sciuridae > Callospermophilus > Callospermophilus lateralis. The sequence goes on from NC_135308.1 coordinate 82,852,561, forward strand.
AATACTAAAGGGAAATGACAGGTCTTTCTGCTCTTCCAGTAGGAGTTTATTTAAGAAAGTTGGTCTTACCATTATGAATAAATGTTCTAAGGGTAATGATCATTGAGTTTGCTTATGGCATGCAAATGGTATTTTTAATTTTTTTATGTTCTAACTTTATTCTTTCCCTCAAAATCTTATATCAGTCCTAACTACTATATTATTATTAATTTATTGTTTTAAATAATCCACTGGTTTAGGAAATTCATTTGTTAAGGCGGAGAAAACCAAAGCTTTATCATTAGATTTAACCTCTAAAACAGTGTCACATCATTCTGTGACATGAATATGATAGCATTGATTGGAATGGAATATCATGAAAATTGGTATGCTTGCTTTATGAGATGAAGACAACAGATTGGGTTTGATATTACTTATTTCCTAGGAGAACATCTCTTTTTAAATACTAACAATAATGCCTAGCATTTATGAGTGTTTAATGTATTCCCTGCATTGTTAGTATACTTAGTCCTAATCCAGGAGTTCTTTGGGACCGCTATCTAAAGGACTTTTAAAATTTTTTTGTTATAGTCAGGTGTGGTAGTGCACGCCATAATTCCAGTGGCTCCAGGGGCTGAGGCAGGAGTATTGCAAGTTCAAAGCCAGCCTTAGCAAAAGCAAGGTGCTAAGCAACTCAGTGAGACCCTGTTTCTAAAATATGGCTGAGGATGTGGGTCTGTGGTTGAATGCCCCTGAGTTTAATCCCCAGTATTCCCCTCTTCCTCCCCTTTTTTGTTATAGATGTGGCCCATGTTCACCAAGTTTGTTAACCAACTTAAGGTCATACCTCCTAGAGATCCATGAATCTAGCTCTATAGTCTTTGTTCTATAGTCTTTTAGTAATGATTTTTATTATTTCACTGTAATGGAAAAAGTAATATCAGTGGAGCATTCAATATATGTTAGGTACTTTATGAAATACTTCACATGTATTATTTAATCTTCACAGTCCTATGAGGAATAAAATTATTATTCTCCTTTTGGGAAGAAAATGGTGTGCTGTGTCACAAGTTGTTAAATGATTGCTCAGTATCATTACTTAAGCTAGTCAGAGCCAGAACCAGACATGGCCTAATCTTAGTACCTCTAGAGTATATTCACAGTACTTCAACTCTGGCTGTATTTGGGTATGTGACAAATAGGTTATTTCTATTTTTTGCAGTTACAAATAAGTTTTCATCAAATATTCCTTTAAAAAAACACAGCAAAAATGTCATTTATAGTATTCTTTGCAAATTTTATAACCCATCAGAGCTTTTTACAATTAAAAAAAATTTTAAGTGAATAATTTCTTGTGTATTATCTTAAAATGAACTGTATCTCGCCAGAGAAATAGACATTTCTTTTAATTTTAATGCAATTTTTAAAATACTTTTGAGATAGCTGTTTTCAAACATATATGAAAGAAAAAACAGAATAACCATTCCTTCAGTACTGATAACCCTATTTTGACAGTTATCAGCACATGACCAACTTTATTTCATCCATATTGCCACCCATCTGTTTATACTCAGGCATATGCTCAATTATTTTTGAGCAAAGCACTGATGTTATATGTTTCTGTAAAACTTCAGTTAAAACCTCTACTGCAGGAGCTGGGGTTGTAGCTCACTGGTAGAGCACTTGCCTAGCATGTGAGGCACTGGTTTGATCCTCAGCACCACATAAAAATAAATAAAATTAAGATATTGTGTCCTTCTGTGACTTAAAAATAATTCAAAACAAAACAAAACTCCACTGCAGTGGCAAAAATAAATACTTATTTGACTTAACTAGTTGTGAGGTCTGAGCAGATTCAGAATCATAAAAGTTGATTTTATAGGCCATTTCAGCTATTATCAAACACGTAAAACTCTGTGATCCCTCCAGTCAAAGGCTAGCTATATGTTTATTTAATGGTTTTTACTGAAGTGATTTAAGTCGCTTTAGGAAAAGAGAGAACTTTAGAGGAAATATAGCAACTTAACCAATACTCATATCAATTCTACTTCAGTTTTTCGTGTATTAGTTAGCATATTTTTTATGCATTCTTACTGTATGCACATCACAGTACTAAGCTTTGCATGGAGTTATATTTTTTCATATACATTAGTAACTGACTGTACATATTAATAGGATTTAGTATGATATTTCCATACATGGATATACATGTACCGATCAAATTCACCTTCCCTTTTAAGTCTAGGTTTATTTCGATTACAATCTTTGTTATTCTTTCCTTTAAATTTGGGTTTTGGTTTGTTCTTGCTTTCTGAGCCCTTGAGATATATCATTAGGTTGTTTTAAAGAAATCTTTCTATTTTTTTGATGTAGGCATTCATTGTTATAAACTTACCTCAGTACTACTATTGCTGCATTCCATAGTTTTGATGTATTTCCATGTTCATTTGCAGTGAGAAATCCTGACACAGTGGCTCATTGTTGGTTCAAAAGTGTGTTGTTCAGTTGTTAATTGATTGGTATGCTTTCTAAAATGTCCTTTGTTGTTGACTTCTGGTTTTATTCCATTGTTATCAGAAAAGATAAAAGGCTATGGTTTCAGTTTTTTATGTTTGTTAAGACTTTTTTTTTCTTTTTGGTGTCCTGATTGATATGTTGTCTAGTCTAGAGAAAGTTTTATAGGCTGATGGCAATGATTGTATTCCATAGGTATTATATGAAATAGTTTCTAGGCATATGTTAAGTCTCTTTGATCTGTAGTAGAGTTTTAACTTTGTTTTGTTGACTTTTCTGTCTGGATGGCCTCTCCATTGATGAAAGTGCAATGTGAGCATTCCTATTATTGAATTGGAATCTATCTATTCTTGTAGGTCAAAAAGGCTTTTTTTATTTATAAAATTGAATGCTCTGACATTAGGTACATATAGATCTATAATTTTTATGTTATCTCTTACTGAATCGATCCCTTGAACATTATATAGTGACCTTCTTCATCTCTTTAGTTTTTGTCTTTTTAAAGTCTTATTTTGTCAAATAGAAGTATAACTATTCCTGCTAGCTTGGGTTTCCATTTCTATCTTTTATTTCAGTTTGTATGTGTCTTTACTGGTAAAGCAACTTTCTGGTAGACAGCATATTGTGGGTTTTGGCATTTTATCCATTTAAGCAGTATAAATCTTTTATTTTGAGATTTTAGTTTACATTCAATAATTATTATTGGTAATAATAATATTGCTATTATTGATTATATTCTAATTATTTTTCTTCCTTATTCATCTTTGTGGTTTGATAGTATACTGTATTGAAAATGTTTTATTCTTTAATGTTTCTCCTTTGTGTTTCTCCTCCTCTAGTGGGATTTACATTTTCATATGCTTTTATGATGGTAATAATCTTTCACTATTGGATATAAGACTCCCTTAAAATATGTTTTTGTCAGGCTGTTGTGAATTCCTTCCAATTTTTGCTTGTCTCAAGGCCTTTATTCTTCATTCTGAAGGATAGGTTTGCTAGGTCTAGTAATCTTGCTTAGAAGTAATTTTCTTTCAGGGCTTGGATTGCATTATTCCATTCCTTCCTAGACATCCTGGTTTCTGTTAACAAATCTGCTATTAGTTCAGTGGGGATACCCTTAAGTATGACTTGGAGTTTCTCTTGAGAATTTTAGAATACTTTATCTTATACTTTAGACAGCTTGACTCTATGAGGCATATATTTGTTTGTTTTGTGGTACTGGGGATTGACCCCCTGGGCCTCATGCATGCTAGCAGGCACTCTACCACTTAGCCACATCACTAGCCTGCCATGGAAATATAAAAAGATCTTATTAGATCTTTAGTATTTAATATTTAGTTTATTCAATTATTCACATAACAAAATGGTGCTGGGAATTTAACTTGCAGCCCCCTTCTTGTTAAGTATGCTCCGAGCTACACCCCAGCCTTAACTATATATAACATTTGTTAAGTGAATTTCAATTAAGGAAATTAATTGTTTGTTATGTGACTTCCAATATAAAGTCAGTGAACCAATGATATGTTCCACTTCGAGGAAAAAAAAAATCACTTATACACCTTTTTTTCTGGTTCTCAACTAAATCCTTTTTGAAGAAATTATTCTCATTGTTACCTAACACCCAGATATAACAATAATATTTACAATAATGACATTGTTCCAGTGTTAGATATTATCTGTCAAGAGGGTTTTTTAAAGTTAGTATCCTGCTTTTTCATTATGTGGCCTTAACCTACCTTCCCAAATTTTTATTTATCTATCTATCTATCTATCTATCTATTTCCATTCACATAACCTATGGCTAAGAAAAAGGTTTTCTGGCCTGTAAATCCTCTCACTTTAGTATCCCCATGCCTTTGCTTATGCTTTACCTATTGACTGAAACGTACATAACTATTTCTGCATCTCTTTAAGTCCTATTTTTCATGGTTCAATTTAAATATCACCAATCACCAATTGCAAGCTGACCAAGGACATAATATGCATTCAACGTTAAATATACTTATTTATAAGAATACAATACTGTCTTTATTGGCAAAACAGCTTCAAAATGAAAATATAATGTGTACTTCAATTTCATATGATAAACTTTCAAACATGATTTTAAAGAATGTTATTATGTTCAAGTGAGAATCTATAGAATAGTTACTTAAATCAGATATTAATTTTTTAGAAGTATATGATTTCTACTTTTACAGTGTCTCTTTTTCTTTTGTTACTGGAGATTGAAACCCAGGGGCACTTAACCACTGAGCCACATCCCCAGCTCCCCCTTTTTTTTTTGTATTTTATTAAGAGACAAGTTCTCACTGAGTTGCTTAGGACCTCACTAAGTTGCTGAGGCTGGCTTTGAACTTGCAATCCTCCTGCCTCAGCCTCTCGAGCTACTGAGATTACAGGCATGTGGCACTGTGTCTGGCTTACTGTCTCTTAAAAAATGATATTCTATCAGCAAGAGCATTTTATTAAGAAAAACTTCAATATTTTAGGTCTCAGGAGTATTAGTAGAAGTACCCTTAACACCATTGTTTTGGGCATGATTGGTTACAAAATACCAAATAGAACTTTTGAAACTTAGTGTGGTATCCCACACCAATTTATGTAAAATGATCACTCTATATGTAATCTTTAGGGTGTCTTAATTCTAGCATTCTATAATAATTCTTTCTGTGATCACTGTAAAGAATGTGATTTTTCTTTTGTTAGGAGCCCCCACGCCCTGTGCACCCTGCACCCTTACCAGAAGCTCCACAACCACAGCGTCTGCCCCCAGAAGCTGCCAGCACCTCTCTGCCTCAGAAGCCACACTTGAAGTTAGCACGAGTTCAGAGTCAAAATGGCATTGTACTGTCATGGAGTGTCTTGGAGGTAGATCGAAGCTGTGCTACTGTGGAAAGTTACCATCTCTATGCTTACCACGAGGAACCCAGTGCCACTGTGCCCTCACAATGGAAAAAGATTGGGGAAGTAAAGGCACTTCCCTTGCCAATGGCTTGTACTCTCACCCAGTTTGTTTCTGGCAGCAAATACTATTTTGCAGTACGAGCCAAGGATATTTATGGACGTTTTGGACCTTTTTGTGATCCTCAGTCAACGGATGTGATCTCTTCTTCCCAGAGCAATTAAACCTTGGAGCCTTTATCTTTTCCTCTTTTAAAAGTTTCACCTTTTGGTCTTGTTTTTAATCTTGTGCATGATACCTAATGTAAAATCCACATTGTGCAAGATTTCTTGGACAGATGTGTGTATACACTACATTTGTTTATAACCAGAAGTAAAATAAACTCAGCCCATAAAGCAAGAATCTTCTCCCAGACAATTCAGCTTCAGGGTTTTGAAATGTATATGTGTGTACCTTGCTTTAGTTTTGAGGCTAGGAACGTGTGTGTGACTTTTTTTTTTTTTTTTTTTTTTTTGGCGGGGGTGGGGGCTTCATTTTGTTTCTGTGTTTATTGCAGTGGAAACTCCCATTTTTGTTCTCACATTTACCTCTGTTTCGTATGAAGTAGGTTAAATATCTGCAAGGAATCTATAGTATCAGAGTTAAGTGATTTAAACTAAATCTAAACAAAACCCAAAGAAATAAAAAGCAAAATGACTAGTTTAAAATAGGTTAATTTGAACACAGGAAAGAATTTGTACATTTTTTGTTTCTTAAGTTGTTAATTAAATGAAAAACATCTGCAGTGATACCCTCCCCTTTCTTAACCTGGCTTTTATGTTTATTTTGTGCCTTACAGATTTACTATAGAAATAAACATGGCCATATGTCCACTGTTGTTACTCTTTGCTCTTAGCTTTTCAGCCTTTATTTCTCCATCATCTCCACAAAATATAGCACACACCCCCCTCAAGTAAGTTCAAACCAAGGCCTTTATATGTACATATATGTGTGTGTACACACACACACACATATAACTTTTTTTTTTTTTTCCTCTCATCTGTGGCATCATTTAACTTTAAAAACTTGACTTGCTGGTTTCTTCTAAGGGTATAGATGCTTTTGAGTCATTATTTAACTTCAAAAAATGGACCAAGAGAAAAACATTGTTTAAGAAAGTTTGCCATCAGACCTGTTTTATTATGTTGCACACTGTGTTAGACACTATGAAAGCAGTTCTAGTATACTTAACCACCCATGGTACAGTTGCCTTTCAAAGGAAATGAACAGTAAGATTCACCAAATACAATGAGCTAATATATCAAGAGGAAAGTTCCATTTCCTCTTTATTTTCATGTCATCCTTCCTGTTTTAACCTTTTGTTTTGATGGTGCCAAGTTTAATCTGATTAGCGTTTATCAGCTTTGGATAAAATTGAAAGTATTATTTTGGGTCATTCTCTATAATAATGAAATATAACATCTTATTATCTCCATTCTCTTTAAAATTAGTGAAATTCAACTTAGGTCATGAATTGTCAGTATGAGTGTCAGCTATACTGGTATCAGGTTAGTGTTTTGCGAGTAGATAGTTTTTAGAACAAGAGGTCTGGGTTGATGAGAGTGCAACTGGAAATATTTTTAAAAGTATTTATGGAGTTTGTGAAATCACTTTTCAAGTCTTCTTGTGATATTTGAATTCACATTTTTACCTTCTCAAAATAAATTGGTCATTTATTTTTCCTGGAATTAATAGGAGGGAGCTATCATTTTTATTAATATTGTTTTGTTACAACTTTGATGGCTTAAAATAGAAAGTATTATAGTTGTAAAGAAATTTTCTTTAGAGACTGCACTGGTCATTGTACTGTCATCTTAAATATGAAGTTTGGTGATGAAGAAAGCTTATAGGTTGCCAAAATGTAAATGCTCCTAACCTTCCTTTCACTCTCAGAAAATGAGACCACAATGAGAATTAGAATTTTCCACAAGTCAAATTTGCCAACCAACTATGTAGATATTACTCATTCTAGGGCAAATGATGATGTTAATGAAGTTGCCAATGTTATGGCAATAAAGATTTCAACAGGAGGAAACTTAATTGTCTTCTAGATGTATATGAGCAACTATCTATATCTGCATGTTTATGTTTTTACCTAAAGTGGTTGCAATGTTGATGATGTGTTCAAGATCATTCCTGTCTGCAAAACAGAAAGCCCATGTTCAAAATTGTTCTTTATTGACTGGTTTTATGGTCATGAGTTTTTTGGTCAACAATTTGCTTATCCTGCCTACAAAAGGTTCCCTTGATGAATATTTGTATTTATATTTACTAATCTTATTTTAAGTTTTCATAGTATTATTAAGCAGGTGAAGAAAGCCCAGTAGAATGAAAATGTTTAATTATTTTAGCCTATATTTGGTGTTTTCTGTCAAAGAAAAGCTAAGTTCTCAAATAGTAATTCTAAAAATAGATTTACTACAGAAAATAATTTCCTAAAACTTATTTTATTCCAGATGGTGGAAGGAAGGTATAAAGAGAGATTGTAATTATTTACAGAAAAAAAAAGTATATTTATTATAAGATGGTCTCCTCAAATTAACCTGCCATGGGATTAATGTACAATAGCCACACTGGATTTACTGAAAGGGACTAAGTTAGAATGCTAGGCTTTTATTTGGGGCAGGTAAATGTTGATGAGTGCTTTTTGTTTGAGTACTTTGGAAGAGAGAATGGAGGACTCAACTAGAAATAGCTAATGATAATGAACTTTTTAGTAGCAGTTCATACTCCATGGTTATCTTTTTTATTTCATTATTTCACAAAGTATTTTAAATAAGCTCAATTATCCCATTTTGGGAATGCAAGTTTGCTACATTTTTAGCCTGACAATACTTGTATAGGTATTGCCTTATTGGAAATCCTGGAAACTTCTGATATTTCAGCCTGAAATGTAGGAATGATTATATGGCAACAGTAATGTTTATTACTCTCTACTTTGAACCTTGTCAGAGTAATTTTCACCTGTTTTAAGTGTGAGCAAACCTCTTTTTAAAATTATGTTCTTGCTAGTAAATGTATAAATGGCATACAAAGACAACATGTGTTAATTAACTTTATAAGGTATCTATATCCCTCCATTTGTCTGGACTCACTTTTTAAAATATGCAGAATACATTGTACTGTTTCACACAGTATTTAATTTTATAAGAGAAGTGGAAAGCTTTCTTCCATGAATAGTGAATATTTGTCTGGATACCATTTGCCTCACAGAGAGGTGTTTCCCACTCCCACACCCATTCCCATTGCCCTAAAATAAATACCTTGGAAAAAAGCAACCTTCAAGGAGCCTAAAATCTTACTTAGGTGCATCTCTCTGCAGAAGTCTCACAGCATTGTCTAAGTGTTAACTTAGTTTTTGTTACTTGGTTTTTTTGCTCTAAGTATTCTCCAAATTATCATTTTTGCAGCAAGGTTAGTGTCAGTATTCCATGATAGGCATTTATCTTGTTCCATGAGTTCTCCAGTACTGTAAAAAGTTAACAAAATAATATCTATGGTATCTCTCATTTATATATACTGTGATCTCAGCACAGTAGGGTACTTTAGATACCTTCCAAGTATTCTCCCTAACTTTCCTTCTTGGGCCATGTCAATATCCTCAGTATCTTATGATTTTTGTTGTTATTACTGAACTGTTTGGCCTACTTTATTCTAATTTCCAGAAAAACCATGTCCCGGTATTAGATTATTGCAAATAATTATCTAAAACCAATATATGATTGTGCTTTTTGTAACTATTTACTGGGCAAATGCTGTTTCTTGTTCATTGGTTTGGTTTGGTTTGGTTTTTCTGAGATACACACAAAACAACAACAGCCAGTAATCATCCTGAGGCATTTGTTAGTATGGCAAACTTACCTAATTCCCGAAACTCATTATCCCCTCAGCCAGTGCAAGGTGGGGGTGGGTATAGGATAATATAATACATGTTTTTATATTCTCACCCTCACATGATCTTATCATGTCAAAATAAGCTTTCTTAGTTTTTTATTTGTAGAGTCAACTAAATACCTGTCATTTACATTTAAATGCTGTTGTCTCTCTCTCTTTTTTTTTTTTTGTAAATAAGGTAACTGGGCAATCAAATACCTTTGGGGATCCTGGCTTTAGTATTTTAACAACCATTTCAAAACTATATATAAGTATAAATCCTTTTGTAGGAAGCTTGCATCCTGATTTTTGTTTATTGCAGTTGAAAGTGTAAATAATAAGACCATGTAAGACCTTCCTAATGTCTAATATTAACTGGGCTGTAGAAAGTTGCCCTGTTTTTATTAGGTTTTGAAGGTTTCTGTGTCTTTTTTTTTCTTTTTCTTTTTTTCCTTAAATGTACAATAGAGTGGCGTCTGTTTTAAGTGTTAACTGTAGTGGGGTTTTGTCCAACAAGCCTGAAATTTATACTTTGAAATAAATGACTGGGTTTTTAACATTCTGAGTACTGATTCATTCTGATTATTATCAGCCCTTGTAGTTTTTTTTCTTTTGAAAATCTCCCATCTTATTTTTTAATCACCCTGTTATACACTGCACTGTATGAATTATTCACTCAAAAGAAAATTTGCTATGCAGAATTGCTGTCAAATGGGATACAATGCTTTTAATTCGAGACAACAGTGAGGTTTGCTGTATTGTATTCCTAGCCTGTACCACAAAGACTCAACTAATGCCTATTGATGAACAGAGAAATCACCAACAGCTTCACCATCCTCTAAGGCTTTGTCATTAAGCATATTCAGCCAGGAGAACATGGGAGGAGTACAAGTTCTTAGTAGCCTGGAAGTGGCACTCATCTCAGGTTTGACTGACTAGAATTTAGGCATGTGGCACAACTGCTCAAGGAGTCTGGGAGATGTAGTCTGGTCTCTGCAGGCGTAAAAGAAGAATAATGGATTTTGGTAAACGAATAGTGGTTTTTGCTATACTATTTTGTGTTAGCTTGTACACTGAAGCCTAGTATTATGTCATATATAATGTTTCTTCTAAAGCGTTCCAAACAAGTGAATGCTTGCTAAAAAAAAAGAAAAAGAATCATTGTACAATTAAAATGACAAACTGAATTTAATATATTTTATTAAGAATAGTTCTGATGGGAAAAACAGCTAAAATAGAACCTTTGGTATCTTGTTTGCAGTGTTCTATTTCCTCATGTACCACCTTCATTTTATGTCAATTTTCAAAACTGGTTTCATGGTAATAAAATCAAAGTTATAGGCTTCTGGCATGCCCTGATGCAGAGTTGTGTTGAAACGGTTCCAATGAAAGACAGGGAGGCCACCTTGTACTGTGGGACCACTAATGGCATAGGCTGTGTACTGAGATGCTAGGTATATATCTGACACCTGCAAAGAGAGGGGAAGAGAGCATTTTAGAAAACCATTTGGGGAAAAACCTTGACTAAATGCATGGCCTTTATTTTCACTTTTCTCTTTCCAAAGTCACAATATTGGACTTTAAGATTAAAATTTCCTGTAATATACTCTTCTATATCCATTTCACTTTCAAGTATGTATTGACTGATAGAATAAATGAGGTCTACATTCTTACTGATATTCAGAATTCTACCTTCAAAACTTATTTAGAAAGCACTTAACCCCTCCATGACTCAGTTTTTTCATTTGCAAAATGAGCTAATAACCCTGTTATTTCACAGAATTTTCATGAGATTTAATGAAAGCAACGCTTAGAGCAAACCATAGACAATAAAGTCCTCAAAGTTATTATCAGGTCAGTAATTAGTTTTTAAGTAGAAGGAACTGATTATCAAAAAATGAGGTCCATGGTTCTTGCAAACACGTAACCACCAGGTAATACAGGAAAAAAAAATCCTGTGCTCAAAATGGCTATAAAAAGAATTAGGGGCTGAGACTGTAGCTCAGTGGTGTAGTAGGTTCAAGCCTCAGCACCACATAAAAATAAATAAAGGTATTGTATCCCATCTACAACTAAGTTTTTTTTTTTTTTTTTTTTTTTTTTACATTTAATAAAATTTATTTGAGAAAAGAACAATTCATGAATTGGGCAGCATTCAAAACTGGAAGTGGTTTAGAGCTCCTACTCCAGCAGAGTGAGTAGTGAGTTTTATTTTTTTTTTATTTATTTTTTTTTTAATTAATTTTTATTGTAGGTTGTTCAAAACATTACATAGTTCTTGATATATCATATTTCACACTTTGATTCAAGTGGGATATGCACTCCCATTTTTACCCCATATACAGATTGCAGAATCACTTCAGTTGCACAACCATTGATTTACATATTGCCATTTTGGTGTCTGTTGTATTCTGCCTTTCCTATCCTCTACTATCCCCCCCTCCCCCTCCCCTCCCCTCTTCTCTCTCTACCCCCTCTACTGTAATTCATTTCTCCCCCTTATATTTTTCCTCCTTTCCCCTCACTTCCTCTTGTATGTAATTTTGTATACCCCTGAGGGTCTCCTTCCATTTACATGCAATTTCCCTTCTCTCTCCCTTTCCCTCCCACCTCTCATCCCTGTTTAATGTTAATCTTCTTCTCATGCTCTTTGTCCCTACTCTGTTCTTAGCTACTCTCCTTATATCAAAGAAGACATTTGGCATTTGTTTTTAAGGGATTGGCTAGCTTCACTTAGCATAATCTGCTCTAATGCCATCCATTTCCCTCCAAATTCTATGATTTTGTCATTTCTTAATGCAGAGTAATACTCCATTGTGTATAAATGCCACATTTTTTTTATCCATTCGTCTATTGAAGGGCATCTAGGTTGGTTCCACAGTCTTGCTATTGTGAATTGTGCTGCTATGAACATGGATGTAGCAGTGTCCCTATAGTGTGCTCTTTTTAGGTCTTTAGGGAATAGACCGAGTAGGGGAATAGCTGGATCAAATGGTGGTTCCATTCCGAGCTTTCCAAGAAATCTCCATACTGCTTTCCAAATTGGCCGCACCAATTTGCAGTCCCACCAGCAATGTACAAGAGTACCCTTTTCCCCTACAACTAAGTTTTTTTTTTTTTTTTTTTTTTTTTTAAAGTGAATTGGCTTATTTTTTAGGTTTTTTTTTTTGTGTGTGTGTGTGTGCCGAGGTTTGAACCCAGGGGCACGCAGCCCCTGAACCACATCCCTAGTCCTTTTTATATTTTATTTAGAGACAGGGCCTTACTGAATTGTTTAGGGCCTCACTACATTGCTGAGGCTGGCTTTGAACTTGTGATCCTCCTCCTGAGCTGCTGGGATTACAGGCATGTGCCACCACACCCGGCAAAAGGAGAATTCTATTTTTAACATATCCTTTGACAGAATTTGAAGATGGAAGCTAGGCTGGATTCTTGCAGGCAAGACAGCAGAGGTGATTTTTTGTGGGGGGGGGGGTCTATTCTGGGACAAATATAACACTTCATTGCTCAATGTTTGCAAATACTATGAAATACAAACATTTGTTGGGGCTTCATGGGTGCCTGGCTCTCTACATTCCTCCCCCACTACCACCACTACCTTTTTTTTTTTTTTTTTTTTTAGTTACACAAAAATTGAGCATCAAGACCAAACCTTTCAATCCTCACGTAGTAAAAGAAGGTTGAGCTGGAACTCAACTACTAAATGCATTTCCTGTTGAAGAATTAGGCAGATAGAAAAATAAATGTGTAAACAATACCAGCAGTCGAATGATTTTCTAAGCCAATGAAGAATAGTTCACTCTTTAAAAAAAGTAAAAGTTTTCTTCCACAATTTAGGACAGGTGACGCAAGTGAAAAGACAACATATAGAAGCTAAAAGTACAAAAAGATGTAGTAGAATGATTATGTCCATCAACCGGTTAACTTGTCCTCTAGGACATCCATAAACCATAGGTCAAGTAGCAAGCAGCTCTGATGGAAAAGACCCTGGATTTTAATGTTTGCTGATTTCCATGGTGTAAATCTGCCATCAGATTTTAAGCCATCAGTAGTATATCAACTAACAATTAGTTCTGGCATACCATATGAGTGGACTTCAGCACACTACTGCAAACCTATTTATTACCTATAATTTGAGGCCTATTACAATACTTATCAATTCTAACATGGTGGAAACCCTTTAGTGCTTTGGGCACCTGGTCCAGTATTCTTGTTCCTTCAACTAAATTCAGTTATGTTTAATGTGAAATAACACTGTTCTCAATAATATGTTCTTTGGATTTGGGAGTAGGTCTAGTAAAACTTATCACCATCATGATTATGTACATTTGTAAATAACTACTTCCTGTACAAAACATTTTATGGATATTAAAAGTTTGTTCACAAGACACTAAGAGGTAAGTACTGTTGTTTTCACTTTACAAGTTAGGCAATGAAAACATTACAAAATTGTGAGATTTACTATTAAGTGGCAGAGGAGACCTGTAGTTAGGCAATGGGATCCACTGCCAGAATCTCTGAAAAAGCTGATTCCTGAATTTAGTTTATGTTTAGGGACATTATTCTTTATGCTAAGACAACCTCTTCAGCTTTGCCTTTGGCCTACTTGTTGATTGACATTAAATTCAAAAGCCAACTGTATGTTACCTTTGTGTCATAGCAACCTCCTGGACTTGGGTTAACTGAGTTCAGGTCCTCACGGCAGCAAATGGTATTACAGGGATCACCCTTACTATAAGGGTCCTTCTTATAATCTAGAAAACAAAATATTGGGGAAAAGAGTGAGTATTGGCTATTCTGAGATACACTTGTCCATTGTAAGATTTTTGGACTTGTTAATACTAGATGTAGGGACATATTAAAGCCTGAAAGCTTAGCTTGCTCCCAGACATCTACAGACATCTCTTGGCTTATGTTAGGAGCAGTTAACTGCAAATCCTCTGCACAAGGCCTATCCCGCCTCAAGAACCTTGCACAGTGAAGAGTGGATGGAAGAGAAATAATAGAAGATAAATGTGCATTTTTTTTTCTAATAAAAGAAATACAAATTTGATTTTGATACTATTTTCAAAAATCAGTAATGAATATTTTGTTTTTATTAGTTGTTTTTGCCCTTGGAAGGAAACCTATATTTGGGGGATAGAGGGATATCCTGTATAAAAAATAAGCCTGTATAGCTTATTTTTTCTGTGTGTTTTACATATGTTTTTTTCAAGTAGAATCTTCCCTATTATTTTATAAAAGAGACCAAAATTCTGTTTGCTGAGTAAAAAAAATGTAAACTTTTAATTGAATACTAAATACTTAAATAACTTCTTAAAATTCCTTCTAGTACACAGATGTTAAACTTACATGGATTCTTTATCCATGGGGAAGAAAAGGAGTTTTGAAGAATGATTCTTGAGAAATGTGCTACGTACTGTTGTATCGCAGAATATATTTCATGGATGCCATATCAGTCACTTTGCCTTGGTCACGCCGGAAGATTTTGGCTCGTGGAGCTAAATCATAAGAATAGTCCAAACCCAGCTTCTGAACTAGCAGTTGGTAGCCACTCCAGTTGTAGATTTTTTCATGGAAAGGAATGTTGTAGGAAGGCCAATATCCTAATTTAGAATGGAAGAGATTGGTATACCTCTATATTATTTTGTTAGGGGAAGAACAACATTAGAATTCTTTGTCTTTACCCCCAAATTCTTGAATATATAAACCAGAAAATGACCTATTATCTGTAAAGCAAAACAACATATAATGCAAAGTGTATGGGAGCTCACTTAAGTGATACAGCTACAGAAATGCCAAAAGATGGTTCACAATGTGGCCCCAAAAGGGAGACTTCAATTGTTAATCATGGATAGTGATTGGGGATAAGAAAACTAAACACCTAAATTCTAGGCTCAGGGATGGATGAATAGAACGTAGGCAATTAGCCTCAATTTTTTTTTTTCTTCTGTGAAAGTGGGAGGGAAAGAGGAAGCCTACAATGTGAGGGAGCTGGGGATGGCTTTTAATATTCCAGTAGACTTTTTAACTCCTTCGACTACAAACATCTATAAAACCTCAGTTTCATTCAAATATTCATAGTATGCCACAGCCACAGAGTTCGTTAGTCATTTAGCACCAAACGTATGACACAACTAGTAGAAGCATTTTAGGAACATCCTAAATAACACTGGCCTGGGTTATAGCAAAGAGGGCAGTCATTCAAAATAGGAATGTGTCTATTCAAGGAGTAGTTTATCACCTCTATATTCTTGGCCTTTGTTTGCCTGTCTCCATTTTATTGTTGTATGGGATCTCCTAGACAAGAAGGAGTTATTTTAACCTTGCTAATTCTGGGACAGAGCATCAGGAAGAAAGAGATAAGAATGACACTGACATTTTAGGATTAATAAAAAAGCAACACACATTTGTTGCTAGAACATATCTAGGTTATATAGATTCAAGAGTTAATATGCCTGAATTTGAAGTCTGGTTCAGCCATTATTAGCTATGTGACCTAGGACAAATTACCTACTTTACCTGTGCCTCAGTTTCTTCATTTTTATAATGTAAACAGTGACATTATTTGCCTTACAAGGGTTATTGTGAGCATTAGCCCATTAAGTTCCAAGTTTCAATCCTGCAAGAATTTTAAAAAATTTGACACAGGTACATTAAAATAGATAAGAAATCATAATCTAAAGCTTATATATTGTATTAACTATACAACATCACTTATTTGAGTACCTCATGTTTCTGAGCTTTACAGTAAAATGTTAACTATTAATATTAATGTATTACAATTATATATTATATACTATATTTTAGCTTTTATAGGTGTTCTATATCTAGAACATAGGGACAAAATGGGTGAGATGCATTCAAATGTGTTTACGGTATTGTCTAATACTTGGTAAACATTAGATGAATAATAACTATTATATTTTTTTTATGAGACCAGCTCAAATGAGTAATAGAAAATGACTGCTATTTTACATTTTCATAAAGCTTTATGATTTACAAAAGCATTTAAAATAAAGCAACTTTAGTCTCACAACAACCTGGTGATACACAATTATTATTTTATTGGCTAACAGAGCAAATCAAAACCAAGAACCTAGCTCTTCAAACTTCAAGCTGGTGCAGTCAGCTCCTAAGAGTATGCCTCAAGAGAGAGAGGCTTGATCAAAGTAGCATTTTTTTTCTTTGCATTATTGCTGATAGAATGGTGCATTCAGGTTCTTTCCAATCCCCTTCTTAAACCCCATGAAAATTCCCTAAGACTAAAAAGAGTTGATGCTGATATGTATATCATATGGAAAAATTGTAAGAAGCCAAATAATTATGTATCCAAAAATATATCCCTCCCATATGTGTGTATGTATACACACATACACAAAAAAATATATAATGATATATGTACATAGTGCAAAGATGAAATGCTATTTTGAGCAAGCATCTCTCTCTTGAGGGATATTTTTAGGAGCTGTGGTTGGACAGCTAGATTCTCAGTTTTGAACTGCTGTGTTAGCCAAGTAACTATTTAATTATTTGGCTTCTTACTATTTTTCCCTATAATGAAGGAGGAAGGTCTCCTGCTTTGTAGGATATGAACTGCATGCAATTGAAACCCCCACCTTAAAAAAATTGCTTTATGCATAAGTCTTATGAGTATTTAGTTGGTGTGAATCACTCTATGCTGAGATGCCTCACTCCAGAAATCATTACAAAATGTGACCTGCGAAACTGAGGACCAGGTCCTGATCCCCAGGGACCACACTTTGTCTTGGTTTTGTTCCTACTCATCTATCAGCTGATAATCTATTATAGTCATCTCTTAACTAGTCTCATAGTCTCATAACTAGTCTCCTTTCTCCTCTACAATGTTTAGTCTGTTTTCCCATGCCAAAAACTCTCATTTTCTACACAACAAAGGTTATACTGCTTTATAGATTTATGAGGCTAACATTTTCTCCCACTACTACCTCTCTCAATTTTCATGACCATCCTGTGAAATTGTAAAGATCTATATTCTTACATCCAAAAATTATCGGGAGCCCAAATAAGTTTAAGAATTGAGGATTTTGTTGTTGTTGTTTTCCAGATTCTAGTATAGCATGGAGTACATATGTATGACATTTTCTTTGGGGAACATCTCATAATGAAAAATGTTCATATTTTTATAACCTAATTATAAGGTAAATCTTTAAGAGGAAATAATTGTTGGGTGTGTGGGAGACTCCCCACTGAAGTTGTTTCCATCTCGTGAGAACATCACGTAATCCCTTACCCCTCCCCCTCCTCTCCGAAGGGCGCCAAATTGAAAAGTTTTCTCGACCAATCCCCGCTAGACACAGTGTCCGCTCACCATTCCTTACTCACCCTGCCAATCAGCACCCACCACGTGGCCTATGCAACCCTTCTTAACTCTTAAATGAGTTCAGATCATGTAATAGTTTGCTACCAAGTGAGCCAAGACCAAAAACAACAAAGAGTTTTTGGTTCTACAATTTTGGGATTTCAAAAATCACAAATAAATGATTGTGGATCTACCCCAAGACTGTCCTGTTTTACAGATGAAGAAATTGAGGCTTGGAGAGGTAGGATAATTTGCCCATGGTTTTGAGGAGTCAAGATTCAAATCAAGCAATGCAAATAGTTTATCCTAGGTTTTTCAGTCTAGCATAGAAGTGAAGTGTATGGAGACAAACCTTCTATACTGAACAACTGAACTCTTTATGGGCAGGCTTTTTCAGCCTGAGCCAAAGTAGTACTCCATCAATACTTGCTGAATTGAATGTAAAACTTTAACCAGAAATCCAGGAGAGAAGGCAATATTAGCACCACGAAAAGTCAGGTTTATGAATGCCTGACTTGTATCCCAGTCTACCCATGGTCCTTTATGAACTGAGGTATAGGTTTACCAGTTGCGTTGAATTTGTTAATTTTTTCCCAGTGTAACTAGCAATGGCATCCCCATCTTTTCTTGCCCATCATCTGTTCACACACCATAAACATGCCAAGCATATAAATATTCACATGCACATACTCATCAAACTTTCAGACACAGCATGAAGAAGGTACCTTTCCGTAGAACGTTAGTTTGTTCAGAATATTCTACATATGTAGGAATTTGCTCCACAACATACAGAGTGCCTTTGCCAAGGCTGTTATTCAGCTTTACCTTCTTTAGGTCCAGAACCATGTACTGATTATTATAGGTGCCTAAAATATTGGGAGATACAAAGACATAGTGTGGATGTGGCTTTACTGGTTAACAACTCTAAAGTTGAACATATATATGTGCCTAAAAGCTATTCTGCAAGGCCACTTACCAGAGTTGTATTTTGAAAAGATATCTGCCCACATCTTGCCATCAGATGCCATCATGTTTGCCACACGGACCCGTTGCCAGGCCAGGAGAGACTCAGGAATCACCTCTTTCAGTAGAGTTTTATTATATACACTATTTGTGGTCTGCAGCAATACCAAACCACTGCTAAGAATGTAAAAGTCATCCAGGGACTCCAAAAACCCTACAGGAAAGACAAATACACAAATCAGCATATGTATACATGGGATATTTTACTATCATTTTCAGTGTATAATTTTACATAGCCAATGCACTTTACAAACTCTCAGCTATTATTTTCCTTGATCCACAGGAGACTCTCCCAGCTTTGACTTACCTCTGGGGCAGCTACCCAACTGCTGCTTAAGGAGGTGGCCATACACCTCTATCCCTAGATTCTCCATTGTTTGATTTTATGATTTGGGGTGATAAAAATATTTTAAATCAGGAGAAATCCAAATTTCCAAAATGATACACAGAAGTAGAGCCCAATTCGCTAGGATTTTTCAAGCTAACTTTTAATTAGGGCTCATTTTTGCATAATTAAGAATTAAGAATATGAATGTCTTTTTTCTTCTCTCTCTACTTTTCTGTATTTTACAATTTTATGAGTCTACATGATTTTTATAAGTGGAAAACGTCTACATGAATAAATGTGAACATGGTTTTGAAATTAAGATACTTAATACTCTGGGTCAATGTTGGGACAACAGTGGAAAATTGGTGAAGCCACAAGTCTTTACCTTTTGTGTGTGTGTGTGTGTGTGTGTGTGTGTAGGTAGTGCTGAGGATTGAACCCAGGGCCTTGTGCATGCAAGGCAAGCACTCTGACAACTGAGCTATATCCCCAGCCCTCAACAAGTCTTTTCTGAATACCTACTTTGTGGTTTATATTGGGCTGAGTGTGGAAGACATAGATCAAGTGCAGCTGTAACAGTGAAAGGATATATTTTCATCAGTAACTGACATCAAGTGGACAAGCTAACGATGTTAAAGAAATGTCAGGAAAGGCCCCAATGAGGGGCTTTTTGTAATACAGTCTTCTCGTGCATCTTTTATGAATGGGATTAATGCTACTATAAGAGAGGCTCCAGGAGCTTGCTAACTCCTTTAGCCTTAGGAGGACACAGAAATAGGCACCATCTATGGGAAAGGGCACTCGCTGACATGGAATCTGCTGGTATCTTATTTTGGATATCCCAGTCTTGAGAACTGTGAGCAATTTTTTTTCCCAGTGCTGGAGCTAGAACCTAGGTCTTCACACAATAAATTTCAATAGTTTACAAATTACCCAACCTAAGGTATTTTGTTACAGCAGTCAGAATAGACGGAGTAGTCCCAAAACTTCCACCAAACTTCCCAATAGTAGTCCCAAACTTCCACCATTTTTACACCACTTTGATCATTTTTGTCATATCTGAGAACTATCTAAATTGTTGTTGATATTTTCATTTTTTTAATTAAAAAGTAAAAATTTCACAGTTTTATGACCTATAGCATGACATTTTAACAAATGTGTACCTTGTGAAAAGCTAATTCGAGTTCTTTAACATATACATTACTTAATATTTTTCTTTATATTAACTCCATTTTAAAACTTAAAATACTTAGCCTTGTCATATACAATAATGTCTAAGGAACTACAGGTTTAATGTTTTGGGTTTTTTCCCATAAAACACATTAAAACAAATACATTTCTACTAATGTGCAAAACATATTTGTCCCTGTGTCACCTAAAATCATTTCAATAGCACTATACGCAATAGTTCTGGAATAAAATAGGTAGATGAGTTCAAGTAATAGATCACTTGGTTAAAGACTTGAAAGCTTGGACTGAGAGTCAGAAGCTTGCATTTTAATTGCCTGCACTGCCACTAATGAGTGGGACAAGTCTCATTCTGCCTCTGTTCCTATTCCCTTCCTCTGATAGCCCGGGATTAAGTGGTGCCACTCAGCTCTAACAATGTATAACTTCTGGAAATTTCTGAAAATTTCCATGAAATTCACATGATGGCAGGAGTGTCCAACTAACTTAAAGAGCTTCTTCACAAGGCAGCCGATAGGCTACTTAGAGGTTTGTGTAAACTAGGGACAGTTGCACACTCCAGGTGGTACAAGGTGGTACAATGACACCCTTGAATGAAATTTTAGTGAGTGTCCTCTCTGGCAAGACACAGTCTGGACTTGAAGAGTATATCTAGCTTGCAGAGTGTAGGAGTATTCAATAACTATTCATTTCTTGGTCTGTTTTTCTTTTACAGTGCTCATACTATAAACCATGCTTGGCAACGTTGAGCAAGCTTTTTGGTAGAAAAATCCCCTTAGTTTAGAATACCCTTTTTCTGGCACAGTTCAGTTTGCTAGTTCACTCCTTACTGTAGCAGCCTCTCTGGACACAAGAGGGCAGGCATTCTTTAAAACGTGTAAGTGAATGACTAACACTAATGTTTAAGAAATGACTGGAAGATAGAAAAAATATAAGTCGCCCAGAGTTCTAGAACACAAAACATGAATTGGTTGGCAAAAACTATCATTGAGGAAACTAAGTCTATATTTTAAAGTTCAAAATAAAAGGCCCAAAGAGGGGACAAACAGATTGGCCTATAAGAGAAAAAAATGTTCTTTAACTATATAAAAGTATAATCTTGCACTCATGTGTCATTAGCAACTTTAGAAAGCTACAGAGATCAGGTGAAGTGAGACACACAGTGTTTGTGAACGCCAGCCTGCGAACAATGTCTGGTAAGCTACTGGCTGAAACTTTAAAAGGAGGGGAAGGGTCTTTGGGTTAATAAAGCATATTTTAAGACTCATAAAAACAGTTGAATCACAAAGATAAACAGGAACCACTACCAGATGCCATTTAGACTTATTGCTTACTTCACACCAGAAAAATGTACTCTGATTATCCAATTAAGTATGCTTACAATGTGCCCACTTGCACATTGAACACATCGGCTGCTCCAAAAGCTCAAATGGTGCAGACCAAACACACTGCTTCCTTCTGGAATAGTCTGCAAGTATCAGACAAGGACAAAAATAACATACAACAGTGATCCCAGCCTTGGTTTCATGTTCCAGGGTTTCAGTTACCTGAGGCCAACAGTGGTCTGAAGATATTAAATGGAAATTTTCAGGAATACACAATTCACAACTTTATTACAGTACACTGTCATAACTTTTCTTATCATTGTTAATCTCACACTGTGCCCTAAATTTATAAGTTAAACTCTGTTGAAGTTGTATTTGATAGGAAAAACAGAGAAAGTACAGATTTCAGTACTACCTTCAGTTTCAGACACCCATGGGGGATTTTGGAAAACATAAGGGATGACTAGTGTATAATTCAGGGCCCGTCATATGAGTCATGGCTGCAAAAACTGTGCTGCCTTTTGTTCACCCCTCACTCTGTCCACGTTCTGGGCAATGTGACTTTGCAGTGTCTCCCATCAAGCAGTGTTGTTGGTGTCCCCACCTCTTAAATCTGGGCTGGGTTTGGCACTTGCTGCAGCTCACAAGCATCTGCTGGTGCTGAGTTGAGGCCTCAAGAGACCAAGCATACTTCTGCTCACTCTTTGACCTTGTTGCTGCTTTGTAGACAAACCCAGTCTATCCTGGTCTCTAAGATGAAAGACCCACGAAAGATGGTCATGCAAGAGAGTGCATCCAGGGCCCCAGGCCCACAGAGCTGCCTACCTATCCCACAGCTCATTCCATATACACAAATGTGCCCCACTGAGACATCGAGAAGGCACCACTCAGCAGATCTGTGCTCATAAGTAATACATATTGCTTTTAGCCATGAAATCGGGAGCATTATTCTTTTTATGCAGCCATAACTAACCGACACAGTAATATTAATTTAGTTAGTACATTTTGCTTTTTTATTGTCTGTCTGCCGTTTGATTTTAACATGGCTGAAACACATTAGAAATCTCTTTTCTTTTTTTAAGCCATATTTGAGCCAGATTCAGTCTTTCTGTTCAGCTCCTTCCCTCATCTGTGGAGAGACCAATATCATTTCTCCTAACTGTGGAAAGCACCACCTGGCCTCAGCTATCCTATGTCTTTGAGCCAGTACAATAGTCAGTCAACAAATGTTTATTAAACACCTCTCATATGCCAAACACTGCAGTGATCCCAACCCACAGACTGTGTCAGAATTCCCTCATAGCTTCCTCAAAAGGTGGGTGCCCAAGCACCCACCCTGACCTCCCTTTGCTCTCCTCTGAGTCTCCAGCAGACCCTCTGAGCATAGGTTGCTGTTTGTAACTGGAAAATACTCTGCTCACTCATTCCAAGGAAAGAAGTCCATGACTGGCTCCCTGCCATTCCAAGACACAAAATTCCTGCATATCTTTATTTTGCTGCTCCACAATGTATTTGCCTGCTTCCCTGCCTGCTAAAATCCTGATAACAATCAACTTCTACTTCTCCCCTGTATTAACCATGTAAGTCGTTACTGAGCACATTTCTGCTTAATCCTGCAGTAGGAATGTGGCCAATGGAGGATTCAGGCTTTGGGGGTTTACTGTGAAGACTACATATCTTGCAGGGCCCACATAAAAGAATTAGAAAGTCTCTTAAAGTTTTTATAGAGTAGATATTTTAAAAGGTGCATTTGCATTCGATCTGCATTCTGTTATCCTGATCCATGTCAAAATGAAATTTGCTTTTTTTTCAAAAATAAATTATCCTAATTTCAATTGTATGATTTATTTCCTTTTTTTCTTTTCTATCCACTCCATAGAATGTACACTCCATCAGGGAGGGAAGGGACTTCTTTTGCCTTATTAACTGGTGCTTATTCATTTCAGAGCCAGGAAAAGGGTTTAACATGTGATAGGTGCTCAATAAATAATTATGCAATCTAAGGAAGAGAAAGAAGACAGTGTTAACCAACATTTACTAGACGTCTACTACATACTGGATCCCTTGCTTTAGGAGGATGGATACTATCATCTGACCTTTAAGAAATGAGCTTAGATAAACTGTTCAAACTATTTGAAACTAATAGACCTCAAGAAGAATAAACCTAAGTCTAATGTTAAACACATCTTTTCCGGGCTGGGGTTGTAGCTCAGTGGTAGAGCGCTTGCCTTGTACGCGTGAGGCCCTGGGTTCGATCCTTAGCACCACATAAAAATTAATAAATAAAAATAAAGATATTAAAAAAAAAACACACACATCTTTTCCACTTTACACACACCTGATGGATGTGATGGGGACAGATACTTCATCATCAAAACTGTGACAACATTAACTCAATACACATAATGAAACAATAATGGAACAAGTACATTAGAAACAATGAAGAAGAATGAGTCATAAGTTTCATGTTCAGACAGGGTGGAGTTGGGGGAATCACCTAATGACCAGTTAATCAAGAAAAGTATGGAAAATTAGGTAGGATCTGGAAGGACAGCAGGGAGGAAGTGTCTTGAGCGAGGTGGTGAAAGATGATTGAGGCAGGTGTGAGCTGGCAGAAGATATCCAAGTCCTGGGTGGTGCCCAAGGGGAGGTAACAAACAAAAGAAAGCTACTTTAAGAAAACAGTTTACTGAATTTATCCATAATCCTTTGGACTATGTGCCCTGGTTCTGCTTTTATTTTTTTTCTTTTCCTTGGTTTTTGTTTTTCAAAGCAGTGGACACCAATTTTGATCCATGTTCACTTGTATGTATTTCATTTTTATGACCAAAGTCTCAAAGATCAAAGAGATAAAATGAAATTAATAAAAGTAATTATAGCATATTAAAGATGTTTATAATCCATACATTTATTAAATAGGTCATTCAATAATCTATGGGAGTAATCACATTCAGGACTATGAGCTGACAATGAATTTTCCTGGAAACTTGAGCCTATTTTATCTTCATGTGTACCTACTTTCAAAGTACATAAACCTGAAATTAAAAAAAAGTCTCAGCAAAGTTTTTGCTACATCAACCGCAAAGGCTGCCACAGTCTCAAAGACTGGGTTCTGGACCCAGTAAGGTAGAATCAGCCTGGGTACTTGTTACAACACCCCAGTTTGGAAATAAGAAATAAAGAATTTTATGAATGGTACTGTGGAATCTGCATTTTTTTTTTGCAAGATCCAAGGAAAATATGAAGAACATTTAAGTTTAAAGATCCCATATACACGCATGTGGGAGGTAACAGGTTATCTGGACACAATGCCAAATAGAAACAACGCATGCTTCATGAAACACACTCAGTGCATTCCAGGGAGCCTTACTTATAGATAATTAAATTTGAAGCTTCAGCCTCATAGGGATCATCATTACTGGAATCCTCAATTAAAAGTACTTTGAATAGATTCCAGTTTTTGTTCCCACACAAAAGCTCCACCCACCTGGCGTGCCAGGAGGCCCTTGGAGTCCATGACTCTTTCAGTTTTAACTTAAATGCAAACTGAACCACTCCTGAAAGAATAGTGGGTATTTATAGTCAGGTGTATTGCATTCAAACCCAGTCCTCAACGCTGAGTTGTGTGACATGACCATTGCACCCGGTCCCCTGTTAGTTTTTACAAAAATTGAATGACATAATAAAATCAATGTTTAGCATAGTGTCAGTCACAGAGCCAGGCACACTGTAGTGAATAAACCAATTTAGAGATTTTTGTTTTCCTTTTTGTCTGATACCAAGCTGAGTGCAAACAAATTTGTAGTAATTTATTTAAAAACTTGAGTGCTGCCTCATTCCTGTAAAAACAGACAGGTCCCCTCCATTCACTTATCATTAAAATAGCTACAAAAGATAAGTTTCAAGATATTACTCTGTGCTGAATACAAAGATTTACACCTGAAAGGTCCAAAACCTGGACCTCTTGAACTCCTGTTTTCAAATCAAGCATATAAAAGAAAGGGCCATGTGAACAGAAAGCCATGAGGCTACAGTAGAAGCTATGATCTCTTAGGCAACCCTCATCCATGCCTCTCACTTTATTTACCTCTCTTTTTTCCTTGCAATTTCTGTCATGTCCACCTCAGAGTGGGTCACCCACAATGTGTACCTCTTTCCTGTCCATTTTCCTGCCCTGCTAATGTTTGGATATGGTTTGTTCCTCAAAAGTCCAGAGTTGGAAGCTTTGTCCCTAGTGCAATGGTAGAGAAAGGAAGTGGGACTTTAAAGAGGTGGAACCCAGAAGAGGTCATTAGGTCATGGCTGCGCTTGTGAGGGATTAATGCTGGCCATTGGAGGGGGTTAGGACTCAGGAGTGGATTAGTTCCTACAAGAGCAGGTTGTTATATGGGAATGAGTCTGGCCCTTCGTTGGTCTCTTGTTTCCTCTTTTTCACCATGTGGTTTCTGTACATGCTTCTACCTTGTGACACCACCTGCCATGAGGCCCTCAGTAGAAGCCGCTGCTGGTACCATGCTCGCTCCTGGACCTCTAGAGCCAAATAAATCTCTTTTCCTTGTAAATCATCCCATTCCTGGCATTTTGTTATAGTAATACAAAAAGGAATACGGCATTCCTTTCTTCCCATTGGTTCAATGATTTTAATGTGCAAGATTCTGGGCTGGCCCAGTCTCTGTGGGACTCAGACATGAATATGGAACACGAAAAAATCATCTACATTTGACAGATAATTAGAGTTGCAGAGGGACAGAAAAGACAAAAAAGGATAAAGAAATGTAAAGTTTTAACTGGTGAAAAGTTCTTAAATTTGATGAAAAACATCAAATTTAATAAATAATAAATAGGATTTATAAATAATATTATTGTATTTATTCTACTTGGGGTTTGTTGAGCTAATAGGATTTATAAATCCTATTTATTATTTATAAATCCTATTTATTATTCTTAAAGCCAACTATAATACAGTTTACTTCTATATATGTATGCATAAGTGTGTGTGTATAGATGTATTTGCAATATTTAATCTTAATTTCTTTAGAATATAAAAATGCTTAAAATTATAACATCCTGTTGATGAATTTATAACATTTAGATATAACATAGATCTGACAACATTAGCACAAAGAATAGAGGGCACTACTAGGATTGTTACCATCCTAAGATTTCTATATTTATAAATAGACATAATTAAATAATTAGCTTTATGTAAATTATGATGAATTAAAGATGCATATTATAATCCTTAGAGTCAGCGATAACAATAACAAAAACAAAATGGAAAGAAATGTATAGAAAGTAAACTGAGGCATTAAGATACATAATTCATTTTTAGAATACTGTGTTAAAATGTGTAACACAGAAGAAGACAGGAAAAGAGGAACGGAGAAAACAGATGAAATAATGAAACCAAATAGCAAAATGGCAGACTTAAATCCAAATATATAAATATTTACACTAAATGCAAGTGAACTAAGCACTTCCATCAGAAGTCAGAATTAGTCAAGCATGAAAAAAAGAAGAACCCAAACCCATCTATTTAGTGTCTGCAGGAGACCTACATTAAGCACAAAGTTACAAACAGGTTGAAAGCAAATGGATAAAGTACAAGATGCAAACAATAAGCACACAAGATGGCTGGATTGGCTATATTAATATCAAACAGTATATATTTTTAAGACAAGGAGTTATACCAGAAACAAAAGAAAGACATATCATAATGATAAAATGTTCAGTGTAATAGGAATATGTGATATTTATAAATATCTAAGTGCTGAATGACAGATCATCAAAAGGCATGAAACAAAGTTTCAGAAAGAAAATAAGAAGAAGACAAATTAATAATTCTGGTTGGAGACAAATATTTCTCTCTTAGTAAATGACAGAAAAAGTAGACAGGAAATAATTTAGGACACAGAGGACTTGAACCACATTCTCAGTGAATTTGACCTGATCGATACTTATTCTACTGCACACTGAACATTCACTAAGAGAGACCCAAGCTGGGCCATAAAGCAGATCTCAATAAAGGTAAAAATTTGATATCAGGCAGTGTTGCATGCCTCTAATCCCAGAGGCTTAGGAGGATTCCAACTTCAAAGCAATTTAGAGAGGCCCTAAGCAACTTAGTGAGACTTTGTCTCAGGCTAAAAAAATAAAAAGGGTTGGGGATGCAGCTCAGTGGTTAAGTGTCCCTAGGTTTAATCCTCAGTAACAAAAGAAAAACAATAAAAATTATACAAAGCATGCTGTCTGGTCACAATAAAATTAATTAGAAAATTAAATTAGAAGACAATGAGAAAAAGATACATTAAAAAACTCCAATTTTTTAGAAATTAAACAATACACTTCCAAATTTCTGTGTATTGAAGGAATCATATAAAAAATTAGACAATATTCTAAACTGAATGAAAATGAAAAAAAATCAAAATTTGGCAGATGAGATTTAGAGTTTTCTTTGCTTTTAATAGAAATATAAAAATCAATTATCTAAGTTTCTATTTTAAGAAGCTAGAAAAAAAGTGCAAATTAAATGCAAAGTAAATAGAAGAAAGAAAATAATAATGATAAAAATTGAAATCAATGAAGAAGAAAAATGGATAACAATAGGAAACCAATCAATGGAACCAAAATGTGGTTTTTAGAAAATACCAATAAAATTAATGTAATCTTAGCTGGGCTGAAACCAGCAAGAAAAACCTATTGTGAAGCAAGGATGGAGATATAATATCATGAATGGTAAAGGGGACTTAACTGTATATACTACAAACATTAAGAAGTTAAGAAAAATACTGTAACTCATGTCAAAAATATGCAAAACACTACTTGAATGAAATGGTCAAATTCCTTGAAAGACAAAATTTTTTTTTTTTTTTTTTGGTACCGAGGATTGAATCCAGGGGTGCTTAATCACTCAGCCACTGAGCCACATCCCCAGCTCCTTTTTTTAATCTTATTTACAGACAAGGTCACCCTGAATTGTTTAGAGCCTTGCAAAGTTGCTGAGGCTGATCTTGAACTCACAGATCCTCCTGCCTCAGCCTCCCAAGCCTCCAGGATTACAGGTGTGTGCCACTGCACCCATTGAGCACATATTTTCAAAACCAAAAATTCAAGAATTAGTAAACTGGATCCTATATCAATGAAGGAAATTAAATTTTTAATTAAGAACTTTTCAAGAAATAAAACTCCATAACCAGAAGCCTTCACTGGTTAATTCTATAAAACACTTGAGGGAGAAAATAATACCTGTTTTATACAAACTCTTTCAGAAAACTTAGGAAAAAGAAACAATTCCATATTCAAGATGTAAGGATAAGCTTATGCAGATACCCAAACCACCAGAATAAAAGGAAATTACAGACCAATGTCTTTCATGAATGTAGGTGAAAAAAATCCTTAACAAAATATTACTAAATTGAATAAATAAATAAAAAGAATAATATATCATAACTAAGTGGGATTAACCCAGGAATTCCCCAACTGGTTTAACATGAAAATCAATCAATGTAACTCACCTTATCATTTTATGTATATATCAATAGATGCTGAGAAGGAATTTGGCAAAATACAAAAATCACTTAGGGATTAAAAAACAAAACAAAACATTAAGCAGCAGGGCATGGTGGCTTGTGGCTGTCAACCCAGCTACTTGGGAGACTGAGGCAGGAAGGTTTGAGACCAGTGTAGGCAATATATCAAGTCCTTGCCTCAAAAGAAAATAAAAGAGCCTGGGAATGTAGCTTAATGGCAGAGTATTTGCCTAGCATGCACAAGGCCCTGGATTCAATCCCTAGTATTGAGGGCGGGGGGGGGGGCGCGGGGAGTCACACTAGGAAGAAAAACAGACCTTTCTAAACATTATAAAGGGCATCTACAAAAAGCCTCCTAAGATCAGGAATGAGGCAAGATTTCCATGCCCACCACTTGACATCTATACCATCGTGAAGATGTTATCCAGTGCAATCATGCAAGAGAATAACCAAAGCTTCTACAAGGGAAGGAAGAAATAAAACTTGCTTTATTCAGAGATGTCATTATTGGAGGAAAAATCCAAGGAATCTACACAAAAGGAATGAGAATTAATAAATTAATTTAGAGAGCTCTCAGGATAAATAACTGAACAAAAAAGTCATCTCTCTAAATTGTGGTGATTTAGAAAAACATTTTTTTTAGATGTTGATGGACCTTTATTTTCTTCGTTTGTTTATATGTGGTGCTGAGAATTGAACCCAGTGCCTCACACATGCTAGGCAAGCGCTTTACCACTGAGCCACAACCCTGGCCTGTACTGTGGTGATTTTTAAATTTTCACAAATATTTTGGCACATTTTTTCTTGAAAAGGTGGGTCCATATTTTTTTCCCTTGAATGTGGGCTAGTCAGAAGACCTTACTTCTCTTGAATAGAATGTAGTGCAAGTGACAGCCTGTGACTTCTGAGACTAGGTCATAATAGGCATTACTGTTCCTGGCTTGTTCTTTTGGACCACTTGATCTGTTGGAAGCCAGGTCCTTTGTCACAAGCATACTTAAACAATTCGAAGGAGAGGCTCCAGCGAAGAGGAACCATTTTACAGAACCATCCTCTCAAACATGTGAGTGTCTTTGGAATTTCCTCCAGCTTCAGTCAAGCTGTCAGAGGTCTCAGCCCTTTTGCCCCTCAGTCCTTAGCCCCCAAGTCTTCTATCTAAGCCCACAAACATCATGGAGTAGAAACAAACCATCCATAGTCCCTCTGCCCTATCTAAATTTCTGACCCACACAAATCATAGGATACTGATATTCAATGGTGATTATTGTTTCAAGTCATTAACTTTTAGGGTAATTTTTACATAGCAGTGGGTTAACTGATACATTTATAAAGCAATGAACAATTAGAAATAGGAATAAAAACCAATTCAGATTACAGAAGCATCAAACATTATTTAGGAAATTATTTAATTAAAGGTATGATTCAAATACGGTTTAGTGTCCCGAAAGGGTCTATTGGGATTGAAAGCTTGTTCTGCAAGGTGCTCTTATTGGAAGAAGTGGGACCCTTGGGAGAGATCCTTAGTCACAGGAGAGCAAGCCCTCTGAAGACAGGTCTCACAGAACCCATCCCCTGTTCCTGGTTTGAGCTGAGATTGCTCACTGACAGTACTCTTGTCATAGTTATACACCCTGATATGACAGAGCTACAAAATGAACTGATGCCAACACCATGTCCTTGAACCTCCAAAACTATGAATTGAAAAACCTCTTCTTCATAAGTAGACCATCAGGTACTTTGTTATAGTGATGAAAAGCTGACTAATATGTAAATTCTGTATACTAAAAACTATAAAATATTGCTCAAGGTTAAGACCTACATAGAGAAATATACACATGCCAAAGAAACAGAAGGATTCAAGGTAAACTGGGTCCTTAACAGATTTGATTTTTTTAAGTCTGTTCTAAAAAAGCGGTAGAATTTTTCCTTAACTCCTGAGAAAATTATTTCTTCAAAACAAGTTAACATGCAATGCCCTGGGACAATCAAAAGTGTAGCAAAGTGTACTGGGTGCTGATGACTTCAATACCAACCTCAGCTCTGGGCTAGGGACTTTCTCTACTTAGCTTTTAAATGCCTTCCTCAAAATTGTCTAAGTCCCCCACCAACAATATATATAATCATATATACGTATATATATTCATATATATATTTAATATATATGAAAAAGTAAAATAAATAAAATAAACTGACCAAAAAATGTCTAAGTCCCCCTCTAGCACCCTGAAACTAGTCAGGCTGACAATATCAGACATCCAGGCGCTGACCTGTGTCCCTTTTAAGTTCCATCTTATAAACCTCCTCTTCAAAAATTTATAAATCCCCTTCTCCTGACCAAGACTGACCAAGATAGCAGAGTCATCTGGGTCAGGCTCTGCTATCTTGAAAGGGACCCATGTGGGCCGGCCCCTGCCTCATGGCTGTTTCTGGGAGCTCCTTCCCTCAGCCCCCACCCACACATGGGTTCAACAAGATGCCAGGAGCAGCTCTGGGACTCAAGCCTATGGCTTGGTCCTGAGAGCGGATCTCCTCAGCAGGCTCTCAGTAAAGTTTTTGCAGGATGATGCACGGTTGAGTTGTCAAAATGGTGGCAACAAGATGATTTGAAGTAACTCTTACGTTCAGGGCTCTAGATTACCAAAAATCACCTCCTGCCCTTGGGCTCCAGCATGTACTGGGCTTTGTGTGGGCTTTCACCTATCTGTTTTCAGTGCAGAGCCACATCTCTTCTACTGTATCTGAGTGTAATCTGGAGGAGTCAGGAGAACTCCACTTTGAGAACTCCACCTCTCACCCCTGTAGGCTCTGGGCCATGTGTTATCCCTCTGTGGAGGGCTGGCCTGCCCCTCTGGGGCTTTTGGAGAACCTTGCTCTGTAACAGGAATAGCCCTTTGCAGTAGTTCCCTTGCCTCCAGTTGATGAGGTGACATCCTACTCTCATGGGCCAATGTAAACTGGTGGATTTGCCTTCTGAGTTTGAGACAACTCTTCCAGCTCTGTCCACAGGCTTCTCGCCTATCTGTTCCACTGGTGGTGGCATGGAAGGTTGAGGGAATGATCAGCATGCAAAGTGATCTCTTTCAAAGAAGGCAGTAATTACAGGCTCTAGAGAAGACTGGGCTGATCTACATTTTCACTATAAAATTCCAAATATAACTTTAGTAGCTGGAAAACAAATTACCGTTCACATTATTCATAACACTGTGGGAAGATTTGCATTTGTGGTCCATGTTATTGAAGCATCATAAGAATCTGTGAGTCATTAGAAGTCAGTACTCACAGGTGGCAAGATGGACATTGCGGAGTCAGTACGTAAGTGGTGTTAGAGAACTACAGAGGCAAGGAGATGGATGTTGTTTCAGGACAAACAGGTTCCAGACAGCCAGGGCTTTATGAGTAATAACAGTGTTGCTACATTTTTCTCATGGGGGTAGGGTGGAGGGGATAGCAAATTAGCCAGGGATAGGAAATTACCAGAAATGGTACATAGATGCTATAAAAAAAAAAATCTTCACATGTGCTGATTTGATTAAAGACATATCAGTTCCTTCTCTGCCTCTTATTCTAACCTCCATTGGTAAATTACTATATCTTATAAGGGACCATGAATTTTGTAATAATGATTGAAACCAAGTTGTTTACATAGACAATGACCCTACAAGAAAATACTTGCCCAAGGTTTCAGATATACTCCAGAGAAGATGGCTTTTGAACAACTTTGTTCTAGAAGTTTTTCATTCCTCACAAGAAGAGCCCTGGTCTGTTTTGCCTAACAAACTGATAAGGCTTTGGAATTTAAAAATCAACCCTTCCCAGCCAAATACATATAACCTTGTCTGTTTTTATGAAGTTAACTGAGGTTCTGGTGAACACAGCAAACGAGATTGGCTTCAACAAGTTCACTTGCAGTAGAGGCAGTGGGTCCTTTTGTAGTAATGATGATTGCTTGTAACAGTGGTCAATTTTGAATATATCCCTGGCTGCTCTGAGGCCTATTTTAAAAGGAATTTTTTTCTTTTGGCAGTGTTGGGGATTGAATCCAGGGCCTTATGCATGCAAGGCAAGCACTCTACCAACTGAGCTATATCCCCAACCCAGAGGGATATATTTTTCTTTTCTCCCTCTCGGGGCTCCCTAACCTGGGGATGGGGAACAAGATTACCTTTTCCCATCCTAGACCAAGTTATCTGACCTTGAGCACACAACCCACCACAGGAAGGAGATGTCATTGGAAGATCTAGGAAGAGACTACCTCTCAAATTAGCAAGTGAGTTTCGCACCCCTTCAGGGTGCACCTGGGACCCCTGTCAGGGCATTCCCAGAATGCAGCCTCTGAAGAGCTTCCTTTAAAGCCCTGTCTTCCCTGTTGGGCGAAACCACAGCCTCTAGAACTGGAGTCCCCTGTGCTTCTCCTTTGCTAGCAAAGGAATAAACCTTCTTTCTTCTTTTTCTCAAAACCGTGTCCTCGGTATTGGATTGGTATTGGGGACAAGGACCAAGCTTTCTGTAACATGATTACTACAGCTCCTTCTACTCTCCTGTGCTGGAATACAATTTGGAGAGTGCCCTTCTGACAATTCTTGTTAGACCATTACCCCTTAAGGATTCTGGCTAGGACAAGGAGCACACAGAAAGTTGTGGTGTGCTACAGGAATTTATCAGTAATTTTTGACATTTTGTTTTCTTCTTGAAAGTGGATATCCATCGTTTCTCCACACACTGATTAACCATGTATAAAACATTATAGTGGTCTAAATCACCTGAATTATTTTGCACCAACCTTCAAAAGGTTCTGTGGCAGCCTCTCTTGTGCTCCATGTTTCATGGGCCAGATCATTACAAAATGAAAATCTATACACTATCTCTTCCACTTGTCATTTTAATCATCTTGTATTGATCTTTATTCTCCCTTAATGGCCTCTCTACACTTTCTCTTGACTTACCTAGTGTCTGTTTCACATGGAACATTCTACTACCACCTTATCCTCATTGGCCTGATTGAAATTGTCTTTATGTCTCAACTTAAATTTGATTCTCTTTTAGAAGTTACTTCGAAGTTTTGGGGTTTTTAAAAAATTTTTTATATTGCCTTTGTTTAACTTTAACATAAACATACAAACCAATCTTAACACACAGCATTTTCTCATTTCTCAATTAACTTCACTTTCATCCCTTTTCCCAGCTGCATTGAAACAGAATCAGCAACTAAAATTGTGTACCTTAAAAAGTTTACAACATGATGTTTTGATATACAAATACATTGTGAAATTTTAACTACAATCAAGTCAATTAACATATCTAACACTGTATTTAGTTATTATTTTATGGTGAGGAAAATTAAGATCTATTCTTAACCACTATCAAAAACACAAAACATTATTATCATTGACTCAGAAATTCTTAACACCCTAGATAATGAAGAAGCCTTCAAAACAAAACAAAACAAAAAACCCACCTGTCCTTACTCCTCTCCCACTCAATCTACCATAACACTTCTCCACCAAAGAAAAGCCAACAAGACTCTGAGCTTTGTTCTCGATTCAACAATGCATGTGACATGAACTTCACAAACAAAGCTTAGAGCCATGTTTATTGGATGAATCCAGTTGGCTGATCCCTTTCAATATTTGTAATATAAATAAGACTCTGTATGTTTTTCATGTTTTCTCTTGAGAGCAAAACTATCTAGAGAAAATATTAATCACCTTGTTCTACAAAAATCCTATAAAAAAATCTGGGATATAAACATGTCTTTTGTTCTCTTGCAGATTGAATTGTTCCAAAAAGTTCTTTATATTATCTCTATTAATTGACCTATGTTTCTAATCTTGAAAGATTAATATGCAAATGTCAGGAGTTTCATAGAAAATCCTCCGTGTCCTCCTCCATTGCGACCTTTGTAATCTAGGACTGAAAGTCTAATGGAGAACACCAGACTCCACAGAGATTTCAAGCAGTGCAGGTAACCTCTGAGAAATGCATTGAATCACAAATAAGAGGAAGAGTAAGTCTATCTGACTGTCTCAGTCTCTTGCAGTCCTTACATGTCAGTCTATAGAACATTAAAAAAAAAAAAAAGCAAAACACAGTCTAACTTGGAGAGAGTCCTCAGTCTCCCTCTGCACTAAGAAAATTATGCAAACTAAAATAAACATGAAGTCAAACCAAGGACCAAGACAGAAGGACAGAAACCTACTGGGTAGAATTCCTGCTAAGTTGGTGTTAGTACTGTCAAGGAAATACTAGGAAGGGCAATTGTATGCTGACAAAGGTAAACAGATACGACAGGTAGTTGGTATGACCACCCTACAAGTTACAGATGTGTCATTACAAGTTAAAACTGCCCAAGCTCCTCCCACGTTGGACCCTCAGACGTTTGGTAACGTGTCCCCCTTGTCTTTGCTCATGACATTTCCTGAGGAGGTTGCAAACCTGCAATTGAGGGGCCAACTTCAGGTAGCAGACATGCTTCACTGGGTTCTCACGGTGAGTTATGTTTTTTAAATCTATATTCCCATGTCAAGAAGCTGTAGGATCTGGAAACACTGGTTTCCACATTCCTGATGACAACCATTGGAGGGAGCTGAGCGGTCGTCCCTTTCAAGGGGTCATGTGTTTCTGCTAATTGTTTCCACTTTTCTAAGGTCTGCTTCTTTTCAAACTCCTTTCCTTTAGGTATAGGATCTTGCAGGACCTTCTCTACAGAGACTATCCTCCTATCCATCTCTACTTGTTCAAATTCAGCCATCAGTCATGGTGGTCTATCGGAAATGTCAACCTCTTTCCTTTCCCCAACAGTCAGAAGTGAGTCTCCCTCTTTGCAATACTCATGACTTCTGTTACATTTCTGTAGCATATTCAGTATCCAGTACTATCATCATCATCATCATCTATATTGTACTTATCTGGGCCTCCTGACTATAATGGAAGCCTACATATTCATTTATCCACTCATTAAGCAAAAAATGTAGAAAGTACTAGGTACTACACACTAGATTAAGTGCTGCAGATATAGTAATGAATAAGAGAAACAAGCACAGGCTCTGAGTGAAGGACCTGTCGTGCTTCTTTTCACTTCCTCTGCAGGACCTGGGGAAAATGTCATGTACTTAATAAGTGCTCAGCTGGAATTTGTTGAAATGAATTGAGATGCATTCATTTTACATTTACAAAGCGTCTACTTCCTGGCAACTCCATTATCCTATTTATGTCATTCTATTAAATAAGTATATTCATTCAAAAGGCACACTGAAATCAGAATGTATACTGAGCACTAAACATGTCTGCTCCCTTTCAGTTAACTCTAAATCACCAAGTTTTTATTTTGAAAAAGTACTCAGATATACCTCTAAATTTATTTACCTGGGTAACTGCTGAAAGAGAGGCGGCTACTGCTGGTGTCGTTATCTTTGATGTTGAAGTCCCAGTGTTTATATATCCTGAGCATGGCTGCGTACGTGTACCAGCTTGAGTGAGCAAAAAAGATGTTCTCAAATCCAGGAAGAACCTGTAGCCAGAATCATAGTGAGTGACCCAAAGACAGATGGATAACTGACTTCAATAGTAAGTGTAGGAAGCATGGAGAAGATGTGGCAATTTAGGTGTTTACTGTTATCTTTATCATCAAAAAATATGGCCAGGGAGTTGAACATTATCTTTACTGTGCACAAAACAGATGTCTTAACATCCCAAATGAAAGGGAAGCAGAGGCAATAGCTTCAACTTCCAATTTCCTCCATCAAAGTTCCTTCCAGTTCTCAACTTTTGCCATATCAGGAAGAATGCCAGGAACTCATGAACTGATACCTCATCAACTGATATTCAGCCAGGGGTGATGAGATGTTGCCATTCTTGGGTGCCATACAGAAAACTCTGTGTGAACCAGGGAAAAGATAGGAGCTTCTATGTCTTACCTTGATAAGAGCAGAACAATGTCCCATGTCCCATCTCTTGAAAACCTTCATGTTGTTGCTTTTTGTGGGAGAAAAAGAGGGAATCAGATCCAGTAGATCTCCAACAGCATTTAGGAACTGAATCTGGAACATGGTCATGGGCTGGGAGAGAACACAGTCTTTGCATCACTTTGTGACACATGTCATTTTCTAGTTTTCCTTTTGTTAAGGCGCCATTAAATTATTCTATTGTGAAGGGTCTCTTAAGTAACAAATGTCCTGGATTTTTTAACTTAACAAAATAATTCTTATGGCTTTATAAATTTAGAGATGTGTTAGCATGTCTGATATCCACAGATATTTGTAATGTCTTCTTAGAGAGAAAACAAAGAAAACAAACAGAGCTTTCTGTTTGCTTTTCTCTCTTTTTTAAAAAATACTTATTTGTTTATTTAGCTATTGGCGGACACAACATCTTTGTTTGTATGTGGTGCTGAGGATCGAACCCGGGCCGCATGCATGACTGGCAAGCGCGCTACCACTTGAGCCACATCCCCAGCCCATGTTTGCTTTTCTCTATAACAGGTTTTCTCAACCTTGGCATTAGTTATATTGTATGGCAGGTAATTCTTTATTTTGGGGGGCTGTGCCCTGTAAGATGTTTAGTAGTACCCCTGACCTCTACCCTCTGGTTATTTGTAGCAGCCTTCTAGGTTTTTTATTTTTGGTTTTGGTTTTGGGGCACCAGGGATTGAACTCAGGGGCACTCAACCACTGAGCCACTCCCTAGCCTTATTTTGTATTTTATTTAGAGACAGGGTTTCACTGAGTTGTTTAGTACCTTGCTTTGTTGAAGCTGGCTTTGAACCTCCAATTCTCCTGCCTCAGCTTCCTGAGCTGCTGCATCCAGCCAACCTTCAAGTTTTGACAACCAAAAAATATCTCCTCCAGACATTGCCAAGGCAGAAATCACCCCAACAAAAAAAAAAAACTTTTACAGCAAAAATTTCAGTATAATGGTTCTGATTTTGATTGTGTGCTTAACATAGAATGAACTGATCAGAAGGCGCTAACCCTGAAGTAGCTGTCAGATTGCACTTGAGTGTGAACGTTTTAGAGTTCACAGCTCCAGCAAGGCGCAATCCACCAGCATATCTCTAGGCTGGGCATCTATAAACAAACTGGCTTAGTAGAGGTGGGGAGACGAATGAATACAAATGACATTTTAACAAAAAAGTAAAACAAAAGCAAAACCCCCCAACCTGATAACTTATTTACATAAATATTATCTTAGTTTTGCTTTTTTGAATAAGTAATACATTCATCATTCAAGAATTAAACAATCATAAGAAGGTCTTTATTGGATAGTCTCTTATTCTCCATTTGCTTTAATTTCATTCTATCTCATTTATCATTTCTACTAATTTCTTTTGTGTATCTGCAAAGTTTTTAAAATGTCATATAAATACATTTTTTTAACATGAATGGTGCTCTATATGAACTACCCTTCACCTTTTTTTTTTTTTTTCTGTTCATATCTGGGGTCTTTTCATATTGGCTATAAAAATCCCACCCATTCTTTTAAGTAGCATTTCAATGTTAGGGTGTATTATAATACTTTTAGCTACTGTTTTGTTGATGGACTTTCAGGTTTGTTCTAGCCTTTTACTATTATAAACAATATTATTATAATACTTGTGCTATTATAAACAATAATTAATTATGGATGAATTTGAGTCTATGAGTAGAAGAAATTCCTGGAAATGATTTTGATTTTAATTGATATTGCCAGATTGTTCTAGAGGAGTTGTTTCAATTTACACCCTTCCAGCTTCAATAACATTTTAAATACTTAGTTTATTTCCAATCTAATAAGTGAAAACTCTATCCCATAGTAATTTGAATTTGTATTTTTTGTTTGTTTGTTTTAAGTAAGGTTGAGCATATCTCTAAAAACCTTTGAGTTTGTTTTCTGTAAACTCTTCATATATTTCATTTTTTTCTACTGGGTTGTTCTTTGTTTTTTGCCCCCCCTTGACTTTTAGGAGCTCTTTAAATAATTAGCAATATTATCTTTCTGGTTTGTAATTTGCCACACACAATTTTAGTGTGTGGTAGGATCTCAGTGAGGTTTTAATATGCATTTCCCTGAAACTGAACATTTCTTAATATTTATGAGTCATTTCATTTCCTCCTCTATAAAATTCTGGGGTTTTTTTAACCAATTTTTCCATTGAGTATTTTCTATTTTTGTTCCATATGTATTTTGGATAAAAAATCTTGTTAGTTAAACGTATTGCAAATATCTTCTTTAGTTTATAGCTTATCTTTCACTTTCTATATAATGACTATTTAAAAAATTAGTTTTACATGTATTTTTAGTTGTTGATGGACCTTTATTTTATTCATTTTTTTATATATGGTGCTGAGAATTGATCCATTCTCACACGTGCTAATCATTCTCATGAGTGCTAGGCAAGTGCTCTACTACTGAGCCACAACCCAAGCCCCATATGATATCTTTTGATAAAAAGAATAATCTTTATTGATAAATTCAGCTGAGCCTATCAATCTTTTTCTTCATGGTAGTGCTCCTGTTTATTAATACACCATTGCCTATCCTAAGTCATATTCTGAAGAATGATCAAAGGTTACTTTGAGGGAATAAGTATTTTTTTGAGGCAGTTACCTATATTTCAAGTTTAAAAGACTACAAGGTCTTTACTTCATCAATTTTTTTCAATGCTGAAAATTCTGGTGTCTGACATAATTACTTATGTATATTTTTTTACTTTATCTATCCATTCATCCAAATCTATCAAATTTCCAAATACCAAGACTAATACTATTATTAAGGTGAGATTATCACATACAGTTTAAAAAGGTTTTTGTTCTTTTTTTTTGGGTGGGCTTCTTTTTTAGAACTGGGGGTTGAACCAGGGCTTTGCAAATGAGGCAGATGCTTTGTCATTGTGCTACATTCCAACCCTTTATTGTTGTTATTGTTGGTGGTCTTTCTTGTCCCTAGGGTCTATCCCACTAAAGATGTACAGCAGCAACAATTTCAATGTCACTTGAAATAATAGTTCTCTGTGTAGTTATGCCATCACTTGTTACATAGTTAGATACATTTGTTTCAATTTGTTTTCAATTTTTAGGGACTCTCTTTACTTCTCTGTGTTAAATGTGTTTTACAATTCAAGAACAACATTTATATGGCTCCTGAGTCAAAACTAAAAAAAAGTACATTCAGAGAAATGTTGCTTTAATTCCTCTTCCCTCCATTCTCTTTTATTCCCTCTTCAAAAGGTAATTAATTATCGCTGGGTATAGTAGCCCATACCTGTAATCCCAGCGGCTGGCAAGGCTAAGGCAGGAGGATCATGAGTTTAAAGTCAGTCTCAGCAACTTAATGAGATCCTGAGCAATTAGGGAGACCCTGTCTCAACTGTTTTCAAGCCATTCCTCATTGTTTTGTGCATGTCTTCCTTGTTCACTTTTTAAATTGGTGCATTCTAATTATACACAATAATAAAATTTTTTACATATAAAATTTTATAGTACATGCATGCTATAAAATTATAACTTGGTTAATATTGTTCCCCTCCCATTTTCCTCCCTTCTACTTTCCCCCTTGACTCCTTCCTCTATTCTATTGGTCTCCCTTCTATTTTCATAAGATAAATACACCCCAACTCCCCTGTCCTCCCTTTTCCTCTCTAGCTTCCACATATAAGAGAAAATATATGGCCCTTGATTTTCTGAGTATGGCTTATTTTGCTTAACATAATGCTCTCAAGTTCCATCTGTTTTCCTGCAAATAACATAATTTCATTTTTCTTTATGGCTGAATAAAACTCCTAGTTCTGTAATTTGGCTATTATGAATTGTGCTGCTATAAACATTGGTGTAAATGTATTTCTCCAGTCAGAATGGCAGCCATCAAGCACACAAATAATATAATAATAATGTAGGGGGCAAAAAAAAATTTTTTTACACTGCTGTTGGGATTATAAATTAGTACAACCACTGTGGAAATCAGTATGGAGGTTCCTGAAAAGACTAGAGATGGAATCATCATGTGACCCAGCTTACACCATCACTCCTTGGTATTTATTCTAAAGAATTAAACTCATTTTCCCTTTTTATATGAAAGACAGCACACAATACACCCTGTTCTTCATCTTATATTTTTACACTTAATAACAAATCCCAAAGGTCATTCCCTAACAGCGTTTGGAGGTCTACCTCATCTTTGTTTACAGCTACATTATTGACACAGCCAGCCTCTATGTATCTGTCTGCTTTCAGTCTTTTGATATAATAAATTATTTGCCATGAATACACTTATACGTTTGTCATATCGTATTTTTGCAGTGCAAAAGTGTATATCTCTGTGATAATACTGGAAGTGGGATTGCTGGGTAAAATCAAATGTAAGTATATGATTTGGATACAAAGTGACAGAAGTTCCCATTCACAGTGAACACACCAGTTTGCATTCCCACCAGTATTTTAGAATGCTTTCTTTTCCCATAGCCTTGCCAACAGGGTGTACTTTCACACTTTGGAATTTTTGCCAAACTGGTGAGAAAATATTTACCAGTATTGATTTAATTTACATTTCTAATGTTATGAGCAGGGCTGAGCTCATAACATTATGTGCATCATTTTTCTGTGAACAGTCTTTTTGTATGTTTTGCCTAGGGTGTGTGTGTGTGTGTGTGTATACACACACACACACACACACACACACACACACACACCTACATATATATTACCTCCAGGAAACAAAATGCCCACAATAATTTTTGGAAGATATCCAATGGTATCTTGGAAGCCTCAATGATTCAGTAGTTTCCCCCAGAATTACTATGTGTATGTGTTTATATGGATGTTGTGGAGTGTGGAAAACAGAAATTTATCCCTAGATATTTGTCTTAATTAACCTATAGTTTAAAACACTAAACTCTTTATCAGGTTAGTTTAAAAACCACTATGTTCACATCATGTTTTAAAATTTCATCCTAACACAATTGTATGAAAGAGTGGAAAAACACAGAAACAAGTTGTTTATTTGTGTTTTGAACTTAAATTTTGTCCAGACAGTGAGTTAGGTACTAGAATATGACAGATAAAATAACAGTGCTTATCCACAAGGAATTTATACTCGTGTCCAAATTTAATCTGCTTCTAAACTGTAATATTATTTCACAATATTTTGACATATAAATTGAGCAGCTTCTTAAAAATAATACCTTTGTTCCTTCGGCCATAGCCCTCTTCATTGCTCCTACATATAGCCCATCCATTTGTGCCACAATATAGCCTGTATGTCTCCAAAATGAGTCATTCTTGAATTCTTTGATGTTTTTCCGAGTCCAATGATTTTGCCTTCTGGAAAATAAATCATATTTGTACTAGAGGTCTCAGTGGTTGCTCATCCAAAACTAAATCAAACCAGGCATTTAGAAATGACAGATGCTGATGCTAAAATAAATTAAGTTCTGGATCTTATAACATTCCAGTTACTCAAAAGATTTCAGAGCAAACCTTAAATGAATGTTAATTTCTCCCTCCTCTTTAATGGATTTTTCTGGCTCATCTAGAACCAAAACACATGTGCAATATTAACCTACCTATGATACCAAGAAGTGATACCAAATACAAATGCATTTCATATAAACTATGATATGTCAATAAGTCAATAAGAACAAGTTGATTACATCTGTATGTAGAAATGGTAAAGTTAGACCACAGGAAATGAAACTCATAAAGACAAGATGATTTCTAGATTTTATGCTTCTCAGATCATTTTCACAGCTTATGATTCATCTCATTTCTTTTTTCCATATTTTAAATGATGCATTATTTTTGTACATAATGGTGAGATTCACTATTACATATTTGTACATGCACACAATTGGCCAATATCATTTTCTAGCACTTTCCCTTTCCCTCCCTTCCCTTCCCCAGTGGTTCATCCCATTTCAGTTGTTATTAATGTGTGTCTCAATGTCCCCTTCTCAACAGGATTAGCAAAAACCTTTTTGTTTTTACTTAGGTTATGAATTTCTCCTTTATTAAGGTAACTAACAAGTGTTAGGTCTTTATGTGTGATCCAAATAAAATACAGTGTTCAGCTCAACTCAGATTGACATATATGCATTTGGCTTTAGATACCCCATGAAGCCCTCTTGGCTATACAGTGCCCACATGATATGAAACATGGGTTAACACCCCCAAACTCTATCCAGAAAGCAAGGCACAGGGCTTAGGTCCACTCTTAGATTCTTCCCAAACAATTGAGAATCTGCAAAACAAAACCCTTACTTTTAAAATAATACTTTTATTCTTTTTTCTTTCAGTTCTATCCGGGATGATCTGATATAATTTTGTATACAAGAGAGCTATTTTTTTTGTTTGTTTGTTCAGGCTATTGCTAGATAACTCTTAAAATAATACAATGTCATTGCCTCACAGGATCTAGCCCCATGGTTTTTAACTGATGCCCTGCAGGACTTGTAGCATTTCAAGAAGAGGTTGCTTAGTGTGTGATTTGGAAGGCTAAACCAAGACCCTTTCTATCCCCAAATGAATCTCTTGTCATTCCACAAATTTAATCATATCTAAAATTTTAGTCTTCAGAAGCTTTATTAAAATGAAAATATTCTTATAGGATACTGAGAATGATGACTTTAGATATTAGCTGATACCCAGCCTGGGTTAGCCACCAGACCCAAGAAAAAGAAACAAGGAGGGAGCAGAAAGGCCCCTGCAGGAAGCAGCAAGGCACCCATGCAGAAAGGGATTCAGGGATTTAACTTTGCCTGCTGCACACTGATGGTGTTCTCTAGCAGTGTTAGCAACTGACACTGTGACATTTAACTTGACCT
This sequence comes from Callospermophilus lateralis, assembly GCF_048772815.1. Lineage (NCBI taxonomy): Eukaryota > Metazoa > Chordata > Mammalia > Rodentia > Sciuridae > Callospermophilus > Callospermophilus lateralis. Next base: position 82,896,390 of record NC_135308.1, read on the forward strand.
TTGAAACAGCAGAAATTGGAGGACATGTTTTCTGAAACCAATTTTCATGCCATCATCAAAAAAATGCTATGCCCTAGAGTTGTTCTAGAACAATTCCAGAATCCTGCTACAGAGATTGAAAAGGAAATTGGCAAAGGAATAATCGCTCTTTGAAATGACAGTTTCAGGCCCTTTAGTCTTAACAACAATGAAAAGAGGAAAGCTTTTATACATACTCCATAAAATCCTTCACTTTATCCACGAGGGAAGGTTTCTTGATCAGCTGTGGGTAGAGATTTATGAAGTGGTCATTCATGTGTCTGAAACGATAGATGAGAGAACTGTTAGATTCCTAGATTTCTTCTTGAATTTCTTCATCATGGCAATTTACCCAATCTTTTGGTTAAATAGTGTGCCTCCAATTACAAATCTTCTCTACTATATTTTTTAAAGTAAATTAAACACACAATTTAAATTAAAAATATTTCTAACACATGGAAGGTATAGAATATAGCAAACAACCAAGTATTCACCACTTAACTTTATTAGATCATTATATTTTGTCATATTTTCCATCTATATTTAAAGACATAAAAAAAATATCAGAAAGACTGAAGTCTCTGTATACACCTTCCTTATGTTAATTCCCTCCTTTCTCCCCAGTGGTAACTGCAACCTTAAATCTGATATTGTTTCCCATGTATGTTTTTATATAATCACTATACATATTTTAACCCTAAACAATGTATAGTATCATTTATCATGCTGAAGAACAAAATATGAACAAAAACTGATCTTGATTTGTTTCTCTTAACATAAATTTTAGAGAAATACCTAAGTTACCATCTGCCCATTAAATTCATTCTTTTCCGCTGCTGATGATATTACATAGTATGACTATGCACCAATTTATGTATGCATACCTATGATGGATATTTAACTAGTAACTAATTTTTCAATATTGTAATGAAATTTTAAGAATTGTTGTGTACTTTTTTTTTACACATTTGCCTGTTCTTTTAGAATGTATGTGTGTATAAAATTGGGAAATATTTCAGGATATAGAAAAGCACAGACTATATTGGTAAATTTATAAATACTCAAGGATCCACTACCTACATATATTAAATTGATACACACATGCACACACACACACACACACACAAAAATCACTGCTGGGATGAATATCATATATATGACACATCATATAAATATTTGCCAATATCTATTAATTTTATATATGTATATTTTATGTTATGCATATATTATATGGACTTTTATACATAAAATTATTAGTTATTGCTAATTGTTTTCCACACAGATTTACCAATTATATTCTCAGACCTCTTCCTCTACCACCTCACCATCACTTGGTATTGTCAGACTTTGATTTTCAATAATTTGTTAGGTTTAAATAATTTATCTGTTTAATTTCCATTCCTCACAGAATTATTGGGTATTTGAGATTCTTTATGTTAAAACTTAAAAATTAGAAATGACATCAATGCTTATAGCAGCATAATTCACAATAGCTAAACTGTGGAACCAACCTAGAAACTGTGGTATATATACACAATGGAATATTATTCAGCAATAAAAGAGAATAAAATTATGGCATTTCCTGGTAAATGGATGGTACTGGAGAATATCATGCTAAGTGAAGTAAGCCAATCCCCCAAAAGGAAAGGCTGAATGTTTTTGCTGATCCATAATGGGGGTGGGACATGGGAGGAATGGAGGAACTTTGGATAGGGCAAAGGGGAGGGAGGAAAAGGGAGAGGGGGCATGAGGGTAGGAAAGATGATGGAATGAGATATACATGATTACCCTAGGTACACGTATGAGGACATGAATGGTGTGACTCTACTTCATGTACAACCAGAGACATGAAAAATTGTGCTCCATTTGTGTGCTATGTATCTAAATGCATTCTGCTGTCATGTATAACTAATTAGAACAAATAAATTAATTAAAAATTAAAAATAAAAATGTCTTAAATGCTTAGAGTAAATATTTTTAGTTGATGAAAATAATCTATTTATACTTACTATGATTTTAATATTATTGGATTTGGCTTTATAAGCTTTTGCTTTCTATTTCTTATCCCTTTCTTCATCTGCTCTTTTAGGCTTTCTTTATTTAGATAACACTGTCATCCATCTTCTATTCATATAATCATTTTAGAAGCCACTCATAACTACATATTTTCTTATAAAGTCTAAATGAATTTTATAATTTTCTTTTCATCCAAATGTGAAGTATATTTTTGTAAGTCTTAGCTGTGGACACTTTCCATCATGTTTTTGTTCAGAGATTTAGTTTTACCTTTTGAATGTAAAACTATTTATATGTTTAAAATTATTTTTATTTTTTAATTTTCAAAATAAAGATTTTTGTTAATTTTTTTGTTTCTTGTATTATAACTATTGTTTCTTACATTTCAAAATTTCCCTCCTATTATTCTAACTAAAGTATATCCTTTAATAATTTAATAGAAGAATCAGTGGTAGTTTGTTTCAATTTATATGTATGAATATATCCTTATTTTGATCTTACCTGGATAGTTTAAATAGTTATAAAATGCTAGTTAGATATTTTTTCTCAGTAAATATTTTATGACTCTATTATTTGTGATGAGAAGTATGCTATGTAGTTGGGATTCCTTTGTAGTTAATGTCTTTATGATAGCTTTTAAGATTATTCTCTTTACCCTCAATTTTCTGTAGTTTCATTCATGGTGTTGTAGCAATTTAATAGATTGTGTCTTCCAACTAAGGAAATGGCATTTGTTTTTTCTCAATTTTGATAAATTCTTAGCTATTACCCTATCAATTACTTCTTATCTGAAATTCCCTTCAGTCAACTTTTTGGTACTTCTAAAAGGCCTATATTGAAATTTCTTAATCCAATTGCTATGTCTAATAACAGGCTTTTAGTATTTTACCCTTTTTATATCTCTGGGCTGTATATTATGTAAATTTCTCAGTTTTTTTCTGTGTCTAGTCTACAGTTGGCCTATTAGTGAGATTTTAGAAAAATGACTTTCTATAAGTTTTTATATTTATAATAAGTCATTCAAAAATATTTACCTGTATTATTTTTCTTCCTTTTTGTACCATAAATTCTTCCTCAAGTTTTCCTTTGCTTATAACTTTAAAGCAATCTAAGCAAATTTAAAGTTTTTGTTAAAGTGGTGCACACCTGTATTTCTAGCTACTTCAGAGGCTGAGGCAGGAGGATTGCAAGTTTAAGGCCAGTCTCAGCAACTTAGAGAGACCCTGTCTCAAATTTAAAAATAAGAAAAATGGGGGATGTAGTTCAGTGATAAAGCACCCCTAGGTTCAATCCCCAGCACCTCCAGATGAGATACATAACTGAAGTGATAACAATATAACTAGGCAAGACGAGTTTGCATACACTGAGCAATGACAATACTGTCATAACTATCACCTTAAAAAGTATTCAATGTCTTGATGACAAGATTCACCCTGATTTTGTTTTGTGAAAAATGCTATCTTAAAAATCAATGACTGTCTATAAGGAAATTTAAAAGGTCTATTGAGTTATACCACATGGATAAGCAAACCCCAGACTGCAGCAAATTATAGGTTAAACAGTTTCTTCAACAAATAAATTATGAGAAAGAAGAGGGAAATAATAGATTAAAAGTGACTTAAAACACAGTTTAGCAATACATCAATAAAAAAGAAATATACCAATCAGACTCAATATATTGTGATATTCACAAGATTACTGAAAAATCAAATACAGATTGAATATGTGAAAATATTAGAGGATAATTACTAAATTTTAGATGTAATAATGGTACTTTAGTTCTATATTTTTAATAGTCTTACCCTTTAGGGATACACATTGAAATATTTACAGAAGAGATGACATGATATCTGAGAATTGCCTCAAAATAATGTAGAAGTAAAAGGGAGGTAACCAGTCCCCTAAAAATGCCCCCAGTGACCCCTGTTCAGGTATGCCATTCCTTCCCCTCTATGTACACTGGACATAGTCACTTTACCCCTATAATTTACTTTTATAATTTTTTTCTAAATATTTTTAGTCGTAGAAGGACACAATATCTTTATTTTACTTATTGTTATGTGGTACTGAGGATTGACTTAGTGCCTCACATGTGCTAGGCAAGCGCTCTACCATTGAACTACAACCCCAGCCCCTTTTATAATTTTTCTAATAGGGCATTTAAAAATATTTGTCTTCTCAAATGTGCCATAAACATACTTTGGAGAAAAGATAGCCTCTTCTTGGATTAGACAAAAGAGGAATAAAGGGAAGGGAGAAGAGATGGGAAAAGGAAAGACAGTAGAATGAATCAGACATATTGTACGTATTCTTACATATGAATACACGGCCAATGTAACTCCACAGCCTATATACCACAACAATGGGATCCTCACTGGAACAAGTTCTACTTATTCTATGTATTTATAATATGTCAAAATACACTCGAGTGTCATATTTATCTAGAAAGAACAGACATCCAAATAAATAAAATATCTGTCTTCTTATTTCTCCCTTTTGGTCCATAAATTCTCCCTCAAGTTTTTTTGTTTGTTTATAACTTAAAGCATCCTAAGCAAATTGAAAGTTTTTGTTAAAGCCAAATGTGGTGGCACACACCTATAATCCCTGCTACTCTGAAAGCTGAGGGAGGAGGATGACAAGTTTGAAGTCAGCCTGAGCAATGTAATAGGATCCTGTCTAAAGATAAAATAAAAAGTGCTGGGGGTATTATAGGTCAGTGAGGGAGTGCTTGCCTAACATGTGCAAGACCCTGGGCTCAAGTAGTGAAAATTAAAAATAAATAAATAAAATAAAATTTAAAACATCAAAATAACAATATAAGTTAAGTCTTTGTTAAACTATTCCACAAATTAATCTGGAGTATATTCATTATATAATCATTGATTTAGTTGACTGTTTTTCTTAGCATTCAATTTGTGTGTGTGTGTGTGTGTGTGTGTGTGTGTTTTGGAACTCTGGTGTGCTGGTTTGTCTGTTTATATCTCTCTCTCTCCTCTCATTTCTCCCTGTACCTGCATCTGAGTTCTGGGAATCAGGTCTCATAGAACTTTTCTGAGGACTTTACCTATGGAATATTGCAGGTATTGTAACTGAGCCAGCATATGGATGATTCCATTTTTTGGTTTTGTTTTTTGGTATTGTGGACATATTGATGGATTCCTCTGCTTTGAACTGCTTGCAGAACTTGCCTGGTCTATGTATCACTTGTATGCGTTGTGAATTATCTGTTGGTGCAGTGAATTGTGGTAGTGCTGGGGTATCTTTGCTGATGGTGTCATCGGTGGTACAATTTTTCCAAAAAGAGCCGTCATTTGACTTGGTGCCATGGCATTTTGCAACCTCCTCCCTTCTACTTGTGATGGTCTAAAATTTGGGGACCAACAAAGGTGAGGCAAAGAACCTCACCCCCCTACTGGTGTAAAGGCCAAATTTGGGGGCCAACAGAGGTGAGGCAAAGAACCTCACCCCCCCACTGGTGCAAAGGCCTATCCACAAGTTTGGCTGTATGCTGGACTGGTAGTCAATAACGGGTAAGATCCAATTGCAATGGTACCAACCTAAGACAGGAGGCTGACGCCTTGAAGTCAGCTCATCCGATGACGGGTAAGAACCATTTGTAGTATTGGACAACCTAAGACAGGCACGGTCCCTAAGCCACATGCTTGTTGTTTAATTAAACAGAAGGGGAGAGATATTGAGAGTTTAGTCGGAATGATGCCTGGCATTTTGCCAGAGGGAATGGTTGAAAGGTGACCCTGCTCAGGAATAGGGCAGCTCCAGGGATTAGGGCGGATCCTGCTGCCTCGTGCCCGCTACTTTGGAGTTCCTGTTGAGTTCTCCCGGGTTCCGGGAGAATTGGTGTGCGGAGCCCGGTGGAGGGAGTGTGTTCCTGGGAAGTGTGAAGAGTGCTGGTGAGAGTTCGGGAATAAAGAGTTGTTTTGAACCTACAAGGCTTTGTGGCAGCTCGGTTATTTTGTGCCCAGCCAGACTGTGGCAATGGATGCTGGAAGAAGACACAGGACAACCATCAATTAAACATCTCCCCTCCCTCCAAATGCTTCGTAACACTGACCCATCATAGGGAAATCTGGTTGGAGGAAGAGTGGAACATTGTGAATTGACTCAGTTTAAATGACATGTTATTCTATTTTTGTGGAAATGACTATATTGTAATACCTCTGCCTCAGGAGAAATGATCTCTTAGGATTAAAGCAAGTTATGTGAATATAAAGTTTTATTTCTCAGAAAAAAATAGATTATTGTTTATTGATGTACAATGCCCATCCAGAAAAGGAAACAAAAGGTTCATACCTTTTTCCCCAAGCCTGTATCACTGAACCCTGCCTAACTCTATCCAGAGTTCCAGATCTCCCCCATTTTCAGTCCATTTAAAAATAAGATGGGTCTTTTTCCTTTTTCTTTTTTTTACTGGAGTTGGCCCTCTAGGGAGTATTTCTGGAGACAGTTTTTGTTGTCACACTGAGGGAAGATGTGCAACTGGCATCTAGCAGGTAAAGGCAGAGGATGCTGTTAAATGTCCTATAATGAACAAAAAGTAATTCAACCTATAATGTCAGTAGCACTGGGGTAGAGAAATCCTGAAGCAGAGGAACATTGATCTTGACCTGGGGGTGACTGCTGAGGATATCTACATCGCAGTGGACAAGACAGATGGAAATATGAGAGGGAAACTGAGGTAATTATTAAAAAGATATTTTTTGTGACCAGATTTTTGATTCACAATCATAGCAGGGGAGAAGACACCTCTACCTTGAGGTGAGAAGTGGTGCCATCCATTGATCCTTCCACATTCAAGGGATCTGAGGGAAACCCCCCCCCTGCGTTCTCCTTAGGATGAGGCTCTTCTCTGATCCCTGGTTTGAGACAACACACTTCTGTGTGGTGGAGCTACAGAGTATAACACTGAAGGACACAGAATGAATTCTGAGTTCAAAACGTGACTCCATTACCTCTGGGCTACACGACGGAGATTAAGATTCCTAACTCCTCCTGCTTCTGGACCTCATCAACAGACACCACGTCAGCATCCACTTCATGGATATATTAGGGTTAGTTGCATCTCCTGTGGGGTGCAAGGGCAGGAAGTTTCCTCCTAAAGGTGACGAGACTCACCTTTATATCTGTCACATCCATGCGCGTGTTGAGAGTCATAAAGACACATGTATGCCCACCTTCTCCTGAATATTTTTTGCATTATTTTGATACGACGCCACTCAGCACTTGTCATTTACTCTCTCCTACTCTTTTCTATTTGTTTTGACACCCTGGGCAACGGATTACATTGGGCTCCTTTAGTATTTCCCATGGTGACTAACCCACTTGTGTGTTTGCATGTGTGGGCAAATGTAGCTAGACCGCCTAGTCCTGGCTCCTACTGACTAGCTATGATTTTCACCTACATAATTATTTCTCTGTGCCCAAGTCTTCACATTACTAATAGAATAACAATGCCATGTACTTTATTGTATTGTTGTGGATTAAATAATTTAACATATGTAAAATGATTTGACTAGTGCCTGGCATGTTGTAAATGCCATACTAAGTACTAGCTGGAATCATCATCATCATCATCATTATTTTGTGATCTATGTTACACTCCAAATAGTTACTAGTTGATAGATCATTTGTTATTTTTGAGTGTCTTTGCTTAGCCCACAGCCTTGACCTGGAAGTATGTTCAGTTTCTAACACCAGAAGGAGTGAGCTGGGGGTATGGAGGGAGATTCTTGGTAGCACAAACATAAAAGAGGTATCATGTTTACTTTTTCTGTGCAGTAGTCTTCTTAGAACTTCTCTTCCTCATAGTTTTAGCAATTGTTTTTTCAATGTACATATTTTTAAAAGTCTCCCTTGAAGAATGTGCTTATGAAAAACTCTCCTTGCTCCCTTTCCCCCTAACGAAGAGATGGGCCATTTCGATACAAACTAGAGCATCCCAATTCTCCATACCCATATCACCCTGTTTTCCAGAAAGGTTTCATGCCTCATTTTATTAAAAATCAATGCATGACTATTTATCAACATTAACATCATCAGTGAGATGTCAGAAATTGAATTTGCAACTCTAGGGAAGCCGCCCCATAGAGTTGAAAAACAAAGGAAGATACTCAATTTGGCTAGGGCTGCTACCGTGCTGTATTACAGGGAAATATATACCTCATCCTTCTGATTCACCTCTAATAGAATTGCAACAACAGGATTCAATTAAACTTAATAAACATGTAATTAAGTAAATGCTGGGAGCGAAGCACCGTGCCAAGTGTTTGAGGTCTATAAATACGACTAAGATAGGGACCCTGCCCTCAAGGCACAAACAGATGGTGGAGGGGAGAGATGGAGTGTTAACTTAGTGGAAATAGAATCATAAAGAGCTTTATCAAGAAGACAAAATTTGAAAGGGACTTGGAGAATGAGCAGTTGTTCAATAGTGGAGTTAAGGGAGGCAGCATCTGGCTGTCAGAAATCCTAGTTCTTAGAGATGCTAGGGAAAGTGGGGGAGATGTATGAAAGGTCTGGGATCAGAAGCCACCATTCACTCAGTCTGTGGTCACCTGGAACAGGTGGGTATTATAGCATGGCTCATGAGCCCATGTGAGGGGGATGTTTCCATGGTAATGCCAACATCCTGCACTGAGTGATTCTGGGGGAGGGAACAGTTGAAGAATAGGGAGAAAGGAAGAGGAGAAGAGAAGAGCAAGACAGTGAGAGATGGCCCTAAAATATCTAGTCCCTACTCTAAGTGTGGCCCTAGCTGGTTCTGGCTACTGCTGCTGAATGATGATGATTCTGCAGGGGCAGACACAGAGAGATGGCCTAAGCATCATGATGAACCCTAGAGGGTCAGGTCAGGACCCAATTATTATCTGGGAGTGTTGTAACAATTCAAGGAAGCAAAAAGTTATTGCATACTCCAGGGGAAATACTTAAGAAGGTGTGATGATATTTATTTGCATTTTTATCGTTGGTATCTCAACTATTTCATAAGTTGCAAGGATCAAATGATCTCTTCCAAGGTGATCAACCAATCCTCCTCTTATCTGAGCATCTTGGTTGTCCATCCCACAATATCCATTTTCTCACATACCTCCTGCCTCCAAGGTGACAAAATAGAAAGAAAGCCATTTTAGAGGTGGTAATGTGCTGCATTTAAAGCCATTTTAAAACGTGGCAGTCCTACTTTGGGTTACATCCCCCAACTTCGCCTTCTCTTAGCAGGAAGCAACGTGGAGATGTGGCTGCCCATTTTTCCATAGAAATGGAATGCAGAAATTGACAGTGGGGAAATGTAACAGTGGCCCCCTTTATGCATTGAATGTAGCCCTTGCTGCTCTACCACTGCAACTAATTTTTAAAATAGACATGCTTCTCTTCCTCTCCCAGCTCTTCCTTAATCTCAGGAGAAACAGAATTCCCTTTCTTCCATTTTAGGCAGCTTTATCTGTCCTTAAGCATACACCCACTATAGAAAGGAAATAATCTAGACTTTGGGGATGGCACCAGAAGATCTCAGAAATGACTGTTTCCAAAATTAACAAGTGAATTATAACTCCAACAGAACACGTGGAATGTAGCCTTTGAATTGCCTCTTTAAAAGCCCCCTGGTTCCTGCTGATGGGCAGAATCACAGCCTCTGGGACAGAAGTCTTCTGTGTTCTCCTTTGCTAGCAAAGCAATAAACTTCCTTTTTCCTTTTTCTCAAAAATAAAAAATGAATAAATGTGCAAGTTCTAAACTGCCCTCTGCTCTTGGTGGCTGCACATACTATTGTGAAAGCTGAGGGAAAAATGAGAAGAGAAGGCTCTTACTTTTGGTCCCCTCATGCAAACTCACCTTCCCAGCCCAGGCTCAGACACCCTTGCTCTAAGGCTGTGTTTTAGCGTGTGAGAATATTCCTTGCAAAGCAGCCCCCAACGGTATATGTTTGAAGTTGATAAACGATGTTTGTTTATGAAGATGCTACTGCTTCTCATACACAATGCCTGTGTGTAGCAGGACAAACAATGACAACACCTAGCCCGTGACCAGGATTCCTTCTCCACTACTGGTTTGGGGTGATAGCTTTCGCTTTCTTGTGGTTGGCATTTTAAGCTCCTCTGCTTTGCTTCAGAGTGCTGGATACCTTTGCTCAGAGGGAGTCACACTGCTTCCAGCTGCTCAGTTGGGACGGCATATAGTGGGCTATGGTATTGACTGTCACAGTGTTTGGTGGTGCCTTGGGTCTGGTTGTTGCAATCCTGTGAATTGTAGCATCTCCTCTGTTGTGTCTCTGCTGGAGCTATTGGCCCTGTGAGCCCTGTGTGTCTGCTCCACTGGGAATATCCCTTTCTTTGAAATAAACTTGGATATCAGAATGTGAAACGAGCCTTAGTATCTTGGACCACCCTAGGAGAGGAAGAAGGAATGAATAGCCTCCTTCCCCGACCCATTGCCAGAGGTCTGTTTGAAGCATGCTTGGTCATTAGTGGTCATTTCAGCGTTCCTAGCTCTGAACTAAGCACAAAGCAGGGCCTTTAAGTATAAACTGTTTCAGAAATTCCCCTCCACATCTGCCTTTCAAGACTTGAACGGCAACCTTTGAATAGCATCTCATGGGACTTTTCTAAAGATGGTTTTTGACTATGGTTTTTCTTTCTCCATGACCTACTTTCCTTCCTTCCTTTCTTCCCTCCTTCCTGCCTTCCCTTATCCTCTCCTTGGCTTTCTCCTCCTCTTCCTCCTTCTTCTAATTTACATATTGACTTCTCTATTCCATCCACCCCATTCACTTCTTATCATGCTGCTGACCAACATCTCCTGTCCAGTGAGCTATATCAAAGCTTCTTCAGAATGGAGGTCCTCTCCAGCTCTTGGTTCCCTGTGCACGGGAAGTCCATTCTTGAGAAAGCAGGGAGTGCTACTGTTAGCACAAAGAGGATGGGGCTGGATGCATCATTCATGGATCATTTCAGCTTTTTATTCAGGAACAGTACTAAACCTATGGGTATGACCCACTTTCCTGGTAGAAAATGAGCCAAAGGAGGGGACTGAGCTTACATAGGTAAGTAATTTAGTGAGTGTGTCAGTTTGGGCACTGGGGAATTTGGGTCTTTGGATTGGTGGTCCGGGTCCAGCACCTGGAAAGGAGTTATCTTGGAAGAGATTAGTGTTTCCTAGAGACTATCATTCTAGGTTTGATGAAACACTTTCTCCCCATCTGCAGCCAGCATCTGGGAAGGATTTATCTTGGGAGAAATGAAAGCTTATCAATGTATGGCTTTCTTTCTCATTCCCTTTTCCCAGGCCACACTATCTTGGGGTTTTTCATTTTCCACATCCAATAGCTACCGCAATCACAAACATCAGACAGAGGCGAACACAGAAATCATCTTTCAAGTTCGAGAAACCTCTGCATACTCTGTGTTTGAAGCAGAGAATGGTAACTGCTGAAAAGGGCTCCATTCAAACCCTTCCACAAGGCTGCCGTTATTTGTGTTTTAAACCTCTTGTCCTCTGGTTGCTCATTTGGAGCCTCCACTCCTTGCTCATTGTCAATGTGACCGACTTATTGCAGACTCAGGGCCTGCTTTCTGTCACCCTCCTCCCAGCCTGGCCACATGGTTCTCACCTATCAAGCACCAGACCCAGGCCCCACATCTTTCACGAAACCTTCTATTCTGGCCTCTAGGTGCTTTCTTCTCTTCAACTCTGCAGTACTGCAGTGAAAGAATTCTCTTGTATTTATGTCTGCGCAGCGATGTTGCCAATAGTGGACGAGTTTTCCCTTGAGGCTCCAGTATTAGACAGACCAACAAACCTGTCTCTCCCTCACTCCTGATCCTTCGTCAGCTGTTGCCACTTGTCTGAAGGGAAGGCAGGCTCAGAGTCGAAGCCTGAGCCATAATTGGCAGGAAGTGTTTGGGCTTTTCATTTTTGTTTTAACCTTCAAAAGTTGGTTAATATATAAAAGGCAAATTAAACAAGAAAATGGTCTCTGAATAGTTTTGGAATAGTAGCTGTCTTTTTTCTTTAAATAAATAAAAAGTAATTTTTATGTTAATACGAAGTGTTTTTAAAACTTATTAATAATATGGCTTCTTTTTCTTGCTTTTTTTTTTTTTTTTGAGGGGAGTTACCAGGGATTGAACTCAGCAACACTTGACCACTTGACCGCTGAGCCACATCATCAGTCCTGTTTTGTATTTTATTTAGAGACAGGGTCTCACTGAGTTGCTTAGCACCTCGCTTTGGCTGAGGCTGGCTTTGAACTTTCGATCCTTCTGTGTCAGCCTAGGGAGATACTGGGATTACAGACGTGTGCCACCGTACCCAGTTTAACATGGCTCCTTTTTCTATGGACTTTGTTTGTTTGTTTGGCAAATAGAGTTACTCAAAGATAATGCTTATATAAATAATGGAGGTGAAATGATAAAGCCACCCCCAAAAGCGTTGGCTATGAGACATTGAAACTTAGTTTTTCTTACAACATAAGAATATCAGAACTGCCACTTTTATTAGATGTCTCAAACCTGGTGAACTCTTTCTAGCAGAAACAATAAAAGAAACATCCAAGGAAGAAGTGCATCTTAGAGCATTTCATAGGATAGAGCTGCTCCAAACTCAGTGTGATCCTTAATGACCCAGTGTACATGTCATTAATGAGTTAATCTAATCCATTTATATCCACATGACTTTGGTCTGCATTATTTCTCCAAACTCACAACTCAAGTTAAATAGCACAATCAGAACTTAGCATGGATACTGAAGTGGAAAAGTTCAGATTTTGTATAGGTATAATGTGGTTTTAAACATGTTTTAGAATCTTATTCAGTTTGTAAAGTTTTATACCTCTTTGAGTTGTATACTATTAAGAGGACTGGCATAGTAGAAGAACAAAAATTAGGTATAAAAATAAAAACAGAACTTTGTAGCCTAAATTTAAAAAAAAAGTGTAGCCAGAGCCCATTAACTAGTCACTTAACATCTGACGTAATATTCCAAGGCAGATTAAGATCCGCACCTCGATTACTACGACTGAAGTAGGTAGTAACAGCCCCAAATAAGTTTTGGAAAGTGCACTTAATAACTAGGTCACATAAAATAAAAGAAACTAAGTCAAGCCATAAAAACACTTGATATCCAAGGAGGGTTGAGGATGGATTAAATGAATTGCAGCTTTATTTTCCTTAAAGAGCTATTTTCTAAAAAAGCATATATCCTGATTGCATTATTATCAACTACATCCTTGTTATTTTTATAAGACAAAGTAATGACACCAGAATCACATAACAATAGAACTTGAAGGAACATTTATAGTAGACTCATTAAGATTTTAATTTAAATTTAAAATCTCTTTGCCTAAAGATGTTTCAAAATGGTTGAAAATAAATGCTCTTATGTTTTATTTTTAATTAATCTTTTCCCTGCTTTATGATTCTCAAGGAGCCATTCTGCCTCTTATCTGTTTTCTTCCAGACAACAAATGACAAATAGAATGGAATGACTCCCTTTCATTTAAAACCACTGCATTAAAAAGGAAGATTAAGAAAAAAGTGCCATAAGAATTGAAGAGATCCAGTGCACCTTTTAGGTAGGTGTGATTATGAACACAAGTGTAATTCTTTTTTTTTTTTTTTGGATACTGGGGATGGAACTCAGTCACTTAACATCTGAGCCATATCCTCAGCCCTATTTTGTATTTTATTTAGAGATAGAGTCTCACTGAGTTGCTTAGCACCTTGCTTTTGCTGAGGCTGGCTTCAAACTCGCAATTCTCCTGCCTCAGCCTCCCAAGCTGCTGGGATTACAGGTGTGCACCACCACACCCAGGCACAATTGTAATTCTGATAACTTTTTTTTTTTTATCACATGCAAAGGACCTAATGCACAATGACATGAAAACAAGATTCATTGCCAGACAAGGAAAAGGACAGAAGTGGCCAGGCCATTGCTCCATGACTCAGGTACTTACGGGGCAGTGAGGTAGCCCTCCAAAAAGCCAGCCACAAACATGATGATCTCATTGCTCAGAGCCTGAGAGCCATACCCAGCTCTGATCTCCAGGATGCTCCAACCTGTGGTTTCCATGGAGTCATTGTAATAGCCATAGGCATCCCCACTCTTGTCCATTACGTGTTTGACTTTTATCGACTTTTCAGAAGGTATCCAGTATGCAGTTGCATAGTAGACTTCTGGAAGAAAAGGAAAAACTGCTAAAACGGTACTCCATAGAAACCTGGGATATTATTTCTATGTAACCAACAATTTCAACACATTTGTTTCTATTAGAATATAGTTGCCTTGCTACCAGTGAGGAAAACCAAAGCCTTAATCAAGAGGGATGTGCCCAGACCACAAAGAGGCAGGTCAAACGTAGAGGTGTAGTTACAGTATCACAGAAGTGGGCTTAAGAATTTCATCCTTAGGAATGAGGTTCTGGGTAGAGCTGGAGCTGGAGCTCTCTCATTTCTTTTTTTTTTTTTTTCTCTCCCTCACTTCTTAATTCAGCCAGTGAAAAGGTTCTTGGCCCTACTCACCAACTTTTCCATTTCTCTCTGCAGTTGAACCAAAGGCATTCTTAGGTTCCTTATCCTATATTCCCTGCACAATTCTTCCTGTGTGACATCCTTATTTTGCAGAAAAACTCTAAGCTATCACCTGTGGTTCCTCAGGGTGTTGGTAGTTCTGTGAATCCATCCTCACAAACCCTGCACTCATGCCACCTCTCCCTTCTTATTCACCCCAGTCCTACCCTAATCTGGATGCCACCCCCTTGCCTACTTCAGGAACTTTGTACCATGGTTGTATCCTAAAGCACACTCTCCTTCCCCCTTAGCACGATGCAGATGCTCCACTATCTCACAGATAAAAAGAAACAAAATACAAAAGCCTTCTCTGCATCTTGTGAACAGATTTAGCTAGTATTGGGATCGCTCACTCCCTTCATGAAATCATCATGAATTTTATGCATCCCTGCTGCATTGGGGACTGTGCTTGGTGCTAGAACTGCCAACATGACTGGCATAGTTCCAGGCCTACCTTCTGGAAGGAATGCACTCCCACACTTTACTTCCTCATTCCCTCTAGCCTGCTGCACGCCCCCCACTCCTCTTCCCCACCATGCCACCAGCACTGCTCCTGCCTGGCTCACTAATGAAATTTCCTGGTGTCCTATGAACTTGCCAAAGCACTTGACCTTGGTGACTCCTTACAGTTGTTGCTTAGTATCTCAGAGGATTGCTTCCAGGATCCCCGGCAGATTCCAGAATATACAGATGCTCAAGTTCCTTATATAAAATGGTGTAGCATTAGCATCTAGCCTACACATTCTCCTGTGTGCTTTTAATCATCTCTAGGTTACTTTTAGTGATGACTAATACTATGTAAATGCTATGTGAATAGTTGTTATACTGTATTGTTTAGGGAATAATGACAAGAAAAACGTCCATATATATTTAGTACAGACACAATTATTTATTTTAAATACTTTCAATCTGCGGTTGGTAGAATTCTTTGACGTAGAGCACATGGACCCAAAGAGTTAACTGTATTTTTAAAGTTCTCTCCTCCCATGGTATCTGGGATGCTCCTCTCTCCTGAATCCCATTCTCCTTTCCCTGCCCTTTTCTTCATTCTCCCTGTGGGTTCCCTTTTCTGTTGTATACTCCATAGTACACTTGAAAAGATAATCTGGAAGATTCTATGATCACTAGAGATTCAAAATATTTAAAATGAAAGTTGGGGCTAGGGTTGTGACTTAGTGGTAGAGTACTTGCCTAGTATGTGCAAGGCACTGGGTTTGATCCTCAGCACCACATAAAAATAAATAAATAAATAAAACAAAGGTATTATGTCCAACTACAACTAAAAAATATTTAAAAATATTAAAATAAAATTCATAATCCCTGCTACCCCCCCTTCCTGCTTTTTATCTGTCATCTCTCAATCTGAAAAAAATCCATCCTGCCTCCCCATCTTCATGAGTCATGTTCAATCAAAACTTCCTGAATTATCTCTCTTATCAGCCTCTTCCTTTTTTTCTATATTTCTGTGATAGTTTAGGTATATTACAACTGGCCTTTCTTATAGGTCTTTTTCTAGTTACCTTCGATCTTTAGCCCATTCTTGATTCTCTGCCAGAGTAATTTTTCTAAAATGCAAACTAGGCCAGGTGCAGTGGTGCATGCCTGTAATCCTAGCAACTTGGGAGACTGAGGCAGGAGGATTGTGAGCAAGCCAACCTCAGCAACTTAGTAAGGCCCTAAGCAATTCAGTGAGACCCTGTCTCAAAATAAAATACAAAAACAAGGCCGGGGAGGGTTGGGAATGTGGTTCAGTGGCTAAGTGCCCCTGGGTTCAATACTCAGTACCAAAATAAATAAATAGATAGATAAATAAATAAAACCCCATCACCACCACCACCACAAAAGAAATTCAAACTAATTTTGTCACCTTACCTACTAAAATTTTTCATGGCTTCTATATCTTATCAAAATAGCAATCCTTCACCTTACTCTCTTGGTCTTCATAACCTGACTTCCATCAGCCTTAACAGCTTTGTCATCACCCCTCCGTGCACTTTGTGATGCAGAAACTATTATATATAGCTCTGCAACAGACCATGAGCTGGGTCAATGCTTCTGATTTGTATATGCTATTTGGTCTGCCTGAGATGTTTTTTCTTATAGCCATCTCAAAATTGCTATTTAGAACTCAGGAAGCAGTGCCCCCTTTGTAGAGGCTGACTTCCTCTACAAGCTCAATGTTCCTTGTCTGTACATCTATAGGCCTTGTCCCACTGTACTGAACTTACATGTCTGTCCCTGCTCCCATACTGAATGCCTCAAGGCCAGAGACTGTTTTCTCTGTACTTGGAAAAGTACCTGGCACATAACAGGTACTCAATAAATAATTATGAAAAGAAAGAAGACGTAGGAAAGAAACAAGAGGGGGGAACAAAAAGAAATGGAGAAAGGAAACAGTACATAGTGCGTTTTTTTGTTTGTTTGTTTGTTTTGTTTTGTTTTTTCTCTGTGAAACCAGTTGTACATCTGTTGTGGTTATATTCAGGCCAGTCATCAAAGTAGTAGGAGGAGGCTGACTGACTCTCAGGTTCTAGGTTGAGACTCAGGGGATGGATGCTGTATCATTTACTGACAGAGGAAGAAGACTGGGAATAAGCCTGGGAGGAAATGTAAATTTAGTTTTTGGCATAGAGAGTTTTAGTGGTCAGGAGGCTAGAAAGTGTCAATATTTATATAGAGTCATCTGTTGACAACATTTAAAATTAAACCAACATTTTTTTTTACAAAGATTGTCAATCAAATAAGCACTACAAATAAAATCTTGACACTAGATCATCATGTTAGGGGACAGACAGATGTGAATGGTGGAAACATGAGGTTAAGAGAATAATTCTGTAAAATGGGCCCACTGTGCTGACCTCCACATGCTTTCTTTTCCAAAAACCAATTTACCTTAGCCCTGCCTGGCTTCAGCACATTCCTCAGCAAACTACCTGTTACCTGCAAGAGAAATACAGGCCCAAGATAATATTGATGAGAGGAACCCGAGAGATTTTTGTGATCAGATCCTGAAACTCTAAGAGATAAGGATAGTTCCTCCTACCCATAAAAATCTATAAGAATGTGTGGTTAAGAATCCTATTAGAACCAGTCAGCATGGGCCAAGGTGACCTAGAGTGGCCATGACAGAGGGGACTTGAAAATCTGATGTCACCTTGCTGTCAGTCAAAAGTCAAGAGGTGGACCTGAGAGGGACTCTCTGGAAATTTCTCTGGGATCCCTAATAGAATTGGAGTGCAGGAGAGGAGCACGCCCTCTCTCTTCTCTGAGAGGGCCCACTCTCTCCCTTGAGAGTGTCCCCTTTTCTTTTTTCCTAGCCTGTCAAGAAACTCACGGTTGTCACTCTGAGCAACATGGATCTTGAGAACCGAGGTTTGAAGAGGTGTCTTTGGGAAGGCCCCAGCTCCATAATAATCATGTATGTTAGCCCAGAGGAGCTGGGTGATGGGCTGATACTGGGTCAGGCTCAGAAAGATCCTGATTATGATTCCAAAAGAAAAAATCTGAAGTAGAACTAAGCCAATTTACTTCTTAATAAAAACATGACCCTAATGGAAGGCTTTCTTTAAGAAAAGTTAAGTGGAAGTGAAACTCTGTCAGTAAGTAAGTGTCTAATTGTTAGATACCAACCAGCCACAATTCGACAACTGTGGGCAGGTTCCATAGAAACTTCCCTCATGCTTTCAAAAACAATAAATATATTTCCCAAATTTGTTTCTGACCCCAAATGTTACAGCAGAGTCCTCTCCCAGCTTTTCTCACACTCTCTTCCACCCTCACAGCCAGTGAGCCTTGTATGGAATTGAGGAAGCAGGGCTTCCTAAAAGGGAGCCCTAAGGAGCTGTGGCAAGGGAGGAGTCATAAACAGGATCCATAAAAGAAAAAAAGGAAGGCACGTAATCCTACCGGTCTCTTCCCCGTGAGTGCTATCCACAAAGTGTGACTTCAGCTTTGGCTCCTTCTCTAACCCCCGACGTTTCTCATCTCAGCCTCCCAGCTCTGCCTTCCCCTCTTTGCTATGCACCTTGGCTTGCTCAAGGTAAGCTAGGTGCTTTGGCCCTGTGTTTTCACTGTTGTGGGTGCTGACAGGGGACAGATTCAGGGAATAATTCTATAAACTAGGCCCCGTGTGCTGACCCCCACAAGTGTTCACTTTAAAAAAGCAATTTACCTCCAGTCCTGACTGGCTTAAGTCCACATGGTATGTTAACATTTCTCATCAAGCTACTTGTTATCTGTGGAAGAAACGAAGGCCTGAAATAACGCTGGTAAGAACACCACTAGTTACCTTGAAGGAGGGAACTTTTTGTGATGCTTATACAGACCAGACTCCAGAACTCAGGGAGACAAGGAAAATTCCCCCTAACTATAAAATCTGTAAGAACAGGTTCCAATTATAACTGTTCAGCGTGGGCCCAAGGGACCTACAGTGGTCATGGCAGTGGGGACTTCAAAGTCTGATGTCATCCTGTTGTCAGTCGAAAGTCAATAGGTGGACCTGAGTGGGGCACTCTCTGGAAATTTCTCTGGGATTCCCCAAGGAACTGGAGGGCAAGAGAGACACACTGTCCCTCTCCTCTCTGAGAGGACCCACTATCTCCTTTAAGAGCATCCCTCTTTTCCCTTTCTATCTCTTCTAGTAAACTCATGCCTGTTACTTTGAGGAACATATCTGAAATCTTTCTGGCCTGCTTGCAAGGCTTGAGGTTTGAAGAAGGGCCTTTGCACTGTTACAGGCCCCAACCCTGTAACAGTACTGCCTAATTTCCTGATCACAAAAAATAAACCTCTGCAATATGAATTTTTTTGCCACCCGGTACCTCTATGGCATGAAAAAATCTTGACCCAGTCCTCAGAATGCAGTAATGATAATTAAATTCTAAATTAAGTTTGGCATATGCTTTGAGAATTAAACCCAAACTGAGTTCCTCACTCTAGCCCTAAAGGATATCCTCCTACTCCGAGATTTTTCTCCAAGGAGCATCTCTTTCTGGTTTTCCCAGCATCCACACTATTCTCTGATTTTCTTTAATCCTTTAGTAATTTAACCCATCATAGCTTTTTATTTTTTAAAATACATAAATCTCCATGTTGGGAGGCAAATGGTAGGAAAAGTAAAATAGTGAAAATGTAGAAAAACATTATTCTAATTGTAACCTAGTTGTACCCGAGCCTCTGTAAGAACAGGGTCTGTCTGCTTTCTACTTTATGTCCAAAACCGCTGTACCTAAGAAAATAATGTTACTTTGATGGCTCTAGTTTAATGTGTGTTGTTCTTTCAATAAAAGGCAAGTTTATCAGTACATTAATTCACAGAAGTTATTGTCAAAAATAACTCGTGTGATTAAGTCTGCAAGCTTGAGTAACAGACCTATAGGAGGGTTCCAGCTCTCAGCTTAGATCCGGCCAGCCAGAGAGGCTCGTGCCATCGGTCAATAGCCTCTCTGGAGTTATGAAAATGAAAAATCAGATTTAAACATCACTTAGTAGCAAGGTCCTCAAAAAGGACTTGCTTGACAAATATTGTTAAGTAGATAGGAACACTATTTTAAAAAAGTATTTTTCTTCTATAAATAAAGATAAGAGTCTCTAAATTATTTTTATATTTGTCTCTATGTAAAACCCCAAACACCCAAATTAAATTTCTTATATGTACTTGCATGCTTAATATTTTCTACGAGTTCATTGTTTTAGGTTGGAAAAAAATTCCTAACATTATTTTAGTGCCTTAAATCACTCTTTCACATATTCTCATATTTGAAATCTGATTTTCTTTTCTTTCTCCCCCCCACCCCCCCAACAGAGATGGAATCTAGGAGCTCTACCACTGAGATACATCCCTGGCCCTTTTCATTTTTTATTTTGAGAGAGTCTCCCTAAGTTTCCCAGGCTTACCTTGAACTTTTGATCCTCCTGCCTCAGCCTCCCAAGTTGATGTGGAAACTGATTTTCCTAGCATCTCATTTTATGAAAGAGTAAGTACTTGTCAACCCTAAGCAATATACTGTTGGCCTAGTATATTCAGTAAGTTAGAGGGAAACAAAAAAGAAATGAGACAGAGCAGGTAGAATATGTGAGCAAAAACAGAAAAAAATATAATTGAAAACAGAAAAAAATATAATTGAAACCATCTATTCAGATGAGGTAGAGTTAATGATTCACTGATTCTGATCTCTGAATTGCTTTCCTATGCTCACTGAGCAAGTCTCTGGTATTTCTGTCTGTGCACCTTGAATTGCTATCTGGTTTTTAGATTTGCTTTGACTCTTCATCAGGTGCTAAGCAAATAAATAATTCATGAATTAAACAATCTTGAAGCAACAGAATTATAAGGTGGTGCTTCAGCTTGACTCTCTCCAAAGACTAAAGCCTAATTCTCTTGCTGAAAGGGGGATTCTTTTGACCAAGTGCTCTCAGGAAACTAGAATGAGGAACTAGGACTTGGAGAGAAATTCAATTCAAGAATCTCCATCATGGACACTGGAGATTGTTCCCATGGGGACCTCCTAAAAGATGTGTGGAATGAGCTTCCAAAGTCTCCACCCCTAGGATGGAAAAGGGAGCATTTATCTGCTCCTTCTGCACAGGCCCAAAGTTGCCCTGTGGAGTGTGAAATCCTCACTGCCGGGTTTACATGTGTTTCAGTGCTAAGTGATTGCAATTTCAGAGATGCTCTGAGGTAGAAAGCAAGAAACCTGCACAGTGCTGCTGAGGTGGTGCACCTCATGTTACACTTGCATGAAGTTTGAATAAAAGGCAAGTAAGGGGATGGAAGAATGTAAGGCGGGATGCACAATGTATGGCTGTACCAGGTCAGCAGAAAGAGAGCGAGCTCTCAAAAATAGCTTTAAAGCAACAAAAGACTCATGTGGAAAAATGCTGGAGATTTGCTTGGATCTGGAATGATCCCTTTCCTCTATTCTTTGAAATACCCCTATACTTCACTGCCAGCTATTCTCCATTCTTGCCACAGTTCTGACAACAGAACATCAACTTCACCTCACTCTGATTTGGGCACTGTTAGCTTAATCCCTATCGCTTGCTAATTAGACATATTTATATGTGTGCACTTTGTCCAATGAACTTGACATTTTAGCTCCTTGAGGATGAGAAGTGACATCTCATATTTCCTTGGGTCCACTCCCTTGACCAACACAACACTTGATTGATCACATGACAACTGAAACCCTCACACTAGCTGGGAAGGTCACACTGCACAGCAGAAACCTATCAAGTTCATAGTGTGTTAATTCTTCATTTCTAATTTGGAATTAAAATTTTGATATCTTGGGTTTGCAAATGATCCCAAAGAAAAGAATGCAGGCTTGATTAACTCGATACTACCGTAAGCTGCAATTATATGGTATTTACAAGGCTAATAGATTTCAGAGCAAGTCAGTTTCTTTCAGTGATTTGCTCATTCTGTTTTCAAATCTCTCAAGAGACTTCCACAATTTTAATTGTAACAGGACACCTGTTGTCTGTGTGGACATAGAGTTTCAATTTCTACACCAAAATTTCCTCATAATTTCACTACCTCTATTTCATTTTCACCACATTAAGTAAATTCCTTTTTTTTTCAGTAGTACAAAGAAGCTACATAATAACATTGATAAATTTCCTAGCCACATTTTAAAGCTAAACTTGCTTTCTTTTTCTTTTTTGGCACTGGGGATACTGACCCAGGGCAGTCTACCACTGAACTATATCCCTGGCCCTTTAAAAGAAATTTTTTTTTTTTTTTTTTAAATTTTGAGACAGGGTCTTGCAAAGTTGCCCCAGCTGGCCTTGATCTTGCAATCCTTCTGCCTCAACCTCTTAAATTGCTGGAATTAAAAGTGTGCACCACTGCACCTAGCTAAAACTAAATTTTCAAAAGATTGTAAAATATAAATTGTAGGTGAAACTGAATTAAAAAAAAAAAAAACCTTGAGCGCATGAAAAGAGCTAAAAATGTTGAAGAAAATAAATCCCTTGAGTTTCATTTCATGAATGCTGCTGATGATCTCTTTTGCTGTAAGTGTTGCCTGGTGGTACTCTTACCTCCAGGGAATAGGTTAGGCTGTGCAAGCTCAGGAGTTTCACAAATGTTGAGTCAGATTCTTTTTCAAGAAAGATAGAAGAAACTACTTTTTTTCATATGAATTACCATCTTCAGAAAGCTTTGGGGGCAAAAAAAAAAACTTTTAAAAGAGGTGACAAAATGGAGCAAAAGGCAGGAAATACACATGTGTAACATATATAGTTTAAGTTAGCTGGGATAGACAGGCCAGGGCTGGGGCTGTCACAGCTTCCTTGAAGTTCCCTAAACCAGGAGGACGGCTCTTCAGCTTTTACTCTCAGTATGAGGAAGTTGTTCTCAATTTTAGAGGGGCTCTTAATTTCAGTCTGTTTGATCAATAGTTAATGCTTTACAAAAACAGAAGATAACAAGTGATGATGTAAAATTAATTCCTAAGGAAGTCTGAAAAAAAAGTGTATGTTCTACATGTTAGAACAAACTTTCAAAACAAGTTCAGTTTATATATTATAAAAATAAGTCACCATAAATCTTTTTAAAATATATCGTTCGGCCTCAATTTAAATGCTGAAGATGGATCTTTATAATTTTTCTTCTAAAGAAAGATTTTGATCTTTTATACTGGAGTCATGTTTTCCAGAAGGACCAGAAAACCAAGTTTAATAATAATGATAAATGGATACTTCTGCCAGGAATTGTTCTGGAACTTATATACATTTTTTATACTCAAAATGATCTAGGGAGAGCACAGAAATGTTCAAGAGTATAGGGAGCACTGAGTTCATCAGGTTCATTACACTATGATAATGGAGAGGAAGACTTAGGTTCTGGATAAGAGAAAAGATGCATTTAGGAAAAAATAATAAAGGTTATTTCAGTCAGTCAGTTATAACCAAGGAAAGTGATCTAAGGTATTGCTCACTGTTTTCTGAAATATTTGCTTAATGGGCTGGTGTGTACCCCAAATCCTGGAATACTGGGCCATGATTAAGCAAACATCCTGCTTTTATAACAAGTTATTACTTGGGAGCATACAGATTATCATCTGCAATTCCGATTGCCTCATCAAGCGATCCACCATGCCTTTCCAGAGAAAAGTGGCTCTAATACTGTTACTGGGAGACACAAATAATACATGTAGAAGCAACTCTAATACTGTTACTAGGAGATGCCTTGGGAGGAAAGGGGGTTGGGCCATAACACTCAATGCTCCAGAAATTCAGGGTCAAAATGGTAGGAAAAGAGGTTTTAATGAAAGCCAACTTTGAAGAAAGATGGAAGGCACTTCATTGTTTCAAAAGTTCCATCTCCAAAATCCCTGAAGGTGAGCAGAACTTTTTAAGACAGGGAAATAAAACAAAATACAGACATATACATGTAGATTTTTGGGGGGACAGTCTGTATCAGGCCTGAGACAAAGGGAAATCTTGCTCCCAGCTTCTCTGGTACCTGTCAGGGTTGGGCGGGGTTCACAGCCCTTCACTTCCTTCAGGTATTTAACATGTTTTGATTCCCTGAAGACTTTCTTATCACATCAAAAGGAGATAGGACTTCTTGGGGCTAAATCCAGTTTTCCTAATTTCAGGAAAGCCCCTAAATCCAGTCTGTTTCAATACCATTAACAGTGGGCCTTCAGTTATATAACACACACTCTATGCCAGGCACTGTTCCTCACAGCACCCCGAGCCCTGTGCTGTATACACTATAATAATACCCATTTTGCAGGTAAGAAACCTGAGGCGCAGACAGATGACATAACTGACCAAAAGTCACATGTAAGTGTCGAAATCGGGATTCAAATACAGGTAGTCAGTTTCCATGTTTATTTTGTTTATTATTTTTTTTAATTTATGCTACCTTTTTCTAATACTTTATGTCCAAGAATAAATAACTTGCATATAAAGAATGAACCCAGGGGCTGGGAGTGTGGCTCAGTGGTAGAGTGCTCGTCTGGCACATGAGAGGCACTGGATTTGATCCTTAGCACCACATAAAAATAAAATACATAGATATATAAAATGAACCCAAAGTACTGTGAGACCCTATCTCAAGTAAATTTGGAAATAAGAAAACACTCAGAGCTAAAAGAATGGCTGAGATTGGTCCAAATCACTGGTCTGCCTCGTCATATTAGTGAGATCAAGTTGACTTCCCAGAACAGTGAACCCTTCAACAACTAGAGGGATAACCTATCTAGAGAGGAAATCTGTTAGTCTCAAGCCAGCACTGATGAGCTACAGAAGTGTAGAAAGACAGTCTCAGACATCAGGCCAGCTGTGACAGACTGGCACTATCCAGCAGAGGGGCAGGTACTCTATTGGCTGATTCAAGTGTCCAGGGCCTACTGGTAGACAGATGAATCAGGTCTCCAGCCTTAGAATCCGTGGTATTATCTACCGTCCTGAGGTTGGATCACAGTGAGAAAGCGCGTGGAGCAGTCTACATAAATATCCAGTCTGCTTGACAGTTATATTTCTAATGAATAATTAATAATGAATGAGTCTGGTGAATAGATTTGGGTGTATATCAGGGTGAATCACCTTCCTTGGATCTGATCAGATCTGCAGCACTGGGAAGATGAATGACTGTAATCTAGCCTGGCAAGACTAACTGCCAGATTCAGAACCAGTTTTACCAAGGTATATGCTATGCATCTCAAAGTAGCCAACCTATCTTTTCCCCCAGTGACAACCTGACTTCGCTATATATACCACTTAGAAAAATACAAGGAAGTCTGGGGATATAGCTCAGTGATACAGCACTGACTTAGCATGCATGACACACCCTTCCTGGGTTTGAGCCTCGGTGCCAAGCATATAATTATGCAAGAAGAGTCTAAAAAATATGTATAGAACTTTTCATTCTAGAAAGATAAGTGTCACATGATTAAATGTCTAAAGTGTATAATGCTTGAAAGACACAATCAGGATGAATATATAATTATTTCCTAATTTCTGAAATTAAAAAAAAAAAACTACCAAGTGGGTTTTAAAAATTAAAGAAGTTGTTTTTGGGAAAATAGATGCATATTAGAGGATATGAACTTCATTCTGGAGAGATGAAGATGCAGTCCCTTTGGTGTTTATCAAGTCCTTACCAAGCTCAGAGAACCGAACTGGATACTTCAGGGAACATGTGACAAGCAAGATATAATGAAGTCCCTTTTCTTTACTCTCAATTCTCAAGCTCTTGGCAGTGTACTAGAAGGTTAAGATAAAAATTCAGAAATCTGCAGTGGAAAACTAAGAGTGGAACAAAGGAAACAGAGATCACATCTGCTTGAAATAGCCAGTGCAAGCATCACAGGATGTCTTCCAGCCCCCTCATAAAAAGCCTCTTGGGATTGCTGGGCATGGTGCTATTGGGATCATCACTTTGCAGCAGACGTGCCCTCGATTTCTGCCTTGCTCCAGACCTCCAGGCTTGAACTCAGCCTCCTGCTTGGGCAGTTCAATTTATGATGTAGTTTCTTGTTGAGTAAACAATGCCCCATCTTCATAAAATCTCCACCTCACTCCTTAACCTGCCCCTCTAGATGCATTTAATCTCAGCAGACCACAGGGATGGGAGGTGGGGGGACTCAACCAGCTCTGTAGACACAAAGCCATTTCCATTTCCAGGACCTTCTCTGATGTCTTCCAGGGATGTCTGAATGAGCACTGTACTAAAGTGGGGCATAATTCAGCTGAAGTTCAAGTGACAAAGCTAAATCACGAATAAGGAGTCTTTGGATGTATCACTTCCTGGTGGACTGGAAAGACTTAATATTGAGGAGTGGTAATTGGGCAAGTTTTGAAAGCAAAGTCCTTAAAATCTGGTGACTACAGATACTTTTGTTTCAGGAAAAGTGGTGTAATAAGAATCAGAACAGATATTTGGGAAGGGGACCCTCTGGGGGTCCCACCCTGTTCTTGCACAAGGTCTGCATGGAAAAGGGATTAGATAATAAAACAAAATTAACCCTTTTTTAACTTTATTTTTGAAGTCTTTCAAGTCCCTGTACTTCACTATCTTGGTCATACTGGGAATGGAAGTAATGAATTCAAGGCTTTCCCCCCCTACCCACAAAGGATATAGATTAACATCAATACCTGTAGGAATAAAACCTGTTTTACTAAGAAAGAAATAGTTAAGGTAATACTTTCTGACATCCCAGCTGTCTTCACTAGCTGTTATCTTTTATGCAAATTATTGACTTCCTCCCAGTCTCGGTTTTCTCATCTGTAGAATGGGCATTATAATTCTGCTTAAGATTATGGTGAGCATTATGTGAAAAGATAGTACGCTGTGTGGCAAAGTATTAAGCTGCCAATACCAGTCTGTAATCACTCTCTTAAGTCAAAGTCACTGTCTTTTTTTTTTTTTTTTTTTTAAACAAAACAAATGGCAGCCTGGAACCATACTTCCCTATGATCTGGATAAATATATTTAGATGTCCTTTGGCTGGAGTTTTCGTGAGGAGCCAAGGCTCTGTAGGTCAAGAGTTGGCGCAGGAGCCAACGGATTGTCTGCCAAGAATTCTTGCCAAAACTTTTCAGACTACACTCCAACTCCTGCCCTTCTCCAGTGCCGTCACGGAGCTACAGCAGAGCTGGAGCAATACTCGCCCGTCTCCCTGCACTGCTTCCCTCGGCGTCCACCCCTACACAAGACACCCCTGGAAGCAGGTTCGGGGGGAATTCGCAGCGGGGTGCGGCGACGCACGGGGGCCTCTGCTCACCTGGTTGGCGCGCGGCAGCCAAAGGCAACAATAGCAGCAACAGCGGCAGCAACTGCAGCGGCGGCGGTGGCAGTGGCAGAGCCCTCAGCCCGAGGCTTCGGCGGGACATCGCTTTGCGGCCGCGACCTCCTCTCGGCTGGTCTAGGCACCGCTGGGGCGCGCGGTGGCAGCTGTTGCAAGAGCGGCTCTCGGGGTGGCAGGCGGGCGCTGCGTCTCAGAAGTTGGGGAGTTCTTAACTTTCCTCTCCCATTAGCCCTGCCTATTTGGGGCTTTTTAGGGGCGAGGAAAGCTTCACGTGGCTTGGAGAACAACCTTCGCCCTACTGGGCCCCAATCTGGGGGAAGGCGGATCCCTTTCGTCTGACCCTCCAGCAACCTGTGGGCAGGGCTGGGAAAGTTCCTCAGCTGCACTTCTGGGGAACGTGCCGGCTGCGCCCTGCTTTTTCAGGACTAGTGGGGCAGTTTGGAGGCCCAGGGCTTGAAGGAATCAGTTCACAGTGCCACTGGTCTCTGCTTCCGAGATGGCCACGCTACTAGCAGAGGATGAGGCATCCAGAGTGACGGTAGAGCTCATACTCTGCCCACACGCGCTTCTCCTGCTTTGCCCTTCTGTGATTCCTCAGGGATCAGCGCCCCGTGCCCCGGGCGATTTAACCTGAATCCATTTGCTGCTGCTAGAAACTTTTGATCGTTTGTTTCTCTTCTTGGGTTGAAGCCAACACTGGAGCGTGATTCACGCAGGGTCGAAACTAGATCCCCCCTGATCCCCTGTGGTGTCCCCATTTCTCTGCATGGCTAGTTGAAAGTGACATTGTGAAGTAGGCAAAATTATGTCTTGGGTGACATTGGCAAAGGGTGCCCTAGGTGACATTGTGAAGTAGGCAAAAGGCATCTTATTCATTCAATAGCATTGATTGAACCCATCTTATGCTTCTGGTACCAGTGCTACAAAGACAGTTAAGAGCAACTCCTCCCACACGCCTAGAAGGGACAAAGCCCTGTGAATAAACGGGTAGGTGAAAGTTGCCACTAATTCTGTAAAAGAGCTGTGATTAAAGGGAAGTGGGGACAGCCAGATGTGGTGGACAGGGCTGTGATCCCAGAAACTCTGGAGACTGAAGCAGGAGGATTACAAGTTCAAGACAAAGCCTGGGCAATTTAGTGACACTCTGTATCAAAATAAAATGGGGAAAAAATGAGGAGAAAAAAAAAAGAAAGAAAAGAAAGGGATGGGAGTGTATGTCAGTGGTGAGCTCTCCTGGGTTCAATCTCCCCACAAAAGCTTAGTCCTTGTCCCCATACCAATCCAATTACAAGGACATGGTTTTGAGAAAAAGGAAAAAGAAGGTTTATTGCTTTGCCAGCAAAGGAGAAACACAGGGGACTCCTCCATCAGCAGGAACAGGGGGCTCTTAAAAAGGTAATTCAAAGGCTACATTCCAGGTGTTCTCTGTTGGAGTTGTAATTCACCTGTTAATTTGGGAGAAGTCATTTCTGACATTTTTGGTACCATCCCCAAAGTCTGAATTACTTCGTTCCTATGGCAAATGTGTATTCAAGGACAGATAAATCTGCCTAGGATGAGGAAGAAGGGTAATCTTATTTTCCCTGAGAGATTAAGGAGAGAGGAAGAGAAAGAAACATGTCCATTTTAAAAATAAATCAAAATGGCAGAGCAGCAAGGGCTACACTCAAAACATAAAGCAGACCCCTCTTATATTACCACCAAAAAAAAAAAAAAAAAGAGAGGAGTGAGCAGTGGGGACGGTTAGGAGGTGACAAGTCACCACTCAACATCCACTTTTGACTTGGCCTTTCTTCTAAGCTTCATTGAGGTTTCAAGGGATCATGGGAAGAGACAACAGGCAGCACTTTTTCTAGAAAAGGAACTACATTTGTAATTGTTAGAAAAACACAGAACAACTAAAAGAACATCAAATCCCTGTACAAATTGCAAGTTAAAATTTTGCTATCATGTTGACATTCATGTAATGAAGGAAGGAATTGAGGACATCGTAGTAATTGCACACTTTCTTTCAAGTTAGCAAATAAACAAGAAGGAAAATTATGAACATTTTGGTTGTGTCATGTAGGGAAGAGAACTACATTGGGACATTCAAGGAAGTTGTGCCACCCCAAATATTTCAGCCATGGTGCCATGTTTCACCCTCCTCATCCTACTAACCCTTAGTATCCAAGGAACAACGTATTCTGATGAAATAATATATATAAACATGTCTGATGTCAACTATGTGGCATTCATCCATCAATTATTTAGCCATTCAATGTTTGTTGCCTACCATGATTCAGGCACAGAGATGCAGTCATAGACCTTGCTTCCAACAGGGGGAGCAATTACTTAGATAACAAATTAAACTGGATCAAGAGTTTCTCAACTTCAAAGCCATTGCAGTTTGGGATCAGACAAGTCTTTGTTGTTGGGGGATTTCCCTGTGTACCCATTAACCCACTGGATGACAGTAGCACTCCCCACTATTTGTGACCCCTGAAAATATCTCCAGACATTGTCAAATGTTCCCTTATGGTGCAAAAATGCCCTAGTTGAGAACCACAAAATTACGTGATGACAAATCTTCACTTTAAAGTGTGCTGGTTTTATATATCTGGAGAGACATGAGCAGCAAAAGTTACTCATTTTAAATCTAAGGTGAGGAGGACCAAAGAATGTGTCAGCTATGAAACGTTCTCATCACTTCTATAATGAACTTCCTGGTTTGGGGCTACTTGTCATCCATTACTTTAGTCTTGGTACCAACTTTTCATAAATCTGGACTCTACTGGTTTAGAGGTTTTAGTGAGCAAAGATGGAGGTATGGTCCCACCATGGCACACAGTACAGTGTCCTGAATTGGAATTTGAAAACACAATCCTTTTTTGAGTTCCTCTGAAAAAAAAAAAAAAAAGAAAATGGGTAAGAAAAGGATTCTAGTGTTGGTTAGAGTAATGTAGCTTGGCTATCAATAAAGAAATAGCACTGCTGCATGGCTGGAGCTGAAGCGTAGAGGGAATTCAGGGGAGTCCCTTGTGTCATCATATACTAGGAATAGTAATGGAAGTGCGGAAACCTCACCCAGGCAGCTCTGCTGGGGAGTCAGGCTCCTCACCCCAGTGAGCAAAGAACCCTAAGCATCTGAGATGCCCGCCCAAAGCAAGGGAAGGTGGAAAGAAGGTGGAAAAGAGAAGTCGTAAGTATCATCTATAGCCAAGTGACCATGTAGAAACTGGGACAGTGGACTTCATTGGCTTCTATATTTCTTCCTTACTGTAACATACATATGGTGAATTGAAATTTTTATAGTTCCATTATGTACTATGCCAAATGTAAACCTGTTTCTTTCCCAAAAGAGTATAGTTAATTTAGATTCAAACAGTGATCCATTGGTGGTTAAAAAAAAAGTCGTGCCAAATTTAAGGGTATTCCGTCTTACTTGGGAAATCCTTACCATCCTTTGCCTCTTCCATATCTTCCCCTTCCTCAGAGAATTAAGTAAGGGACTCAGTGAATCATTCTTTTGACCTTTTGGTCTCTCTTAAGGTGTGGTTTGTCTCATCCAGCTGTCAGGAATTACAATGCACAGTTGTCTGCTGTTGATGTCTGCAGCACCACCATGACCTAAGGTTAAGATTCCCACATACTCTCTGTATTAATTAGGGTAACACCATCCACAGTGATAAGTGAACTCTGTGTTCAATGGATTTATGCAATGCAGTGTGGGCATTCTTCTTGGTAAGTGGCTTTCTTCCATGTGGATATCTAGGAACTCAATGTCCTTTCATCTGCGGCTTCACCATACACTAAGGCAGAAGTTCCCAAAGTGAGGGCCAAAAACTTTAATAGCAGTAATTTGATCAGTGTCCAACCAACAGCTGTGTTTCCCTGAGAAAGTTAAAAGTATCCCAAAGAGCCCTTTTGGTTCATTATAGTATGTTCTGCTATTATTGTTTTCTATGAGTATTTGATGGATTCTTAGATACCCTCTGTGAATTCACTGTGGTTGCCAAATTGTATGTAGGAACCATGACCATGGGCCTTGGAATCTTTTCTTTCAGCCACAGAGAAGGCAAAGAGTGTGGAAAGAGCAAACACACCTGCTTCTTAATCAATTCCACTCACCTTCCATCGGTAAGAACTGAACATATTGTCACACCTGGGATGTCACCTCTCAGTACAGAAGAGAACGAGAGAACACATCTTGGGTAAGCAGCTAGCTGTTTCTGGCACATTGGGCAACCTCTCCATCCTGACTTAGATCCTACTTGGGCTTTTGGTTCATCTTCATACCCTTCTGAACCCTGGTATAGTGGCAGTAGGGGGCTTAAAGTTACTCTGACCTAGTGATCATCAATCAGTAAGTCTGCCTTAAGTGTCATCTCCCTAAACACCTCCCCTGGCCACTCTAAACCTCTGGTGCCATGGGGGACACAGGGCTCTTTTTCAAGACTTGTAAGTTCATGAGCTACAGTGGGGGAGGTTTAACTATCATCTTCTCTGCTCCCATAATTCTAGACCTACTTGGCATTTCAATTACTAAATATTTCCACACCCTGCCCCACCCATCAATAGATGACTCTTTCCTTAGAGGATGGTTGGTGCTGGGCTTTCTCACCGGTCCTCTGTGCATCTCTTACCAGTTTTTTTGACTTTTTACTTCTGTGGATATGAACAAATTCAATATTAGCATACCTTCTAATTCCAATTTATGGTTCTTCAATGTACTGTATACCATCTTATCTCAGTCTGTCTTTCCATTTTTCATACCAAGCTTTTGAATATTTTAAAACATTTTTTTTTCTCTCAGTTATATGGATCTTACATTTTAGTGCCTGTTGAAGACTAGTGTGTCTATAACACAAGACCTCAAAAAGCCACAAATCAGCCAGGCGTGGTGGCACACCCTTGTTATTCCGATGACTCGGGAGACTGAGGCAGGAAGATAGCAAGTTCAAAGCCAGCCTCGGCAAGTTGGCAAGACCCTAAGCAACTTAGATCTTCAAAACAAAAAATAAATACTCTGGGTTCAATCCCTAGTATCTCTGTGCTCCCCTCTGCAAAAAGCCACACATCTTAATCTTTTATTTTCCAATATTTTAGTATTCTTCTTTGAGTGATACCTTAGCCTCTTGGAAGGAATCTAATAATGGAAGATTTCCTAAGTTAAACAAGAATTTTTCAGAAGAAAAATGCATTAGTTATTTTAAACTACCATCTAAGTAGTCTTATGTATATTTACTTCTGTAATTGATTTTTCCTTTTCTGTTCTTTTTTTTCCCTTATTGTGTGTATAGTTGTATTGGTAATTAAATATACCATTTGGTGTATTGCTACAGAACCAAAGAAAGGGTGAACACTCCTCAGAAATACTGAGCTTGGGCTTTTTGCCTGTCCAACATATTTCTCTATTAAACACTTACAGCTATTCTTCCAATTTTTGTTTGTACCAGGGATTGAACCTAGGGGTGCTTAATCACTGAGCCATATCCCCAGCCCTTTTTATTTTTATTTAGAGACAGGGACTTGCTAAGTTTGCTTAGGGCCTGGCTTTGAATTTGACATTCTCCTGCTTCAGCCTTCCAAACCTCTGGCATTACAGGTGTGTGCTACTATGCCCAGGTTCTTTTAGATTTTAAGAAAGAATTTAAGCCTTGATGATATTGGAATAACAACGAATAAATAAAAGGTGCTTGATAAATATTTGATGAATCTGGCTAGTCTTGATTGAATGAAGACAATAAGAAGAAAAATCTTGGGCACTTATTTCTTGGAAAATGGCTAAAAATGAACCTTTTTAGGCAATCCAGGGACAAAACTCCAGATTTCTTTCTTGGAAAAGTTTGTTTCAGTCTAGTTGTATAAACTAGATGAATATCTCCTGGATATGAAGAATTAAGTTAGAAACTGTGCATATCAATCTTCCACACAATTGTAATCTGAGAAGGAAGTCTGGTATACGGCCAAGAGCGTTTGAATATTCCGTCTGTTGAGCAACATGCTGTCTGCTAGCTCTTTCAACTTTAAGATGAGTGATAAGAAACAAGAACCAGATGACAGGAGTCTGAAAAATACTGCAGAATGACAGAAAGGGGGCATCATACTGAAATCTCTAATTTCTAAACATTTCCAATCTTAGGGATCAAAACAAAGTTTAGAAGACGTTTAGGCATCTTCCATAGCATACGAGAAAACATGGCCTCTATTTACTAAGAAAGACCATTTATAAAGAGAAACAGATTGTGTCCAATTAGAAAAATGAGAAATTATACCCCAATGATACAAATGTATGAATTGCCAAGATCATTGTAATGTTATGTGTAGAAAATAATAATAAATATAATAATAAAGAGAAACAGATTGAAAAGAAAATGCATGAAATGAAAAGGGAGATGGGGGATAGGACAAGAAGAAAGTTGATAGAAAACAAAGAGTTTAGCAGAAGAATTAACATCGCTAAGAAGAGAAATTGACATGTTGCAAATGAAGTAATTTGAAGGACAGATTGTTGAAATCTTCCAAAAAGTAGGAGGGTAAGACTTTTTAAAAATGAAAAAAAAAAAAAAAAGAGATACCAAAGATTATAATTCAATGTAAGAATAATATGTGTTCCTGGAGATGAAATGAACTAATTAGAATGGAAGCACCTCTCAAAACCCTATCAAGAAAATTTTTCCAAGCTGAAGAAACAGATCTCAGTGCTTCTCCCTGAGATGGGAGGTGCACACGTCACCTATGTGGTAGTCTTGGCAAAAAACACTCAACTTGCATCAAGTCAGGAGGACAAAAGCGGGCTGGGTCAACTCATGGGTATTCAACAAGCTTTGAAGGGATCTGTGCTCAATTTGATGTCTGCTGTGACCATCTTGAAATTCTTAAATTTTTAGCAAAGTGGCTTTTCATTTTGCAGTAGGTCTTGCGAATTACGCAGATGTTCTGAAATCTGGCAAATCCAGATCGTAGGACATTCTACAGGACAACAGGTCTATATTCTTTTAAAATATCATTATTTAATGGCTACTCCTCCCTATAAGACACACACACACACACACACACACACACACACACACACACACACACACGGCACTCTCTAGGTTAAAGGCAACTAAAGAGAAACAATGTGATATTTAATTAAATACTGAGTACGGTGTGTATAGAGTGTGATATGAAGGAGATTTTTTTTCTGGGGAATATTTGAAGACATTATTTATTTATTTTGGTACTGGGGATTGAACTTGGGGTTGCTTTACTACTGAGCTACATCCCCACCCCTTTTCATTTTTTTGAGACAGGACCTTGCTAAGTTGCTGAGGCTGGCCTTGAACTTGGCTCTTCCTGCCTTCGCCTCCCAAGTCTCTGGGATTATGCAACTGCACCAGTATGCTCAGTTATTTGAATACATTTAAACAGATAAGGACATTGTAAAAGATGGTATTTATTATATATTTAAAAGCTTTAAATATATAGTATTTTCGGGAGGTGCAGAAGAATGTCCTGGTCTTCATGGAATACATATGCTCTTGTGAAGTGGTAATGATTTCTGCAGTTTTCAAATGGTTTGGTAAAAGTAAATGTATGCATTGCTGGACAGAAGGAAAATAAATATGGAAATAAAAAACACTAATCCTTTCAACAATTTTTTTTAACTTTAAGGGGATAGTTTTTATTTTCCATCAAGAGATATTTTTTATTGACATATAATAATTTAATTTCGTAGCTATTGTGAATACAAAAACTACTACAGTAAACATGGGAGTGCACTTATCTCTTTAATCAACTGATTTCATTTCCTTTGGATATTTATCTAGTATTGGGATTGCTGGATCATACAGTAGTTCTATTTTTTAGTTTTTTGAGAACCCTCCACACTGTTTTAGGGGGCAGCTTTTAATGGATACTTACTCGTTGACTTCCCAGGTAACCTTCCTCTTGTCCAGAATCTCCCTTTCCATGTTACCATCGCTATCTAAGCCCTCAGCGCCTCTTCCTGTGCCCCTCAGCAGCCAGCATATTCCTTCCCTTACCCCAGCTCTCCCAAGCCTATCAGTTCACCTGCTGCTTTTGAAAGTCCTCCCTCAACAAAGGTGGGGGCCTCTTCTTAAGGATAATAGAGTTTCTGCTATAAAGAAAATAGTAGGTTTGGAATTGGCACCTACACAAAGAAGAAGAGAAATACTGTGAACGTTCCAGAGGACAGGAAGTGGAGGAATGTGGATTACCTGCAGAACACTACACATCAGATTGACTTTGACTACTTTGCACTGTGAAATGCCAGGAGATGTTGGAATACCATCTGTAGACTTTCTGGGGGGAAAAGGTTGTGAATGTGAAATTTTATATTCATTTAATTTTAGTTTCCATGTGAAGGCAAAGTTTCAAAGCCACCAAAAATACACCCAAAATTTCTAAGAATCATTTGTAAAAGAATTACTTTGATACACATCAACCGACAAGTCCAAAGTAGACCTGAGGAGCAGGGAAATCATGTAAAAATGTAAAGGGGAATCTTTCATGCAGTTTAGAAATTCTGGACCCAAAATTCAGGAATCAAGTTGGTTTCACATTCTCTTGTGGCTTCTGCAGCTCGGAAGAGCTTGCTCTCCTCTGTGTTCTATTAGCAGGCTATATTTTTCTTCTGCTTTCATTTTGCCTGCTGATGCAAAGTGGTATTTCTTAGTCTACACCCTTCTCCACAGGCTCAGATGAACTCCTGGCTTTGGTTGATGATCAGGTAAAACACTTAAACAGGTACTTTACTATATATCACTATCAAGTTACAGGGTTGGAACACTATGTCAAGAAGAATTACATAACAGAATCAAAGTTACATAAAAACCATAAGGGCCATTTTTATTGCCAAATAAAATGAGCAATGATTTGGTACATCCTGACAACTCCTATCGAATCATGAGTCATGTTTTTAAAAACTGGATCTAGGAAAAACAAATGACTCAGGAATGCTATTCAGTTGGCCCTTCATATTTGTGGGTTTCGCATCTAGGGTTTCGATCAACTTCAAATCAAAAATATGGGAAAAACAAAAATTGTATTCCTACTGAACATATGTATACTTTGTCTTTAATCCCTAAACAACATAGTATAACAAGTATATACATAATATTTACATGGTACTAGGTATTATAAGTATTGGGATTGCTGGATCCTACGGTAGGCTCTGAGGTGTATGCAGTCTAGAGATAAAGTGTACAGGAGAATGTGCATAGGGGATAAATAAATACCATGCCATTTTATGAAAGGGACTCGCAAGCATCTGCAGATTTTTGTTTTGGGGGCAGTTCAGAACTAATCCCCTGTGAGTATCAAGCAATGGCTGTTTTAATAGTCATGAAGCCCATCTCCTTAGTGCCTGCCTTCTGTGGTATTATCCTTGATACTAAGGGAGCACAGGATATTTGGCTGAACTAAAGTTTCATATTTGGACGTGTCTGGAGAATGCATGAGTCCACATGTATTCATCCAAGTTGACTTGTACTGAAGAAGGAAATGGGAAGTAGGCTCATGTGTGAGCACTGAGGAGAAAGCAAAATGGGTGCGAGATGGAGGAAAGAATGGGAAGAAAAGCATGATGTCTCCCATAAGATGCCTGCCCAGTGACTTGGTTTGAGTTCCTGAAAGAGAAAAGGGGATTTGGGCAGAGGGAGAAAGGGCAGATTTCAAGAAGGGGTTTTTAGACCTGGGAACATTAGAGCATTGTTCTGACCTCAGACGACAGCAGGGCTTGTGGAGCAGGGACGAGAGGCATCGCTTCCATGTCATCAAAGCTCCCACTCAGCAACATCCGCAGGGAGGGCCACATGGCTTTGACGCTGTAAAGCTCAAATGTGTGCATACAGTAGAACGCCATCATATGGTATGAGTCCAAAATGTGAATGGTCTAAGAGGAAGGGCACATTTTCACAAGGTTAATGAAATGAAAATAGTGGCTGAAGCGAGGATAGGAGCCAATGGTGGGTATCATTACCAATTTGTTTTACTGTGTGAGAGAAAGAATAGTGAGAGCATATTATATCAGATGTCTCTGCATTATGCCTCTGTATTGTGGGGTTTGGGTGACTTTTTTTCCTCACATCAATATTTTTCAAAAATTTTATGACCATAATATGATAGTTTCTCATTTAAATTTTTTACCTTTAATTTTAGAATATCTGTAGGAAATTTCATTTTGGTATCAAAACCAAAATATTTGAAAGTGTTCTGATTGAATAAATCCTTGTAATAGACTTAATTAGATTATAACTAGAAAAAGGGGTTTTCAATAGGCTATTGTACAGTTTGAAACAAAAAAATCCATTTCAAAGCCAGCCTTTTCACTTTGAATAAATAGTTTGGTTACAACATATTTCTGTAGTTGTATTTTTTTTTTTTTCCTGCAAACCTTCTCCGTGATCAAAAACAGCAGTTGGATATTTGGATCATCTAGGAAGCATTTTGAAAATACTCACGGTTGCTTACAGCCCAATGATCATGCATTTTGATCTGATCACATCTGGATTGGGGTTTTAAAATCCTTCCTTAAAAAGAAAAAAAAAAAAAAGGCAGGGGGCATTTCCTCAGTCTGCATTGGGGAGAGCATCTTTTTTTTTTTTTTTTTTTTTAATTGTATCCTGGGAAAGCTTGACATTCATCTAGTTTCATCTCTCTTGGATGAACCCTGTGTTGGTCTGTTCTTTTCTCCTTAAAATCCTTGAAAATCAGTATAGTGTTAAATGAATGCTGTCTTCCCCTAGAGCAGCCCAGAACATTGGAGGCTCTGAGGTGTATGCAGTTGGATTTCAGCTCAGCGGGATTAGTCACCAGCCTGAGTGATGGTTGTTCTACACTGGCTCCTCCAGGGGGATGACTTTAAACACCCCACCCTCCAATAAAGAGGCTCACTGGGCCTTTTCACATAAACATTAAGCCAAATCAAAGCAGCAGAGTTGCCCTCTGACCTCTAGGACCCTCCCACTCCTCCTCCATCACTTGTTTTATTAGCTTCCCACATGGAAGTCCTGGTTCCCTTACGATGACAGTGGAGTTTTGCCTTTGAATTCTCTATACTGTCCACACAAAGCCCTTTATTGACACTAGGATTTAATGGCCTAGGAGAGCGTTTATTTTTATTTCCCTGTTTGCCCCCCTCATTTTGATCAGTGAAAAATGGTGGTTAAGATTTGTGGTTTCTGGGACTGAATCATGTGGTTTCAAATCTTCACTTTGTCACTCACTGAATAAGTAACGATGTGTCTTCCTGCCTTTGTTCCTGACCTGGATCATGGTGCCATTTCCTAGGTGTTATATAAGTGCTGTGAGTTAACAGAATGAAAGAGATGTGAACAGTGTGTGTGTGTGCACTGTTGCACAAGAGCTGACTTGACCTGGTTTTGAAGTCACAGCTAAAAACTCTCAGTTCCTTTTTGGGGGCGGTTTGCTAAGCCCTGCCCTGAAGCTACTTCCCTTGCCAGGTTCAGGTTCTGGTTATAAACTTGAGCTACCATATCCAATAGGAAATGGCCAGAGCCCTCTGCAGAGCACCACCCATGGCCTCTCTGTGGGCCTGTGGAATTATTCAAAGCACCCACCCCAGGAAACCACAAAACCAAGCTACCCACCCCTCCTCCCCACCCTATATAAACTCCCCCTACAGCTCCAGCTTACTGTTATTCTGTCCCCTGAAGCATGCCCCCATGTGGCTTTGCATAGCAGCCTCTCCTCTATTTTGGAGCTGTAAGAAATAAAAAGTCTATCTTTTGTCTCTTCAGATACCATTGTGTTGTGTCTGGCCATCTGAAGAACCTATAATCATAACAAATATTATATAATTTTGAAATATATGGTATGTGCTAAAAAAATGTTACCCCCCCTTTTTAAAGGGCTTTCTATTTCTGATTTCTACAAAATTTTTTTGCACATAAAATCTTGCAAGACTCTTTCTGAGGGTGAATCATACTTTTTGCTGAGATCATACTTTGTAGGAGTTCTTTATATTGACCATCATATTAGGAAAACATCTTTTCAGTTTTAATTTTGGTGACTTTATTGTATTTCAAATTCAAACAAATGTAACAAAGGAAAATACAGTTTATAAATCTAAACTACAGTTAATTTTTTTAAATTTAAAATTCTTACAGCATTTTTTTTTTTTTTTTTTTTTTTTGTGATACTGGGGATAAAACCCAGGGGCGTTCTACCTCTCAGCTACATTCCCATTCCCTTATTTTTGCAACATCCTATAAATTTGGTAGGTTGTCTTTTGTCTCAAAAATTATCTAATTTCCTTATTTTTTATTCAACTCATTGGTGTTCAACAGTGTGTTGTTTAATTTCAACATATTTGTGCAATATTCAGTTTTTTTGTGCTATTGTTTCTAATTAAATTTTTAATCCATCAGTGGATTCATCTGTTAATGAAATCAGAGCCCTTATGATTCAATCATTTCCCAAAGTCCCACCTCTGAGCACTGCTGCACTGGAGACCAAGTGTCCAACTCATGAGCCTCTGGGAGACAGTCCAGATCCAAACCATAGAATGTGTGAATGATCAGCTGTTCCCACACCATTTTTTAAAAGTGCTGTCTTTGTGCCATTGTATTGCTTTTGCTCCTCGTCAGTTGACTATATTTATATTGGCCTATTACTAGACTTTCTATTCTGTTCCATTGATCCATTTCTGTATTTTTTCCACCACCATTGTGCTTTCTTGATTATTGTAGTCTTGTAGTAAGTCTTGAAATTGTATAGTGCAAGGGTCCTAACTTTATTTATTTATTCATTTTGAGGGGTTATTGGGGATTGAACTCAGGGATACTTGACCACTGAGCCACATCCCCAGGTTTATTCTGTATTTTACTTAGAGACAGGGTCTCTCTGAGTTGCTTAGCACCTTGCTTTTGTTGAGGCTGGCTTTGAACACCTGATCCTCTTGCCTGAGCCTCCCAAGGTGCTGGGATTACAGGCATGCACCACCATGCCTGGCCCAAATTTATTCTGGTTCAGTATCACAACACTTGTTATTTTTTGTGTGGTAAGAGTGTGATTTTTTAAAAAAATAAAAGTACCCTTAAGGAAGTAAAGTACTATCTTATGTTTTTGACTTAACCGTACTCTACTATTGATGTTGAGTATATTTTCATATGCTTGTTGACCATGTGTAGGTCTTATTTGGAGAAATATATATTCATGTTTTTTGGCCCATTTTCAAATTGGTGTCTTAATTTGTTTGGGATACTACAACAAAACACCACAAGTAGAATGGCTTATAAACAACAGATGTTCATGTCTCACAGTTCTGGAGGCAGGGAGGTCCAAAATCAAGTATCAGAAAATCCAGTGCTTGGTAGGGGTGGCCTGCGTACTGGTTTGTGCACAGTTGTCTTTTCACTATATCCTCTCATGGTAGATGGGAGAAAGTCTCTCAGGCTTCTTTTATAAGGGCACTCATCTCATTCATGAGGCCTCTCTTAGGACTTGATCAGCTCCTAATACCATCACTTTGTGGGTAGGATTTCAACATATAAATGTTGGGGAGACACAAATATTCACACATAATATTACTGAGCTGAGGGCCTACCTGGTTGAGCTGGGGCAGCCACCACAGTCCTCCGGTGCCGGTCTTGTGACTTCGCCAGAAAGAACTCGAGCAAAACACAGAGTAGCAAGTGAAAGTTTAAACAGTGGAAGGAGAGGGTTATGCACAACACGGGGACTACACGGACTGTCCAGAAGAGAGGACAGTGGGGTGCTCACAGGGACGGAGTTTTTAAGGAAACTGAGTCCTTTGTTCTTTCTTTGAATTTGGCTGTGTTTTGTTCATGCCCTGTCTCCCCTAAATTGATCTATTATCCTTTGCATAGCCCCCAGCAACTTCCTCTGTGAGGACCTGAATATTCTGGTTGACAGGGTGGTTGTGACATAGTTGGTTGCAAGAGATAATGATGATACTTACCTGAAGGCTGTAGTGTCCCTTGAGCTATAGCTGGGGGGTCTTGATGTACCAGACTCCACTTTTCTGATACTTATCTATCTTAGTGAGGGTCTCAGGATGTTAAGTAATAATTTCCTCAAGGGATTATGGTCCTCCTGCAGCCTGGGGAAGCTTAGGAATTCCAGATCTCATTTCCTAATGTTTGCCTGTTGAGACACATTTCCCTCCAGCTTCAGTTTTATGGCTCCTGGATTCTTCCTGGTACATGGGCCTAATGTCTGTCCTTCATTGTCCTTTCCTTCGACCTGCTAACTAACCTAACAATAACAATTGGGTTTGCTTGTTTTGTTGTTGTTAAGTTACACAAGTTCTTTTTATATTTTAGATACTAATCCCTTATCAGGTAAACAATTTGTAATGATATTTTCACATTTTGTAAGTTATCTTTTTCACTCTGTTGGTTATTTTGATGTGCAGAAGTTTTAAAGTTTGATGTAGTTCCAGTTGTTTATTTTTTGCTTTTGTTACTTGTGCTCTTAATGTTATATACAGAAACTAATTGCCAAATCCAATTTTATGACATTTTCCCCCAACGGTTTCTTTTAGGAATTTTATAGTTTTAGATATTTCATCTAGCTATTTAATCAATTTTATTATTTTTGCATATGGTGTAAGGGTTCAACTTCATTCTTTTGCATATTCCCAACAGCATTTGTTGAACGCACTGTTCCAAGGGTCTTGGAACACTTGTCATCATTTGACCATATACTGAAGAGCTTATTCCTGAGCTCTCTAATCTGTTCCATTGGCACACTTCTGTCTTCATGCCAGTACCATGCTATTGGACTACTGTAGATGTGTAACATGGTTTGAAATCAGGAAAAGACCTTTGTGATGGTTAATTGTGGGTGTCAACGTGACTGAATTAAGGGATACTTAGAGAATTGGTAATGCACAATTGGGGTGTGTCTGTGAGGGTGTTTCCAGAGAAGATTGGTGTATGGGTCACTAAATGAAGTGGGGATGACCTGCCCTGAATGTATGCAGCCTCATCCAATAGGCTGGAGGCCCAGATGGAATTAAAAAAAAAAAAAAGTGGAGGAAGGGGGAACTAGTTCTCTTGCACTTAGGTGGTGTGTTATTCTGTGGCTGTCCTTACCCTTGAATATTATCAGACTTCAGGTTCTTCAGTCTTTGTGAGATATATATATATATATAATTTTTTTTTTAGATGGGGTGGGGCTTCTTGCT
The DNA here is from genome assembly GCF_048772815.1 of Callospermophilus lateralis. Lineage (NCBI taxonomy): Eukaryota > Metazoa > Chordata > Mammalia > Rodentia > Sciuridae > Callospermophilus > Callospermophilus lateralis. The sequence goes on from NC_135308.1 coordinate 82,938,932, forward strand.
AGGTTGCCGTGGCTGGCCTCAAACTTGTGCTCATCCAGCCTCAGTCTCCTGAATAGCTGAGGTTATAGGTGTGCAGCATAGAGACTGCTATGGTTCTTCAGCCTTTGAATGCAATAGTGGTTTACAAGAGGAGTGTGGAAGGGTTGGAGAGGCTAGATAAAGCCGAACTGTTGTAAATGTAGCTTAATAGATGAATCTGGTAGTGGCTTAGAACACCTTATGCTGACAGAAATGTAGAAAGAAATGTAGGCCATACTGATGAGATTTCTTTTTTCTTTTTTTAGAAGTTGATGGACCTTTATTTTATTCATTTATTTATATGTGGTGCTGAGAATTGAACCCAGTGCCTCACACATGCTAGGCAAGTGCTCTACCACTGAGCCACAACCCCAGCCCCCTGATGAGGTTTCTGATGGCAATGAGGGCTCTCCTGGGAATTAGACTAGAGATCACTTCTGTCACACTGTGGTAAAGAATTTGGCTGTATTTTGTCCATGCCCTGATACTTGGTGAGAGGCTGAACTTAAAAGTGATGGACTGGTTTACTTAGTGGAGAGGATTTCAAGGAGCAAAGCCTTCGGGCTGTGGCATGAGTATTATTGGCTGCTTTTAACCTAATTTACAGTGAGAATAAGTAGCAAAAAGGAGCAGAGTGGAAAATTTTTTTAAAAAATTACAGAATGCTTTCAGTAATAGGAACATTTGTTTTTGTTGGTTTTCTGCCACTTTAACAAATAGAGTTAATTGATTTGTAAAGAGAAAAGGTTTCTTTTGGATCATAGTTTTAGAGGTTTTAGCCCATGATTAATTGGCCCTTTTGTTTTGTGTCTGTGGCAAGAGAAGCACATCATAGGGAAGCATTTTGGTGAGCAAAACTGCTTACCTCATGACCAGGGAGCAAAGGAGAGGCAGAGGAGGGGACAGGGAGAGGCTTAAAGACGAGCCTCTAGGCCCCACACATTACGGTTGTCACCAAACTGGAGACCAAGCCTTTAAAGTACATGCATTTTGGGAGCATTCCAGATTCAAACTATAGCAACATTTTAACAATGTTAAGTCTTCTAATCTACAGACATGGGCCATCTCTACATTTATTTGTGTCTTCTTTAATTTGTGTCATCCATGTTTTGCATTTTCAATGTACAAGTCCTTTTCTTCCTTAGTTAGGTTTATTTCTAAAAAATGTATTCATTTGATGATACTATATATAGGATTGTTCTCTTAATTTTTTTTTCAGGTGGCTTGTTGCTAATGTATAGAAATGCCTCTGATTTTGGTGTAATGATTCTGTATTTTGCAGTTTCACTGAATTTATTAGTACTAACAAGCTTTTGATGGAATCATTGGAGTGTTGTACATATACGATCATATCACCTATGAACTGAGATCATTATAATTCTCCTTTTCAGATTCAAATGTAATTTATTTATTTATTTATTTTCTTGTCTAATTGCTCTTGCTAGGATTTCCAATATTATGTTGAAGAGAGGTGGCAAAAGTGTATACCCTGGCTTTGTTCTTGCTCTTAGAGGCAGTACTTTCACTTTTTCTCTATTTAATATAGTATTGTCTATGGGTTTTTATGTGATATCTTCATTATGTTGAAATATTTTCTTTTTATTGTTTGTTTGATAAATATTTCTATCATGAAGAGTGTCATATTTTTTAAACACTTTTTCAGCATCTATTAAAATAATCATGTGATTTCAGTCCTTTATGATGTACAATGGTATATTGCATGAACTGATTTTAACAAACTGAACCATCCTCACATCCTAGGGGTAAACACACTTGGTCACAACATATAATTCTTTTAATATATTGCTGAATTTGACTTTTTATTTATTTATTTTTTTAAGTGTTGGAAATCAAACCTAGGGCCTTGTCCATGCTAGGCAAGTGCTCTACAATTGACTATATCTCCATTCCAATTTGCTAACATTCAGTTCAGATTGTTTGCATTTATGTTTATCAAGTATATTGGCCTTCAGTTTTCTTTTTGTCTTGTATAGTGTCTTTTTTATTGTTTTAATATCAGAATAATTCTGGTTTTACGAAAATGTTTAACAGTGTTTTCTTTGATATTTTCTTCGATAAGTGTTTGAGAAGGCTTAGTGTTAATCATTTAAATGCTCAATAGAATTCAACAGTGAAGCCATCTGATCTGGGCTTTTGATTGTTGGGAGAGTTTTATGATGGACTCAATCTCACTAGTTATAGATGTGTCTGTTCATGCTTTCTGTTTCTTTACGATTCAGTCTGGGTGGGTTGTTTATTTCTAAGAATTTATCTTTTTCCTCTATGCTTTTCAGTTTTTTGATATATAAATGTTCATAGTGGTTCTTTTTATTTCTGTGGCATAAGTTGTAATGTCTTCTCATTTATAATTTTATTTGCATTTTCTCTTTTTCTTAGTCTAGAAGATATTTATCAATTTGGCTGCTCTTTTAGAAAAACTAACTCTAAGTTTCATTTATTTTTAAAATTGTTTAAAATTACTTCATTTATTCCTGCTCTAATCTTTATATTTTCCTCATGTCTGCTAATCTTGTATAGTTTGATCTTATTGTTCTAGTCTACAATGAAAAATGAGAAGGTTTGAGATCTTTATTTTCTAATTTATCTATAAACTTCCTTCTCACTGCTTTTGCAACATCCTATAAATTTGGTAGGTTGTCTTTTGTCTCAAAAATTATCTAATTTTCTTATTTTTTATTCAATTCATTGGTGTTCAACAGTGTGTTGTTTAATTTCAACATATTTGTGCAATATTCAGTTTTTTGTGTGCTATTGTTTCTAATTAAATTTCATTGTGGTTGGAAAAAATAGTTGGTATAATTTCAAATTTCTAAAATTTGTTTAGACTTATTTTGTGACCTAACAAATTATATATTCAGGAGAATGTATATTCTGCTACTATTGAGTGAATGTTCTATATTTGTCTGTTAGATTTAATTGTTTTACAGTGTTGTTCAAATATGATGGTTGTTTTTTTTTTTTCCATTGTTGATTTTCTGTCTGGTTGGTTCTCTTTTTTGGAAAGCAGGGTATTATGTCTACCTTTAGTTCTGTCAATGTTTGCTTTATATATTTAGGTGCTCTGATGTTGGATGCATAAATAATTTATGAGTGCAACTTCTTCCTGTTTAATGTACTCTTGTATTATTATATAATGTCCTCCTTTGTCTCTTTTGACACTTTTATCTGAAAGGATAACTACCCTTGCTTTCTTTTGTTTACTGTTTCTCTGAAATGTATTTTTCTATCCCTTCACTTTTACCTTCTTGTGTCCTTAAATGTAAAAAGAGGCTTGCAGATAACATAAAGTTGTATTTTGTTTTTATTTCATCCAGCTACTCTATGCCTTTTTACAGGTGAGTTAAAACATATTTAAAGTATTATTAATAGGGCAGGGTTGACTATTGACATTTTATTAATTATTTTATGTCTGTGTTATAGCCTGTTCATCTCTCTTATCTTTTGCTGTCTTCCTTCTTGTTTCACTGATAACATCTTAATTCAGTACCTTACAAAAATTCTATGCTTTTATTTCTCTACCCCTCACTGTACATTATTGATGTCACAATTTATGTCTATTTATATGGTGTACCCATCAACATTTCCTTATGTTATTTTTAATATCTTTGTCATTTAACTTTAGGATAAGAATTAAAAGTATTTTAACTAACATTGTTATAGAAATGTGATAAATATGAGGGCTGACTTCATATTTATCTTTATTGTGTTTTTTACTCTCTTATGTATTCAAGCAGCTGTTTAGTGTCTTCGTTTAAAGTTGAAGAACTCCCTTAAGCATTTCTTCTAAGGCAAGTCTACTGATGATGAATTTCCTCAGCCTTTGTTTGTTTTATATCTCCTTCATTTTGATGAATAGTTTTATCATATAGAGTATTTGGGGTTATCTTTTAGCACATTGGTATATATCATTTACTCTCTTCTGGCCTGCAAGGTTTCTGCTAATAAATACTGTTAAAGTCTGATAGAGATTTTCTGTGCCACTGTATGTGACAAATTGCTCTTCTCTTGCTGTTTTTGAAACCCTTTTTCATTAACTGTTGATAATTTTATTATAAAGTATTTTCCTGTGCACTTCTTTTGATTCATCCTAATGAATGCCCTTTGGACTTCCTGGATCTGGGTGTCCAATTTCCTTCCCAGATTTTGGAAGTTTTTATCTATTATATCTTTGAATAAGTTTTGTGATCTGATTTTTCTCTTTTCTTTCTATGACTCTATAATGGATATTTTTTCACTTGATGGTGTCCATTAGAATCCCTTAAGCTTTATTTCATTTTAAATTTTTTCCCTTTTTCTCCCCTACTAAATAATTTCAAATAACCTACCTTTGTATTTATTGGTATTTTTTCTGCTCACTCTAGTTGGTTATTTGACCCTTCTATTGAATTTTTCAATTTAGTTATTATATTCTTCAGCTCCAAGATTTTTGTTTCATTCTTTTAAAAAATTTCAATCTTTGTTGAAATTCTAACTTCACTCATTCTGGACCTTTGAGCATTTTATAATGGTTATTTAAAATTCTATATCATGTTATTCATAGAGATCTTTTTTATTGAGTTTTGTTCTGGTAATTTATCTTGTTTCCTTGTTTGAGCTGTGCTTTCCCCATTTCTTCATTTTCCTTGATTCTTTGTGTTGCAATATGTGCATTAGGAAAAATTGCCACATCTCTACTCTTCAAAGACTAGCCTCATGCAGGAGAAGACCCTGACCATAAGCCAAGCCAGAGATTCTAGGAAATTCTCAAAAAAAAAACAAAACCTGTGTTTTCTCTGGGCTTGTGCATACAAATTCCTGATCAGAGGGATAAGTGGTTTCTCTGTTTCAGGAATTCATATCTTTCTCTCTGGTATTCTGTTTGCTGACTGCATTTTCTGGAGCAGTAGGCCCTAATTCTTTCCTTTTTGTCTGCAAGAGGCCCCTAGGCATCTAGAGAATGCTGGTCCCATCAATACTCTGGGCCAAAAGCCAGTTCTGCCAGCAGTCCCTTGAAAATTAGCAAGAATGACTACATAGTTCAACTGTTTCCCTCTCCAGGCAGAAGCTGGAATATGAGGGTTTCTGCCTATTCACTTGGCAATTAATTAGGGAGAGGGCTTTATAGTGAATGTCTGTGCTTGTCCTAAATTGCCTTTGTTCTCTCTCAGGGCTCTTTGATGTCAGTGTTCATATTCAAACAAGACAGGAACCAGACTCTCAAGTCGTCTACTGAAAAGTCAGAATATTGGATTAAAAATTTTTTTTTAGTTGTACATGGACACAATACCTCTCTTTCTCTCTCTCTCTCTCTCTCTCTCTCTCTCTCTCTCTCTCTCTCTCTCTTTCTATTTGGTGTTGAGAATTGAACCCAGTGCCTCACATGTGCAGGATAAGTGCTCTCCACTGAGCTACAACCCCAGCCCTGAATATTGGATATTGTCCAGTCCTTTCCTCCCTAGAAAGGGAACTGAAGTTTTCTCCTGATTGTGTGGTGCTGTGCACAGGGAGAAATTATAGCAAGTGGGTGTCTCAAATCTTTCTACCTACTCTGTTGTAACAGGTTTTACATTCACATGTGGTGGTTTCTGAATTTCTCATGAAGGGAAATGGTCTGTGTATTGTTCCTGAATTGGTGTATTCCTAGGTGGAAATAGGATCAGATATTTTTATTTTGTCTTCACACTGAAATCCTTAAGTGTTGACACTTACTGACTTTTGAGAGTTCCTTATATAGCCTAGGTGTTACTAGATATTGAGTCTGCAGTATTGTCTTAAATTAACAGTGTCTTTCAAGCATCAGAGAGGAAGGTCTTAATTTTGATGAGGTTCAAAGTTTTCATCTAGAAGTTTTAAACATTTAGATCTGTGAACCATTTTGAATTTTTGTATGTGATACAAGACATTGGTGGATGTTTTTTCTTTCTCTCTTCCTTCCTCCCTCATTTGTGTGTTAATTTTTTCTTCTTTTCTAATGACTTCAGTCTGGTTATGCCATTTTTTAAAAAATGTATTTCTTTATTCTAATTTGTTATATAGGACAGCAGAATGCATTTCAATTCATAGTACACATATAGAGCACAATTTTTCATGTCTGGTTGTACACAAAGTAGAGTCATACCCTTCGTGTCTTCATATATGTACTTAGAATAATGATGTCCACCTCATTCCACAGTCTGTTCTACCCCTCTGCCCCCTCCCTTGCCCTCCCTCTCCTTTGCCCTATCTAAAGTTTCCTCCCACGCTCCCCCCACCTAATCCCCATTATGGATCAGCAACCTCATATAAGAGAAAACATTCGGCATTTGTTTTTTTGGGATTGGCTTACTTCACTTAGCATAGTATTCTTTAATTCCATCCACTTTCCTGCAAATGCCATGATTTTATTTTCTGTTAATGCTGAGTAATATTCAATTGTGTGTATATACCACAGTTTCTTTATCCATTCATCTACTGAAGAGTATATGACAAAAATCTCTGAAAGAGAAACTAGGAAAACTACCCCATTTATAATAGCCTCAAAAAAAACCCCACAAAAAACAAAAAACCCCACCTGGGAATCAACTTAATAAAAGAGGTGAAAGATCTCTACAATGAAAAATTACAGAACACTAAAGAAAAAAATTAAAGAGGACCTTAGAAGTTGGAAAGATCTCCCTTGTTCTTGGGTAGGCAGAATTAATATTGTCAAAATGACCATACTACCAAAAGCACTATACAGATTTAATGCAGTTCCAATCAAAAGCCCAATGATATTCCTTATAGAAATAGAAAAAGCAGTCATGAAATTCATCTGGAAAAAAACAAGATACCCAGAATAGCCAAAGCAACCCTTAGCAGGAAGAGTGAAGCAGGTGGCATCACTATACCAGACCTTAAACTGTACTACAGGGCAATAGTAACAAAAATGGCATGGTATTGGCACCAAAATAGACTTGTAGACCAATGGTACAGAATAGAGGACACAAAGACAATGCCATTTATTTGTAACACATTTCATTTATTTCTATCATGATTTTGTTTTGAGTCTCCACTTGAATTCTGGTTGCTTTCAATTACATAGGTAGGTAAGTAGATAAAAAGATAAATAGATAAATAATGAGTAGGTGAACACTAACATGGTTCTAAAAGTTGGAACTTTACAAAAAGTTCTACTCAGAGAAGCATTCCCACCTCTTTTATCCTATCTCAATTCCCACATTTTGTTCACATCCGTTCCCACCTCACATAGGTAACCAATCTTATTATGTTTGAATTTATCTTCCCTGTTTCTTTTTTCAAGACTACATCATCATTAATTATAGTTACCATGCTGCCTCTAATAGGTCTCTCTATTTCCTTATTTTCCTTAATGTAATGATCTACCCTTCCACCAATATTTCCCCCATGCCCTCTTTCCCTTCCTGTTTCTTTTTCAGTTTGTCATTCTTTCTTACTAAATAAAAGGCATCATACTACTTTTTTTCTCTTAAAATATATCCACAGAAATTCATAGAGAATATTATTTCTTACAGCATTTTGTGGATTTTTATAATTTTTTTTAACATTCTTCAAGGTATGAGCATTGTTTCCAGTGTTTTACAATTACAAACAAAACTGCAACGTGTGTGTGTAGTTTTATATGTTGTTAAAAGTATATCTTCAGGTAAATTCCTAGAAGTAGGATTTCTGGGTAAAAAGGTGTTGTGGGTTGGATTTGAGCTATCTTCCAAAAAGGCATATATTTGGCAATGCTGGAATATTGAGAGGTGAAGTGATTATGTTATGAGTTTAAACTCATCAGTGGATCAATCCATTTGATGGATTCATAATTTGTATGTATTACTGAATGGTAAGATTAGACAGGAGGCCATGGCTGCAGGAAGTAGGTCACTAGAGTCATGATCTTAAATTATATCTCCTGGCTTCTTCCTCCCTCCTTTCCTGTCTCTCTCTCTTCTTTCCCAGCTTCCATGAGCCGAGAACAGCCTTCCTCCACTATACTCTTCCACCATGATGTTTCTGCCTTGGACCAAGTTGATTGTAGGCTGAACCTCTGAAACTGTGAACCTCCCAAATAAACTTTTTATCCTCTAAGTTGTTCTTGTGGGGTATTTTGGTTACAGTGAAAGAAAAACCAACTAACACAAAAGGCAAGTATATATACAGTTTGGTTGTACTAACTTGTTTGCAAAATTTCTTTCCAAAAGCATTGCACCAGCTTGTATGTGTACTATCATGTGTGAAATAACATGCTTCCTCAATGTCTTACCAATAGAATGTATGCCAATCTAATTGGTGAAAATTGGTATCTCAGTATTGCTTGAGTTTATATTTCCCTGAGTTTGAATTATTATCCATTTATATCTTTCCCCCATTTTCTATTACATTTTTGGTCATTTTGTTATACATTATAGGAGTATTTTATCTTTATCTATGTTGCAAATCTTTTTTTTTAAACAAGTTTATAGTTGTCTTTGGCTTTTTGGGAAGCTTTAAAAATACTTGCGTAGCTCCCTTTTTTACATTTAGATTCCAAATACATTTGAATTTACTCTTATGTATAGTATGAGTCTGGTATATAATTTTTTTCCAAATTGCTAATAGTTGTCCTGGCATATTTATTATAAAAGTTCATCTTTTCCCCAAATGACTTGAAATGCCATCTTTATCATATCCAAATTTCTATAGGTACTTGGATCTATTTCTTATCTGTTTTATTCCACTATCCTATCATGGTGTTTTAATTATTGCAGTTTATAATGTATTTTAATATTTGGCAAGTCTATTTATCTTTGTTTTCATTTGTTTTAGGATTTTCCTAAATATTCTTGCATATTTCTTTTTCTCTGCAAATTTTAATAAAATCTCGTTTAATTCCATAAAACTTTGGTTGATCTTTTATTGAGATTATGCTCTGTTAATTTAGGGAAGTTAATGTTTTTATGATGCTGAGTCATTTTATACAAGAACACAGTTCCCAAGAACACTTTCATTATTGCAAAAGCATGGATTATTATAACATCCATTTATAAAATACTAAAACACTTAACATGTCAGTTACTATGCTGATAACTATAGAGATATATTGGTGAGCATGACAGTTTCAGAGTTTTATATAAATTACAGATAAATAAAAGCACATATGTGTCTCAATTAAAGTTAAAATACACATGTCAAAGTGAACTAGGTCTTTTTGTCTGTGATGTTTAATTCAGTGAAGGCTCACTATGGTTCCATTTTTATGTTCACACTTTCCTAAATAAACATCTTTGCATTGAAAAGGCTTGTTTTGAAATATGACAGAACCAATATCTTTTGAGTTTCTGGAGCTTCAACAATATTGGAACTACTGTGGACCTACCTAGGCCATTCATAATGGCATCGTAATGATCAGTTTAACCCAGCCAACAAAATGCTTAGATGAATTTAGGTAAGTGCTTTGTCTGTGTCTCACTCATTACCCGAGCTCTGATGGAGGAAACTAATAAGCAGAAAAGTCTGGTGCCATTAAATATTCTCAAGACTCAATCTCAAACAGACCCTCAACTTCCCCTTGGCCTGCTTTTTTATTTCTTTGGGCAGCCACATTTTCACTTCCATAAAGACTTCTTCAAATTCTTTTCACTGTCTTCAAACTTCCCTTATCATTGCTCTTGTTCTGAGCAGATGTCCCACCTCCACTACAGAAAGAAAGCAGAAGTCATAGTGTGGGGACTCCCTCAACTTCCCCCTATCAACTTTGTGCAAGGACTTCAAGAACTTGAACTTATGATCTCTTCATTCCAGTCTGTTATGGTGAAGGAGATATTATTATTGTCATGGTCTAGATTCATCCCTTAGCTTACTTCAGGTCCTCAACTCTTTTTTACTCTTAATTCAGCTTTATGCCTTCAAGTGTCTATTTTTTTGTTTTCTATCTTTGGCCTTTCTTTTTACTCTTCTCCTTTTCAAAACATATATACCTATTGAGTTCTAACATTAAAAGCAAAATTCTTTTTACTTTCTGGCAATGGCTACATTTCTTTCCTCTCCATCATTCTAATTTCTTAAGTCATAAATCTGGGATTTTGTGAGGAAAAATAGAGATAATTAGTATGGATGCATAAGTGCACACAGAGAAATAAACAAGCTTGAAGAAAACATGGGATAGCTGCAGAGCACCACAGTGTACCTGGGCTTTGGGGCCAGGTTTAACCCAAGGGGTTGGGTGCCACAGCTGATGCATAAGATATGTTTGCCTAGTCTTGGTGAACTATGTAATATAAACAATGTGGTCTTAGCAAGGATCTTCCTTTATTTGGAATATGAAATAACTAAAGTTATCTTACAATGTTGTTTTGAGGATAAAAAATTGATAGATATGAAATAATTATATCATGAAAATGTCTAATATTATGTCTTATATTTCTAATCACAATTATTTTGTCATATGGGCAGGCTTGCTCCACCAACTATGGAAATATACGTATTCAAAATTTTCTTTGATCTATAACTTTGACTAGTGCTTTAGACAGAGCATTCACTCATTCACTTTTTCACTCAGAAAAAGTGTATCAGAAACTTTGGTAGGCATTAGGGATACAAAGAAGAAAATGAAATTCTGTGCTCAGTGATCTCACAGTCTTAAGACTGTCAAGGCTTAAGCATGCAATTATAGTGCTGTTTGGTAGGAGCACTGATTGACAAGCATAGAGTATTTAGGGAGTTCGAAGAAGGAAGCATGTGGTTTGGTGTGAAGTATATTGAAGATATACTTCCTGGTTCAGGTGAAGCTGGAGCTGATTATTAAGGAGGGTAGGTATTAACAGAGAGAGGAGGCCCACAGTGAAAACTACAGTTTATCTCTCCACATACTTTAATTTAAAGGCACTGAAAGTACCTGCTTTATTTAGCTAAAAAAAAAAATTATTGTCCTAAAAAGATACTTGAAGCCCATTGGCCTGTTTGAATATGTAAAGAACAAGGTACTACATGATGATACAAGAATAAAGCAAATCTTTCTTCACTGGGAGTGGAACCTAGCAGGAATTGCTGTAGGCAGAGTGACACAATATATTTTAAGGAACCTGGTGGCTGGGAGCCCAGGTAGGACTAGTACCAATGATGAAATTCCCTATAATGTCACCATGATCCAGGATTTTGATCCTTGGCTTTGAATGGTACAGGAAGTTGATAGGTAGTAAGAAATGGCTAATCTGTCTGTCTGTCTCTCTCTTCCTCCCAGCCCCGCTTCTGTGATGGCTAATATTTTGAGGACTGATCAGTTTAAAAACAGGAGATGAGCATTAGAGATGTAGCATGCTGGCAGAGTGCTTGCCTAGCATGTGTGAGGCTCAGGTGTGAGCTCAATTCTCAGCACCACAAAACCAACCAACCAACCAATCAAAAGCAAGAAATGAGTTTATATAAGTTTCAGTGCATTCACTTATAATAACTATAAAATTTATTCAAGGTCCTTGTCCCCGATGCCAATCCAATAACCAGGGCACAGTTTTGAGAAAAAGGAAAAAGGCTTATTGTTTTCCTAGCAAAGGAAAAACACAGGGAACTTCTGTCCCAGAGGCTGTGTATCTGTCCATCAGCAGGCTTTTAAAGAGGTGATTCAAAGGCTACATTCCACATGTTCTCTGTTGAAATTGTAATTTGTTTGTTAATATGGGAGATAATCATTTCTGAGATCTTCTGGTGCCATCCCCAGGTCTGAATTACTTTGATCCTGTGGTGGTATGCTCAAGGACAGATAATTCTGCCTAGGATGGGGAAGAAAGGTAGTCCTGTCCCCCCCCCCCCCCCCCCAGATTAGGCAGGGGAAGAGAGAGAGAGAGAGAGAGAGAGAGAGAGAGAGAGAGAGAGAGAGAAACATGTTCATTTTAAAAATAAGTTGCAATGGCATAGCATCGAGGGCTATACCCAAAGCATAAAGTAGACCACTGTTACATCATAATTGGTATATTAGCTACACATAGGTGTGTTTAATAGAGCCCTGGGATCCTGAAACCAGAACAAAAGGAGTTAGCAGCTTTCTGGTTCAGACAAGGATCTGAGCGACAGAGGCTCAATTTCCTGCTGTGATTCTTCAAAAATCTCAATCTATGTGATTTTAGAAGCTTCAGAATTCTCATTATTGTGGTTAACTGAAAGATGAGATCTGAAATCAAGGGTAGGTCTTAGGCTAATAAGCATCTAATGAGAATACATTCTGGAATAGATACAAGTAATACTTGCTGAGGCAGCTAAGACCGTGTTAAGTCATCTGGGGAAAGAAATTAGCGTGAGAATATGCAACTGCCAAAATGCTAATGCAGCACATGCTGTGGAGGCGGGATAACTCTGGAGGTTTGAGAGCTAGTTTCATTAAGATAAATTAAGAGTATTATGTACGTTATTCATTTGTGTAAAATAGTCCCATGTTTATACATAGGAAAAGCTATGAAATTGTATACAAAATATCCAGTGGTTTTTCCTCTTAAGGAGAGCACAGGTGTTTCTGATTTTTTTCTTTTTCTTTTCTCTCTCTCTCTCTCTCTCTCTCTCTCTCTTTCTTTAACTAGGGATTGAATCCCAGCGGTGCTTAACCACTGAGCTACATCCCACCCCTGAGCTACATTCCCAGCCCTTTTTATATTTTACTTAGAGACAGGATCTTGCTAAATTGCTGAGGCTGGCTTTGAACTCTCAATTCTCCTGCCTCAGCCTGCTGAGTTGCTGGGATTACAGGAGTGAGCCACTGCACCTGTCCTGATTTTCTTTTTGCTCCATCTGTGACTTCAAATTTTCATGTAATTAAGATGTGCCAGTTATATAATTAAGATAAAGTTAGGGAAAATTAACATCAGAGGAAAAAAGACTAAATGCCACCCACATTCACTAGAATAACTATTAGTGATTTAGTCTGAATGATTGTTGGACATGAAAAGTTAAAATTGATAGGAAATACTCTGGGGCAGAGCAGACTCAGTGATACTGAAAATACTGCTTCTCATAACTTGCAGAATACGGCCATTGTCTATCCATAAGTTTCCCTCGGGGAAGTTGCAGAGAGGATCTGCCAAGGTGTGCCACATATTTTATTTAGACCTTATCATTTGTATTTTCTACATTATTTATAGAAATATATAATAGTATGTGCTATTATAATTTTGTTAAATGAAAAATGAAGTTGCATTCGCTAATTAAAGAATGATAGTTTTGAATTTCTGTAGAAGTTCTATAACAATTGTGTGACTAATAGGTTTTCATTGGATCTCAGAATGGGATAAATAAATCCTGTCTTAGGACTCACCTTTTTTTTGGTGGGTGTGGGGGCTAACCGGAGGTTAAACTCAGGGGCACTCGACCAGTGAACCACATTCTTCCCAGTCCTATTTTGTATTTTGTTTAGAGACAGGGTCTCGTTTGAATTGCTTAGCATCTCGCTTTTGCTGAGGCTGGCTTTGAACTCCTGATCCTCCTGTCTCAGCCTCTGGGATTACAGGTATGCACCACCACGCCAGGCCAGGACTCACTTTTAATGAGTTTAAAAGTTGTTATGGTTCAAATATTTTTGTCCCTTCCAGTACTTGTGAACTTAATCCCTAAAGCAACAGTGTTGGGAGGTGGGGTTTTTTAAAGTCTTCAACTCCTTAAATGAATTAATGACACTATAAAAGGGGCTTGTGGGATTTATTCCACTGTCAGGGAGTGAATTCTCTTTCTTCTATTTTTCTGCCATGTAAGGAGGAAGAATAGTATTTCTCCACTCTGGAAGATGCAGCATTTAGGATGCCATATTGGAAGCAGAGATCTGTCCGTTATCAAACACCAAAACCTGCCAATACCTTGATCTTGTGTTTTTTTTTTTTTCTGCCTCCAGTACTATGAGAAATAAATTTCTGTTCTTTATAATTATTACTCAGTTTCAGCCAGGCACAGTGATCCCAGTGCCTAGGGAGGCTGAGGCAGGAAGATCATGAGTTCAAAGCAAGCGTCAGCTTCAGTAACTTAGCAGGATCATAAGCAACTCAGTGAGACCCTGTCTCTAAATAAAATGCAAAAAGGGCTGGGGATGTGGCTCGATGGTTAAGTGCCCCTAGGTTCAACCCCCAGTACAAAAATAAATAAATAAATAAATAAATAAATAAATAAATAAATAAATAAATAACTCAGTTTCTGGTATTCTGTTATAGCGCATAAGAATGGACTAAGACAGAAATCTATCTAGTAGGAGTAAGGCTTGTGTCCTGGATATATTCCAGTCTTTCTTAACTAGGTTTCTTGCCGGGTTTCTGTTCTCGACTAAAAGGCTCAGGGGTTACTCCAGTTGAACTGGGCTGACTGGGCTGCGCAAAATAACCACAAAAGAGACACAAATACCTTTTTCTTTGGGGTCGCTGCGATGGCTCCTCTGACCTTAAGGGTCCGCAGGAAGAGAGAGAGCGAGAGCACACACTGACCCCTTTTATTGAGGAGAAGCTATTCAAATGAGGCAAGGGGTCAGGTTTCAGGGGGCTGAATCTATCTTCATGATGTCCACTGTCAGCAGGTTGACTGACACCTGGGTAGGCCACACCCAAGGGCACAGTAAGAGAAGGGGACACACACAAGGCACTTCCATGGAAGATTCTATCCTAAACAGGGCAAGGGGTTATATTACAAAGGAACAGGTGAGCGTAGCTTCACCCATGGGGCTGTAACAAGACACACCCATGCACAAGACACCTACCCTCAAGTATCCAAGAATGGTGGGGAAAGCTCTGCCACATTTCTGTGACTGAGCACCTCAGCACCCAGCCGGGGAGTGTGACTCAGTCACGTGTAAGGTTGGTCTCCCACAGTTTCTTATGAAGATTACACTCCAATGCCTCAAAGCATCCTTTCTATGTAATGAGTTCTCTTTCACTCATCAAAAACGGGTTAGATGAGGAGTTTGAGAAAATAGTCACTCAAATAATTTGCTGCATTCTGTGGTTTAGATGAGGCACCCAAGTTTTAAAAAGTTGTGAGACACTCCCTGACAGTGGAATAGATCCTGCGAAGACCCTTCTGGGTCCCATATCTGAGCTCAGCCCAAAGGGATCCTTATCTCTGTAAAGTAGGTAACCATGTGATCAGGCAGAGCTATGTGAGAAGCCCAGCTTCTGGGCTGATGGGGTATGCACTTGAGAGACACAGCCTTACGTGCATGTATTAGTTCTAAATCTACATTAAGAGTCTTGAGATATCTGTTGAACACTTTCGTGTGTGTATTCAACCATTGCTAATTCATTTATTCATTCTTCAAAAAATATTTAACAAACACTTTGGTTTCCTACCATGTGATCAGGGTACCACATGATACCAAAAAACTTCTTCCAAAAGCTCATAGTCATGTTCAATGTCATCTCTGCAGAGGTAGTTCCACCTTGTGACTTCTCTGTTCCACTAAATATATCACATTCTTTCACTTATGTAAATGCAAAACCTTTGAGTTTTATTTGACTTTACCCATTTCCTTATACCCTAGTTATAGTCAGTCACTAAATTCTATTTCCTATTTGGATTTTCAAATATTCATTGCTGCCATATACGTTTGAAGCTTCTCATACCAGGCTTCCTTCTAATTGGTGTTAAAATGAGAAGAAACTTTTATTCTCTAACCATTTTATTTGAATGCTGTTTTCAGGTTATCTTCCTAAATGACAGACTTCAGTGTGTGACTTGGATTATGACCTATCATGACTTCATAATAAACAGACCAAATCCATGAATCTGGAATTGAAGACCTCCCCAGATTTGACCTCAGCTTTCCCTTTCATTATCAAGTGCCACTATGCACCTCTATTCATTCCGTCCCAGTTTCCAACCTGCTCCTTCTTCAGTCTTCCTCATAGTAAATGGTAGCTCCTTTGGTCCAGCTGTCTGAGCCAAATACCTTAGGGTAGTCTTGGCATCTTTCATCTCCACATCTTAACTGTCAGGTCTATTCAATCTGCCTTCAAAACACCCAGAATCTGACCACTGTTATCACAACAATGGGCTGAACACTGGGCTAAATCACAATGGCTCTCGCTTGAATCACTGTAAGAGTGTCCTAAGTGGTGTCACATTCTCTGCTCTAGTCTGCCACACAATCTGTATTTAAGTATCCTTAAATAAGAAAACAAATTAGATAATATCAGTTTTTTATTTCTTTTTTCTACCCTAGAGTTGGGTTAATATGTTACATGACCCGACATTGGAATAGAGGCTGCACTCCTCCACTTTTGACTTATTGCTTTAATTACAAATTCAATCATATCTGGCAACTCAGCTCTTTCCCAGCTCAGCTGAGCTTCTAGCGAATCTCAGGCCCAGTTCACATTAACTGAGAGGATAGTTAAAAAAAATCAATTAAACCATAGTCTCATTTAACCAAACATATGTGAAATGTCTACAATATTTTACTCACTTTTCTAGCTCAGTTTGATATAGAGATGAGTGAATTATAGTTCCTGTCTTTGAGAAGTTCAGGGTCTGGAAGGGCCTAAAGGTAAATAGCTCATCTCAACATGCATGGCCCTGCTAATAGAGATAAGAGCTTGCTTTGGGGATTGGGGGGTCACAGGGGATGGACCCTAAGCATAGATGTATTGAGAGCCACAGCCAAAGGGGCCCCAGCAAACTTCCAGCTGCCAGCAAACTTCCAGACTGCCGGCTGATGATTGGCTCACAGCGGCCCCAGCAACATCTAGCTGATTGGCTCCTCTGCAGTGATGCTCATTGGAGATGCTCATTGAGCTGTTTCCCTGCCCTTTCAGACTACCAGCTGATGATTGGCTCACAGCGGCCCCAGCAACATTTAGCAACATCTAGCTGATTGGCTCCTCTGCGGTGATGCTCATTGGGCTGTTTCCCTGCCCTTTCAGACCACGGAGCTGCTCATTGGGGGACTTTTTTTGCTCCGCCCATGCGACCCAGCCAATTGGCCTCAAGAGCAGGAGGATTGTGGGAGGAAGAGGTTGTTGGGGTGTGTGGCTTGTGGGAAGCCGGTGGTGGCAGTTGGGCTCTGAGGGTTTTTTCCTGAGGAGCTGTTTTGTTTGGCGTGTGTAGTTCTAAAAATAAAGTTAGTTTCTTTTGACAAGTGGCTCCTGAGTTGTGCCCAGCCAGACTGCGGCATTTGGTGGCTTGCACGGGGAGCGACTGAGGGTAAGTAAACCGCTTGCCCCTGAGGGCAGGGTGAGAGGATGGGGAGCCATTTTAAGATTCCTATTTTGTTTTGCTTCATTTTTGTTTTAAGTTGCCTGTCCCTGGAGATGAGTGAGACCGAAGAAAAACCGCTCACATCTGAGGAAAAACTATTTACATCTGAGGAACAGATAGGGAGAAAGGACGGATGCACATGTCAGGAGGATAGAAAGGCTATAATGAATTTTTGTTGTTCCATTTTTATTTCATTCTGTCTCGGTTTTGTTTGGCGTCATCTTGTTGGGTTGTATTATAGTAGAAATACGGGATCAGAAATTAGTAAAAAACAAACTGAAAGAGTGTTAAGTAAATTGTTAGAGGAAGAAGGCATCTCAGTAAAATCAAGAACAGTCAGGGCATACGTTGATACAATGCAAAAATGTAGCCCATGGCTTTTTAAGGAGGAGTTATTAAATATATCACAATGGAACCATCATGGTGAAGATTTAAAAAGAATAGAAAAGAACAGCCCAGGAACTCTGCCAGCTGGCACATTGACATTGTGGGCGTTGGTATCTGGTTTGCTTAGTCCAAAGCCTTCAATTCAGACAAAGGTAGAGGAAGGAGAAGACATATTGATTCAAGTAAAAGAGGAGGTCTCTCAAGTTAGTCAGAAAGAGGAAAAGATTCAAGTAAAAGAGAAGGTCTTTCGAGCTAATCAGACAGAGAAAGAAAGTTTAGAGCAGAAAAAGCCATCAGGGGGAAAGTTACAAAAGGAGACTGCTACTAAAACCTTTCTATCACCAGAGGGCTTAAGTGTCCAACCAACAGCACCACCTCTACAGGAGACTGCTACTAACACCTTTCTATCACCAGAGGACGTAAGTGTCCAACTGACAAGGCCACCTCCATATGCTGAGAGGCCCCCAACCCCCGCAGTTGATAGTTCGGATCCTGAGACAGGATCTCAAGTATTAACATGCCCTGTATTTGAGGTAGGAGGGCAGCGAATTTACCATGCTTTAAATTTCAAAACAGTGAAGCAGCTAAAAGAGGCTGTAACAACCTATGGTCCTCAAGCACCCTTCACTGTAAGCTTGGTCAAATCCTTTACCAACTTGAACATGATGCCAGCAGATTGGGCTAATATGTGTAAAGCTGTGCTAAATGGAGGACAATACCTGTTATGGAAGGTTGCCAATGAGGAATTTTGCAAGGAAACAGCCCAATGAGCATCACCGCAGAGGAGCCAATCAGCTAGATGTTGCTAGATGTTGCTGGGGCCGCTGTGAGCCAATCATCAGCCGGCAGTCTGGAAGTTTGCTGGCAGCTGGAAGTTTGCTGGGGCCCCTTCGGCTGTGGCTCTCAACATCTAGAGGTCATAGAAGTCCTGCAAGAGGAGATTATGAGTGAGCGGAATCTCAAAATGTAAGAAGGAACACGGGAGCAAGTCTGTAGCATAAGAAGAGCCACTGTCAGTATCAGAATCAGAATTATCAACCTATATTATGACATGAGATGCAGGGTTATTATTATTATTGGTTTGGGTTTGGTTTTGCCTTTCTTTTAGAACTATATGGCTTCTTTCTTCCCTGGGAACTCAGACTACTTGGTGGCATATGGCATGAACACACAAAAACATGCTTCAACGGATGGTTGGCCAAGATAAGTGCCCAATGAGTGAGTGATTCACAACAATAAGAAAGGTGCCCTAGGAGTCAGGGGAGGAAGACATCAGTTTCAGTCTAGAGAGGCTCTTAGAGGAAGTGGAATCTACACTGAACCCCAAACAGGGACCATCTATATAGTTGGGGGAAGGGAGGGATGCATAGGAGTATGCACAAAATAGCTCAAACCAAAAGGGAATTGTGCTGGAGATGCAAGAGGGGCATCACCCTGCTCAACCCCCACCTTGGCCTAGGACTCTAGCATGTCCCAGTCCATCCCAGGTACGCAGTCTCTAGCTTCTCACCAATGCTATATGATAGCAGTAGGTTCCAAACAATGGCCTCCACAATCTTTAGGCATGGGACCAGGCAAGAACCCAACAGCAGAGCAGAGCCTCCAGGTTTGATAGTCCAGCCACTGCTCTGGCACTGGCGTTAAGCCCTCTCAAAGAAATCTTCCCCTCTCCCCACCTGCCCTGGCAACAACCTGCAGACAGCATATTACTAGTTGCAAGGTATTAGGATAGGTGTTTTAGTCAGCTTTTTCACCACTGTGATGAAAGAACAATGTAGGGAGGAAGAGTTTATTTGGCACTCATGGTTTCAAAGGTCTCAGTCCCTAGATGGCCAACTCCATTGCTCTGGGCCTAAGGTGAGGCAGAACATCAAAGTAGAAAGGTGGCAGAGGAAAACAGCTCAGGGCATAGCAAGGAGGAAGAAGGAGACACAGGGGGAGAGAGAGAAGGAGGAAGCAGGGAGAGGGGCGGAGGGAGAAAGGGAAAAAGAGAGTGTGTGTGCATTCTATTTAGCAGGGACAAAATATAAGCCCCTAGTGACCTACCTTCTTCAGCCACCCTACCTACCTACAGCTACCACCCAGTTAATCCATTCAAGTGGATTAATGCAATGATTGGATGAAGAATCTGATAACCTGATTGTTTCTCCTCTGAACTTTCTGGCATATATAAGCCATAGCAATAGGGTTCTGAGTTCCATGTTTATCAACCTAGAGATGACGTTGTTTTCCTTCCTTGGTTTCCTGCCATCCTTCTCAACCTGTCCCTTCTTATAGTCAAGCCCCTTGAGAGAAAATACTTTCATATCTCACTGATGCTTTCCTCCCAAGAGGATTTTAAAGTAGAATTTCTTTGCAGGGTGGGGGTCGGGGCAGGTAAGGTAGCATACTGTGAAGAGGCAGTCATGTTTGGGCATGGGACTGAAACATTTCCAGGACAAATTTCTGGCATACAGACCCTAATGGCATAGATGTCAAGCAGGGGCCACTGTGGTGTTTGCTGAAAAGTTTACTGTTATGAATACATACTGTTTGTGGATTGGCCTGCCTTAGTGAGAATAAGCATTTGGAAACTTTTATGGAAGTCGGGAATTGCTACAATATCCAAGCATATGATCTTCTGGTTTATAAAAATATCGTTGTAGATTTGAAATGGGTAGGGGTGGGGCAAGGAGAAGAAAAGAAAGGTCCCTTTCCTCGGAGTTTAAGAACCACTGCTCCACACTGTTCTTGTTCCTGAGCTGTGTGATGGGGTCGTCTGGGTTCTCTGGAGAAGCTGCAGGAGGCTCTGGTGCAATTCCCTCTGCCACAGTCTGGCTGGGCACAATTCAGGAGCCACTTGTCAAAAGAAACTAACTTTATTTTTAGAACCACGCAAGATAAACAAAACAGCTCCTCAGGAAAAAACCCTCAGAGCCCAACTGCCACCACCGGCTTCCCACAAACCACACACCCCAACCCAGCCTCCTCCTCCCACAATCCTCCTGCTCTTGAGGCCGATTGGCTGGGTCGCATGGGCGGAGCCAAAAAAGTCCCCCAATGAGCAGCTCCGTGGTCTGAAAGGGCAGGGAAACAGCCCAATGAGCATCACCGCAGAGGAGCCAATCAGCTAGATGTTGCTGGGGCCGCTGTGAGCCAATCATCAGCTGGCAGTCTGAAAGTTTGCTGGGGCCCCTTCAGCTCATCAGCTGGCAGTCTGAAAGTTTGCTGGGGCCCCTTCGGCTGTGGCTCTCAACATCTCCCCCTCTCTGTTTAAACAACAAGCATGTGGCTTAGGGACCGTGCCTGCCTTAGGTTGTCCAATAGTACATATGGTCCTTACCCGTTATCGGATCAGCTGACCTCAAGGCGTCAGCCTCCTGTCTTAGGTTGGTATCATAGTAATTGGATCTTACCTGTCATTGACTACCAGTCCAGTATACAGCCACACCTGTGTAGAGGTCTTCGTACCAGCGGGGGGGTGAGGTTCTTTGCCTCACCTCTGTTGGCCCCCAAATTTTAGCTGAACGATCATGACAAACAGAAGGGAGGAAGATACACCAAGCCAGCTGACGGCTCCTTTTGGAAAAATTGTACCACCGATGACACCATCAGCATAAATACCCCAACACTACCAGAAGTTGCTGCACCAACAGATAGTTCACAATGCATACAAGTGAGTTCACAATGCATATAAGTGATACATAGTCCAGGCAAGTTCTGCAAGCAGTTCAGTGATGGCTATTGCAGAAGCTGTAGATTGGTTTTATCTTTGTCTTCATGCACTGGGATGAAGATAGGAATTCTGGCAATAATGGCTAAAGAAAAATTACATAACATTATATAACATTCCAGAATGTTATATAAAGAAAAGAAAACAATTTTCTTAACAATTTAAATTGTCTTCACTGAAGATAGGAATTCTGGCAATAATGGCTAAAGAAAAAATTATGTAACATTCCAGAAGGCATTAAAAGAAAACAATTTTCTTAACAATTTACATTATCTTTAAGAGAATTATTAAATATAATGAAAAGGAAAGGTGAAAGTAAACAAACAGATCTGTTAACCTCCTTTTTTGTTCACATTTTAGAACAATCTTCAACAGCTGTTTACCCAATTTAAATTAAACCATTTAAATCACGTGAATAAAAAAAAATTATTTGGATCCATTTTTTCATGGCTCTGGTGCAATTCCCTCTTTTATGTCTGTACTTCTATAAGCCACAAGATATTATTTATTAATAGAGAAATGAAGAACTGAAAGGGATAGCTCATGGTTTTTGTAGCAAAAGGAAACAGCAAGTCACAAGTGTGTCTAAACATTAAAACACATCTGAGTCAGGACACTGATTTCTTCATCATGAACTCCATCTACCCTAGAGTTGGGTTAATATGTTACATGACCCGACATTGGAATAATCTACACAGTGGCCAACTGCTATTGTTTAAAGGTGAAAGATAAGATGTTTTTAAAACTGAGTTAGATTGTGTGGTATCTGTGTATATGTAAGAACCTGCATATTTTATAAAAGAACAGAAAAAAGATAACAGCATTTTTAGCAAACATGAAAACATTAATGCTATTGCTACAAATACAAAACCATTCTCAAGGAGAATTTTCGACTGGAAAATATTCTATTTCTATACTGCTTAATTCATCACCACTATGAGAACAAGGACGTTTTCAGAACCCATCATTCAAAAGTAGGCCTGCCATGTGCTGGTCGAATAAAAATGCATGGGACTGAGGCACAAAAAGAACAACTCCCACGGCACTTTTGTCATTGTTGTTCTTTTTTTAGTCACAAAAATAAAACCTGTATGATCATTGAAAAGATGCTGCCAGGAAAACAGGAATACTTCACTTGTCCAATAGGTAGAGTTCTGAAAAAAAATTATATGATTTAGTTTTTATTTCTATAATTATTTTGTGCACATAGGAAATATTTAATATTTAAAGAAATTTTTTTATTTGGACATTTTACAAAATACAGTCATGCATCCCTAACTTTATGGAAAATCTATTTTATTTTTTCTGTAATAATAAGCTGCATAATAAATGCATCTGGTAAAAAAAATATACAATTACATTTACAATGAGAAGCAAGTCATCTGACCTAATTACTTCTCTTTCCCATTCCTCTGGGGTTGTCCCTTTCTTTTATTCATGCTTTGAGTGCTTTGCCATGAATTGAAACAATATGCTTCTATTATTTTTTCTTGTTGTATCAGCATAGAAATTATCTGACCTATTTCCTGCTATTAGATGAAGAGTAAGCTCACTTGCAATACATTCCATCTTATTCTCTCTCCTGTTCCATTATGCATGGTATCCCTGCTATTCAATGAAGAATGAGTGTACTCATAAATAAAAAGTGGTTCTCTCTTTTCTTTTTCTTTCTTTTTTTTTTTTTTTTTTTTTTTGGTACTGGGGATTGAACCCAATGGTGCTCTATGACCAGCCTTTTTAGTTTTTGAAACAGAGTCTCACTAAGTTGCTAAGGCTGGTATCAGTACATCCCATTTTATTCTCTTTCCTCTTCCATTATCAATGGTATCAGTCCTTCCTTTTGTCATTTCCATAACTTCAAACACATTTCATTTCTTACTCCTATCTTCTCAGCAAGTGGTGTGTGCACACAAAAAGGTTTTTCTCTCTTTCTCAAAAATCAACATGATTCATAGTGATATTTCTGATCTCATCCAGTTTTATAGTTAATTCAAGCATTCCCTCTTTGCTTATTTATAACTTTTTTCTATAATAATAAATCTGTTGCTTATATCTAAAATATATTTACTTTATCAACCTGTAATTTCAGAATTTTAAACTCATGCTTTTCTGTGGAACATTAGATTAGAGCTTGTACTATGCTTTTTTCTTTTTCTTTTTTGGTACTGGGGATTGAATCCAATGGTGTTCTACCACCAGCCTTTTTAGTTTTTGAGACAAAGTCTCTCTAAATTGCTAAGGCTGGTATCAAGCTTGTGATTCTCCTGCCTCAGCCTTCTGAGTTGCTGAGATTACAGGTGTACACCACCATGCCCAGCTTGTACATGTTTTTTTTTTTAATAAACAAATAAACAAAACCTTATAATACCCAAATATTATTTTGGAATAATATTATTTTGGAAAATATTATTTTCCCAAGTTGGTCAGCTCCTTTTTCCATCACTTTCTTCATATAATAAAGCTACATTCATTCGCCACAGTCTGCATTCCATCATATGTTCCATCCACATTTGGTTGTTTTTTGCTTATGGTAAAAGTCTTCCTTTGTGGTATATACTTTGAAGGGAGAGACTTTTGTGACCCTTTTCACAGATCAGATTCTAGAAGATAAGGATAATTTCTCCTAACCACAAAACCTGAAAAATCATTAAGAATCCAGTTAGAACTGGCCACCATGGGCCAACGTTACATAGAGTTGTCATGTCAGTGAGGACTTGAAAATATGTTGTCACCTTTCTGTCAGTCAAAAGTCAAGAGGTGGACCTGGGAGGGACTCTCTGGAAACTTCTCTGGGGTCCCCAGTAAAATTGAAGGTGGGGCTGGAGATATAGCTCAGTTGGTAGGGTGCTTGCCTCACATGCACAAGGCCTGGGGTTCAATCTCCAGCACTGGGCACTCGCGTGTGTGTGTGTGCGCACACACACACACACACACACATACACACCAAAAAAAAAAAAATTGGAGTGCAGGAGAGGCACATTGTTCCTCTCTCCTCTGAGGGGACCCACTCTCTCCCTTGATATATTGTCCCCTTTCCCTTTTCCTATCCCTTCAATAAACTCATTCCTTACATGTCTCTAAAATCTTTCAGACTTGATTGCAAGAATTGGGGTTTGAAAGGGCAAGGGCTTTTCAGAAGGCCCCAGCTTTGAAACACAATCTCAGTTGTTTACAGTTTTGGTTCTTATGAATGAAGATGATATAAACATTCAAGAACATGAATTATATTTGTATAACCATAGTTTCCAACTTACTTGGTAATTAGATAGGAGTGATCTTATTGGGTCCTGTGGCAACTGTATGTTTAACTTACTATTTTTAATCCTGCCAAACTAGTTTCCAAAGTTTTTGTAGCATTTTAAATGCCTGTCAACAATCTATGCTCTGTATCCTTATCAGCACTTGATACTGTTAATTTTGTATCATAGCTCTTTTAAAAAATGTGCATTGTTATCTCATTGTGATTTTCTTTAATAATATCTTACTACTGACTGATGGTGTTGAATGTTTTTGTATGAGATGATGTACATTAAGCTGGTTTGCATTTATGTATCTCCTTTGGTGAAGCATCAAAAAACAAAAATAAAAATCTATGGTTTCTAAGTCTGTACTATTCAATAGATAATCCAAATCAAGAAAGTAAACCCAGAAGTAATTTTAGAACAGATGTTTGTTTTACCTTTACACATTCTCATTTTTTTTGTATAGATCCAGGTTTCTATTTAGTATTAAATTCCTTCTTCCTAAAGATCATATTTAACATTTATTGTATAGTAGATCCACTAGCAATAAATTCTCATTTCTTTTTTTTTCTTCATTTTGAAATATATGTTTTGCTGGGCATAGAATTCCATTTTTTTCCATTAGGTATATGAAGATGTTATTCCATTTTCTTTCACACACACACACACACACACACACACACACACATATATATATATATACACATTTTTTTTGGGGGGGGGAGGGAAACAGGGTCTTACTAAGTTACTAAGTTGCCCAGGCTGGCCTCAAACTTCAAGTCCTCCTGCCTCAGCTCCAGCATAGCTGGGATCACAGGTATGCACCGCCATACCCAGGGATTCTCAATATTTGTTCTTCATGTACAATGTGTCTTTTCATCAACCTCTGACTGCTTTCGTAACTTTTTCTTTGTTTTATTCCCCCAGCAGTTTGAATATAATGTGCTTGACAGTGGATTTGTGTACTTATCCTGCCTGGAGTTCTCTGAGGTTCTTGGGTCTGTGGTTTGGCATCATTACATTAGGCAAATTATCAGCCATTATTTCTTCAAATATTTTTTTCTGCATTGTTCTGTCTTCTGGGATTCTGACTACATACATGTGACACCTTTTGATATTGTCCCACAGCCCTCAGCAGCCTTGCTTGACTTTATTCACTTTTTTATCTCTTGTTAGCTTGCATAATTTCTTTAGTCTTATCTTCATGTGCATTGATCCTTTCATTAACTGTGTGAAGTCTGCTGATAAGCCTATTAAAGTTATCCTTCATCTCTGGTTAGTATGTTTTTATTTGTAGGAATTTCATTTGTTTTTTTTCCTATTGTTTTCAATTCTATGCTAAAATTGCCCATTTTAACTTGTACAATGTTTATTTTTTCCTTTACAGCTTTTGACAATAGTTATCTAAAATTTGCTATCAGATAATTTCAATATTCATGTTTTATCTGTGTCTGGTTTGAGAGTGTAAATAGGGGGCTGGAGTTGTAGCTCAGTGGTGGAGGGTTTTCCTAGCCTGTGTGAGGCACTGGGTTTGTCCTTAGCACCACATAAAAATAAATAAATAAAATAAAGGTATTGTGTCCATCTTCTCTCTCTCTCTCTCTCTCTCTCTCTCTCTCTCTCTCTTTCTCTCTCTCTCTCTCTCTCTCTCTCTCTCTCTCTATATATATATATATATATATATATATATATATATATATATATATAATTTTTTTAAAGCATGTAAATAGATCCTCTTACTTTCTCACTCAATCCATAGTTTTCTTTTCCTTCCCTGAAAAAGGAGTGTTTCCCAATTTGGGGGCAGAGCTCTGGAGCAGAGCTGTCCAATAATTAGTCAGGACTAGTGATAAGTGACCTCAAGCACTTTTAATGTGGCTAGTTTGAATTAAGTGTAAAATATACACTGCTTTTAAAGACACCATAAAAAGAATAAAGGTATCTAATTAATAATTCTATGCTGAGATGACAATATTTTAAATACACAGGTTTAATGAAATACATTATCAGAATAATTTACCTATTTATTTTGACTTTTTAAAAGTACGAGAGTTAACATTTGAATCACATGTGTAAGAAAACCTGAACAAATGGTGAGACATATCATGCTCATGGACTGGATGACTCAGCATAGAAATGCCAGTTCTCTCCACACTGATATGTTGGTTTGATACAAATGATATCAATCTCCTAGCAATTTATTATAGCCATAGACAAGCTTATTCTAAAAATTTATACAGAAAGAAAAAGAAACTCTACTAGATAAAAATTTTGGGAAAAGAAACAATAATATGGGAAAAAGCACTCCACCTAATTTTAAGATTTATTATAGAGCAACAAGTAATTAAAATTATGTGGCATTAGAGAAGACATAGACACATAAGTCAATGGCATAAAAAGTATCATCACTGTTGTAGGGCCAACTGATTTTGATAAAGTTCCAAAAATGATTCATTCTGTGGATTTGTTGGACATCACACAGGTTTCCCTTCTTTTGCTGGGTGGAACAAAGTGAAACCCTCTGTTGTAATGTTGTGCCAGTCTGGAGTCCCTAACCAGTCTGCCTTCCTCTTTCCACCTTTTTGAATTCTACCTTGATTGTTTCTACATTTCATCACGGGTCTCTAGTTGTAGTTAGAGGGGAAGAGAAGGGAGAAATTAATGTACATCATCTCATCTGGACCAGAAACTTTTCATCTTTCTATAAATGTATTAGCCTTTCAGAATTAAAAGATAAGAAATGGTTCACATTATTTTTTCAGTGGACTACACTGAATGGCTCCACTGAATGGTTAATGTAACTCATAGCTGAGCCCTTTAAATTGCAGTATCTCTGTTGCTATGGTGACCACGGCCTTCTCACCCTTCCTTTCTTTGCTTTATGCTGGCATCTCCTTTCAGTAGAATGTTATGTTGTAGACCTAAAAATGATATAGTTTTTCTTCTGCATGGCCTAGATCTGGTCACCTCAATCCAGAGATTGAGACAAGCCTTTCAGAATAATTAACTTTTGAAGGATTTTTTTTTTTTTTTTTTTTTGCTCTGAGGTCTGGGGAAGTAATACGAATCTGAGGTCCTCTCTTGTTTTATTCCAAAGGTCAGTTTTTGAACAGGTATGCATTAGATTTTATAGTTGAAATTTCTGAGCATTTTTTGATGGTTATTTCTTTGGAGTTTTCTCTTTTACAATTTGTTATTTCCATTGATTTTCAAAGTATTACAAGGAAGGAAAATAGGACAAAACTTATTTTTCTCATTTTGTTTCCAGGTCAGTGGTTCTTTTAGCTCTTGCAGGACAGAAATCAAACATGGTTCACAAAGAGAGGGTTGATGAGAATTATTTACTGCACTGATTAATATAGCACGATGGCGATCCCATAGTCAGAGAACCAAGGAGATAAGGGGTAAACAGCATATAAATGTTTTGGGGTTAGAAAATAATATAATCATAAACTATGTTGCATTTTGTCATTGTGCCTGTGCTAATTTGCACACAAAAATGTGTCTAAAATTATGTTAAGTCTTCCCGTTGGGCATTGTGAGGAACATGCTTACCTGTCCAAACCCAAAAAATAGACTAAGAGGTGTGGAAAAATCGAGGATTTTTACTTTAATGATGGTCTTGCAAGAGCATGTGTCTAGGGGAGCAGGCACCCTCATATGGGGTACAACCAGCATGGTATCCTCTAGAGCATAAGATCCTTCCCCTGTATCCTCATTGACTGAGTACTGTGAGGTGTACAGTCTTCCTGAATGAATGTCTCCTAAGTTGTACTGTCTCCTATCTGGTTAAAGTTGTCCCCAACTCCCTTTGTTCTCTTGGGGTGGGGGAGCCCCCTGGGATCGATTGCTTTTGGATTGAGTGCCTTTGGGCACATACACAATTTATTTCTGTTGGTCAGGTTGGTCCCCTTCCTTCACAGTCAAGGGGCTGTGAATTTTTACACCCTGTGTTTGTTAACTGCTTGTAACTTTTCTTTCTGTTCTCCCCTCCAGCTGTCTTTCTAACATCCCAAGTCATTTTACATTTAAAGCTAAATATTGCATTTTGAAAATACACAGCATGTCTTTTAGCATTTAAATGCGTTTCAATGAGCATCAGTTGCTTTGGGGTAAATGGCTGTGGTTGTTGTGAGATCTGCTTAGTCAGGGACTGGGGTTGTGGCTCAGCGGTAGAGCACTAGGGCACGTGTGATTCTCTGGGTTCCATCCTCGGCCCCACATAAAAATAAATAAATAAAATAAAGATATTGTGTCCAATTACAACTAGAAAATAAGTATTTTTTTAAAAACCTGCTTAGGCAGTTTCCGTGGTTTCTCTTCTTTTGTCCTAAACAATAGCTGTAGTTGGGGAAGGTCTTCCTGCCACTTATCTCAAGCACAGAGCATGCCACTCTTTTTTTTTTTTTTAAGCAGTCACCAACTTAAACTTTAATCCTATACTCCTGCCTCAATATACACTCTTTATTTACTTTTTTGATACTGGATATCTGGCATTAAACAAATGAAACACATGTCTAATTGATTTAGTATCATTATTACTTTAATATTTTAAAGTCAGACCTTGCATGTTTTTAAGAATAGCATATATAACCAAATATATGAAGATTGATTGTAGTATCCATGCCTTCCTCTTGAATTTATTTCTTGTATTCACAGAGTACTTCTTTTACTCTTTTTTTTTTTTTTGCAATTAAAAAAAATATATTATGGATAAAAAAATGTGGCATTTATACACAATGGAGTACTACGCAGCACTAAGAAATGACAAAATCATGGAATTTGCAGGGAAATGGATGGCATTAGAGCAGATTATGCTAAGTGAAGCTAGTCAATCCCTAAAAAACAAATGCCAAATGTCTTCTTTGATATAATGAGAGCAACTAAGAACAGAGCAGGGAGGAAGAACAGGAGGAAAAGATTAACATTAAACAGAGTCATGAGGTCAGAGGGAAAGGGAGAGAAAAGGGAAATTGCATGGAAATGGAAGGAGACCCTCATTGTTATACAAAATTACATATAAGAGGTTGTGAGGGGGATGGGAAAAAAAAGATGGGAAGCCTTTTTTAAATACATTTATTTATTTTTATGCAGTGCTGAAAATCAAACCCAGGGCCTCACATATGCTAGGTAAGTGCTCTTACCACTGAGCTACAACCCCAGCCCTTATGCTTCTTTCAGGTAGAGTTTATGCATTATAAACTTTCTGAGCTCTTGCGTATGTGAAGAGAATAAATTCTGGATTAATAACTATTTTTCTTCAGAAATATGAAGCTATTGATCAATTTTCTTTTAACATCTAGTATTCTTGCTGAAACATCTAGTGCTGATCTAATTCTTATTGCTTTGAAATATTTTTCTTTGTCTAGAAACCCTTAGGATCTTCTATAGTTTCTCCATAAGTACTTATGTCTGTTGTGTTTTTAAATCCACCTCTAGGTGGTGTATTCTTTTCACTTCTGAGCATTTTTCCCCCTATAATTTGTCATTCCTTCTGTTTATAATCTCTGCTTTCCCTCCTAGAACTCCAGGTATTCAACACTGAAACATCCTGATCTACCTTACATATCTTATAGCTAACACACACACACACACACACACACACACACACACACACACACTCATCACGTGGATTACATTTTGAAAAACATCAGGTGCTTTAGAGATCATTACTTTTTTTTTTTTTTTTTTTTTTTTTAGAAAAAAGCAGTGTAGGAATTGGACCCCTGCCTGGGTGCCATTCTTAGGTCACTGGCATTACTTGTATTACATGTCCATATTGATAAATGGGACAACCCAAAGCAAGGTCTCTGTTTAAAGGTTAAAATCCCCTTGCATGCAGCAGGTGAAACTTCCCTGGCAGGTTTTCACCCTTGAGCAACAGCTAGCTTTGTCATGCTTCATTGAGAAAGCATTTAGTCAGTTTTCAGCAAGCAAAAGATAATAGTTGGTACGTTCTAGGAAAACAGGTAGAAACCCATACCTAGACTCAGGAACTTCAAACTTTTATTCTTACCTAACATCTAGCATAATTTCTGCAAAAATTTTGAGATAAGGGGTTTAAATGGAGATAAGATATCTAAACGGAGATGAGATCGCTCAAATGTAGTTGGGACCAGTTTTAAAAATCCACAAACAAAACAATAAAACAAACATGAAATACATAAAATAAGAACAAAATCTCAAGTTTTAGATAGTATATGTCTTCCTCTTTTCCAGATGGATGCTCCTTGGAACAACTGTTGGGATAAATCCAGAGTAAAATGCAGTGATTTCACCGAGAGCACACATCTGATCATGGAAGAAAGTCTATGCTCCAGCCAGGGCAGCCAGGCTAAGTATTTTCAGTGTCACTGAGGTCTCAGGAAAATGCAAGCCTCAGGACACTCGAGGTTGCTGCCTAAGTGCAGCTGGATTTGGTGTGTGTAAGTCCTTAAACTTTCATTGGTCTAAAAATAGGTGTTCTCCTGGTCCGTGGTGTTCAGTTGCAGGTATTCCAGAGTGCCTTTCTTATAGCTGGCTACCCGTGTTGGTTTTCGGCTTTTTATTCCTGCAGCCTGTCTTTTCTGTAAAGAGTTGAGGATCATGTCTGAAAATTCTTCTTGCAAACGCTGTTGATTCTCCCTGGAAAGAGGGTGGGGAGAGAAAAATGAAACATCTTAGCAATTCACAGAGAATATTTCCCAGCTCCAGAATCATCAGTTCAGTTCCCCAATTATTGCGTGAATGTCTATTCTATGCCAGATGTAGAAAGCTCCAAGAATGCAGAATGATCCTTACCTTTGATGAACTTGAAGGACTGCCATCCCTGAAATGCTTATAGAATAAGCAGAATATATTCTATAGCAGGCAGGATATTCTACTGCAATTTCAAAATGAATCAACATGCTGCTAGAATTTGGAAAAATAGTCAGAAGATCTAGGTTTTCATATACCACTGTATGCTACTGAGGAAGGGGAAAGGAGGCCAAGGAGGCCACTCAACCCTCAAAATACATCGGTCCCACATATACCTGTGGATATGGGTATTGTTTGGGGAGAGCTCAGGATGGTAGAGGGCTTCAAGAATGGACCTGGGGCGCTGCTAGTAAGGAACCAGGTTTCCTGTGTTCTGGGGAAGATCTGGGTTGTCTTGGCATCTGTAGCCATGCACCATCTCTCTGATGGCATTTAGGCGTCTGCAAGACAGGGATTATTCTCTGCTCTAGCTAAAGCCATGGCAATAACCATACGACGGATTGCTGCAATGTCTACCAATATTCAACTGAACTTGAATCACCTTTTAGAGAACTGAAACCTGCTATTTAGACCTTTGGCTTTCTCATCTCAGGGTGAACACAGACTCCATGTGAAGATGCAGAACCATGGTTGTGGGGCAGAGGAGGGTCCTGTTTTCATCAGATGACTAGCAGAAAGATGAGACAGGAGGAGAAATGCTGAGAGCTTCTTGTCTCCAGCATGTTCTACTCTTGTAGACATGCATGAAGTGAGCTCCAAACTGCTTTTTGTTCTTTCAAGCAAGTCTGGAACACAGCACTAGCTTTGCCATACCTCATGGCAGGGACATTTAGTCAATTTTTCAGCAAGCATGAAATGATGGCTGGCACATTTCAGGAAAATGATGTAATAGGTAGAAACACATACCCATACTAAAGAAACTTCTATTTTTTATTCTTACCTGATATATGGCATGTTTTCTGCAAATATTATGAGTTGAGTATACTTTAATGGGGACAGGTATTTAAAATACAATTGGGACAGTTAAAAAAAGAAAACAACCACCTCTCATTTGTATAGAAGGAAAAAAGAACCAGTAAACAAAATCTCAAGTTTTAGATAGTATATCCCTTCCTCCTCTTTTCCAGATGGACGCTCCCTGGAACAACTGTTGGGATAAGTCCAGAGTAAAATGCAGTGATTTCACTGAGAACACACATCTGATTCATGGAAGAAAGCCTATGCTCCAGCCAGGGCAGCCAGGCTGGTATTTTTCAGTGTTGTTGAGGTCTCAGGAAAATGCAGGTCTCAGGACACAGTTCTAGAAGCTGGAGAAGGGAGGGTTCTCATGTGCATAGCCCCCGGCCTCATACTCAAAGCATCATTGCCACTTGCAAGGCACTTGCCCCAACTTACTTGAATGGCTGTAAGGAACATAGCTTACAAGGCCAAAACCTCCAACTCCCCTATCCCTCCCGGTCACACCCAGAAACTTACACAGTTGGTGGGGTTGGCAGGTTGTATTTATGGTCCTTCATGCCAGTCAGCCAGTAGGTGATCTCTGTTCCTTTTCCCTAGGGAGACAGAAGAGGTGAGTCCAATGGATGCCAATGAGACAGTTCCGCTTTAGCCCACTGTTCTACAGGGATCTGTTTCCAAGAGGCATCTCACCTCCACATTTCTCATCAATGCCTATATTTAAGCGCATAGCACATGTCTTTATGATTTGTGTTATCTCTAGATAAATTTTTATTTCCAAATTCCTTTAAAAAAATAAATCTCTGACTAAATAGGTTTTTTTCCCATAAGATATTTGAAAATATCACTATAGCTACATTTCAATAACTCCAATTTTAAAAAAATTCATCTGTAATTCTTCTGTACCAACAAATCCAACCAGTTTTCTCTTGCCTACATTTTCTTTCTTTTCCTTTTTTTTGGGGGGGATGGTGTGCTGGAGATTGAACCCAGTGGTGCTCTACCTCTGAGTTTCAGCCCTTTTTATTTTGAGATAGGGTCTCACTAAGTTACTGAGGCTAGCCTCAAACTTAAAATCTCATGCCTGAGCCTCCCAAGTAGCTGGGATTACAAGCATATGGCACCATGCCCAGCTGTCTACATTTTTATTTTAGCACCTTTTGCTGGTGGGTGTACAAGTCAGGAGTAATGGGCCATACTTTGCAATCTGTTGGTCCAGAGTTTCAGAATAATAAAAGCAACTGACAAGAGGGGTGACCTGAGACACAGCATCTTGCCATTAGAGTAGGAAATTGGGGCTTTTGACTTAAACAAGTTCTGAACAGAAGAAGCTCTTGGATTTGGAGGAATAACTGAGGACAAACTTTGTACATATGTAGAGGAAAGAGCAGTGCTGTACAACATATTGGTCATAGACCTAAGGGCCTTTCTGAACAAAGGAAAGTTCTGATGTTCACATGTAGGTTCCTCCTATAGGGATGGTGGGAGATCTTTGTGAGGCATATAGAAAAGGAGTCTTCATCCCTGTGCTTCTTGACCTTCTTGGCCAAGTCTCTCAGGAGATGGCCCAGATGTGTGTGACAAATTGTCTCTGTGGACTCCTTACCTTTAAGTAGGTCTCTCCTCTTACTTCATACAGGAACTGACAATCGGTTCTCTTCAAGGTGGCTATAGTGGAGCCACTCATGTGAATCCTATAGGCTGGAAATGCAAAAGAGACAAATGAAAGCTCATCAGTTTTGACAGCTATGATATGCCACATTTATTTCCCCTTGATTTATGCTACCACAAACACCTGAAGCAAATATCCTAAATTGAGGAGAAACAAATATAGCTTTTAAAATGAAAGTACCCTTAAAAATAACGCCAGTGAGCTGGGCACTTATAATCCCAGCAGCTCAGGAGCATGAGCTCAGGAGGTTCACATGCTCAATCCAGGGAAGCAATTTAGTGAGGCCCTAAGGCAACCAGAAAGACACTGTCTCAAAATAAAATGTAAAAAGGGATCCAAGGGAGGCTTAAGCACCCTGGGTTCAATCCCTGGTACCAATAAATAAATAAATAACATCAGTGAGATAAGAAATATTATCACACATGATAAGGAAAAAAGGGTACTGGTTTTCAGGATCCTAAGTGATGGCACTCCTTGGGTTTTGTCCTCTGATTCTCACTCTGGCTGAGGGTGGTAGCCTCCAGGACCAGGTTTTGGATCAGACTTTCAGTGCCAAGCTTAGGAGTTAGAATTTGCTTGGGTTCCTGTGAAAAAATTCTACTGCACAGCTAAAGTGCTGGTGACAAGATGAAAATCCAGAGTCTTGATTTTCTCAAATTTTCTTCTTCTGTACAACAGTTATCCTCTGAAAAACAAGCAGGGGGCACTCCCTGCTCCATTATTGACTACCGTCTTTCTCACTATGGTGCCTAACAGCCACACCACAAACAGTATCAGTAGGAAGAATGATGGAAAGCCCAGGTGTACACCTACCACAGGCCAGAGCATTACTAAATGCTTAACATGCATCATTCCGAGTTCTCCTAGCAAGGTTAGGGTATTATCCTCAATTTACATCTTCATCTTTTAGAGTCCTAGAAAGATCCGGTACATTTCCCTCCAACTTACTCTGATAGTAATTAGCATAGTTATGATTTTAACCCAAGTCTGAATGACTCTTATTCTTTTCTTTATACTCTGATTTTTCCAGCATATACTAGTATCAGATTGTCAGTTGACTATCAAACTACTATCCTGCCTCCTGTGTTTTTGTCAGCTCTTATCTACCAGTGCTTTTTTCTTCTACTATATATTTCCATTATTATCATTATCTCCAATATTATTGAGCAACTACTGCATGCAGCACCCTGTGCCTTTATCTTGGCAGGGCAAATATAATATATATCTTTGCATATAACAAACACCAAGACTCTTTCCTTTACTAAAATGAATTCCTAGAAAAACCAGATAAAAGAGAAATGGGAATTTGAAGCAGTGTATATAGTCTATATATAGCCCATAGGAGTTTTTTTTCTTTAAACTTCTATAGGTCTATGCTAAATTTCATGACAATTCCAGGTAGAGCATGGTTGAATTAATTGAAGGTGGATGAAAAATATAGAAAATTTAAAAACCAAGCAATAATAGAGGAATAAGATAATTATCAGTAAATGACAACAACAAAAGCAAATACAGCAAGGATGGGATTGACACAGCCTCACATTCTGCTGCTGTGCAGGATCATCCTGCATCTCCCCAGTACTTTATGTCTGCTTATTGTGCATGTAATCCCACAATTGCCCTCCTCTGCAAGAAAGCATCTTTGTCCTCTAAGAAAAACAATCTCCATCCTTACGTAGGCCAGTGGATTCCATCCTAGAGGCTGTGTTGACAGTGTCCCCAAACAGGCAATAACGTGGCATCTTGATTCCCACAACTCCAGCAGCACAAGGACCTGAAAGGAAGAACAGGAAGCTAGAGGTGGAGGCAATGGAAAGTGCAGAGTGGAGTGGAGATGAAGGAGCCTCTTTTCAGGGTCACAATGTCAAACACATCATGTCGTGGGGAAATGGCAGAGCGTGTGATGTGCTTGGTGATTTTTGCTTT
Organism: Callospermophilus lateralis; assembly: GCF_048772815.1. NCBI lineage: Eukaryota > Metazoa > Chordata > Mammalia > Rodentia > Sciuridae > Callospermophilus > Callospermophilus lateralis. The sequence goes on from NC_135308.1 coordinate 82,974,759, forward strand.
AAATGGATACACCCAGCAAGGACATGCTTTCAGAAAATATTTTGCTGTGTGAAGAACTGTTGCATTGACTCAGAACAAGAAGGCACCCAGAGATCCAGGTCACAAAAGCGGCAAGTCTTTCTTAATATTTTAAATAGAAGAGTGAAGGTGATCCCGTGGCTTGCTTACTGTGCCAAACCACTCAATCCTGCACCCTGGACTGCTGGAGGGCCCTGGTGGTTCAATGGCCCAAGTTAATTTTATTTTTATTTTAGGGTGGTATTTCTGGGATTGGAGGTATAGTGATGGAAGACCAGAAGACAGGGATTGGGAATAATTTTCCCTAAGCAATTCAGGTTTGATGCAAAACAAAACAAAAACTGATTTTAAAATAAACAAAACAAAACAATAAGGGAAAATGTACAGCAGGAAAGATTTGTGATCTGGCCAATGCCCAGGAGTTCCCTCATATAAATATGGAAACATGATATTTGGCTCTGGTCATGATGGGGAAACCACAGCTATATTCCTGAATACCACTGGATAGGGGAAGCCTGTGGCAGAAGGACACTAACAAGCAGAACAAAAGCCAAGGCAAGACAGCGTTGAGACATATTAATCATGTATTTGTGTGGGCTGCCTGAAAGCAAGGAGTTGAAGATTTTAGAAGCTAAAGATTAACTTGAAAACTGCAAAGCTGGGTTTTTGGTAGAGGTAATCATTAATTTTCTAGTTGACAACAGTTTTTGATCTATTTGAGTTTCTTTATAGATTTATTTTACCCCTGTGTTTATGAACACACAAAGAATGAAAGATTGAGAGAGAGAGAGAGAGAGAGACAGACAGACAGACAGAAAGACAGAAAGAAAAAGAAAGAAGAAGAAAAATCCTCAAAATACCAGATCTTCCCCAGGATTCTTAGCCTTCACTGTCAGGTTTGATGTAAAAGAAAAGAAAAACCGATTAAAAAAAAAATAATGAAAAATGTGTGGCAAGAAAGGTTTAGCAGAGGCAGTTTTTGATCAGATCTCTGAGTTCCCCAGCCGTACCAGGCTGTGCACTAGGACTTGTAGGTCTGTTTGCAAGTGACTTCGTACTTCAACAACAGACTGATAAGGCTGTGGAAGGCCTAAAATAGAAAAATTCCTGCTGATACTGTTTCTTATTCTCAGTTATTAATACTTAGCTTTGCAACTATTCAATTTCCTGAGCCGAAACTCTTCCAGGCATATGTGCCTAATAGCTGCTCTCATGCCAGCCAAGTATGGCAGTACCCTGGTGGTTAGCTCAGACATTGAGCAGGTCACAGGTAAGGCCTCCACCCTCCTTGATGTCAATAAATCAGGCCTGCTACTAACCCTTCCTCCAGGTTTGACGATTTGTGATGGGGCAGAAAGGAGATAGTACACTCACTGCCTGTGTGATCTGGCAGATGCCCAGGAGTTTCTTCATATAAATATGGAAACATGACATTTGGCTCTGGACATGATTGGGGAAACCACAACTATATTCCTGGCTGTCAAAGATTTGGCAGCAGTTTTTAAGTTCTATTTACTGTCACTTTGAGAAAATCATTCATTCATATCAACAAATATTTACTGTCAGGCTCTGTAGATATAAGAGGACTTCAGGAAATGCAGTTGTTTGGTCCTTGCCACAAAGCCTAGGGGCATCTTTTAAGTTTTCTGTACTCTTGGTCTCCTGAAAGCCTTGGACCAGGAGCAATGCCAGGAAATTTATAGAGATGTGATTTAACATGAGGAAAAACTGTCTTAATAATTAACCATTTCAACAATGGAGTGAGTTGGAAAACTATGAGTTTTCAAGGAGTCTTGGGGTTATTCTAAATGTGCAATACTATTATTTATCTTGGGACCTATAAAGACAATTGTACCTTGCAAAGGATTAATCCAGATGACTTTTGAGTTCCTTTCCAACTATGTTTTTCTGTATCCATAACTCATCTTCTCAAATCATTATGTTCAAGACTGTTAAATAAAACTAAATTTAGCCTGAGGCTGCTTCCTACCTGGCATGCCTATGGAACAAGCACAACCTTGTTACAAATTGAAAGCCTAATTTAGAAAGATACTTTTGGAATAAATGGCTAAATCTCAGGTAATCACAGCAGCTGAGAGTCAGCCAATCACAGGCTGCTAACTGATCATATCAGGCCTATAAATGGCAAACATGGAGCTGTAAAACCAAGTGGTTTCTGTACCTTACTTCTATTTTCTGTCTATATAGACTGTCAGCCCGTATTACCCACTGGAGCTCTCTAAACCTCCTCTGGTTCTGATGCTCACGGTTTGTCAATTGTTCTTTCTCAGTTAAGTTCTGTTGAATTTGCCTAAAGTGTTTCTTTTCAACAAAGCTACGAAGTTTTTCATGGTCTTTTAAGTGATCTATGTAATTTCTGTACGACTGCAGGGGAGCGGGGTATACCTGTTACAGGAATTTGACCAGTTATTTGTTTCCCCTGTAGATAATCAAATCCACTTAGGTACTATTATATTTTAATGGGAAAATGTACAGAAGTTGAGAAGGAAGGGATGAGGAGGAGATAAGTGCAATAGTAGATACAGTGACTTAAATGGGAAGTCCTTCTTGTTTTCATATGTGGTTGGTGTTATCCATCCAAGAGTGAAAACTGCTGTCAAATGTGTTGTTCCAATCACTCTCTGTAGACTGAGTCTAAATATGTCAGGATGTGTAATGGTATATTTGATCCACAGAATTCAACAGTAAATCTCTTATGAAAATCAATCATGTTTGAGGTTCCTCTATTTTTTCTGATATAGTTGGTTAACAGAGGTACAAATGGTCTTAAGAAGCTTATCTCCATACCAGAGTGAACTCCAATGCGAATCCATACTGGGAGGCCGGGAAGATGCTCCAGTTCAAAGGTCCCTATGAAGCTGAGGATATCTAAGGCCATCTTGGAAATATCTACTGCATGCCGATTGCCATTTCTCTTAGGCAAACCACTAGCCACCACGTAGGCATCACCAATAGTTTCTACCTGTGGAAATACTTTCTCATCAGTGGCTCTGTTCCTTCAAAAGGCACAGATTTTAAACAGAAGCAGTTAATCACAAAACAAACACAAAAGGTTTTTTGGGAACTCAGAGGCATATCCTATACACTTTTTCTGGGCCAGTTCAACACCAGTTTTATGCTAATTTCTTCAGAGTAATTTTTTTTTTTTTTTTGGTACCAGGGATTGAACTCAGGGGCACTCAACCACTGAACCACATCCCCAGTCCTATTTTGTATTTTATTTAGAGACAGGATTTCACGGAGTTGCTTAGCACCTCACCATTGCTGAGGTGGCTTTAAACTCGTGATTCTCCTGCCTCAGCCTCCCCAGCCACTGGGATTACAGGTGAGCACCCCCGTACCCAGCTTCTTCAGAGTTTTTATAGTCTAGTTAAATGAATGTTTTATCTAAAAGTGTTTCATAATTACAAAAATTGTACAGATGTGGTGACAATTCTTAAAATGTTTAAATAATCTGATTGGGTTTAAGTCATTTTAGGAATACTCTTAATTTCCAGAAAAGTAATCTATAGTTGTCTTTGTCATTTTCTACATGCAATTTGAGCAAAAATAATTGTAGTTTCCTCTAAGTTATAAGATATATTCTATTTATTTAAACTCTAGTGTATTCTCTGCTTCATTTGCACTCAATCTAAATATCATCCATTTTTTGAAGGTAATTTGAGAGGGATGACATTTTCTCTAAAGTTAGTTTCCAAAATTCATTCCTATGGAAATTTTTTTCTTTTGTGCTATTTTTTAAAAGTTAAATGGTAATTTTGATATGTCACCCTTCCAATTCTTCCACTTCTCTTCCCTTTTAGCTCAGTTTCAACCATCAATTCATTAAAGGTTAAATTACAAAGGACAAGAGAAATAATGGGAAGAGCCATGTCAGGCTTTGATGCCCTTGGTCTGTTCAACCAAGAGGGAAGCAGTTACCTTGTAGACATCATGGTGATCCACGATTTGGTCAAAACTCTTATAGATGTCATTAAGCATGTCCACCACTTCCATGGGGGTGCTGTATTTGCAGATAGTAGTGAAACCTACAATGTCGCTGAAGTAGATTGTAACTTCCTCAAATAGTTCTGGCTCCACAATGCCTTTCTCCTTCAGAGACTTTACCACTAGCCTAGATGATGAAGGGAAAATAATGCCTTCAACTTCAGTAAGTTTTTCTTGTCTAACATAAACATTTAAGATAGTAGTAATTGTTTACCAAGAACTTAAAAATTCTAGACTTCTGGTGAATGATTATCTAGGAAGCAAAGTTAGGTTGTATCCATTGTATATATAAACACATCACAAACACACACACACACATAATGTGTGTATTAGAACCCAGATGAATCTATGCAGGTTAAACATTCACTTAGTGTTAGGGTCTGTAAACAAGTCAAGATGGTGCCTGGCATTTTGCCAGAGGGAGTGGATTGAGAAGTAACGCCATCGAGCCATTAGGATGATAGATTCCTTAATGACTGACTGCTGTGTCTAGATTATGTCAATTAAGTTAAGCTGTGTGTAATCATTAAGATGATGATTCCTTATTGGTTGACTGCTATATCTAGTTTATGTTAATTAAGTTAAGTTGTGTATTCAGTTATGTATATATACCCCGACTGTCCTACAATAAACGGCTCCCACTGCATCAATCTTCACAAGTTACTCGTCACACCCCCCCCCCCCCCCCCCCCCCGTTAGTTTGCTGCAGCCAGACTTCGGCAACTTAGTATTTGATTATTAACCCTAAAACACATACATACATAACCTTAATAGCTATTTAACCTTAAGGCATATAAGTCCTTGCCCACTTTTTACTTCTGTACTGATAATTAATTTCTTACAGACATAGTTCTTTATCCAGAAGCAGAGATGGCAAATGTTATAGATATAAGAGCTTGACTCACCATAGTTATCATCTGACTCTCTCATCGAAGTTGATTGTTTTATTTCCCTGCCACATTTAACATGATGTTATTTAATATCATTATGAAGGAATAATGCATTTAACATTAATTTTGATATATTCTAAACCAGAGTTCATTTGATATATTTTGAACTGGATTTGAGTCAATCACCATGTAAACAAGTTAAAACTATGGTAGATTAGCAGAAGTCAAAGAGAAACAACATAGAATAGCTTTGAAGAAATATAACCAGCTGCATTTCAGACCAAGAATTGAAAGAGAAGAAGTACAAGGATGGACTCCATATTTTCTTCATGTACCCAGTGGCTTTCCACTGAAAAGAAGGGATGGGGGCTGACATGATAAATGCTCTCTGTCTGACCTTGGGATCACTTTGGAATGGATCCAAGTATAGAACTACCAGAATTAGAATCTGGAAGCTGGGAGGTACCACAGAAGCCATTGAAAATAAACCCCTTATGTTTATAGACAAGAAAGTGAAGACCTGAAAAGGAAGTATGAATTTCATACAATCCCAGAGTCCCATTAAGGACAGAGCTGGTATTAGGACTTGGCCACATTTTTGTCTTTCAGTCTTATTAATGTACCACGATTCTTCCACCATTCAGTCCTTGGATATTTGGGGAGATGGGGAAGATTGGGAGGTGTGCTGATTATGTAGCAAAGGAAGGATACCCATGTCTCTCCCAGAAAACAAATCAACCATAAGCATTTGCAGTACTCATTTGGAGAAAAGTCAATTCCCTGAGGGAAGTCTTTTTAACTGGTGCAGTGACAGAACTTGGGACCTTTGAAAAACACCCCGTTGTGTGGCTGGGCAGGCTATCAGAGGTACTCCTGGGCTGGTTACTCTGGGCATGCTAGATATAAAGGGCAGAGCATTTTGGAGGTTACATAGATATAATGATTACATAAAAATTTCTGCCATTGTTGCCCTTCTTTCTACTGCTTATAAAAAGTCACTTGAGCTTGGAAAATAGTGTATTATCCAGAAAAAGAAACTACTCTGTTGGTAGAAAAATAAAGGAAGGAAAGTAACTTAGCTTTGATAATAGGGTGTTATTGATGCAATTAGTATGCAGACTAGATGTCTTAGAAAGGCTTCCTACAAGAAGAAAAACACTATTCTGTTTCAAAACCCCAAGGGGTAATATTCAAAGAAGTGTTTAAATGATATTTGGTTCCTACATACAGTCTTAAATGTATTTACCCTTTTTATATAAATATTTCTTCTTAATTCTTCTAGCAATCATTCATGCATGATTTAATTTTACTTTTCAAATATGAAGAATTTTTGCTGCAGTCATGGTGTACTGTAGCTTCAACATATCCGTATAGATGTGCTGCATGACTTTGGCAATCTGATGAAAACATCTACCACCTAGTGGTCAAAGTTGCATACTGAGCCAGGGCTAGGAAAAAGGCTGAGGTGGTCAGCCAACTGTTCCAAACCATTTGGTTGACATTATTGGTTAAAATCACCAATAATAAAACCTAAAAAGGTAGCCATATAATCAAGATATTGTTTTGTCAACTAGGCATTAAAGGCCAGTCAAGGAACTATGCATTATATAATTAAATTTTATAGAGCTCCAACAGAAACTGCCATCCCTGAGATAAGCGTGGAGGGTACTATTCCTAGCCTTCTCCTATGTGCTCTGAGGGTGGGTAGGTTCTGTATTAAACTCTCTTCAGGCCTAGAGACCAGACAGAGCATGCGTGTGACTCCTACCTCTTCTCATAGCACTCAGGCTTGTAGAAGAGATGCTATTTTTTAATTGAGAAAACAGCTAATTTGATCTTGAAATCTTTCCTTTACCTGTGTAGAGCTGATATTCTAAATGAAGCAGGTGTTCAAATTAAATAATATGAGTAATATAGAAAAATCATAGTTGCCATATGATAAAAATCATCATGGCTGCTCCAGGCATTATGCTAATTATTTCTATCCTGTGCATGATCTCAGGGAACTCAGAGCCACCCTGGAATGTGGATGGGAGACTGAGGCTTGAAGCATTTGAACACCTGCCCAAGATTGCTCATCAGCAGTGGTTGATGGAACCATGTGTTGAAATCAGGCCCAGCTGACCTCAGGTTCCATGATTTTACCTAAAACTGGACTGGCTCATTCATCCTTCATCTGATGGAACAGTTGGTTACACCTGAAGAATGCTACGTCTCACTGAAGCACAGTGGTGGGCCAAACCTATTTCCTCACTCTTCACATTTCAATTCCCTGCTTAACATCCTACCTGACTGTCAACACTTAGGAAACTTTAAGGTGTTTGGGAATTTCATTCTTCTGTCATGGCTGTCATGTTGCTTCACAAGACAGAGGTCAGCCTGTACATGCCTCTGATACACCCAATGCATTTCCCCTGCCCTATCTACCAGGGATGGCTCCCAGTTCTTGTAAGTTGGATTCTATTTGCAGTCAGAAGAAATCAAAGAAAAAACTAAGAGTGCCTGGAAGCATCCTATAGTTTCTATATTCTGCAGGCAAATTTTAATTTCCATTTTGCAATTGAGAGATTAGGCAATTTGTCTTAAGTGGCAGATTTAATAAAAGTGGCAAAGAGGTGCTGACACCCAGGTGTCTGCACAGTGCATGCTACTCCTGTGTCACCATGCATATGTTGGAAAGTAATCTCTCTCTTTTAGGTATTTAGAGAATGTATGGTACATGCATTTTTAAGTCCTATAATCTGTTGAAGAATATGCAAAAGGAAACAATCCTGTATAGATCTGGGAAAACAAAAGAAAAGCAACAGCAATGCTAGTCAGATATGCCAAAGGTTTCAGCCACAGACCATGAAGCCTGGCTGTGGAATCAGCGAACTATGTCAGCAGGAGGGCTGCCTCACCTGGGGAGCAGCATGAAGTTCAGTCTGTCCGCTCTGTCCCTCTCTGCCTTGTACAGCTGAGTCCTTTCCTCTACCAGATGTTCCAAGTTCCGAGAATATAGCTGCAGGCGTCGAATCAAGGTGTCCATATAAGTTTCATTTTTTTGGTCATGAAAAAGTCTGTAGGTAGAAGTAGATAAAGAGATCTTACCCATTAATTAAGAAAACACTCAGTAAAACAATGGAAAACCACATGGAATAGGAAATTAAAGAAAAAGAAAAAGGGCCAACAACAAAAAAAATTTAACCTGAAGAGAAACCAAAGAGAGAAAAAAGGAAAAATAAGATCATGAATGTTTAAAATTATCTACAAAGAAAGCCACAGAATTATTTATAATAGCAAACACTGGAAAATAATCTAAATATATACCAAAAACATAGTCTAAATATTATGCGTAATGGAATACTAATGTACCATAAAATAGAAATTAGAATAATTAAACACAACATAAAGAAGCACCCTTTATCACTAAGTGAAAAAAGTCAGTTTATAAAATAGTAAAACTATAATCTCAATTTTACTGGAAAACAGGTGCTTTTACTTTCTTGCTGGCTTATTCCTCTTTTCTAAAATTTTAATAATACATGATTTATAATAAAGGAGAATCATTTTAAAAATGGCCTAGAAGTGATCAATGGAAGCATAAGAGAAAGACCAAGAAAGTCCAAGCCAAGCCACAGAGCATCTCCTCAGGATAATATTCTAATTCTGGATTATGTTGTTAGAAGGCACAAGATGAGAGGCCAGCTTTCTATGACACTGGGACACATGATACCTGGTGCAGAACTCAGGGAAGAGACACATTGAGTTCTTGTGGTGTCATGTATCAGAGATCACGCTCCTAACACAGGAAAGCACTGTGGGTGGTGCTGAATAAATCATGGCCACTTGGTCACTACAACTATGACAAGCACAGGCCACCACTTCTGCTCTCAGGAGGAGATGGCCTACATCATGATCCCCTGGGGTGAGGAGGGATGTTTGTTAAAAAGTCAATATATTTCTGAATCCTACCCAAGACCTCTGTAAGTAAAACTGCTAGGCTTGCAGCAGAATTTTTTTTTAACAAGCTCTCAAGGGACTCTTACTTGCCCCACTTAGAAACTAGCTGGGTAGAATGGGTGAGGGAGCAGGTGTAAGGTACAAAGATGGATTGTTTTATTCCACCATTAATTAATTCAATTAAAATAGTTTTCCCAGCCTTGACTGCATATCTTAATCACCTGGGGAGCTATTAACACTTCTGGTGCCAGCCTGCACCCCAGACCAATTACGTTAGACTCTCTGGGGCAGGACCCAGGCATCAGCAGTTCTGAAAGCTGCTCAGGTGACTCCAATGTGCGGCCAACTTTGAGAACCACCACATGAAGGCTACAGTCTTCACGAGGCTACATGTCATCTGTCATTGTACAATCTCAATTGCTCTCAGTAACAGGCCTATGAAAGAGTGAAAAGGTGGCAAGAATTAAATCCCTTATTACTTTCAGCTCCATTCCAACAGCTGACAGTTTAGTTCTACCCATCCAGGACCACACACTCATTAACTTCACTGCACCTCATCTCCAGCCCTGAGCTTTTAGTCTCCTTGATTATCTGAATCTTTTGACCTAATGAGAACTGCAGAGCTGGGAGGAACTGAAGAAATTATCTTGTCCAATCCAATTTTACTAACAAGACAACTGACACCCTGTGAGGGTGAGAATTTTGCCCTACATCCCATAGCAAGTACTATCAGATCCTAGCGTGGAAACTGGATCTCCTAACTATTCATTCAATTTTTTTTTTTCTCATCTGCAATGGATTAGCTGAAAACATGAGACATCCAGAATTCAACCTCACTGGATAATTGTGTGCTGCTGTTTTTTTTGTTGTTGTTCAATTGTACCTGATTCATAAGACAAATCTTAAGTACCCAGGGCCAGAACTGGTGATTTTAACATTTAAAAAACTTGCTGATCTTAAGAATTATCAAGAGGCTTTACAGATTCTCAAGACCTATATCTTAATTACCTGCACAAGGATCTGGTACTATATTTGTAACAGAAATGCTATGATCAGTTAGAACTTGTTTTCAACCAGACAATTTGTCTGACATTTTAAAATTTTCAAGCGAGTGTGTCCCTGAGAAAATGGCCTGTTAGTCTTCATATCATTTTAATTTTTATGAGACAGGTGTTTGCAGTCTGGGATATTTCACTGGAATAGGCATACTCGTTCTTGGATACCATTGAATGTCAGCTGTCACTGAAAAACCCAAAATTTGTGAAAAGTAAACATTTCATCAGTACCCAAATATCTTGGCCAGTGTGTTTTCGATTTTCTTGAAATCTGGTCTCTTTTCTGGATCTTCCTCCCAGCAGCTTTTTACAAGTAAATACACCTGGAAGAAGGAAGTGGGGTGAATTATTTCAGAGGATGGTAAATTCAGACAAGGTAGCCTCCTTTTCTCTTTGATGGGAGTAATTAAGAAGACATATTTCTCCCTCACTGTCCCCCAAAAAACCAAACCTCACCTCTGACATTGAGGATAAAGCTAGTTCTGCATTTTCCATCTCAGGTATTACCACCTACACTACCTTACCCAGTAGTTCCTGTGGGTGAAATTAATGAAAAACGTGATACCAGTTTGGATGAGACAAGGTTGATGCGAGAGACTAAATGCTCTATAGTAATTTGCAGGGTTTGTGCTGGTGAGGGCAAAAATTAATAGGTCTTGATGAGTAAGTGGCTCTAAATGAGAATAAGAGCTGGACAGCAGTCAGTGGTTTTCCATTGCGGCTAAAAGAATTGCCTGGGGAACATGTATATTTCTTATAGCCAGGCCCCACCTCAAAAGCTTTGGATGTAACTGTAAAGATAAACAATGACTAATTCATTAGAATAAGTATGTCCCCAATTTTGCATGAGGAAAGGACAGTTTTATATATTTTTAAAGTTCCCCATGTAATCCTAATACACAGTTGCACTAGAACAGCAACATAGAGAAAAGGAGAGGTGAGGAGGAAGAGGGAGGCAGAAGGAGCCCATGGAATCTATATTTTATGAAAAAGAGAGGTGAAAAACTTTTTAAAAAAATTTGTTTTTCACTCTGACTAAAAACAGGCAATATTAAATCCCTGTTCTTGTACTTTGCTTGGGAAGGGACTGGAGCCCTGGTGTAGCCTCTGGCTGTCTATAACTCACCATGAGGTGATGTCCTTGCTTGATAAATGGCCTGCTGACTACCTTATAGGAGATTGGATAGAAACAACTAGAAACGTTCTGGAACAGCACCACAAAGGAAAATCCTGAGTAGCTTTTGGCATCGCTCAGTGATCAGACCTGTATTCCATTGGAACCAGCTACTAGATATGAAATCTCATTCCTTATTTTCAATTCCAGAACCATCCAACTATGCACAAATGAATTGAGGATAAAAATGCTTTGGTGAAAAAGGTTTTAATCTGAATTACTCTTGGCCCTCTGTATCCCTATTGGTGGGTTCTGCTTCTGCATCCATGGATTCAATCAATAGCAGATTAAAAAAAAAGAAAAGAAAAGAAAAGAAAAAATCAGGTCTGTACTGAACACATATAGATTTTTTTCCTCATCTATATTCCCTAAGCAATACAGTATAAGAAGTATTTACATAGCATTTACACTATATTTAGATATCATAAATAACCTGGAGAATGACTTAAAATACATGGGAAGATGGGTATAGACTATATGCAAATGCTATGCCATTTTATATGAGGGACTTGAGCAGACAAGGAACCAATTTACTACAGATCCTGAGGACAACTATGCTCAAGTTAGAGAGTTTGAGAATGGATGTATGATATATGGGGAGGTATAGAGAAGCAGATGAAAAGAAGGAACAAGGAGAAGGCAGGAATAGGAGCAATTGTACCTCAGAACCCTGGGCTACAATGTGCCTGTGCTATTGAAAAGGAGCAAACGAAGAGGAGAGGGAAGAGTGGCCCATTTTTCCTGGGTGGATTCTGGCTAGAAAACTCCTCGGCATGGACTTATAAATGGAAGGACAACATTTCTGCTTTTATCCTACAAGGAACAAAAGGTACATATGTATGTAAAGCACCAGAAAGATTTTTAAAATACTTGACTATCTCTTGTATTAAAGTTCAGATAAAATTCTTAAAAAAAAAAAAAAAAAGTAGAATTTTTATCCCCAGCAGTAAAGCTTTTTCTGAAGAATTGTTAGAAAAATAAATAAATAAATAAGCAAATATGGAGAGAAAAACTCCATTTCTTCCTGGGGAAGAGTAAAAGTACACTTAAGTTTTTCTAGATATTGGAATATTTCTTTTTAAATTATTAGATAATTCTCTATAAACAGAGTATATATTTTTATAAGACTAACAAGGGTATTACATTGACATCTTGTTCTTTTAGTTGATAAAAATTAAGAATGTGATGTGTGTTTTAGGAGCCAGTTTTATGATTTGGCAGCAGAAGAGGGCATGTGGAATATCCCATCCCTAGAATCTGTGAGTATTACCTTTCTGTAGTCCACCTTTATCTGCAGGGGATAATTTCAAGACTCCCAGTGAATAACTGTGGGGAGCACTGAACCTTGTACATACCCATGATAAAGTTTAATTTATAAATTAGACATAGTAAGAGAATAACAACAATAACTATGATAAAACAATTACAATAATATACTGGAATAAAATTTCCAGCTTCATTGCCTTTGCATTTGGGGGCCATTATTAAGCAAAATAAGAATTACTTAAATAAAAGCACTTTATCCCTCAACAGTCAATCTGATAACCTAGGTGGCTACTGAATGAACAGTGGGAGGGTAGTATATACAACATGGATATGTGAGCAAAGGAATGATTGATATCTCAGGTGGGACAGAGTAAGATCTTGTCACACCACTTAGGATACACACTGTCAGGTGTCACACTATCTCTGATACACAACACCACCAGAACTCAATATGTCACACTACTCAGAACAATATGCAATTTATAACTTATGAATTGTTTATTTATGGAAATTTGCATATAGTAGTTTCAGACTACAATTGACCGTGGATAACTGAAATCACAAAAAGCAAAACTACAGATAAGGGAACCATTATATTTGGAGAAAGAGTCTTTGCAGATGTAGGTAAGTTAAAAATCTTGAGGTGGGGCAATTATGCTGGAATTGGGTGGGTCCAAATGCAGTGACATGTGTCCTAATAGGAAGAAGATTAAGGGAAAACAGACAGAAAGAGAGAAGAGAATGTGACCAAGAGACAGAGCTTGGAATGTGGGCCCACAAGCCAAGGAATATCAACAGCTACCAGAAGCTTCTGGAAAAGGCAAGGAATGAATCATCCCCTTAGAGCTTGTGGAGGGAGTGCAGCCTTGTCAACAACTTGATTTTAGAACTGTAACTGAATAAGTCTTTGTTGTTTTCACCACCACATTTGTGGTGAATTTTTAGAGCCGGCCAAAGAAATGAATACAGGGGAAGATGTACTCACTTCCAGCTCTTTTTCGTCTGCTGTTTCCAGGAAGAGATCTGGGCGGAAGGGTTTCATTTCATTGGAATTTTCCACTCTGAAAATCTTCTCTGATTGGTGAGAATAGTCAAGTTAGAAGAAAGAATACAGCATCATCACCTTCAGAAGGCTTCTTGTGTCCAATACTCTGGCCCCACCCTCCCTAAATCCCTTAGTCATCTTATTTCCCAAGATAGTTCAGAGTTGGCACGTAATGAATGCTCAGTAAAGACTGAATGGATGTTTAGAAAAATAAAAAATTGCATGCTATCCTGACTCATGGATTTGTACTCACTACAGTGGCAGTGCTTCACTTTTTGATTAAAAATAATTTGTGTATGTAAAAAAAATTGGAGAATGGAATGAAATATTTTCCTCTGAAAGGATGTGACAAAAAAAATCTGTAGCTCTTCTCATAGTAAAAACTGAAATATTTGTGTTGTCCTGCTAGAGTGATCAGCTCTTTCAGAATCAGAAGGAAAGGTGGAAATTGTAAGGGAAGATTCTATGACCACAACACTGACAGCAATGATGCCTGCCAGGGCACGTTATTTTGTGCTTTTCGGGGACTCTAACTCTTAATCCTTCCAATAACCTTGTAAAATGTGTAGTGCAGATGGGCAGTCACTACTTTTGCAGATGAGATATGGTTACAAGGAGATTAGGGCCTCACTGAGCCCAGAATGCAGGTTGGCTGGCTCCCAGCTGGGGCAGGCGAGGGGGTTCAGACTTACCTTTCTGGTCCCGGCAGCTCAAGGTGTAGAAGGTTTCTCTCCGCAGGATGATCTCCTGGGCGATGATTCCAAAGCTGTACACATCTCCCTTCTGAGAGATGTTGGCTTGGCGGAGGTGCTCTGGAGCGGTCCACAGGTCTGTGCGTTCAGATATTGAGAGTGCAAAGTTGGGGTGAGCGGCTTCTGGGTCTCCAACCTGCTTTTGTTTTTTAAGTTCTACCCCATCCACCTAGAATACGGTTGGTTTTGGAATGGTGTGGTCCCAAACTTTTAAGGAGTGTAGGTTCATAGCAGTGATAGAAGGTAGAATAACACACTTAGTTTTAAAGCTGACTTTGAAAAGTCAGAATCTGGGTGAGGTCATATGAGTTCTCTAAAACAGCTAGGATAATAGTTCTGAAAACCCTTGAGGTCTACCCAGAACAGGGTCTGGTGTGTAGTAAGTGCCCAGTAAATATGCTTAATGAATGCAATAGAATATGAGAGGCTGAGGGATTTAATAACTTATGGTACATATGGAATGAATTTTTGAAAACTTTTATAAACAAATAAATAAAAATATATATATTTAAACATTTTATTATTTAAATTATTAGAATTTATTCTCTCTCTCTCTCTCTCTCTCTCTCTCTCTCTATATATATATATATATATATATATATATATATATATATATATATATTTTCTTTTTTTTTTTTTTTTTTTCCTGGTACTGAGGATTGAACCCAGGAGCATTTAACCATTGAGCCACATCCCAGCCCTTTTAATAACTTTATTTGAGGCAAGCTATCACTGAGTTGCTTAGGGCCTTGCTAAGTTGCTGAGGCTGGCTTTGAACTTGCGATTCTCCTACCTCAGCTTCCTGAGCTGCTGGGATTACAGGCGCGCACCATTGCACCTGGCTTATATTATATATATATTTAAATATGTAGTTACTGAAAGAAGATAAAAATATTTCCCAAGCATAATATACTGGTGGCTTCCAAGCCAGTTCATGTCCACAGAGGCAGTTTCTTTAGTTTCCACAGTATTCTTAAAAAATATGATGTATGTAATTTAATCACATTTTATTATGTTAACACAACTCTAATGATTTACATTGAGTTCATTTCACACGAATGTCTTAGCACCTAGAGACACCTGTGTTCTGGACACCCATTATGTATCTGATTTAGCAATGACAGGAACATAGAATTAATTCATTTTTCTTCTGCACTCCCTGGAAAGTTTTTGAAATCACCCCACTTCTTATAAATGCTTTGAGATTTTGATATTCAGTAGTTTTAATAAAAACAATACATAGATTCATGTTGCTGGGCACAGTGATGTATTTATGATGTATTTCCTCATTTGGTTCTCCAACCAAAGTTACATCACCTTTTCGAATTCCAGTCTTATAAATATTTGTGACTTGTGATTCACTCACAGTGGATCCTAAAGGTTTGAGGTTGTTGAAAAGGTATGTAATCTACTAATACTGACACTGCAGTCATCTGATGAAGGAGATTTGCTCGTTACATCATGAGCCATGTTTGGCACACAGTAGGGCTTCGACAAGAATTTACCGGATTGAGTCCAATATCATTTTATACTTGACAAGACTGTGGAAGTCAGGGCAGAATTATAATTTTTACTAAGGAAAAACTAAAGGATTGTGAAATTAGAATTAGACACAGAGTTAATTTTTGGATTTAGTAGTAATTTTAGGTAACACGAATGCTAGATTTGTAAGGCTGCTTAACTATGAGTTATAGTAAAGAAAGATAAATATTTAACATGAAAAACCCCTCACACTCTACAAACCAAGTTACCTTTTTTGACCCACCACATTCTGAAAATGATGAGAATATATTTCATTGAGAAGAGGTTTTTTTTTCTTATGCTTTATTACCATAGAAGAATGAAAGATGTGTAGCTTTGAAAATGCTTTATATTTTATCTTCTAGGGAAATCTTGTAACTTCTCTGAGTCTCAATTCTGATTTTTTTAAAAGAAGAGGATTAAACCAGATAATTTCTAAGGTTCCTGCCTGCACTAAACTTCTATATTTTTTCATTCTATTTTGTTTCACAAATCAATAAGTTCTTCATGATCTCTCACTGATATCAGGGGACACTCAGCTGAGCATTGAGGATAAGGTCCATAAAGAATATTTGTTTAACTCAGATGGAGAATGAGCCTCTGGTCACTCCAAGTGTTTGTTTTCTGATCAATATCACTGTTTTCTAATCACTTTATCTGGGCTTGAGAGAAAAAAAAATTTTTTTAAAGTAAGAAGAAAGAAAAAGAAATGCCAAATGGAAAGCTAGTGAAAAATTTCATTCATTACAAACCTTTCTTTGGAAGTAAAATGGAATTGCAGCCGAAATCGGTGATCTTCACTACCATTCGACTGTCCACTACGCAGTTGGTGGATTTCAGACGACCATGGACCTCTATTTTACTGGAGTGCAGATATGACATCCCCTGCAATTTTTCGGATGACAGGAAAACAAAAAGATGAGACACACTTCAGCTGCTTGATTATTTTAAAGGAAGAAGTGACATTTTGACACTATTTCAGCATAAAAGATAGTCACACTGTCAGATTTTAAATTCAGTACCATTACTTTTGGTTTATAGATTTTATTAAAGCTTTAATATTTTCCTACATATTCTATATCATTTTGAAGTCTATTTAGGCTACAGAGCAGGTAACAGAGTAAAAGACCATTGTGTAAAAACTCTGGTTAAGTAATTTTGTATGAGGCAAATAAATATAAGTGTGTGTTTATATATAATTTAAGTGTTTTACTTGCCAGTGATTTGGTTTGTGACCCTGTGTATGTCTCTGGTTCTTTCCTGGCTACCTCAATTTTTCAAATATGAATCATAAGTCCTTGTTTTTTGAAGGGGAGGGGCTGGCCCAGATTATTTCTTAAAATTGAATTGGTTTCATTCTGTTTTGAAACAGAAGCGTTTCATTCCTTCTGTTTGAAAGGGGAAGTACAATTTTAGCTCTTGTACCACCCTCTGGTGGCCAGAGGTGTCATAGCCAGAACTGGTTTTCAACCTTTGTAGGAGTGAAATTGTACAAGCAAAAAGGTCATTGTGACATTTTTTGGAACCATACAAAACGGTTCACTCTTGGGAAAACTTCATTCTCGAATAAGGCCATGGTTACTGGGTCGGCTTCCTTTTTCATGTCATGTCTGGAAATAGTCATGTCCAAATTTATTATTGCTTCATGTAAGACAGCTGCTTGTACTTCGTGTTTTTTCTTAGAAAGTTGAAAAACTTCAGTGGTCTTCCATGAAGTTTAATATGATTTTGATTTCTGACAAATCTATTAAAATTTATGCCCCACGCCCAGAATACAAAAAAAAAATACGACAACAAAAATAATGTAACCAATGTATATGGAATATTTATTTGTACTGGGCCTTGTGGTAAGCATGTGCATGATTTCATATTTTATATTTCATATATGACATAGCTACCATCATCATTCTACAAATGAAGAAATCAATGCACGCTGAGGTTGAATATAGCCAGATCTGTTTTATATTTAATTTTCATAAATGTTTCTTATTTTCATAGGTCTCTTACCTTAGCAATGTCATACAAGACAGAGATCTTAAACTCCCAATCCATGAATGTGCCATCAGGGTAGGAAATTGTGTCATTCAAAACTTCCTGAATAGGAGAAAAGAAAAAAAAGAAAGAAGGTGAGCTGTTGTATGGAAGAATGGTTTGGAGAGACTATTATGAGCCAAACAATAATCTCCTAATCATGAGAGCTTGGGATCATGATTGTGTGAGGGTACTTTACACAAACATAGAGGGTTTAGCTTACTACCCACATAGGCAAAGAGGTATGTATTTTACATGGAACAGCCTATTGCTCCTAGGGCCATGATGATTAAAAGGGAACAGACAGATGTGAGGTGTGGGAATATGAGGTTAAGGGAATAATAATTCCATAAACTGGGCCCACTGTGCTGACTCCCACTTGCTTTTTTCTTTTAAAAAACAATTTACCTGCAGCCCTACCTGTCTGAAGCCAACAGGATATATGATATTCCTCAGCAAACTACCTATTATCTTCAAATGAAATGCAGGCCCCAAATGCTGATAAGAACTTACCCTGAAGTAGGGGTCGGGAACTTTTGTGATCCTCACATAGACCAGATTCCGGAACTCAATGAGATAAAGATAATTCCCCCTAACCATAAAACCTGTAAGAACAGGTTCCAATGAGAACTGGCCAGCATGGGCCAAAGTGACCTAGAGCTGTCATGCACAGTGGGGACTTGGAAGTCTGATGTTATCATGCTGTCGGTCAAAAGTTAAGAGGTAAACCTGGGTGGGACTCTCTGGAAACTTCCCTGAGACCCCCACTAAAACTAGAGGCAGGAGAGAAGACACCGAGTACCCTCTCCTTTCTGAGAGGACCCATTGTGTCCCTGGAGAGTGTCATCTTTTCCCATTTCCTGTCCCTTTTAATAAGCTTATGCCTGTTACTCTGAGTAACATCTGAAATCTTTCTGGCATGATTGCAAGAACTGGGATGAAGGGGGTGCCTCAGCTATACGGTGGGTCTCTGCCCTGTAACAATGATCAAAACAACAACAGTAAATACAGCACAAGATGGAATGATGTCATGAAGAGCACAGGAAACACTATGTGTATGGGGCAGCTGCCTGCACAACACCACACATTGTTTACAGTACGACTTCTTTTAAAAGGAGTACACTCTAAAATAGTGATTAAAAAACATACTGTGCTGATACCTAAATCAATCACATGATCATTTATTATCATCTTCAAATATTATGTACTGTATATAATTCTGTGTGCCCTCTGGCAGCACAGTAGGTTTGGTGACACCAGCATCACTACAAACCCATGAGGGATGCACTGGGCTGTGCTCTTACAGTGGCTACAATGCCACTGGGTGATAGAAGTTTTTCAGCTCTGTTACGGGACAGCTGTCAGATCTGGGGCCAATGCATGGCTGAGCAAAGTGTCATTAGTACATGACTAATTCTTTCCTTCAATGAGAAGCACTGAGCGGCTTTCACCATTAGGGGCCAAGAAATGAGCACACCCCCCCTGGAAGGAGAGCTGGGAGCTTGATTAAAACATGATTGCCCTGCATGCCCCATCTTTCAAAAGTTGGATCAGTGCTTTTCTCAAAAGCTTAATAGTGCTAAGTTTTTTCTTAGGTTTGCTAAGCCCTCTGTCAAAAAGAGAGTTCTTGGATTTTTGTGTGAATTGTAAGAGCTAGACTTTTGACCTATATTAACACGATGGAGGCTCTATCAAGACACATCTTTGTGTGTGTGTGTGTGTGTGTGTGTGTGTGTGTATGTGTGTATGTGTGCACGTGCACCTGCTTGCACCAGGGGTTGAACCCAGGGGCACTTAACCACCGAGTCACATCCCCAGCCCATTTTATATTTTATTTTGAGACAAAGTCTCACTAAGTTGCTTAGGGTCTTGCTAAGTTTCTGAGGCTAGCTTTGAACCCACAATCCTCCTGCCTCAGCCTCTTAAGCTGCTGGGATTACAAGTGTGCACCCCTGCATCTAGCAAGACACATCTTTTTAATAAAGTCAATAAGTAATTGTTATTCACAGTATACAGGATCCTAAGTGATAACCTAACAATACTTTCTTATTTTAGGAAAAAGCTCAATATGACCTTTAGTTTTAATTTAGGCACTGTAGCCATAATTTCTAAGAAAGTGTCTGAAGTCATTGATCATTTCAGATGAGACCAGCTGAACTGTGGGTACTAGGGAGTTAAGAGAGGAGAGTTATGAGCACACAGACTCTCTACAGTAATTATTTACCTTTCTATCCATTCTTTATCTTTATCTCACCATTCACCAATCCTATCCTGCTCTCATTGGACAAATTGTAAAAAGTGTATTATTCTGTTTGACTATGAAGGGAATATATACATAGTATAGAAAATATGAACAAAGTTTACAAAATATAAAAAAGGAGAAAATAAGAATCACAGCTAGTTGCATCATCTAACTTGTTCTCATTCTGGTATTTCCTTCTATTCCTCTCAATGTGCATTTACATAAGGTATATGTACTATGTCTTACAAAATTGGGACCATAATATATATGTAGGTTTATGTGCTGTTTTCTGATCGATTTTATTAGGTAATCTACTTATTTCCTTAGAGATAGTTGAGTGTATACAGCAGGCCCTGAGTTTGGTGCTAGGATTACAGTGGGCCCTCTTAGAGCATTCATGATCTGGTGGGGGAAACTGACACTCGTAAAATAACTGTAATAAATGTGAAATTATAAATATGATAAGTACTATAAAAAGGGGCTACAAATCTGAGGATTGACCCTTACACTCTGGGAATTTGTTATGTAAGTCAAAGATGTTTCCTTTAGAAAGTGTGAGTAAAGCTGAGATCTGGACACAGTAGGGAAGCAAAGATTCTCATGTGGATGAGAGATGAAAAGTCTGAGGGTCCTATTATCTCAGCACCATTTACTAAATTACCCTTTCACCAAACTTGACAATATACTAATGCTATTCTTGGACCATGTATTTTTCTTCCATAAATCATGTCTTTATTCATGAACTATTACTAGACTGCTTTTATTATAACTTTCTGGCAAGTAGCCTCTCATTATTCTTCTTTGTTAAAATGTTTTGTTTGTTATTGCTCTTTTATATTTTTCCTGATGATCTTTGTTAACTAAAAAACAAAAAGAAAAAAAAAGTCTGCCTTTGATTGGAAATTCTTTGTTTTTAGAATTTATATATTTCCATATAAATTACAATCTGTGGTAGGCAAATAAACTGGCTCTATGAAAATAGCCCTGATTTAAGTACTTGCAGACTCTATGGTGAAATGCTCCCATCTGAAATATTTTCAGCCACCAAGAATTCAACACTGACTAGTTAACAAATTCCTAAATATTTAACAATCAGCTTTGAGCTAGCACATGTTGAATGTCTTTATCTGAAATGCTTGGAACCAGATGTGTTTCATATTGTTGATTTTTTCGCCCAATTTTAGAACATTTGTATATACATAATGAAATATCTTGGCCGTAGAACCAGCTTGCTATGTAAATTTATTTATCTTTCATGTATATCTAACACCAAGGCAGCAATGCTCAGAGGTGAGTCTTTTGAGAAGCAATGGGATCTTGGGGGCTCTGACCTTATCAATGGATTAATCCTCATTAGTAGAATACTTGGAGTTGGTGGAAACTGGAGTGGGGGGGCATGACTGGAAGAAGTAGGTTACAGGGGCCATGCTCTAGAAGGGTATTTCTTGTCCCTACCCCATTCCTTGCTTTCTTTTTGCTTCTGGCTGCCATGACGTGAGCACCTTTGCTCTGCCACAACGGTGATTCCACCATGATATCTGCCCTTACCACAGGCCGAAAGCAATGGAGCCAGCGACTGTGGACTGCAACCTCTGAGATCATGAATCAAAATAAATCTTCCCTCCTTAAATTGATTTTCTCAGATATTTTGTCTCAGTGATGAAAAGCTAACACGGTGAGCCTCTACACCACTTCAAGATAGAGACTAATTGCTGGAAAGAATCAGTTACATGATTATAGGGTGGATATTTTGGCCCTGTCCCTCCCCTTTCACTAACAGGGAGGAGAAAGGGCTGGAAATAGAGTTAACTGTCAATGGTGGATGGTTTAATCAATTGTGGCTCAGTGATGGAACTTCCCCCAAGTCCCCTGATGAAGGGTTTGAAAGCTTCCAAGTAGGTCAACACATCTACAGGCCAGGAGGGTGGCACAACCCAACTCTCTAGGGACAGAAGTGCCTGTGCTTGGGATCTTTGGGAAGTTGCCCTAGGTATTTCTTATGAGAAATTGCTGTGACTCCATTTGTGAGAAACCAGCCTCTACCTCAGAGCAAAGTCTGTCCAAGGAAGGGGGCATGACCCTTGTCCTTGGAAAGACCCACAGAGCACTCCTAGGCACATACCCAACCTGCTGAGTTGTTTGTCTGCAAATAAAAGGAGAGATCTGTGGCGCCAGGTGTCCCTGACTCAGTTAGGCTAGGGGAGGATCCATAGCAACGCCCTAGCAACCACCAATCAGCATGAGACAGGGAAAATACCTGGGATGCCAGATGATCCCCCAGTAGTTTATGGTGGTTGATAACATGTGGGGAAACCATGTAGTTTAGCACGTACACCCCTCGTGGCCTAAACCAATCAGTTCAAAGGAATTCCCCCTCTTGTACTAACCAATCACCCCTACCCAACTTGTTCCTGCCAGTGAATGTGCTAATCAATGTTAAAAGTTGTTGTTTGAGTTTCTCTCAGTGTGGAATGATTTGCTGAGTGATGTTGTGACGCATAGAGTATCCCCCAAAACCTATAAAATCTCACTGAACAAAGGACCAGGACTCACTCCCTGGGACTGCTGCTTCGGGAACAGTTGTGAGTCCAGGCTCGAGCTTGCAATAAAGACTCTTGTGTGATTGCATCGGATTCGGTTCCTAGAGGTCTATTGGGGTCCCATGAATCTGGCATTACACTTCATCTGGCTGCTTATCTGTGGTCTTTATAATAGACTTTATAATAAACCAGTAATAGTAAATAACTATAAGTCCTGAGTCCTTCTAGCAAATTACCAATATCAAGAAGGGAGTCATAGGAATGCCTGATTTTCAGCTGGTTGGTCAAAGTACAAGAGGCCTGGGACTTGCAACTGGGGTCTGAGATAGGGACAGTTGTGGGACTGAGCCCTTTACCTGTAGAGTTTGATGCTAACTCCAGGAGTTCATTGAAAAAATTGAACTGAACACCTAGTTAGTATCCAAAGAGTAGAAGAACTAAGTGGCTTTTAGGATGAAAAAACCTCATATATCTTATGTCAGAAGTGTGAGTGAAACTGGTTCAGAATTGGCCTACTTAAAATTTTACTTTTTGAGTCAGATCTTCATGATTTTATTACTTCTGAAGTTTTTTTCTTTTCAAAGATAATTTAGTAGCAATGAAGTGTTTTCCACAATTATAATTGCTACATGTTTTCACTGCTTTTATTATTCCTACTTTTAAGTATTTGTATGTTTATTTTTAAAA
This sequence comes from Callospermophilus lateralis, assembly GCF_048772815.1. NCBI lineage: Eukaryota > Metazoa > Chordata > Mammalia > Rodentia > Sciuridae > Callospermophilus > Callospermophilus lateralis. The sequence continues at coordinate 82,997,930 of NC_135308.1, forward strand.
CCACAATTAGAAGAGGCTTGTGTGTTTTCATAGTTTTTTTTTAAACTCAGTGCATTTTGAATTTTATTTTGTTTTATAATGATTGATATTGAACATCTTCTTCCCCTTAGGCCATAGTTATTATTCTAAGTTTTGAATAGCTACATTATTTACTATTGTTTAAGAAAGAGTCACATTTAGAGTTACAGTTTTTTTCTTTGAGGGTAGATTTTGGTTTATGCCACATATTTGGAAAGCTAGTGTTCTTGCTTTTTTGTTTTGTTTTTTGTCTTGTTTTGTTTAATTGAAGCCCATTAAAAAATTCATAATTTCCAAATTATTAGTTTTGACAAAAAATTATTTTTTAATTTCATTAAGTTATGAATATCTGAACCTCTTTGAAGTTACCAAAGCTTCTTAGGAATTTGGCTTAGGAATTTGGCTTTGTTATGAGGACATGAGGTTCCTAAGAGGTACTGAATATAATCCAAAGGCAGGGCTACCCACACATCTTGATTTTCTTGGTCCAGTTACACTTTGTGTCTGTTATTCCAGGATCATTATTATAACATCCCCGTCACTATCAAAGTATCCTGATAAATCATTGGGTCACCCTACCTTTGGGCCCTCATGGCACGTGCCCACAGACCGTTCAGTCTGGTTCAGGTGTATCAGTGTCCCTTGAAGTCATTGTCCCACAGTCCTTCCTGCTCTTGCCCTTTTCAATCCCTGTTTCTGTTTGACACCTGACTCTTGTGTTTTACAAATCAACTGTGCTTGCCCTTCAGAACTATGTGATGATTTGACACTCTTTGCTTAGTGCTTGGTTCTTCCTATGAACTTTACTCAGTCCTGTTGTATTCTTCTTTTTGCTTTGGACCCGCTCAGCCAGAATACCTGACCATGGCAACTCCTGGTTATCTTCAGTCTCCCTCACAAGGAAGAGCAGGTAGGAATTTAGACCAGAGCAGACCAGGACTTATGAACAAGTCCTCTTGTGCTTATTTGGTGCTCTGATAACAACTATCCATTGATCTTTCAATACAAAAACAAGTGTAAAATATAATGTATTTGAGTAAAATTCAAGTAAAATATAATGCGTTTGATTCAGGTGTGATAGCACACGCCTGTAATCCCAGTTACTCAGGAGGCTAAGGCAGGAGAATCAAAAGTTCAAGACCTGCCTCAACAACTTAGCAAGACCCTGTATCAAACTAAAAATTAAAAGGGCTGGAGATATAGCTCAGTGATAGAACACCTCTGGGCTCAATCCCCAGTAACTGCCCAACCTGCCCAACACACATCACAAAGTGTATTTTGAAGTAACCACTCACTTTCCTACTTCTGTTCTCTGTTCCTTTTTCTCCCATCTACATTCCTTTTCCAAATATCTTTTGGCTTCTTTGTAAAGAGATTATAGGACTGATTGATAAAATCTGAGGAATCTAGTTTGAAAAGTATGTGGGTTTACAAACTTTTCCTGATAACTCTACAGTATTATCCCTCTGGGAAAATATTTTTTAAAGATCTGCTGATTTTTTTTTTTTAATATGGTTGACCACTTAGGAAATTGAAAATGAAGCTGGTTTCTTACCCGAAGGGATCCTCTCTCACAGTATTCAATCACCCCAAAGATCCTGGAGTCAAGCTTCACTGTGCCATAGAACTTGGTCAGGTTGTAATAGTCAGTCTGAAGCAGCTAGGAGAACATGTGTGTTTAAAAAGCTTATCAACCAGAAAATGGAACCAGAGAAAATATTCATATGTTAGCAAAATGTGTTTCATTTGGGAAGATGCATTGCTCTTAATAAATTGAATGTCAGTACCCATTTGTTACTACATATTGTGTTACATCTTATTCAGCAGTCTTTCCTTTGCTAGCAAGGTGACTTGAATACAAATTTCACTACTTTCAAATAATATTAAGGATGTATTTTAGAACATACCAGCATATTTCCAGAATTTTTACACTGTAAAATCTCACCCTCCAACATCTCTAGGCAGAATTTTCAAAAAGTAGCTAAGACATTCATTTCTTTCTCATAAGACATTTCTCCACAGGGGACCTCTGTGTTCAGGGAAAATGGAGTGAGGTTAATTCTCAAGGGGTTGAAGTATAGGACACATACCTTGTTCAATTCTATCTTCTGTTTCTCATTGAAATTGCCATCACTGTGCTTGAGATCTTTGAGGATCACTCGCTGCAAAGATCAATTGAATTAAGGAGTTACTATTGCAATATAATTCCTCATATAAATGGGTATTATAATAATTTGTTCCTATGTCCTATTAGACTGTAAGTTTTTTTGAGCAGTGACATTTGATTGTTGTTTATATCCCTGGTGTTTAGGACCTGGTGTTTAGGTTTGTTTGTTTCTTGCAAAATGACTAGGGGAAACATGAAGATGGGAGGAAGATGGGCAAGAAGATACAAAACTCCCATATGGGATTCTCAAGAATGAGCCAAAATACAATATTAGGGTTGCTCTCAGTGCTCTGAATCTATTTCGTATTTCTGTTTCCCTCCAAATAGTTAACTTGTCCTTTGGCTCCCCCAGGATGGTGAGTTTTGTAACCTTCAAGCAGAGCCCTGCCTATCCTATGAAGCTCTACAAACAGCCCTTTGAAGCAACCTGGGAAACATCCCCCCCCACACCCCCCACCCACTATCCCCCTAGCAAAGTCAGGGCTGGGACAGTGATGACTCAGAACCTGCTCCCAGTTAGAGTTTAGAGAAGTGGGGGAGTCTTGAGTCACCTTTTTGTCATACTTGCATTGTCGAAGTCTCTGGATTGTATCTCGTCTCTTGTCGTCATCAATCTGGCACAAGAAAAGGCTAATTATTCCAGAACTTCTTATTTGTCCCATTCATTGTCAGTCAAAGACTGAGAGGCTCTTCCAGCTGGGCTGTATCTGCTGTTTGTTCAGTAGCTTGCTGGGCAGGATCCCAGAAACACTGTGGTAACTGACTTGTCTTTCCCTCCCACTACTCACTCCAACCTCTTCTTCCCAGTATTGACTATATCCTCCTTAACACTGGGTTCTCCTCGCTTTCTCTCCTCAGCCATGTATTTTCTTTCTTCCTTCTTCCCTTATCCCCCTCCTATGGTGAATTATTGCCCATAGTATAGACAAATGCTCTTAGGGAATGGTGCTAAAGGAAGATGCTATGCATTTATTTCAGTTGCAAATTAATGCTTGAAAGTCCAAGTAGCAGTGCCCATGAGGCAAATGGGCCAGATGTGTCTAAAGAGATGCAGTCCCAACAATTCTGGGTTCTGCTCAGAATTGTCAGATCGTCTGATTTGTCAAAAGAAGCTGGTTGATAAATGTGGATTTTTACATGCTACACCATGATATTTATATGCTGGCAATTGATTTTTAAAATGTTAAATACTGAATAACACACACACAAACACTGATACCTATGGGCTAGATATGGCTGTTGGTTTGCCAGTTAAATATTTCCAGTCTCCAGACAGAGGAAAGTTTAGGAACGAGTGAATATTTTAGTTTGCTTCTTAAATCTGGTATGTATGTTTATCTTTGTTAAAGTTTACCTTACAAGGACATCTTGAAACTTGAGTGAAATATATCAAGGTCCAGTCATGATTCCTAACACCATGCAGATGAATAAATGTTGAATCTGCTAAGGCCTAGATATGCCCAGACTAAGGATTGAACCCAGGGCTTCATGCATGTTAGGCAGACACTTTCCCACTGAGCTACACCCCAGCACAAACTTTTTAAATAACAAAGTTCTTAATTGTGTTTTAGGCAGTCTCTGGAATCCACTGAAGGACAGTTTGAAACCAGCTTTTCAAGAATGCATTAGTGCAGAAGTAGCCAGCTCATCAGGTCAATGACCTCAAAATCCCCCACAGAATGTGATAATCACCCCACCCCACCCCAAAGAAATACATGGCCTGTGAAGAGGCAGGTTGACTGTTTTGTTTATAGCTGCCAAGACTCTCTCTTCTCAGCAGCTCTCTCCTCTCTCTTCTTAAAAATTGCCCTGTCACTCAAAGATCTGGGAGGCAGATCTGAGCTGATGTCTCCTGGTCGCCCTGTCAGTCTGCAGCAGAATAAAGCCTTTTACTTTTGCATATACCCAGTGCTTTCTTATTTGGCTTCTTTGTGTATCGGGCAGCAAGCCTGTGCTGGTGCCAACATCAGTTATTGTTATTTTTTATTTTACAAATGAGGCATAGAAGGGTTAAATGACATTAAATGCTACATTAGAAGACCAGCAGAGGCTAGGCTGCTTGTCTTCTTGTCTAGTGTTCTTTTTACTGTTTCTGACCTCAATGAGGTCATTTAAACTACTTGAACCTCATTTCCTAACTCTGCGATCCTTATTCAGAGGGGTACTTGGTGATCAAATTAGACATCGTTGGTGAAATTTTTCTTGCAAGCTAGAGGATCCCAACTCCCCTTTCACTGGGGATTGAACCCAGGGGCACTTAACCACTGAGCCACCCCCAGCCTCTTTTTATTTTGAGAGAGGGGTTCACTAAGTTGCTGAGGCTGGCTTTGAACTTGTGATCTTCCTGCCTCAGCCTCCCAAACCACTGGGATTACAGGTTATGGGCATGTGCCTCTATGCCCAGTAAGGATTTCTCTTTTTATTCTAAAATGAGATATCATCATCTTTATCATTCTTTTTTCTGTATTTTTTTTTATCATTCTTTTTCTGTTTTTCCTGACTTCTCTTTGTCTGATTCTCTGGTCTGGCTTTCTATGTTAGCACTGGGATATTTGACTATTATCTCATCCTTTAGACTGACTTCCTTTTTTCTGTCTTCAGAGAGTATCCCAAACTTGAACTATTACCTGTCTGGTTGTATTTTCCTCTCATGCTGACCTTGAGTTTTCTCCCTGTTCTGTCTGATTCACAGCATCTGATGAACTCTCTGTATAGCCCTTTCCCAGTCTTCCTTCTCCCTAGGCTATCTAAACTCAGGGCAAGAATGATACCTCCATGCTAGGAACCATTTCTGACTTCCCTCCTTTGAATTCACTGTCCCAAAATTTTATTTGGTAGTCCTGTGAGTGACTAACCTGATAAATTAACTATTAAATATTCTGTACTCTAAAATTCTACAAGAAACTGGCAATGGACAATGCCTTCTACTGCTGGAAATGTTTAGATTTTTAAGAAAACACACAAAAATACAGTGTTTAAAGGTTAAACCAAAGGATCAAAGTGGGGTTTTGAGGCAGTAGAGATTGTTTCCTAGGTAGGGTTTTGCAGAGGTGAAACATGTGGGAGCCTATCCAGGTGTCATCTCAGAAACAGGAGCACTCACTTAAAAATCTCCTCAGCTACTCCTAGTGTTAAACAAAATAAGCAGGAGGTAATTGACCTGAAGCTGCCTGAGTATTTTTGAGTTCCTATGTAACAAACCACAATCTAACTTACATCATCATACATAAATAAACAGAAACCTTATTTAAGAAAACGTTTTGGTAACAAGTAGCTGAGTTTCAGCCAATCACAGGCAGCCAACTGATCAGACCATGCTCAGATCAGGCAAACTTCTAGCAATAACCAATGAACTTATTTCTTTGTATAACCTGTGAAAGCTCACTGCCCACACTGCAGAGTGCTCTCTGACTTTCTTTTGGTTTTGAGTGTTTCCCAATTGATGAATCATTTTTTGCTCAAATAATAATCTGTAAAATTGAATCTGGCTAAAATGTTTCTTCTACCAGCAAGTACTTCCAGTCAGTCATTTCTGTCAGCAAATTCTCTCTTTGGAAGTCAAATAGTCTTGTGGTTCTTTGCACCTTACTGTGAATTACTGCAAGCTTGATTCCTCCATGACACTTGTATGAGATACTTGGTCCTTGTGAACACAGGGTTTAGGAGTGAGGTTCAGAATGCAGCAGAAGGGTCACTTTGGAGCAAGGAGCATTTCTGAAGGAAGGAAGACCTCATCCATGTTCAGCTGTGAGGGGATATGAGCTCTTAGAAGGCCAAGTGCAGTACTTGGGGGTAGGGTGTCAGGGGCTGGTAGAAAGGGGTCAAAGATAAACCTGGCTGAACTTGTTGCTTCAAGTTTTCCTTGCTGATTTTGGGCAGGGAGGCATCTCAAATAGCACTACCTTATCAGATTGGTCCTACTATGAGAAAGTCTACAAATGCCCTTATGTGAAGGTCCTGGGTCTCCATTCCTTCTTAGTATACTTTGATATAAAGACCCTTGTAATTGCAGTATATAGGTGTTAGGATCTTAGATTTCACAGACACACCGGGTTCAAACTGTAATTGTTTCTGAAATTCCATCTGTTACCTCAAGGGCTCAGGGAAGATGCAATGGGTTGAAGTATCTGCAATGTAATAGTGTTCAGTTAAGTGTTAGCTATCATTATTTGTAGTAATCTTACTCACTCGCTGTAGGTGACCCTGCACTGTTTCTTAATACTTTGGTCTTCAATTTCCTTATCAGCAAAGTTATGATTATAAAGATCAACTCACTGGTTCATTGTAAGGAGAAGATGAGAAACACAGGTCTAGCATCAACTGCAGTAAATGGGGTGAGTTGTTAATAATGGCTACTGATTATACTTCCTGGTTGGGGATGAATTTGAACAAACATCAACAGAGGTCTCTTTCTTCAGCAATGAGCAAGGTAAGTGATAGGTCCTTAGTAGAAGTAGATTAGTACCCCAGGTTTGGGGGAATTCAAATGCCTTTCCCATTCCTATATCCCTTCCATGACAAATTCCCAGGAAGTGCATGTCTTGTTTCTCATGGGTCAGATGCAAAAACCCAATAACACTCTGTAACTCAGCCTCCACTGAAGTGTTCACTGGATGACATTAGATCAATGAAGAACAAGAGAAATAGGAGGTGGAAAAGTAGAAAGCATCTAACTTTTGGATTCTAGCACAAACTAAGATTGGACCATTTCCTACCATGCTGCCAAAGTCTTGTCAAACACCTGGCAAACTGCACCATTGTCCAACAGGTAAGGCAGGCCTTACCTTCAGGCTGATTTGGTTGGTTTCATTGTTTTCCAGAGGAAAGATATTTTCAGGAGGAATGTGGGACCATTTTTTCTGACGAAGTTGATTATCTCTTTTATATTTTCTGTGGAAGGAACAGAATCAGTTGATAGGTTTTATTAGTGTCCATGCTGTTCAGTTTCTGAACACCAGGAGAAATTTAGGACCCTGGTTTTCTCAGGCAGACATGTGTTGAGGAAGACTAGCTCAGTGGTGAGACTCTCCGTGCCCCAAACTGGCCAGTGCTGGCCATTAGTGGACCCAGAGGAGGTTTCATGGACTTCTCTGTTCTTTTGTGTTTGTTTCATTTTACTTTCCTTGATCCTTCACTATAATAAGGGGTCTGAACCGATGACATGGAAACATGAGGGAACAAAACAGAAAAAAAAAAATCAAAACTAATAGCCTTACATGGCAGAAATGTTCATTTTTAAACCACCAATGAAACACACCAGATTCTAAGTAAACCAGTTCCTTTTATACATCTGTGCCTGATGTTTAGAGAAAATGGAAAAGCACAGAGACAATGCAACAACATGTGTCCTAATTTATAAAATGTTAGAATCTTGTCTGTAGTGCACATGAGAAGAATTCTTGAGTTTTGAGGAAGGCTCACTTTCAGCTTTACAGATATTGCCAAATTACTTCCCACAGTGGTAGCACCAATTTACCTTCCCATGTTGTTAAGAATATTTAGTATTGTTAATTTTTCCCCTTCTCTTTATGATGTATGTTAATGGTGTGTTAGTTTTGCTCTAGTTTGCATTTCTTTGATTACTAGAGAGATAATCTTTTCTAATATTTGCTACATATTTTATAGAATATATAGAATTATGGAATTATGTAGAATCATTTACTTATAATTTCTCTAATATTTTTTATTGTGCAATTTTTTCTTTTCTTTTTCTTACTAACTTTTGTGAGTTCTTTATGTCTTCTGAAAAACAGGAAAATACCTTCTCACAGTTTATTTTTTTAACATTGCTTTATGGAAAATTTTTATTTTACTAAGGCCATATTTGTAGAGTTTTCTTCTCCGACTTTTTTTTAATCTATGACTGAATCACACTTTCCCAACCTGACTTCATAAAGTCATTTCCTAAATTTCTTCTATGTTCTGAAATTGTTTTTTCACATGCAGATCTTTTTTTCTTTTAGTTTTGCTACCAGGGATTAAGCACAGGGGTGCTGAACCACTGAGCCACATCCCCAGCCCTTTTTTTTACTGTTTATCTTGAGACAAGTTCTCACTAAGTTGCTTAGGGCCTTGCTAAATTGCTGAGGCTGGCTCTGAACTCATGATCCTCTTGCTTCAGCGTCCCAAGCCACTGGGATTACAGGCGTGCGCCACCACACCCAACCTATTTTATGTAGTTTTAATTTCATTTTTTACTTGTGGGACACCAACTGTCCCAATATCACATCCTAACTGAGTTGTAATATTACCTCTGTAATATAAGCAAGTCCCTATACTTGCTTGAGTCTGATTCTGTAATCAATCGTCTTTTCCATTGACCTATTTGTCCCTGAATACCTTTTTGTTTTTTAGTCATTTGACAAACTGCACCTCATCTTTTCAAGTTCATTTATAATGCCTTTCTCATACTTTCCTAAGCAGAAATCATTGTTTTCCTCCTATGCTTCCATCCAATTCTATTAAATACACATAAATAGCATAATATTAACCAATTATTTTTACAGTAAGACTGGGAGCATGGAGAATGACTCTTGAGACATCAAAGGCAGCCAGGCTTCCATCTCTGCACCCATGGAGACTCTTGGAGCTCAACGAGCCAACTGTCATTCATATTGAATTAGGGATTCTATGGGCCATTTACTACTTTTCTTGTTATATTGGAAGAACACATGAATGACAACCATTTGCCTGGTCTCCTAGAGGAGACTCTGGCCATGAGGAAGTCCTCTTTCTGCCTCCCATGCTTAGCAACAATGGGAATTACTTGTAACTTTTGTCTTGCAATTTGCTCCTCTCTTAAGCTGACTCTTATTTGGACTTGGTTTCTGAAGGAAATTTTGGCTTCCGCTCATTCTTGATTAAATGGTCACACTGTCTATTGTGTATATTTCTAAGCAATACGGTTACAGGAGCCCAGCTCTGCCTTTGGATTGAAGAAAACAGCCCACTTCCCTCCTGCTAAAATAGGAAATTTGGAATAGATGATTTCTAAATCCTCTAGCAACCTAAATATCATGTAGTACAATGATTTTAAAATCTCCCACAATATGCCAATAAAACGGTGAGAATAGCTAGTTTCATTTACATAATGCTTATTATATCGCACTCTGTATACATGACCCATTTCTAATTCTCATGGCAGCTCAGAGAAAGAAACTGAAGCAAAGTAACTGGTTTAAGTTGTTAAGTAACGTGCTTGAGACCTCATAACTGGTAAATCACAGAACTGGGTCTGAGTTCAGGCGTTTGACTCCAGAGCTCTAATCTGCCCCCCAGGTAATATTCTGTCCTTATGTAGTCTTTGATGCAGAATGCCTTCATGATCTTAGGTCTGTCTAGAGATCTCCTTGTGAGCATGTGTGAGCAGCAGAGCCAGATCTCTGCGTCCTTCCTCCTCTGAATGAGGAGCATTCTGTGGCAAGGAGGGGAGATACCTCAGCACCAGGAGAGCAATGATCAGGACCAGCACCACTGTCCCTGTGAGCGTGAAGACAGCAATCATCAGGATCTGAGGGCCTATGGCAGGAAAGAGTAGAAAATGCATTAGCAGGATCTTTGAGAAGAGATTTAAAACATTTCAAAGATTCTAGTTGGGGAAGGGACAGAGAAAGCCCTTTTGAAAAACATTTTTTTTTTTGTATTAATTGTTTCTTGGTAATATATGTCCTGTGTTCCAGTCCAGGGCAGTTTAATTTAAGCTTTCCTTGAAGCCTATATTTCTCTTTTATCTCTAACAGGAATCACCAAATGGTTATAAGAACATAAAGTGGTTTCCAGCACACAAATAATTGTGGGAGTAGAAGCCTACCTGCTGTCCTTGAAACCAATATACCCCAGGAGGTTTCACAGAGAAGAAACAGACAGTTATTTTTTAAATGCAGAACACGTGTTGGAAGAAGAGTCGGTGTAGACTGTTAAATGACAGCGTTGCATGCTGGTTCTTTCCAACCTCTCTGGGTTATTGAGGTAGTCAGTGAGGAATGTGATTTTTGTTATTAGAACACTAGTGTATGGGTGGAGTTAGTAGATGGAGTTAAGTTGAGAGATTCTCAGAAAAGTTAGGGGAATTCAGGAAAATGTGGCTCCAACTCCAGGAAGCATTGAAGCAGAGTCTGAGAATGTGAAGGCCTGTGCCTGGGAGGAGAAGACCCACCATCATAAAACCATACAGAGAAATCATGGCTCACACAGCCCACAGTGATTCCTGTTGGGAAAGGAAATCCGTGGGTTCAAAATGGGATGGATTCCAAGAAATAAAATGTGTAAGAAGCTAAAAAATAATAGAAATATGCTTAAGACACAATTCTTTCTACATAAAGAGAGAGGAAAAAGGAAGGGAAGAAGGAAAGAAAGGAGGGAGAGAAGGGGTGCCCCAAAGAGAAACTCTCAGGGAAAAATGTTCAAGAAAGGCATAATCCAAAAATGAAACAAAGTAAAATGAGGCCTGATTTTGTGTATTTTAAAAAGGAGAGACAATCCTTTTTCTTTTGTGTGGTATAAAAGAGAAGCTTTGGAATCATATATAAAGAAATGTCATCACAGCATAATATTTAGCTTTGTATAAATATTTACATCATGATAATGATGAAAATGTTTACTTACTTCAATTTATAGAATCAACTTATAGGTAAAGACTAAAGTACTATGATATGATTGCCAAATAAATATTAACAACCTGGATAAATTAAAGAAAAATAAAGGAGAGTATGGGAGATGGAAAGAGGGTAGAAGGAACGATTGGGGAACTTTTAGCTTCATCTCACGAAGTAGGGGAGCAAGAAATTTTTATAAACAGTTGATTGAACAACACTAGAAGCTCATGTATATTAATTAAATACCTAATAAATATATTGACAAAAAAGGTGATATTGAGAAGTAAGGAGGACTAGTGAAGAACTAAATCTTAATTCACAATACAAAAGATAGATAACACCTAGAGCTTTTAAATCAAGAAACATTACTTAGAAATATGCTGAAGAGATTGAGAGTCTGGGGACACACAGAGGTGGGACCAGGCATGCTCACCTTCCATCTCTACTACTGGACTGAAAAATCATATACAAGAATTTTTCTTTGCTAAAAATATAATTAATGAAGGTGCCCTGAAGAGGAAACACCAAGATCTCTCTATTAAAGTAGCCCTCCCTTCTTGTCTTCCCTGTCATGGCACCATGACACAGAATCCTTGAGACTATGGTCCATGATCTACTTGTTTGTTCCTGTACCTGTAGCACATATCAGGCCTGAGACCTGGTAAAATATCAATTGAAAATGACTGAATGAAAAAAAAAAAAAAAGAAGAAAGAAAAAAGAAAATGACTGAATGAAAAAATAATTGAATAAAAGTTTGGCCTTGCTCATTTTACTATCTGAAAGAGGCTAGGGAAAGGAATCTAAATATTAAGACACATAAATTCATGTCAAAAACTGGTATGCCGTTAGACTTAGGTTACACATTACATGCATTTTAAAATAATTTTTGTGTCATCACATCATATCCTAATGAACTAATCCTTTTTTTTCTGAAGTGGGGTGCTTTTTGTGGGGTTAAATGTTGCAGCACTCTTTTAAGGGGGTACATTTGAAAGTTTAAGCTTTGCAACCATACAGCTGCCTCTAACTATCTGTTTTGTGCTAAAAGGAAATTTTCAACAGTGAAAATGTGAGTTGTGGATTTATCTCATCTGGGCAGAAATAAATTCATACCTTGGAGATGAAGTAACACTGTGGGCATGTTTGTCTTTGGAGATGGCCGTATGTCACTACAATCACCACTTCCATCATTACTATTACTACTCCCACTTCTATCACACCAGACAAATAACAAGAGTGAGAACAAGAAATGCAGTTTCAACAGTGCAGATGATTGCACTCAGAGGCCTACTAAAATTGCACATTCCCTGGACTAGCACAAGAATTAGAGAGAATGTGGTGGTCTCAGCCCATCTCAAGCCCCATCTGCCTCTTGCAGTATCAACATCTCACTGTGCTAGATGTAATTATGACATTTACACATAGTATTTAAATATGCCATGTACAATTTAATATAGTTTTAAATTCAACATGCTTTTTAGTTTTGCTTGTTAGGTTGTCTGGGTCACAGTAGTTCTAAGGCTAAGCTTTGGCTGCCTCCTGGTGGTCACTGTGATTATTACATCCTATTTATCTCTTCCCAAGGAATGCAGAATGACCTTATAACTGCAAGGTCATATGACACTGTGATTAAAAGGGACCCTAAGTCTCCTGTTGTAGCAGAGGAAGAAACTCACACTTAGAGAACAGAAGAAAAATGACTAAAATTAATACAGTGTAAATAAGTGCTGGAGTTCAGTGTAGAAATACAGTTATCGCATGTCATCATTCATTGATTTCAAGGCATATGTTGAGGGGTGGAGAGGATAGGAATAAATAATGGACTGTACCTTTAAAAAATATAAAAAGACATGTAAACAAATATAAATGCTAGGAGTCAGGTAGGGTAAGAGCAAGATAAATAAGATTAATAACCTCCTGGGTTGCTAAAATAAGTTAGGACAAATGAAATAAAGTTAAATCTTGAAATGAGTGTACGTTTGCCAGTTGAATGGAGGAGGGTAATAAATTCTGGACAGAGGGAGTAGCATGAACAAGGACACAGGGGCACAAATTTATATGACCTTCCTTTAAGGAGGTAGGAGGAAGTTGAGAGTGGGGAAGGGATTTTTTAAGAGAAAAGATATGGCTGGAAAAATAGGAAGGTCATGGGCATGTTGTACTCTATTCAGTCATTTGGACTTTGTTCTGCAGGTAGAAGTGTTGGCAACAGTGTGGTGATGTGAGGGGTTGCCTTGGAGGTGGGAGCACTGGAGCAGGAAGGCAGCTGGATGTTGCTATAATCCAGGAAGCAGATGATGAGGGCTCTGAGGAGGATACAACCAGATCTGCATTATCCACATTGTTGTATCCCAGATGCTTAGCACATCTTGGGGCACTAACTAACTCTTCCTTAAATGAATGAATAGACAGTGAGGGTGTGATAGCCAGATGAAATATTCTGATAAGTTAGCAAGTGTGTACACAGAAAAAAGGCCAAGCATGCATTCCTTATTTGTATACTATTAGATTATTTGTATATTTTACTTGTAAAGTATAAAACTAACTATAGTAACAGGGAAGTAATGGAAAGTTCTGGCTCAGTTTTCTAGTTAACTGAAAGTGAGGTGAAGTTGCCCAGGGTAATATAATGCCTCTGTGCTACAAAATATAAATATTTCATGTGATATCTTTTAAGTAAATAATGAGAGTGCTCAAAAATTATTTTTTGAGAAGTTTAGCACTCTAAAAATCACAGCCTTCTATTAAGTAACTAAAAACTTAAACACTGATAAAAACCATACTAAAATTACAAACAACATTGTCACTGAGAGCTGTAATTAGGAGAAAGAAAATAATATTTTAATTCAAGAAATTACAAAAAGAAGAAGTAGAGAGTTTCAGAAGCCCATGGTAAAAGAAAGAGCTATTTAGAAAGTCAGGTTTGGTTTAGAACTAGGAAGCTTGAAGATCATTCTAGGGATAATAAAGAAAGCTGATTAAAGAAAAACCAACTTCCAAAAGGAATGCCAACAGTTCCAAATTGCTTGCTGTTTAAAAGACTATGATCCCCAGCCCACATCCTTTTGTGCTTTAGTCAACTGCTAATGTCTTTTGAATAAAAGCACGGGAATAATTTTGAACCAAAAGTGACTGATGCAGTGAAAGAGAACTAGGACATTACAGCTTTGGCACAAGCAAGCCCACTGAAGCAGAAATGTGCCCCCTAAGGCACATCAAAATTCCAGAATTTCTGGCTGCAGAGCAGGGCTGGGTTAGAAATATTTTTAGCTTATAATTTTTAAATGCTTTTTAAAAGCAATAAACAAATATAATCAGTAGAAAATATTGAAAATTCTGAAATATACTAAAAAAGAAAAATGTATATCTTCCAGAATTATTCTACTCAGTAGCTACCACTGTTAAAATTTTAGCCTGTTTCTTTAGAATCTTCCTTCTTTCTTTCTTTCTTTGTACCTGGGATTGAAAGCAGGGGCAGTTAACCAATGAGCCACATCCCCAGCCCTTTTTTTTTTTTTTTTTTTTCTTTAATTTAATTTTATTTTCTTTGCATTTTTAAAATTTTTTTTTTAGGTGCAGATAGACACAACACAATGCCTAGAGGAACACTCCACTGCTGAGCCACAATCCCAGGCCCTTCATGTTTTATTTTGAGACAGGGTCTCACTAAGTTGCTTAAAGCCTCGCTAAATTGCTGAGGCTGGCTTTGAACTTGAGATCCTCCTGCCTCAGACTTCCAAGTCACTGGGATCACAGGTGTGAGCCACCACACCTAGTTTACAATTTTATTTCTGCATAATGTTTAACGAAATTAGGATCCCAGCATCATAAGTTTCCTATCATTTAAAATTCTCTGCAAATAATTATTTTAATTGGTTGCATGATGCTCCACTTAAGAATGTCTCATAATTTTCTTTAAAAATGTATTAATGGTATTTACATTTTTTTTTTTTTTTGCATCTTTGGGTGTATTTGTCCAAATGTAAAATTTTTTCCCTAAAGACAGTTTAACAATATGGAATTAATGATCATCATTTTAAGTCCTGGCCAAAGCCAGTCATGGATGGAATATTCCAACACTTTATGGCTGAGGAGATAACTGTCCTGCCCAACCTGCTGATGATCAATGTCACAGAGCTGCCTCGCATCTTGCCTGGGTGACAACCTAGCCATGTTAGGGCTTTTTATGATGGAGAGACTCTCATCTGATTTGGGTGGGAAACCTTCACTGTAACTGAAATATATGTCCGAGGAAGGAATGGGGGACATGATAGGGAACATAATCACCAGCCACACCTCAGCTTGATAAAGCATGTATTCATTGCTGAAATAGGTGTCCTTTGAACTTTTCCCAGTAAAATATAAATGGAGAGAAAGTACATGTCTCCCTCTCATTTTTGTCAATTGCCAAACTTTAGACTTCTATAGGATAATTTATGTCCAAGGGTACAACACATTTTTAAAGATGGGTCTGGCAAAATTAGAATAGGGGTATTTTCCGTGTTTAATCAGAACTTTAATGTAATTCATGGTTCAGGGAAATAAAGTCCACATTTACAAACCTGGAAAATTTAGTTGGAGGACCAAACAACAATAATCATAAACTAACTTCATAAACCATATAGTTTACTCTTCTTACCAGAAAAACAATTTTAGGGAAAGAAAATTCACTCAGAATATCTTACCCCGGCCTGGGATATCATTAGGAAGTTTATGGTTCCTCCAGACGAATGTGGGGTGTGTGTCCTCTGTAGTGGTACTATTTGTGTGGGTGTCATAAGTCAAAAGAATCTTGTACTGTGTCAGGGCACAAAAAAGAAATGGATGAACAGGTGAGGTCTCCTGTCTTGCCCAATGATATTTGCATTTAAATAACACTTCTCACTAGAACAAGGTAATTGTAAAAAAGCTTGGAACTAGTTAGGATCTGTTTATTGGTTCATGGCATGAACATGGATTTATTTTTTTTCTTGTGAACAAAATTTTTATTTACACACTGTATCTAGGAGCAGATACATAAATTCTTAAACAATTAATTTCCAAAAATGTGCAAGAAATTACTATAATTTGTTTACAAACCAAAACATATATTAAAATCAATGGACTTTGGATAGTGCATTCTGTGGTGTACAAACATGGATTTAATTTCCATGTGGGCCAATTAGTTTTATATATCTTTATGGCCATGTACAATACCATTAGTCTCTGCCCAACACAGTTACTTTGATTCTTTAGAGAACTAGTCCATGTCGTTCATTTTTACCAATGTTAAAACAGAGTCCAAGAAAAATTTAAAGGTCAACTCCAGTTCTCGCCATACATGGTCACCAGTGTTTTCCACAATAGTAAGCTGCTTTTGGAAACCATCATGAGTAAAGATATCACAGGTAAAATCCATTATAACATTTTTTTAATACATGCCAAGGGATCCTGAGATAATTCTACATTCCTTAAATTCTATCAATTTCATAATTTTCTAATCTCTTCTATCCCATTAGGTCCCTAAACATGACACTAATTAGTTACTACAATAAAAGATTTATTTTTCAAGTAATCTTCTAAAGGAAACATAAAAGGTATATTCTTAAATTATTATTGCAAATATTGAGACTTTTCTAAGAGACATTGGAAAAATAACCATCCTTCTAAATTTACCACCATTTCCTCAATATACTCTGGACAGATAGTTAACATTTTCAAAATTTTACACTTAAGAACAGAATATATAATTGCATACATTGAGGATAGGAAATATCTTATGTATTAGGACATGGCATATTGAATCTCTACTGAAAATTACCTTGGATATGGACTATCATCTCTGTAGCTGTCTTGAGAAGTAATCTCTGGTTTTCCCAAATATACATAATACAATTGATAGCATTAGATTATTGAAAAATTCAACCAAAATTTGCTTTTAGAGCGGATAAATGCAGAGAGCAAAGTTTTTCACTTTGAGGAGTTGTCTGAGGCTGAGATAAGATATCATACATGTCTGCCTCTCTCCATGGGACATGAGGGCATCATCCCAGAAGCAAATACTTGGAGGAGGGTGTAGGTATATTTGTAGTTCCTATTAGTGGCTGAAACATTGAGAAGATCCAATTTTAAGGTATTCCCATGGATTTTATTCCAAAAATAGCATTATATTAAAGGTTCATTATAGTAACTAAAAACTATAGATTACTTCTCTGAAATGTTGCCCCCAAATTTCCAGTGTTCCTTTCCAAACTGCACATCTTTTCTCTAGTTTTTCACATTTGTCATTGTAGATGTCTTTTGCAAAGCTAGGTCAATATATATACACTCAATATAAGGCAGGTCATAACATTCACTCTGGAAAATGAAAAAATGCATGACTTTTTCTCTTAGATTCCCCAGATATATCAGAATCTGATGTGTTGAAGGAAAAAGCATTTTATTGACCATTTGGTTGGCTGGAACAGTGGCTTCCATAGTTTGGATGAACACAACTTTGGATGACAAAGTGGGGTGTTTTCTTTTTAAATTAAATGTTGATCAGCTGTCACCTAGGTGACAAATAGAAAGCAAAACACGGGAGACATGGAGAGATGAGTTTAATCCACTCCCTTTCTTTACAGGAACTTCTATATAGGTAAGGAAAAAAGAGATATACATTGTAGATAAAGGCAAAACATTATGGGTCTGACTGTGTGCCTGAAGGATTGCACAGGTCACGATTCTCTTGGGAGTTTTTTTTTTTAATATTTATTTTTTAGTTGTAGTTGGATACAATACCTTTATTTATTTATTTATTTATTTATTTTTATGTGATGCTGAGGATCAAACCCAGGGCCTTGCACGTGCTAGGCGAGAGTTCTACTGCTGAGCCACAACCCCAGCCCATTTCCCTGGGAGTTCTGATAGAGAGAACAGAGACTATCTCATAGAAATCTTGAGTAGAGAAAATGAATGAGCAATTCTGAGGAGAGACTTGTTATCTTCTCATTGATATTCCATGAATATTCTGATCCTTATATTAATCTATTTTGGATATATATATATGTGTGTGTGTGTGTGTGTGTGTGTGTGTGTGTGTGTGTGTGTGTGTTTTCCCCCACACATATGTATGGAGAGTAAATATAATTGATAATCTGGGTAATAAGTTCTATGGTCTAAAATACTTAAGGAATACTACCCCAAGTAGGGTATACTTATAAAACGGAAATGAACTGCCTTCAGATTCTAAGCATAACTTTTCCAATTGCTTCACTATCACCCTCATCAGGTTACTTCAGGTTATCCTCCTCACCCAGTTGTATCACCCCCTATGTTTCCTGATAAGCCATCAGACGTACCTTCTGGGTGTCCATGGAGGCATACAGAAGCACCATAGTATTGTCAATATCCCCACAGTCGTCCAAAGTCACAGGACCCGTATAGCCTAGGGCAAAATCAGAGAGCTTTATAGGCCACTATTGACTTCTTGCCTGAAACCACTTGGAACCTGACAGAAAGGTTTCAAATAGCTCTATTTCAAATTTGCTGAAAAGTTATTAAGCTTAATGTTCTTGTCAGAGGACACTTGAATTGGCTCTTGACCCTGAGATTTCTGAAGGATATTTTTGTGGGAGATGTTGTTTGAGGTAAAAATATTTTTCATTGCATTTAGGGTGACACTAAATGTAATCAGTTAATAAATTCATCAATTATTAGTGACAAACTTTTGCTGAAAATATTTACTAACCTAGTCTCGTAGTGTATAAGTCTAACTTAGACCATAAAAAGAACAAAATCTCTTCACTATAATTTATCTATGAAATAATAGCAGTGTAAGATGAACCTATTAAATGGCTGTTTGGATTTAAAAATGATCAAATCAGCAATTTCACATGGTTCAACATGATATCTAACACTTATCTCACATTTACTATAAATCATCTCTGTGCTAAGTATTTTCTATGAAGTTATCATTTCATTCTCCCTAGACTACCATGATATGGAAACTATTCTTATTTCTATGTTATTCATAAGAAATAATTTATTGATTACATTCAGAAATATTAAGTAATCTGCTCAGGATTGTAAAGCTGATAGGTTATTAAACTAAGACTGAAATAAATGTCTCCTGTCTGAGCCTGGGCCAGGGGCTATTAGGATGCTTGACCGTGATCATGGAGGTAAGAAGATTAAGAATGCACTGAAGTGCCTGGGAGAACTTGGGACACATGGAAGGGTCAATGATTCTCTCTCCCTCCCTGCTTCTTCAGGGGACTGAAATGATCTCTTCTTATCATTGTCATAAACCACAGCTCCTGGTACAGCCCCCAGATCTAGTGCCAGGCAGCTTCTGCCCACTGAAGCTGACAGAAGACTCTGTGCAGTTGGACAAAGGTTTTCCAGAGTAAGACTTTAACGGCAAGTTAGAGGAAAAAAAAAAAAAAAAAAAAAAAAAAAAGCTTAACAGGAAAATTTCTTTATAATCTCTGGATAAGATCTGGGAAGTGAAAGGTGAGAATGTGGATAGAGAATTGTGAATAAAGGCGAAGTCAACCCAGCAGTTTGGAGGGAAATGTGTTGTTTTGGATGGTATTGTTATGAGGGGTTTGGGCAGTTATAGGTTTAACGGAGTCCTGGATCCTTGAAGGATAGAAAGGGAGGTATAAAGAACCAAAATCAAACTACAAATATTTCTCTTCTTGCTAGTCTCTGAGCATAGACAGGATGCCACTTGTCTAACTGCCTTGTGAGAGCTCATGCTTTCTGAGCCACATGCTTACTCTGTGATACCCAGATGTTCTGAAAGTCTGAGGTATAAACTACTGGGCAGTTATCCATAGTGGCATTCCTAAAATTGATGCAATGATGTTTGCCCCCAATTGAGTTCAAAGGTCTTAGATCTTGAACCATCAATTGCCACCACCCCCATACCATGCCCCATTTCCCAAAGCCCACATCTCTTCAGCTGTGCTGTTTGCTTATAGGAGACCAGTACCTTGAAATGTGAGGTTCCTGAAAGCATGTGCAAATTTGGAAGTGGCAATAGCTTCTCCATTCTCAAGAAATATCTTCAGCATGTGCCCAAACAGCAAGGTTCCATCCAAGTAAGCAAGAGCAAAGTCATTTTTTTCCTGAATAAGAAAGGAAAATCTTAAAAAGGGTCCCCCCCCCAAAAAGAGATTCTGGTCTTGAGACTGCAGCAAAATGTTCTTGGGATCAGCAGGTCATTGGAAAGGTAAAGGAATATTTGACCCTTCCCTGAGTCAATGTTCTTTGTTATCAAGTGGCACAATTCTGCTTTCCTAAAGGAGTAAAGAATACTCCTTTAGGGAAGTGTCTAAAGGCAGTTATACTTCTTTCCCATGGTGACAAAAGAAATAACTGCAGCCAAGAAAGTCAACATAAAGCATTTCCATGATTCTTATAAGATTTTATACAGAAATACTTGCTCATAGTTTAATGTTTTATTAAAGTGAAAAAGAAGAACACACATGCATGCACATGGGCACACACATGCACAAAAAACCTTGTCTTTAAGAATCCTGAATGTGACATGAACAGTTTTGGTGACAGAATACTACCAAGCCTACTTTGAGGACTGGGTATTACTTCAGGCCTCAAATGTCTGCCCTGGGGAGAATAATGGGCAGATGAGAACTCCTCTGTCTCTGTGGCTGTTGTGTGGTGATCCTCATAGAACTGGGCAATGAATTAACACTCTTGCCCCAGTGAGACCAAGTGGTTCTTTTACCTTGCGCATTTTGGTCTGCCTGTCTATGAAGAATCATGTTTGCCAGAGATAGGAAGCAATGCACCTGGGCTGGGGATACAGCTCAGTGTGAGTGCCTGCCTCACATGCACAAGGCCCTGGGTTCAATCCCCAGTAGCACACACGCGCGCGCGCGCACACACACACAGACACACAGACACACACACACACACACACACACACACAGCTTACCGGTAAAACACTCCTGGAGAAAGAGGTATTTATCATGGAATTTCCAGGAGGCAGTGTCAGAACAAGGACATTTTTCATATAATCAGGGGCTATGGCATTGTCCTCAAAATAGTAGTCACTAAAATCAAAAACATGTTCCTCATAAAATTAAGTTCCTCCCAAAACTGAGCTGCATCTTCCACAATTCATAGAAAATATAACATTGGCCTGGAAAATACTTTAAAACTTTTTTTTTTAGTAATCTACAAAATTTTCAACCTCCCCCAGATAGAAGTGTTTCCCTCTACATTTGCTAAGATTCATGAGAGAACTTAGGCTGTTGTGATTAACATAGGAAAATGGAAAAGAAAATCAGAATACAGGAACATCTTTGAGGGAAATTTTTGGGCTCTGGACATGTGAACCAATACTTGCTCCAAAGGCTTACTGACCCTGGGTGCTCTTAACAACTTAGAGATATTGGGATATGGTACAGAGAAAGATTATCATTAAACTTACTTTCCAGATGGTAAAGCATAAGCATAAAAAGTAAATGTTTTCTCTAGCACTGTAAGCTACTTGACACGTGGGACAGTAGCTCATTGACCCTCATTTCATAAGCTCCTCGATGACGCTTGACACACTGCAGACTCTTGATACTGTCTGAGATTGCTCTGAAAATTATATGGTTTCTATGCTTCCTAATCATTTGGATGTTTCAAAATGCAAAGAATCTAACATGATCAAACTGCTATCACTAGAGTGATCATCATTTAATGTTTAAACACATCTGTATGCTAAGGACTATGTTGACTCTTGCTCATATTATCACATCTAATCCTAAATGGACACGCACAAAATTGACATGTTAGTTCTCATTTTACAAACGAGAAGATTTCGTCTCAGTATGCTAAGACTCAAGAGTCAAAAGGACCAGAAGTGTCCAAATTAGAATTTGAACACAAATTGGTCTATTTTTGAATCTCATAATGTTCTTGAAACTTAGCCATGAGTCCTTGGGGAGTACTCACAAAGGAAAACTAGCATTTCAGCAGTTGATGGAGGGTTTGCTGAAAGTAAAATTATACCAACTTGACTACATTGAAGACAAAGCAGTTACTAGAATTAATGTGTTGGTGGGAGTGAAATGTTGATAACTTCCTATACTTCTATAGCTAAAAGGTTAGATTGATTGTTAATCTTCATGAACACCTAGCTGTGAAACAGGCCTGCATTCATTTCCCTTCACACTAGGAAAAGAACTCTTAGTGTGGGAGTAAAGACCAGGCTAATATCGGGGAGATGGAGAGCAGCAGTCACCTCAGGTCTGAATGCAGACAGGTAATGATGAATGGTCCAGTCAGATAAGTAAAGTCACATGATTCAACTCATGGGACAAGGGGCACAGGCACACCAGCAACACCTCCTTTATGCTTAGAATAACTCATATTACTTTGGCACTTGTTAGTGGGTCTCCAGACATATTATCAGATGAGTGCTAAAAATATGTATAGGCTGTGATAAAAGATGGTTTCTACTCTGCAGAATAGTGCAGAGAAGTCACTTGGTGGCAATCTTTTCTTCTGCACATCTCTGGGACTGAGAACAGAAAGCATCCAACAAATTTAATCACATTAAGGTACAATGACTAAGTCCAATGTGTTCTGCATTATAATAAGGAGACCATGATTTAATGTTCAAGTGGAAGCCCTTTTCCTCAGACAAATGCTCCAACCATATAGGATACTAGGACAACAGGAATAAACTAGGACTCCTCTGGGCTAATATGGACAACAGTCAACTTGATATAATGGACTCTAATGTCTTATTGAGATACTATAGTCCCAAAGAAGTGCACAGAAAATATTTCCACCAAGTGATTAGGTCTTTGAAAGCAAGGAATAAGTTTACAAATCAAACCTACATAGCTAAAGCTTTACTCTCAACAAATAGGCCAGAAAGAAAAGTAAAAGAGGACCAAATGCCATTAGCAACTGAAGAAAACAAAATGAGGCCCATATTCACAGGAATAATATTATTGAACGGTTAATTGATTTATCTTTTCCTAGACAAAGACCTTAAAATTAGCATGGGAATCAGGATCCTAGGTTGATGAGTAGGTCTCATGGATGAGTGAACGTGGATTTAATGGACCTTTAATAAAATTTTGCATTCAGCAATGATGAAGGTGTCAAAGGACTCTATCCCTGCGAAGCTCACAATTGATTATATGAGAATGAGGGTGAGAAGGAAACTTTAATTCAAACACTACTGCTGAACCCCTTAAGAGGCTGTGCAAAGAGCATGTATCTGTTGGAAGTCCTTGGAATACTCCCTTTCTGAAAGGCGAACAGTCCCTCCAGGTCTGATACCTACTTGAATAGATCCACTAAGATAATGACAGTGTCTTCAGCCACTTCCTGGTCACCCTTCAGGCTGTTGAAAGTTTCTGGTGTACCACACATAACAATTACTGGAGGAGAGAAAGCAAGACAAGGAGAGAAATAAATGGTTGTCTACACAAGATTGGGAGAAAAACAGTTTTCTGGATTTGAATACAATATGTCCATATTATATTTTTTAAAGTTAATACCAATTCCCTAAATCTCACTCCCTTTTTCACTTATGGTTATGAAGTCAGAATAGGACTGCATGGAATCTTTAAAAATCTTTTTGTCTTGGGCTGGGGATGTGGCTCAAGCTGTAACGCGCTTGCCTGGCATGCGCGAGGCACTGGGTTAGATCCTCAGCACCATATAAAAATAAAATAAAGATGTTGTGTCCATCGAAAACTAAAAATAAATATTAAAAAATTCTCTCTCTTTAAAAAAAAATCTTTTGGTCTGTTCCCTTAATTTCATAGATTTAGGGAGACTGACGCCAAAAGCCAAAGGGGTCCTTTGATTGGTAGATGACTGAGACGACTGAGACAGCTCTTGAGCAGAGCTCAAGTTGTGAATGCTTATTCCATTACACTGAGGTGGAGTTATTATAGAAGTCATTTTCAGATAAGTGAAGTGCACCCTACCATTTCGAAAATGATTGAAAAGATATAGTAAAAGTGAATATGAAAAGAATTTATAAAGTCCTTCTAAGCAACTTTCCTTGGGCTTTGCCTGTACTTTTTAACTTGGAACTCAGTCTTAGAAATTTGAGTGACAGAATCCAATCAGAAGCTCAACCAGAAACCATAGCTAACTATTTCCTAAATGCATGGTTTTGTGAGAAAGACGAGTTGGGGGAACTTCATTAAACATTTTTTATTTGCCGTTTTTGTCCAGTTGAATTGTAAAGAATTTAAGGCATGAATAATGTTATACTTCTTTTATCCTCAGATCTTAGTTAATGTTTTGCAACTGGTAGGTTTTAATATAGCAAATTCTTAATCACAACAGTTTATTTGAGTGATTCAGACAATCTGCCAAGAAAGCATCTTTTCTTCAAGGAAATTCTCACAATTGATTCCTTTGTTCCTGATATGTTCTGGTTTATAAAAAGAATTTTATGGAAAGTGCAATAAATCACCTAATGATTTATGAGGTTGATTTTATTCCATTAGTTTTTCACACTTGGCTTCTAACTCATGGGGCAGGTGAGATATAGATTAGGAACGTGAGATGATCTTTGCTGCCTTGTAATTTTTCCTGAGCCTGTATATCAATAAACTTATCTTCTTGGTTAGCAGGAGGATCAGGGTTCAGAACATGTGAGGATTAGTCACAAATCTAATAATATGTTGGATTAAAGTGCACTTAGCAGTTTACAATGATAGTTTTTGATATCATTTTAGTTTCTAAAAGCTGGATGTTAGCACAATTATCTATATTCATTATGTAAATATATTTATTCAATCCTACTTTTGTGTTTTTCTTTCAGAGGATAAAAGATACAGTAAAAGTGAAACAATGAAGTAACTAATTAACTAATCAATGAAAGAAACAAAATAATAAAGTTGCAAGCAATTATAGATCTATAGATCTCCTAAATATACAGAATATATACAGGTAATGACGATAACTATTCAGTGGTAAGTTTGTCAAAATGACTCTGAAGGAGGTGGTAGTCATGAGGAAAGGTCTTGTAAAAAGATTGTTTTCCTATATTTTTACCATTGCTTTTCCTGTTATGATTCACTATGATATCCCGAAACTGGTCATCTCGTCTCAAGGTATCCTTGAAGCTGAGTACCTGAGAAAAATAGGAAACTCCAGCCTCTAGAGCATTAAGGTACCTGGAACAGGAAAAGGAGAAAGTAAGAAGACAATTTTGTTTCCTCATGGCCTTCCCATGACTTTCACTTGTCATTTGCAAATCTGTCCTGGGACTTTATTTAGAATTAATTTCTGCTATTAACACAATAGGTAGTACACATCATTATACCACTGATTCAAATTGTGGACAGCTAACTTAGTGAGTGTATAGAGGAAGTTTTAGGGGATCTTCATGCATATATAGAAATAATAGGCATTTGATGGGGTCCCTTCTACTTGCTTCCTGCTACTTATAGAAGGGAGGGTCTACTCTGCTCTATGAGCCAGAAGCCATTGAATGAACAGTCCAAAAACTCAGAGTTGATAAGAATAACTTCTGCTTCTATATGAAATGGGATTTTTTGGTGTTCTCCTTCACCCCAAAGTTTCTAGGGTGAGGTCTTAGGGCTGATTCCTATATTTTCCCAGAAGTACATCCCTGTGGCATCCAGTCTTATACTTCTGCAAACCTAGGGGGACAGAGACTGCAGCACTACGCAGCATTCTGGAAGCACCGCCAGTAACCCAACCAAAAGAATCTCTCTGCCACTTTTGCTACAGTTGATAAGTACATGTAGCATGGGCAGAATGCACTTTCTCTGGTCTTATAGTACCAGTTTGTTTTTTTTCTTCAGAGAACTTACTGTGGAGAATCAATAAAACTAATGTGAACATACTTTGAAAACTAGAAGGTATGTCACGAATGATCTATGCTGATTATTTTTATAATACTTTATTTGCTTTGACACCTTTGCTTTTATATGTCTCTCTCTCTCTCTCTCTCTCTCTCTCTCTCTGTGTGTGTGTGTGTGTGTGTGTGTGTGTGTCCATCACACTGCTCTATAGATGAAAGGCACATCTGATAATAACCAGATATCTGCTATGAGTTTATGGCTTACTTTATGGTAAGTGCCCCACAATGTTAATGATCCTCCTTACCAGAAACAGTCCTCAGTCTCGTTACCATCCTTATAAACATATGAAGTGTTCCAGGAAAAAGGTTTGAATGGCAGATCATTGATCTTCCAAAAGTCAACCAAGAAGTACATCAGTTTCCTAGCTGGAGACATCAGCCTGGTTAAGGTTTCTTTATAGTCACACGACAATCCAAAACTTCCAGCTGAAATCATGGGGTAGTTCAACTGGGTGTCAAGGCTATGCCGAGAGGTGAGAAAGAAACCAATACTAAGGTTAACTTAAGTAGCACAGATAAGATCCCTCTTTCACCTTTTCTAGCATGCACATATAAATAGCACAAAGAAACTAGGGTCATTGGAGCAAGGTCCTCATGTACATAGATATCCCTCCAGCACAGGTGAATTTAAAAACATGTATTGGCCATGTGCTATGTTCCCAGCACACTATAGGTGGTTTCAGCATTATGCAGATTGGTTACTTTGATTTAATCTTAAATGAGTTATCATGCTTTCTGGGCTGGGAAGGGAATAGGACTGAGAAATAGAGATTTGGGCTACCAAGTTCATCATAATTATTTTAAAGCCAGAAAGATGCTTTTCCACATTTCCCTCCACATATTCCCTTCTTTCCAGCTCTACTAGGGACCACTTTTGAAATGGATGGTAGCAAATGACTTTTCCTTCCTTGCTTAGCACAAGGAACCCTTCTTGTAATTCTTTAAACATATCAAGCTCCATTCTCCATCAAGACAGATGCCAGGATAATGGTCCCTGCCTCTTTTCCTAGAGAACTTTTATTCACCTCTCGGGACCTAATTAAGATATCTCTTTAAGAGGAAAACTTTCACTGATAGCTAAGGACAGGTAATAATTTCAGAGGGTATATGTTGACTATTTGTCATCCCCGCTGGACCGCCAGTTCCCTGAAGGCACTAGCCATGCCTGACGGCTCACTTCAGTCTGCTGGGCTCACAGGTCAGTGCTCTGTACGTATTTAACGATGGAAGGAAAGCAACATCCCTTTCCATCCTCCATGCTGGTTGAAAGGATTACTGGGTGTCCTGCTTGCATCTCAAACTCACCATGTTCATGGTCGAATTTATCTTTTATTTTAACTCCTCCAAAATACCTTACCTTGATTTTTTCCCATTTCTTTCAGTGTTTTGAGATCTCAAAGTCTATTCCATGCCCCGCTTCAATATCCAGTCAATTATGAAATATGATGAATTCTACCTTCAACTATCTTTAAAGCTGTCCTCCATTTCTTGCCTGCTGGCTTTTGGTAACTCAGGCCCTTCCTCTCCCTGTGGACTTTCCTGTCATCAGTCTCTGCCATGTCTTACCTATATGTGGTCATCAATTATTCCTTTCAAAGTTGAGGTTCTTTTCATGCTCTCCCATGCTCAAAACTCTGGAGATTTCTATGCAAATCTCAACAGATACAACTTCTTTCACCTGGACTGCCCTCACACAGACCTCTAACTATGGTCCTACTTAACGTTTCTAGTCTTTGTCATTCTTCCATACAGTTCCTGAACTCCAATTAATAAATACTTTCACAGATTTTTGTCACTGCCCTCTTTACTTGCTTTTACATCTGCCTGGATGGGAAGATTATTCCCTGATCTTTGCCCATTAAAAATCGATACCGTTCTTCAACACAAAACTCAGATTCCATTTCCTTCACGAGATCTTTTCCTTTTTGAAGCTTAACCTCCTGAACCAGAGGTGACCATTTTCTTCCATGTATTCTACACCTTCTTGTTTGCTCTTCTCTGATGGAAACTGTCTCACTTGTATTAGTCCTCAGTGTCCCTGTCACCTTCTCTACTTGGCTGTAAAGGGATATATTTTACTTAATTTTCTCTTCACTTACAAAAATAAAATGCTCCATTGCATACAGAAGGTCCTCACAAGTGGAAAATAAATTTTTCTGGTCCCTCTTTCCTTCTCAGTAACAACATTATAAGAGATCAGATTAAGACAAATAGTGGGAATGAGCGCAAGGAGTAGGAAGTGTGAAAATATCTAAATTTTGGTAGGGAGGATGGAATCAGAAAGTGCTCCTGTGGTGTGTCTATGGTATGTGGTGGCCTGGATCTGGGTCTGTTTTACTGCTGGGCGAAGGTATCACAAGCAGACTTACCAATAGAAATTTTGGAAGTCTAATGCTTACCCTCCAAAACTATTGCACAGTGTCCCTTAGCACAGTTTTCTTTGTGCAGACAAAGGGTGGTCCTTGATTCAGGAGAACACTGCACAGGTGAAAGAAGTGCACAGGAGAGCCGGGTGCAGTGCTGCATGCCTGTAATCCCAGCAGCTCGGAGGCTGAGGCAGGAGGATTGCAAGTTCAAAGCCAGCCTCAGCAATTTAGCAAGGCACTTGGCAACTCAGTGAGACCCTGTCTCTAATAAAATATTAAAAAGAGGGTGGGGATATGGCTCAGTGGTTGAGTACCCTTGGGTTCAATCCCCAGTACCAAAAGAAAGAAAGAAAGAAAGAAAGAGAAATGTACATGTGAAGGATTTTGATTGGAGAAGGTGTGGTCAGACAGAACAAAAGCATTTTGTGGTGATGTGAATTACACTGAACAAAATTAATAAAAGGGATGGGGGCAATTTTCCTAAAGCCAGATAAATTTTTTCATTCTGGAATATATTATAGTCTTTTTTTCTAAGATGATACCTGTAGTATGAAAACATTTAAATATGCTATTTTTTTCATCTTCAAATAAGTCTATAAAATAAGTACCTTGCTATTTATTCACTTTTATAAACCTGCATATAAAACAGAGCCCCACTAATACCCTTGGGTGTAGCACTGCCCTTTGTATTTTCCCCTCTGCCCATGCTTTTGTGGATATTACCTTTATTAAACTCCTCAGGCTCTCCAAGGTCTGATGTCCCTGTTTTTTGCTAGGTCCCTGATTTTCTACTCATAATGTGTTGCCTCTTATGCTCATACGTTAGTGACTCAAACTAGTGAACAACTACTGTGGTCACCCCACTGAGCAAAAGTAGAGCTATCTGGGGAAGGAAATAGCAATTATAGAGAAGTGACAAAATATTAGGGTCCCAAAACCCTTCATTGTACTGACTTGACTACTCTATTGGTTATTAAATCATTTAGCTTGTGATATCATGTTCTGACTTCAGTTCACAATGATAAAAACAAAAACAAAAAACAACAGCAAACCAAACTACTTACTACATCTGGAAGGTGGAGTATGTGCATGAAGGTCCCATGAGAGCACAGCCCAGCTGACCTTTCCTCTGTAGGAGAAAACGAAATAGATCAACAAATGAACAGAAAAGATGTGGCCAGGGAAAGGCTCCTGGAAAGTTGGGACGTGGCCTGTCAAGAGTTTGAATGCACAGCAGAAAGGAGTTGCATACTGTGCTTGGGCCAGGCCAGGGACAACTTAAGAGTAGGGAGGTATGAGGGAGAGGAGATGCTGTGGGTAGAGGGGAATGTTATTCCACCAAGGTGAGGTGGATCTCTTATGGGGGGGGGGCAGGAAGAGATGAAGGAGGGGCTGTCAGGACAGATTGGGGATACGGAAGATTTGGGAGTGAGAGGACAAGTTTTAGTTTTCAAGGAGAGCTACAAAAAAGGGCTCCTTTGAATCAAATGCAATGTGATCAATTGAGCCATTATTATCTTATCTTGTACTATTTCTCCAAGGGAACGTGGTTGGGAACATCCCATTCCTGGTTTGGAGAACCATGCCTCCATAGAGAAGAGGGAAGAGTCGCATACTTCTCTGCAACTGTGAAGGAGAGTTACCAAACTACCCTGGGCCACCTTGCACCCTCCCAAGACAGACCCAGCCAAGCATCCTGACTTGAGTGGCACCTCTCTGATCAATGTGAGGTTACTGATTAAAGTTCTAGAGTCATGGCTCTACTCCCCACGTTCTTAAATGTCATTTCCCTAGTTTCTAGTAGTTGAGCATCTTGAACACCTATATGTCAGTAAAGAGTTTGTGCTATTCTTCAGCTCCTTAAAGTTCGCGTTAGGGTTGAGATTGGAATTGGGAGGAGGAACTGGGCAAGAACCTTCCCCTTCCCATTTCTATTCTTAGATATTACCATTATCACTTGAAGTCAGGTTTCAGATTCAACCCTCAAGCAACCACCTGTGACCTGATATGTGGCAATGGCTTGAAACAGATTTCTCATGTGGGGCTGAGAAATGTGTTTTTTTTTTAATTGTTCTTTTTAGATAGACATATTATCCATGTATTTTAACACATTATATATTCGTGGAATGTAACTTATTCTAATTAGGATCCCATCCTGTGGGAATATGATGTAGAGTTTCACTGGTGGTGTATTTACATATGAACATAGGAAAGTTATGTCCGATAATGTGTTTTTAGATATGGCTCCTCAGATATTTCTTGAGGGAAACAAAGGCAAACCAGGTTCATATCAACATGTACATTTTAAAAAAAATTTATCATCAGTTGAAAACAAAATAATTCCTCTTTATATTCCTGAAAGTGTGCAGATAGTACGTGGCTATGTTTCTCCCCACATTCCTGGATTCCTGGAGGGCATTTGGAGAATCCATAGGACACAGGCCAGAAACCCGGCCTCCAAAGCAGCCCACTGCATGGCTGCAAAGCATGGGGAGATGCTTCATGGACACGTGCACAGGTTTCGCACTGTGACCATCCCAAGCCCAGGGGGTGGGGTGGGTGTGGGTGTGGGGTGAAAGCTACATCTATAGAAGAAAACACTTACTGTAATTTCCCTGAGGAGATCCAAGCCTTCGCAGGTGCTGCTCCGGCAGTCACCTGACTTGTGAATCAGACCATCGGAATATATAAAGGTAGCATTCACAGTCACATTTAAGCCTGTTATCCAGAAGGGAGGGAAAAGAGAAAACTCGTTTTTGTTTGTTTGTTTGTTTGTTTTTGTAATTTATACCACCTATAGATTTATCTCTTTTTACTGATTCTGAGGAAAAAAAGGAAGATCCATTTCCAGGCCTGGAAATATTTGAATTCTGAGTTTTTAATTCTATTCCTCAGTCATTCCCCCCTCCCCTGCCCCATCTTTCTGTATGTTTCTTTCTGTTCATTTCCCTCTCTCCACAGTATAAAAGTCATCCATTATAAGAGTAAAATGCCATAATTTTTAGTAAATAAATGGAATTGTGCAGCCATCATCACAGTGCAGCTCATTAAGTCCCAAGTTTTCAATTCTGTGAATATTTCAATGAAACTATCACAGGTGCATTAAAACAGGTTGGAAACCATAGTCTAGGACTTATATATTATTATATCAATTAATTTTAGCTAATAATAATTAATAGTATTCATTAATAATTATAATTATATAGTTAATATCACAAAGATTATATTATAATATGATTATATATTAAGGTCTGTAAACAAGTCAGATTGGCACCTGTTATTTTGCCAGAGAAATGTTAAAGTCTGTAAATAAGTCTGGATGGCGCCTGGCCAAATGCCAGAGGGAGTGGTTTGTGAAGTAACAAAAGCGAGCCATTAAGTGTGGAGATTCCTTATTGGTTGACTGCTGTATCTATTTTATGCTAATTAGATAAGCTATGTAAAATGTATAAATATCGCTCAGATCCTACAATAAACGGCTTCCACTCCTGCTGTATTAACGAACACAAGTTATTCGTCACCCCCCCCCCCACCGGTTATTCTGCCCAGATGGTGGCCCGATAAGGGGAGCCCCGGGACACTCAGGGGTAAGTGACGAAAAAAGCTGTCCGTCCATAGATAGGACGGGAGCAATCTGCTCGTCCCTAGGCAGATAGGGCGAGAGGAAAAATGGCCATTTTGAGAAAATGGAGAAGATTGATACAGTATGTTTGTGTCTTGTTTTGTCTTGAAATGTTGTATTGTCTTTGTGATGAAAATATGGAAGGGGTGAGAAGTAAATTGATAAGGGAAAAAGACACCCCAGTGGAACCAAGAATAGTTAGGGCATGTGTTGATAAAAGCCCAGAAACTCTAGTCAGAAAGAAAAAGAAAGTTCAGAAGAAGAAGGATTATCAAGAAAAAAGTTGCAGCAAAAGGCTATTACTGAATACTTTTCGTTACCGGAGGGTGCATAAATTGACAAGGCGGCTGCCACCTGCCCAAGCCAATCATGGTGCAGCAAGAATTTTCCAAGGCAGTCTCACAGGTTTTTGCTCCCTGTGCCCGGAAGCAGTTTGAGCCCAGGACTTTCCCCGGGGCCATCTGGGGCTGCCGGGATGCTACAGCTGGCAGAAGACGCTACTGGCATCCCTGAAGTTTGATCATTTCCAAGGCCAGTAACTATAATGGGTCTCCCACACCTGGAGGCTGATGAGTAATGAGTACTATTAAGGCTTATTTCAAATGTAAAAAAACCTTGAAATAATGTACTAAATTGTTCAGAAGGTTGTTTTCTTAGTGAAATGCTACAGGATTTTCTTTAGCCATCCGGAGTTCCTGCCTTCGTCCCAGTGCCGGTGAAAACAAAGGTGAAAGAATTTACAGTGTTGCTGAGAACCGGAGGAAACTTCGCCTGAGAACCCGAGGAGACTTCAGAGCTGTTACTGTTTCTGCTGCTACAACTTAAGCTAGCTGCCTGCAAAACTTACCTGGACTGTGATTTACCTGGACTGTGAGTTAATCTATTGAGTGAGACACTGCTTTATCTGGACTGAGACAACAAACTGTAATCTACAACAAATTGTAACTCAATATCTTTGCTAATGGTCTCATTGCTGGTATAATTTTTCCAAGGGCTTCTTGCATGGAGCCATCAATTGGCTTGGTATTGTAACATTTTGTATCCTCCCTTTCTGTTTCTAGCAGGTTATTTATGGTATTTCCGTAAAAAACCCTATGGTCGTTATTTAAATTAAACAAAAGGGGGAAATATTAAGGTCTGTAAACAAGTCAGATTGGCACCTGTTATTTTGCCAGAGAAATGTTAAAGTCTGTAAACAAGTCTGGATGGCGCCTGGCCAAATGCCAGAGGGAGTGGTTTGTGAAGTAACAAAAGCGAGCCATTAAGTGTGGAGATTCCTTATTGGTTGACTGCTGTATCTATTTTATGCTAATTAGATAGGCTATGTAAAATGTATAAATACCGCTCTTATTCTACAATAAACGGCTTCCACTCCTGCTGCATCAACGTACACAAGTTATTCGTCACCCCCCGGATATTTTGCCCAGCCAGCCGGGCTGCGGCAATTATATTCTCATATAATTTGGTTACATAAAATATAATTGCATTATATATTTTATGCTATATTTAAGTTTTTTTTTATTATTGACACCAAGGATTGAACCCAGGGGTGCTTAGCCACTGAGCCACATCCCCATTCCTATATTTAAGTTTTTATAAGTGTTCCACATCTGGGACAATGGGACAAAATGACATTTTCATATGTCTCATATTCTTGTCATCTTTTCACAACTATAGGTTCAGCAAATTTCTTACACAGAGTTGGACAGTGTGGGGAAAGCAGAAACAGATGCTATGATATCCTGCTCATTCGTGTTCCCAAGATGCTGGTTCTGTTTGCTGCTAAATGCATACACAGTTACAATCTTCCTTGGTCTTCCGTCTTTGTTCATTCAGCCAACAAATACTTGTTAAGTTTCCGCTATGTGCCAGGCACTCTTCTTTGTGCTCAGGAGACAGCATTGATCAAAATAAGTCCCTGCTTTCATGAAGCTTACATTTTCTTTGGGGGAATCACCCAGAATCGTGCTATTTCTCATAGAGTGGTTGTAGAAACCCCTAGGGGGAGCCAGAATCTGAGTGCCACAAGAAAGTGAGGCATGCAGATATGGGGTTTCCTGTTGGAGATAGAGCAAGGGCAAAAGTCTTGGGCAGGATGGTTTTAGAAGCAGTAAGGAAGCCCCTGCAGTTATGGCAGAGCTAGAAAGGAGTAGAATGGCAAGAGAAAAGGTGGAGGGAGTTCATATCACTCAGGACCTTGTAGGCCTTAGTAAAGACTTTCAGTTTATTCTGGGATGGGATGTCTGGGGTGGGGGTGGGGGGTTAAGCAGAGAAATGATATTGTCTGACCATCATTTAAAAAAATATTTCTCTGGAATCTTATATGGAGAATAGATTATAGAGGACAAAAAAAAATCAGAGAGGTTAGTTAGGAGTCTATGATTAACCTAGGTTAGCTTGAACAAAAGTACTAGTAGCAAAAATAGAGGAAAATTGTTGAATTTTGTTTTTGTTGTTGTTCTTATTAATTACACATGTCAGAAGAATGTATTTTCACATACATATATGGAGTATAACTTACCATTCTTCTGGTTGTACATGATGTGAAATGACATTGGTCATGCATTCATATATGAATATAGGAAGGTAATGTTTGATTCATTGTACTGTCTTTCCTATTCCCAACCTCCTCCCTTCCCTTCATTCCCCTTTGTCTAATCCAAAGTACTTCTATTCTTCCCAGATCCTCTACCCCCTTATTATGAGTTAGCATCCGCATATCAGAGAGACTATTCAGCCTTTGGTTTGTTGGGATTGGCTTATTTCACTTAGCATGATCGTCTCAAATGAATCTTGGAGGAAGGGCTGGCAAGAAATTGCTGACAGATGGGATAAAAAGCATGAGAATATGAGGACTCAGGATAACGTCAATATTTTTGACCTAAGCACGGGGTAAAGGGAATTGCTATTGACCAAAGTAAGAAAGAATGTGGGAGGAGCAAGTTTGAGTATTCCAGGGAGGAATCAGAGTTCAGGTGGACATGTCAGGTGTGGGATGCAGATTAGACTTTCCAACAGACTTAAGTGAGCAGTTGAATATACCAGTGAGGGATAATTATCAGAGCAGTTATACTTACTGATAAAAACTGTCACCTGTGTCTCTCAGATTTATAATTTTAGCACAAAAGGGATGTCTTAGTTTTCTAGAAAACAGCTTGAGACAAAAGTTTCGCTGGGCTAGGAGCTATGGTGCATACCTGTAATCCCAACAGCTCAGGAGGCTGAGACAGGAGAACTGTTGAGTTCAAAGCCAACCTCAGCAATTTAGCAAGACCCTAAGCAACTCAGCAAGACCCTTTCTCTAAATAAAATATTTTAAAAAGGGCTGGGGATGTTGCTCAATGGTTAAGCCCCCCTGGGTTCAATTCCTGGTACCAAAAAAAAAAAAAAAAATTGTTTTCAATGGGGTTGTCCCATGTAATAGATGATGGGATCTGAAGTCATGATTATCTCATCCCTAACCCATTGTGCATTTTTGATATCTCAGATCCAAACTCATGCATGAGAGAATAATTTTTGCCAGGTTCACTTAAAGGTTAACAAAATGTATCAATGAACACATGAGTACTCTCACAAAGTTCCCAGGCCAAGACATTCCTTCTCAGATAAAATGAATGTAGTTAACAGTCTGTCGCCTATTTTTTATAAAGAAGCTGCTGCCAGATTCTGTTTGCTTTCTTGGTAGACAGGGAAAGAGATTGTGTACCATTGCAAAATCTCCAGAAAGGACTTTCTTTATCTTGAAAAATACTCTCTTACTTTAAATGTTTCTCATCAAGGGTATGAGAGGAAAATATCTCCATTAGTGTCCTAAATGGTGTAAGAGTTTTGATTGCATGTCACTGTAATTAAAAATTTCTCTCTTAGAAATATAAGAATTCAAAACAAGTTTCTCTTTGAAATATCTGCTTGGTCATAGGAGCATCTAGTCTTACTGAACGGTTACCACTCCCGATGTTAGGCATTTCCTGTGTGGTCCACTCCCAAAGACAGAGTGAACAGTTCTCATTCTGGTCTGAGATCTTTGGATAATAGATTTAGGTGAAGGCTAAGGCATTGATTGAAGGACATGGGAAATGACAACCCCCAAGACAAGGAAATGATAATCCCTGGGAAGAAAGTGAAGCATTGATTCTTTCCCAATAAATCCTTTCCCAGTGACAAGACAATCCCTGGGAAAGAGATATCCATCAATCTTAAAATGGCAGTCCCTGGAAAGAAGACAAGGATTGATCCTTTCCCAATAAATCCTTTCCCAGTGACAGTACAATAGACCCTGGAGTGAAAGAGATAAGCACTGAATGCTGAACCCTCCATCCTTGTCTAGCAAAAACATTACCCAGTAAAAAAAAGTTTCAGATTCTCACAACACGTTTCTTGAATGCCCAAACTGACTCATTCTGTTAAAGAGATTAAGTCATCTCTCAGTGTCCCCTATAAAAACCCAAACCCCTTTTGTAACAAGGGGCATTTTCTACCCAGAAAATGAGCCCCTCTGATGCCCAAATCTTTTGCTGAATAAAAGGCATAGCTGACCCATGAAGTTTGCTCCCATCCTGGTTATTTGTGCTTTCATTATGGTGCCAAACCCGTTTTGGGTTTTTTTGTTTGTTTGTTTGTTTATGACAATATTCCTGGGTATTCTAGGCACCACATTTTGAAAGATAAAAATGAGGTAGCAGAATATATCAAGCTCTGTCTCTAACGCTATTGTGTCCTTTCAGTAGAAAAATTATCTGGACAAATGTCTGATTGCTAAGCCAGAGACATTCTTAATTTGCCAAGACTACCTGGAGACTGGAAAACTCAGTCGTTAGTCTGTCATTGTGAGTGACTTTCTATGTGTTCTTTTTAGAGGCTATTTTAATTTCCCTGACATGGTATCCTCATATGTAAAGAGAGGTCTATACCTAAATTGTCCAGTGGGATAATTTTTAAATAATACCTCTAAAAGTGTAAAGAATATCTATAATAGAAGTTCTTCTGAATATCCAAATAATACTTTTAAAAGTAGAGACCTGTTATTCCCCGTGATGGAAGTATCTTTGCACACATTCCTACAGCCACCTAAGAAATATGATTATGGGAAATGACAATCCTACCAACTAGGGAGCACTTTCTTTTATTTTTGATTAATTCAAGAATGCATACACTGGTACTTTGTTCAATAAGAGGTCCAAATAAGAGGTGTCAGTTCTTTGCTAGGACTCGTATAAGAGAAGAGGTCAATAAAATTAGACTTGTCAGAGAAAATCAGTGGAAGAGGTGAGGTCAGTGATGGGTTTAATAATAATTAACACTTGAGTGTGGCCATGAACCAACCACAGGACTAAGCATTTTATAATGTTTATTCCAGCTAATTCTCACAATAGGGAGAATATAGGGCGTTGAAGCCAGGAGAACAGGAGGCTGGGGTGCTGGGAGGGTGCAGGCGAGGAATAGTAGAAAAGAGGGCAGGAGAAGGTCTTGGGAAACAGCAGGAGTCATCAGGCTGACCAGGAGGCAGTGCGCAGGCGCCTGATAGAACCTGGGCTTCAGGAAGATGGCAGTACTCACCCCTATTAATGTGAAAGCTAACTCCTTCCTTGACTTCTCCTGTCTCTATGAGAGTTCTGCTCTCTATGAGAGTTCTGCTCTCTCCTACCTCCATGAGGTACATTGAAAATGACCCATTTAAAAATCATAGGCTCCAGGCAGTTCATGAGTGGCACAATAAAACCCAAGTGTTAAACCCTGAACAGAGCTTGGGAAAAATGAACCATTGTGAGTTGAGTGTGACCTTGGACAAGTGACTTCACCACAGGGGCCCCAGTTCCTCTTCCACCTGTTGTTATAATAGACTGAAGCATCTCTGTCGCAATATGCCTGGCATTGGGCATCATTTTACTTAATTCTTTTCTGAAAATTGCAAGAGAAATAATATTTACCCTAATTTTTAAATTAGAAAATGATGTCATAGAGAAAGTTGATTTCCTTAACAATACAGAGCTAGTAAGTATAGTGGAACTGGGAATGTGAGCCTAGGGCAGTCTGATTCTAGAATTTATCCTGAGTCCCTTTCAGGAGGCCCATGAAGTCAAAGCTATTTTCATAATTGCACTAAGACATTCTTTGCTTTTTCTACTCTCTTTCATGAGCATATCATGGAATTTTCTGGAGGTACACGATATATGTTATATTGTAACAGATTGAATATAGAGCCAGTATGAGAATTTAGCTCTTTCATTAAATTGAATATTAAAGACATTCTCAATATGTGAATCAGTACCACTCTTCTCACCTGCTTTGTTTTGGCTTGAGAAATATAGATTTTTTTTCTTAGAAACATTAACAGATAAAATGTTTGTTATTTTTAGTGAATTTATAAGCAAATGTTTTAAACATTTCTCAGCTTTAATTTCCAATCTAATAAATATCAATACATGTTACCACAATAAACAAAACTCTTCAAGACCATCAATTTTTCCCTTGATTCTTTTTAAGAGTATAAAAGGTCTTAAGACCAGAATGTTTTAACATTTTAGATTCACTCCAGTGGAATATACTATAATATGCTACCTTTGCCTATTTTATCTTTCCACATGATTTCTCAAAAAAAAAAAAAAAAAGACTGAACATTTTTCAAACAACAAACAAGTATGAACTTTAAACTCTTAATTTTATTTAATTTAACTCAGATATATTGTTTTAAATTTTTTTTCCAAATAGCAATGCTCAGTATATGTAGAACATGAACTTCTTCTCTCTAAAACCTGCTTCTCTTTTGTTTACTTTTCATGAATATCTATCCGACAAAATGCATTATTGAAGGGGGAAAAAAAACAATGTGAGTGAGAGTTCTATAGAACTCTCCACTTACTTAATCCATTCAACAACCTCACCATTAGCAACTCTGTATTACCAATCAGATGAGTGAAGTTTCAAAATAATAACTCATCCACTCCAATTCAAGTAGTAAATGGTGGAGCAGTAATTCAAATCCAGGCTGTATGAATTTGGAGATCAAGATTTTAACCTGTAGCCTGCACTATTTATTTTATATGCCAGGCATGTTTTTCTCCAAATAGAAATAACGGCCCAGCAACAGCAACAACAACTGCCGTTTACTGAGTACTTACCCAATAAAGGGACTTACATGCATTTCCTCAGCGAGTCCACACTGTACCCATAAACTATAACTACCACTTATCCTGATTTTAGGGATAAGGAAACTGAAGTTCAGAAAATGTAAGTAATTTGCTTGAGGTTATATTGGCTGTAAGTGGTTGATCAAGAATATGAACCAAGATCTGTCAGATTCCAAGTCTCCACTTTTAATAAAGATCTTAGTTCATCCTGCGTAAAGATCTTACAGTAGCAATATGATACACTTATCAGAACCAGACAGAAATGGATCTGGATCCATTTGAAACAGACAACCTGTAGGGCCTTAACAAAGTTATTACTTCTGCTCTGAAACCAGTGTCAATTATACAACCCCACAGAGCTGTGGCAATTAAAGAAATTATGTAATGAAAGTACTTAGAACTTATGTAACACGTGACCAGTACATAATGGACAAGGAAACCATGGCTCAGAGAGTCTGAGGGACCTCATTCACCCAGGGTCACAGAAAAACAGAATAGTTGTGGGCAGAGACCTCAATTCAGATTCTCAGACTTCAAATCCAGTGTTCTTTTCACTATCTCACACTGTCTCAGTAAAAAAGGGGATTTTATTAAATAACCTCTTAATTCCAGTGTAGCTCTAGATCAAATCCATTAATTTACATCTGAATATAGTTTCAGAAAGAATTGAGAAATATTGTAAATACACAGAAGTAAGTTATACATATCTGAACTGTTGCTCTAATTTCCATAAGATTTTTTTCCATAGGATTTTAAGTAGAGAAGATCACGATGTATCATTCTTAAAACGGATAACTATTAATATTCTCATCACCTCATTGATTCTACTTCTGTTAACCTAATCTCACGGAATAGAGAAAAACTGTATATAAGAAAACATTTATTGTAGTATTATAAAAACAATCACAAGAAATTAAATAGAATAAAATATTCTACCATAGGAAAATTTCAGAAAACTTGGATAATATTTATTCTAAGGGATATTGTGTATGTGTTCACATGATAACTAGGAAGAACACACAGCAATAGGAAAATTGTCACTTATGGAATAATGTGAAGTGACACACAAGTATGCAGAATTGTTTCTATGCCATATTGATCACCAACCACATTCTTAAAAGAGGCATATGAAAATAGACTGAAAACTTCCAGTGAATAGAAATTTTCCTGAACAATTTATTTTATATTTTACATATTTTATGTAATAAGGTTTATTTTTATAATTAAAAGATACAGTGAGGAACTGTAATAATGAATTTGATTACAAGTTTATTCTGCCTATTACATATGATAATTGCAGCCAGGGGTGATGTAAAGAATGCACAAGTCCAGAGAATAATATCATTCTCTGGATAGAGATAGATTTGGTGCCTGAATGAATTTTACTCCCTTATTTCATCTTCTTGACTGGTAACCCTGTGGGTAATATTTATTCTAAGGGATAAATATTACCCAGGACTTGAGATTGAGCTGCTCTTGAGCTGCTATAGAAGAAAGCACAATGCCTCCCTGAACTGGGCAATAAACCCAGTTTTAACTGGGGTATTTTACTGCTGTGAACACTTTACATTTTCCTGGCTTGAAGCTATCCCCAGAAAAGGTGCATGGTAAGTGAGCCCAACATGGTCAGGTTCAAATTCTCCCCACTGAAGATCTACTGCCTGGAAACAGAAAGGGGTTTAGAGATGGACCTTGGGGAAGGTTGAGCGATCAGGCAAAGTACAGAAGGTCCATGCTTAGCCAGAGGTGGTAGCAGAGGAGGACTCTATTACCCTGTTCTTACCAGCTTCGTGCAGACGCATTCTCACTATGTCCAATCCCTCATTCACAGCTTCTCTCAACTTGTCCAGGGGCTCTGGGAAGGCCGAGTTGTTCATCATCAGGACGCTGATCTCATAGCTGTCATTATGGCAGTTTTGACTGAACTGGGAGGCCCACAACATCAGCCAAGGCTGGAACAACAGTGAACACAAAGCCGGACCCAGCAGTGGTGTCTTCATGACTTCAAACCGGTACTCCCCACACTCACTTGCTTTGTTCTGGCTTCCAGGGATGTGGGAACTCTGGCTGGATAGCCTCTAGCTGACTTGCTGTGTCCACTCCTCCCCACACTCCTTTCTGGTCATGCCCCACTGGTCACATGGGCCATGGGACACAGCCTGCCTACCAGCAATTAGCAGCTGCATTATGGTAGGAGATGAACCAAAGTTCACTATATGTTTGCACACAGAAAGGTTAGAGCTATAAACAGGGAAATTGCCTGGGCCTCACCCAGTAAAATACATCAACTTGTGACACCACACTGAGAAGAGGGAGAAGAGGATGAGTGTCATATATTATACATAATAATCCTTGTGGAATGGAAAATAAAGGTTAAAGGACTTACAGAAAGCATAGATACAATGGACAATTAGTTCTTAGGCTTTTGCTGTACATCAAACAGGAATACTCAACCAGGAAGAGCTGTGATTCAGTTATCTAGTCAAAAGCTATTCATTGAGACTTGACTATGTGTCAGGCATTGGCAAGGTGCTGAATATCCAGTCACAGGAGATGTAGATACATTAACATTCTTATGGAACATGCATTCTAATGAAGAAGACAACATTAAACAAATAACTATGAATAATTAAATTCAGTAGTAAAAAAAAAAAAGTACAGGGTGCTATGGGAGCACACAGAAGGTTAACATCACCTATTCTAGAAAACCAAGGAAGCTTCCCTGGGTCAGTGTCCTCTAAAGTTGAGCACTGATGGATGAAAAGGTATTAGCAGAATGAAGAGATAAGAAGGGAATTCTAGGCAGGGGGACAGCTTATGTAAAGACCCAGAGGTAGGACGGGGCATGGAATGTTTGAGTAACTGAAAGAGGTCTAGCATGGTTGGGGTGCAGGCAGCTGGGAGTGAAGAGTCAGCAGAGAATGCTAGAAGACCAGGCTGTAGAGTTTCCAACAAGCTATT
This sequence comes from Callospermophilus lateralis, assembly GCF_048772815.1. Lineage (NCBI taxonomy): Eukaryota > Metazoa > Chordata > Mammalia > Rodentia > Sciuridae > Callospermophilus > Callospermophilus lateralis. The sequence continues at coordinate 83,039,631 of NC_135308.1, forward strand.
AAGGACTTGGGACTCTATCATAAAAGTTGAGAAATTAACTGAATCAGGTGAATTTTGAAAAAGACCACTTAGGCCAACATGGAAGGAATGTCCTGGAGAGAAGCAGGTTCTGGAACAAAGGAGGCATAAATGAATTCTAAATTAGGGCTGTGGCAGTGGAGTTGGGTTGAAGAAATATCTAAAATGAAAATTGAATGGAACTTGATGTTTGATTAGAGAAGTCATTAAGGAGAGAGAGGAACAAGGGCAATCCTGATAGTCTCAACTGGGTGACAAGCTGTTTACTGAGCTCTGGATTTAAATGGAGATTGGAGATGACCGTGACCCTGATCTGCCACAAGGAAGGAGGAGAAGCAGGTGACCATGATCCTGGCCCACCATGTGGTAGGAGGAGAGTGACCCTGGCCCACACAGTAGGGGGAGAGCAACCATGCTGCAGCCCCATCTACCAACACGTGGGGTGGCTTTCCCTGCTGGGTTCCATATAGTGACAACAGCCAGGACCTACACGATCATCATCCAGATTCCTGAAGACAAGGTATTGGTAACCTGCAGGGACTCTATAAGATTTTAAGGTAGAAACTGTAATACCTCAAATCCACACTGCTAGAGAGGAAGACACATGGGCAACATGAAGAAACAAGGGAAGAAAAGTGTCCCAAACAAACCATGCTGACACAATAATAGATTCCAAGGACAGCACAGTAGATGAAATGTCAGAGAAAGAGTTCAGAATGTACACAATTAAAATGATCTCTGGAGCAAATAATGAATTAAGAGAGCAAATAGAGGCAACAATTGATCACTTCAAAGAGATATGAGAGGAAATACAGGTAGCAAAAGATTACTTCAAGAAAGAAATAAAGACTCTGAAAAAAAATACAGAAATCCTTGAAATGAAGGAAACAATAAATCAAATAAAAAATTCAATAGAAAGCATCACCAACAGACTAGATCTCTTGGAAGACACAACCTCAGGCAATGAAGACAAAACATATAATCTTGAAAATAAAGTTGCTCACACAGTGAAGATGGTGAGAAACCATGAACAGAACCTCCAAGAATTATGGGATAATATGAAAAGACCAAATCTAAGAATTATCAGAATAGAGGAAGGCACAGAGATACAAACTAAAGGAATGCACAATCTCTTCAATGAAATAATATCAGAAAATTTCTCAAATATGAAGAATGAATTGGAAAATCAAATTCAAGAGGAGGCTTACAGGATACCAAATATACAAAATTACAATATATTTACACCAAAGCACATTATAATGAAAATGCCTAGTATACAGAATAAGGGATAGAATTTTTTAAAGCCGCAAGAGAAAGGTTTCAGATTGCATATAGGGGGAAAACAATTCAGAACTCAGCAGATTTCTCAACCCAGGCCATCAAGCCAGGAGATTCTGGAAGAATATATACCAAGCTCTGAATAAAACTGGATGCCAACCAAGAATCTTTTTTAAAAAAATATATATTTTCTTAATTGTAGATGGTCACAACACCTTTATTTTATTTATTTATCTTTATGTGGTGCTGAGATTGAACCCAGGGCCTCACACATGCTGAGCAAGTGCTCTACCACTGAGCCACAACCCCAGCCCCCAACCAAGAATCTTATATCCAGCAAAATTAAGCTTCAGATTTGATGACGAAATAAAAACCTTCCATGGTAAACAAAAATTAAAAGAATATACGAGAAAGTCTGCACTACAGAATATCTTCGGAAAATTTTCCATGAAGAGGAATTGAAAAACAACAATGAAAAGAAGCAAAGGGAGGAACTACACTAAAGGAAAATCCAATCAAATGAGAAACAAAGTCAAGCTAAAAACCAACGTAAATCAAAATGACCAGGAATATAAACCATGTCTCAATAATAACCCTGAATGTTAATGGTCTAAACTCATCAATTAAAAGATATAGACTGACAGATTGGATTAAAAAATCTGCTTTTCAAGAGACTCATCTCATAGGAAAAGACAGCCACAGATTGAAGGTAAAAGGTTGGGAAAAAACATATCACTCACATGGACCATATAAAGAAGCAGGGATTTCCATCCTAATATCAGATAAAGTGGACTTCAAATCAAGTTAATCAGAAGAGATAAAGAAGGACATTTAATACTGCTTAAGGGAACCATACATCAACAAGACATAACAATCATTATATCTATGCCCCAAACAATGGAGCATCTACGTATATCAAACAAATCATTCTCAATTCCAAGAAGCAAAAAGATCACAACACAATAATACTGGGTGAGTTTAACACACCTCTTTCACCATTGGTTAGGTCTTCCAAACAAAAACTAAACAAATGAAATATAGAACTCTATAATAAAAGCAATGATTTAGACTTAATAGACATATGTGAAGTATTTATCCATCATTAAGCAAATACACCTCTTCCCAGCAGCATATGGATCTTTCTCTAAAATAGACCATATATTATGCCACAAAGCACCTCTCAGCAATTACTAAAATAGAGATACTATTGTGTATTCTATCAGATCATAATGGAATGAAACTAGAAATCAATGATAAAATAAAAAAAAATAGAAGGTACTCCAACACCTGGAGACTAAATAATATGATGTTGAATGAGCAACAGATAGCAGAAGACATCAGGGAGGAGATAAAAAATTCATAGAGGTAAATGAGAACACTGATACAACATACCAAAATCTCTGGGACACTATGAAGGCAGTGCTAAGAGGAAAGTTCATTGCATTGACCTTCATTAAAAGAATAAAAAGTCAACAAGTAACCAACCTGACATTACAACTCAAAGTCCTAGAAAAAAAAAGAAATCAACACCAAAAGTAGTAGAAGTCAAGAAATAATTAAAATCAGAGCTGAAATCAACGAAATCAAAACAAAAGAAACAATTCAAAACATTGACCAAATGAAAAGTTGCTCCAGGATAGGCAGAGTTAGTATTGTCAAAATGGCATACTACCAAAAGCACTATACAGATCTAATACAATTCCTATTAAAATCCCAATGACATTCTTCATAGAACTAGAAAAAGCATTCATGAAATTCATTTAGAACAATAAGAGACCCAGAATAGCCAAAGCAAGAAAAGTAAAGTAGGAAGCATCAAAATACCAGACTTTAAACTATACTACAGAGCAACAGTAAAAAACAAAACAAAACAAACAAACAACAACAACAACAAAAAAAAAAAAAAACACAACAGCATGGCATTGGCACCAAAATAGATATGTAGACCAATGGCACAAAATAGAAGGCACAGAGACCAACCCACATAAACACACATACTGGACAAAGGTGCCAAAAACACACATTGGAGAAAAGATAGCCTGTTGAACCAATGGTGCTGGGAAAACTGAAAATCCATATGCAGCAAAATGAAATTAAACCCTTATCTCTCACCATGCACAAAACTCAACTCAAAATGGATCAAGGACCTAGGAATTAGTCCAGAGATCCCGCACGTAATAGAAAAAAAAGTAGGCCCTAATCTTCATCATGTCGGACTAGGCCCCGACTTCTTTAACAAGACTCCTAAAGCACAAGAAATAAAATCAAGAAAAAATAAATAGGATGGATTTAAACTAAGGCTGTTCTAGAGGAGTGATGAGCCTCTAAATCTAGCACCATTTCCTCGGGTACTTCCGGTGGATGGATTTGTCTCTTTTCCTTGGTGTTCCTGCTTTCTGGATTCCCTTCCTCCCACCCTGAGAACTCTAATTTAATGCACCAGCAATGTCTTTCCTGCCTTCTTCCCAAGCCCATTTCTTATTCTGCTGTGCCAGAGCTAGCTGAAAAATCTTTTAAATTTCCTATTGACTCTTGAATTTGCTGTTCTGTCCAGGTGGCTGTGTTTATACCCTCTGGAAGGTCTGTGTTTGAGATATAGTGATGTATCTCAGCTGTAATAAAGTTCTCTGGATCCTGGAAATGGCTCTGTTTTCTCTTGCCTTAACACAATGAAAGGAAACAGAGGCACCTTACTCTCTAGCTGCCAGAGAGTGGTTAGTTGGGCTGATATTTCAATCTTCATAATGTATCTCTGCACAAAAGCCAGGTATTACCCTTATTTTTGTCCCTGGGAATGGCTGGAGGATTACTTTTCAAAATCATGTGGGTTAAAATGATAGCTTGGGAAAGAGGGAAGAAGACAGTGATCTATTTCCTGAAGTGCTGATTTTGTATTGATCATGCCTAGCAGATGGTTGGAAAGTTCTGTTGTGGGGAGCCACTCTGAATGATTTATGCCTTCCATACTGAAGCGAGAGGCTTTGACTGGTCACTGCATTTCATAGTGACCTGGACAAGTCCTGGTCTAGGAAATTGAGGGCGTGTCATCAGATGTAGGCGTGTCACCTATGGAGTTGAATTACACTCACCTATTCCTTTGTAATATTACCCCTTTGCCCTGTTTGGGATAAAATGTTCCATGGAAACTCCCTTTGTGTATCCCCTTCTCTTGCTCTGTCTTTGGGTGTGGCCTTCCTAGATGTCAGTCAACTTGCTGACAGCAGACATCATGAAGCTAGACTCAACACCTTGAAACCTGACCCATTGTCTCATTTGAATGGCTTCTCCTCAATAAAATGCTTCAACACGTGCTCTTGCTCTCTTTCTGTGAACCCTTAAGGTCAGAGGAGCCGCCACAGGATGGCAAAGAAAAAGGTATCTCTGTCTCTTGGTACTGTATCCCTGGAGTGACCCTGAGTGTTTTAGTCATGAGGAATGTGACAGTCTGTAAAGCATTTAAAAGATGGTATGTTGTGAGACAAGGAGGGGCTTCTTTGAGTTCCAGGAGATAGTTTGATATCTTTAGCAAACAAACATTAAACTTCAAGCTGAATTTGAACCTATTTTAGCTGTTTGCTAAGCATATGAACTTAAAAGGTGACCTAAATTTGCCAACCCTAAGTTTTCCCGTTTTAAAAGCAACTTTTATTTTGAACAATGAATTGAAATACATTCTGCAGTGGTGTATAACAAAGTATTACAAGTAAAAAATAACAAATTTTATTTCTATTCTAACACATTTCTCAGGTTAAGTCTAAGCCATGACCCCTGTTGGAGTTTGGACATGGATAAGTATGCCAGGTAATTGATGGGATTTGGCCAAGTCCACTTACTCAAGTTTGAAGAGCCACCTTGGAGGTAATTCTCCCCAAGATCAACTTCAACATTGAATTGTAGAGTTTAGTTGCCATATTATTCAAATCAGTCTTTTGTTCAACCCATAGATACATGTCTTAGTTCAAGGGAGAAAAAGTCTTGCAAGAAAAAACTGGAAGAACAGCTTCACAAAGTCATAGATACCATTGTTTAAGAGCTCCTTTAACTGGTTCTGTCACATATAGGACAGGATGTTTTTCCCCACTGTGGTTAAGAATGCCACCTAGCCTTGGCACCTTAAGGGCCAAACCCTAAGGTGGCAGGAGCTAATGGAGCCATTGTAGCACCCATTGGGCAATAGCTGTGTACTAAAAACTGGCACCTTCCTAGGAAGACACCTGCTGGAAACTCACATGCTTAGGGCTCAGCAGTATCCAGCACAAGTAGCATTTTTGGACAACATTCAAGACATGCCCTGGGCTTCTAGTAATGCTCACAGGGGTAGCAAATGGAAAAAAAAATTACTACTGTTGCTTCGAACATTGCAGATTCCAATGTATGGAATTGTGGATTAATAAAATTTTAATGGTGTTATTCAGTTTCTATTACCTAGTAGGCACTCAACAAATGTTCATTGTTTTATTCTCTGATGCCCTTCTCTAGGAAGCAGCATCCATTACCCCTTCTTTTGTCCTACTTTGTGTATTTCCTTTATAATTTTAATTGAAAATATGTTTAGATGGGTGCAGTGATGCATGCCTAAGATCCTAGTGGCTTGGGAGCCTGAGACAGGAGGATTAGGAGTTCAAAACCAGCCTCAGCAATGTCGAGGCATTAATCAACTCAGTGAGACCCTGTATCTAAAATACAAAATAGGGCAAGGGATATGGCTCTGTGGTTAAATGCCCCTGAGTTCAATCCCTGGTACCCTCCCCCCCACAAAAAAAAAAAAAAGAAAAAAAATGTATTTAATGAAACTAATTTAATTGATATGTTTAAATATATACCCTCTTTTTTATATTATAAAAGAATGCTAGTGGGAAGAAATTTCAGTTTTATTCAAGAAATGCTGATATAACCAGATGTCAGTAAAAATTATCCTAAAACAAGTATTTGGAATCAACCATAGGAACAGAAGGTTAAGCTACCTTTGTAAATATACTTCTTTATTTTCTGAAACATGTTTTAGTAACCAACAGAACACATTTGGAAGAAAGAGTTTTGAAATGCAGTGTGGTACATAGTCCTTTTCATGTTATAGATGTGATTTGGAAAGATAATTTCTCTAATTCTTAAAAGTTCACAAAATTATTGGAAGGATGAACAAATATCTGATAGAATAAAACCATATTTAAAGTGATAAGAAGATCAAGGGCAAGAAAAGTCTTTTTAATCCTTCAAGATTGCAAAAACCAGTTCCTGGAAGACATGGAATAAACTGTATTTTGAGCATCTGCATTCCACACACATTATTCTTCTGTTAAAAACTGCCAAGATTTGTACAGTTTCACTATTGAAATGATATACCAATTTGACTTTGCAGTTATCTTTTTGTATTATAGAGCTAAGATATTCCCTCCAGGTCTCAAACATCTTTATAAGCTCTCTAAACGTTCATCTATCTTGATGATAATGGAATGACCCTAGTGACTAAAGATGGAAAATAGTAAGAGAAATGGAGCCCATTTATACTGGCACCCACAACATCCTGGTGAAATAAAAGGAGAGCATTTAAATTAAGGTGTTTGCCCAAGAAGTGGAAGCTTAGAGTCCACAAAACACAATCTAAAGCTATTATCAAAGTTATAAATTTGACAGGAAAGAAAATACAATATCAGTGAAGATGTGAATATGAGAATTCTTAACAAAAAATAAGAACGCTGCAAGGGCAGATGGAAACATTAACATAGAGTTAGCAGGAGTGAGGACAGTAATGCCAGAGATTTGGTTTTAATCTTAAGAAAATGGAGACAGTCAGGTCATGAAGTTTCCAGTGTCTGTTTTCTCAAGTATTTTTGCTGTGTGATTGCAGGCTAGAGAGTATGTGATGCTGCTAGGACATTCTGCAAGACCCCCACAGAACTGGAGAGATAAGGAAAAAAAAAAAAAAAGAAAGGTCATGTGTGTTCTTTTTTTTTTTTTTAAGATTACTTACATATTTATTCATTAAAATTTCCTTTTTTATTTCTTATATACATGATAATAGTGGAGTGCATTACATTCATAATTATCCATTCACAGCACAATTTTTTGTAACTCTGTATATAAAATATGTTTTACATATATACACCAAATTATGCCACTTTACATGAGCTCTCTTATTTTATTTTGCATACAATTCTTAATACACTTTATTCATGTGTGTTATTGATAAAGGATGGTTTGGAATAACACAACAGTGTTGAGTTTGGTGCTTTTGGGTTTAACTTTAAAAACAGGAAGAGATGAAAGCAACTGAGACACACATTTCCAATTCACTGTGCCCTAGTGGAAAGGTCCCTAGAAATGGTATATTCAGAAAAAAGAGAAAAAGTTCCAATCCATACATGTAAAGAGCCTGTTGAAGAAGACTGTGGAGAAAAGGAGTGAAGACCCAGTGGGAGGCTGGGGGAAGGTTTGAGACAGGAGAGAATGCAATTGTGGAGACCCCTTGGAGGACAGAGAATGTGATTTCATCAGGCCGACTCTGTCTCCTCTGCCAAGCGTTTGCTTAATGATTGTCTGCATTTGAGGTAGCCGACACACAAGACATCTAGACTAAAATAGAAACGACTGGGTTTGAAGGTAAGAGCTTGAAAAATCTTGAAAGGGCCAGTGAAGTGAAAGTGAGAGAAAGTTTAAATGCCATAAAAATTAACATCTGCCATTTAATGAGCAGATATTAGAAACCTGATAAGAGCTTAGAAAATCATGAAAAAAAAAAGAAAAGAAAAGAAAAAAACACCGAAGTGAAAGTGAGAAAAAGTTCAAACACCGTAAGAATTAACCACAGCTATTTATTGAGCACCTACTGGAAACTTACCCTTCAAACTGTTTTCCTGAGATATTATTTTTTTTAATCCTCCCAACTGTATTTTGGAAGGCTTTGTTATCCTCATTTTATGGAGGAAGGAAACTCTTTGGGTCTAAGATTACATGAATGATGGAGTAGAGACAAATTTGGTCAGTTCTGCCATATTCTAGGATCAGTGGTCTTTCTTCTCAGTCTTTTCACGGAGTCTGGATCTGGGGCCGGCTAGAAGGGCCTGTAGTGAGGTCCTGGGAGACCAACATAGATAACAAAGCAAGAGCTTACAGAAAGGGAATAAGAAAATATGAGACATAAATGTATAAAACTGTTGTACAAGAATAACATAGAAGAAAGCAAAGGAGGTGAAGAGAAAATGGCAGAAACTTGAGTGCTAAATGTATAAGGGTGCTATTATGTACCACATAAGGTGTCTTTAGTTAGCTTTTATTTTTAAAATGTAAATAAAAATAGTAAAAAAAAAAAAAAAAAACTACTTGGATTGTGCCAGTAGCTGTCTATTCTTTCTTCCTGGTTGATCTCATCTTTATATGGTTAATAAACTTAAGTTGACCTTGTGAGCCCTGATCCCTTTCTAAACTTCAGATCCAAATTCCGTGTCTCTTGACACATCTCCTGGGATGTGGAATGGAGGTCCCAAGCCCAGCAGGTCTGGAACAAAGTCCTGGAGCCTCCCCCTGGACCTTGCTTTCAGCCTTCCCCATCCAGGAAATGGAATCCTTGCCCCACCCTATTGATGAATCAAAATCCTAGGAGTTGTCCTTCATTCTTTTTCTTTCCCTCACTCCCACCTCCAACAGGGAGGCAGCTCTGCTGCCACATTTCTAGATAAAGGTCCACTCTTTGCTTCTCTAGTTCGTGCCATCAGCTTTTGCCTGGGATGCTGTCTGAGGCTCCTAACTGGTTTCCCTACTTTTCAGCTTCTTTCAATTGATTTCCTACACAATAGTGTGTATATATATATGTAATTTTATTTTTTATTTATTTATTTAATTTTTTTGTACCAGGGATTGAACTCAAGGGCACTCCACCACTGAGCCACATCCCCAGCCCTATTTTGTATTTTATTTAGAGACAGGGTCTCTTTGAATTGCTTAGCACCTCTCCATTGCTGAAGCTAGTTTGAACTTGCAATCTTCCTGCCTCAGCCTCCTTAGCAGCTGGGATTACAAGTATGGCTACCACACCCAGCTGCCAATTGATTATGTACCATGCCTTCCAACAGCTTGACAGTTTATTTAATATGACATCATGAACATACCAGATTTACCAAGGGTTGAACATTCATTCTGTCTTTTCTCTTTACCTTTTAAGTCTTCTCTTTTTTCCCCATTTCATTTTGATACAATGTCTCACTAAGTTGCCCAGGCTGGCCTCAACCTGACTTCCTCCTGCCTCAGGCTCCCAAATAACTGGGATTACAGGTGTGTGCCACCATGCCTGGCTCTCTGTGACTTTTTTGAGGCTTATATTTTAAGTGTATTAATCAGAGAAGATTTTGCATTGGTTTCTGCCAGTGCCTAAAGGAACTACCAGTTGGAACAGGTTAAAATTTGTTCTTACTTAACTTTTAAATTAGACTTTTTATTTTGAGATAATTGAAAATTAACATGGAGATAATTGAGAATTAATATGGATTACTGAAGATTAACATCTATTCTGTCTTTAACAAGTGATTTTTATTACTGTAGTTATATAATAAGTCTTGAAATAAGTAGACTGATTGCTCCTACTTTTCTGTTATTAGTAAAACAGAGAAATCCCATAAATCATCACCCAGTTTATTCAATGGTAAAATTTTGCAATATCATAGTCCAATATTATAACCATCAATTGATATTGATACATTTAATTCTTGTAAAAGAAGTGATGTGGATTAAGGTTCACAATTTATAAATTTAATTTAATTTTGGTTCTGAAGGCTCAAATACCTTCTGTTTGTTGAAAACTTCTTTTCTCCCTTGCATTCTCTTTACATCTTCATTGAAAATCTGCTTACTTATTAGTCCTTTGTTCTGTTGTAGGAATGGTTATATCTATCTTTCTGACTTTAACAAATGTTTTATTACTGTATCTATAAAATCAATCTTGAAATCAGGAAGGTTTATTTTTTCTACTTCTTTTTCAAGGCTGCTTTAGCTATCCTAATTTCTTTGTTGTTCTACATAAATTTTAGAATAATATGCCTTCAAAAAAAATCTTACTGACATTTGTTAGAAATTACATCCAATTTGTACATTAGTTTGGTAAAAATTTGATCTCTTTACTATATTGTATCTTTCAACCCATGAACATGGAATGTCTCTCCATTTATTTAGATCTTATTTGATTTTTTTATCATAGACTTATGGTTTTCAGCATACAAAGAACCTAACATATTTTGTTAAACATATATATCTCATTTTTGGGGGGGGGGGAGTAATCATAAATGATATTGTATTTTAATTTTGGTGTACACATACATATTGCTGGTATATAGAAATACAATAGATTTTCATGTGTTGATCGTGAATTATGTAACCTTGTTAAACTCAGTTACTAGTTTTAGGATAAAAAAAAGATTCTTTCACATTTTCTGTATATATAATCCTGTTGTTTGTAAATAGGGGCAATTTAATATCTTTCTGATATATGCATGTTTTTTCTTATTGCACTGACTAGAACTTCCAGGTGAAAGCAGTCTTACTTTTCATCTAAATTGTCAAATTTGTGTGCACAGAGTTGGTTCCTTATTATCTTTGAATGTGTACAGGGTCTGGAGTGGTATCCTCTATTTTATTCTTGATATTGGTAACTTGTGTGTCTTCTCTGTTTATCAGTTTTGCTGGAGGTTTGTCAATTCTGTTGATCTTTTCAGAAAACCATTTTTACACTGATTTTGTCTTTTTTGTTTTCAACTTCATTGATTTCTGTTCTGATTGTTTCTTTCCCTCTGTCAGTTTTAGGCTTACTTGGCTCCTCTTTAGGTTTCTGAGGAGAGAGGTTTTTTGGGTTACAATAAAGTAGCCCTGTTTTAGTGTCCTAGGACACCACTCTGGCAGGGACAGGGAGGGGGCTCTGCCTCATTGTGACCAGTTGGAGGTTGAAGTCTAGTCTGAACACCTGGTCTCTGTTGAATCCAGTATGGGAGTTCCTCATTTCCTCTGTGCAAGGGTAAAATTCCAGCAGGACACTAGTAATTCCTGGGGTGGGAGGAATTGGAGAACCTGTTACTATATCCCTGATCCCAAAGGAGAACCTGTTCTTGTAGCTTTGCCACTATTGGGTGCTTGCAAAAGTCCTGATTCTCCAGAAGGGCTCCTTTGTCCCCACCCCAGGGGGTAACAGTAGGGGAACCAGCTGACTGTCACATAGTGGTGCAATTTAGGTTCCCATCTGGTCTCCACTGACACCCTGGCAGGAGGTGACAATAACATCAGTGAAGATAACATTTCTGGCTCCCTATGTGGCCTTCTCTAATACCACCCTGGGATGGTGGGTTTGGGTGTCTCCTTATAGCTTCTCCCTCAGCTTTTGCTGGTGGTAGGGGTAGGGGGGTTGACAGTTTTTATTTGTTTGGTTGGTTTTTCTGTAATGTTTAACTGCAGTAGAGCTGTTATTCTCTACAAGGTTTGTCTTGTTAAGCCGTCCTTCCTGATCCTCTTTATTAAAGAGAGCAGGTTTGTGTTGGGGGCTTGTTTTGTCTGCACTTGTTAGTGTTTCTAGATTGTCAGCTTTTCAGTTACAAATCTGGGTCGTAGGAAGCAAAAGAAAACAGAAGGACCTCACCACCTTGTTGTTCTCTGGATTCTGAGTCCCCTCATAGATCTGTGCTTTTTCTCTCCACCTTTCAGACTCTTCTTATGTTCATTTTCTATAAAATGTCCAGGAATTTTGAAGGAGGAATAGGCAAAAGCATTCTATTCCAGTTTCTTAGAAGTGGAAGTCAACCATTGAATTCTGTCTTCATCTTCCTTCATGACTAGCGCAGCCTCCAGATCTTTAGCCCATAGCTTGTTTAGATGGGGCAATCAGACAATTTTCATATGGCATTCAAATAACGGAGAAATAAACGACTTTTGACCCAAGGTGGCAGGATCTGGTGGGCAATTTTTAACCTTAAAGTCATAGTGATGAATCAGTGCAAAGCTATTCCTCAAGTGTGAGGGTTAAAGAGGTGGGGAGGTTGTAATAAGGAAAACATGCAAATATTCACCTGTTTTGCCTTCTCTGCAATAGTGGAGGAATAATTATAAAAAATGAACTATAAATAATGAAATAAACTTCTTATTTTTCTAGAATTTTTGTTTTCTAGTTTATATATGGCTCAGAAAATCATTTTGACATACAAGATGCATTTTGTATCAAATTAAGGTAAATAATAAAAGTCTTGATGTCATGACAAATTATTTTATGGGAAATTCAATAATTTTTTATTATGATATAAATGATACTATTACGATGGAAACTACTCTCTTACCTTATTTTGATTAAATGTGACATGTTACAATGAAAAACAAGATACTTCCTACTTGTGTAGCAGTTTATTCTGTATTAGATATTTTTCACTGGCTAACCTCTAATAGAAATCTCCTTGCAGTATTGTAAGCTTCATTAACTACAATTTGATCAGGGCCAACATAAACTAAATGAGGCTTATCCTTGCCTTGACTGATGTGTTGTGATACTTAACAATAATGACAATAATAATAATATATATTGAGAATAATAGCAGACCATGTAAACACTGCAGGTGTGATGGGCATCTTTCTCTGGGGTGTGACTTGATGGGTGTGGGAAGCCCACTCTTCCAAAACATGGCCTTCAGTATTTCTTTGAGTTAAAGAACATTTTCTGGGATCCTATATATCTCATCGTGCAATTCTTAATTAGGAGGAGTAAGCCATTAGTAGGCAGAAAATTTTCATTCCAATAGATTGTTTAATTAATTAAGGATCCCTGAGGAAGGGACACAGCTGGGCAAGCTTTGATGGGGAACAAGGAAGACAGCTGCTTCCCTCTCCATTGCCACAGCTGAGCGTTCTGAGCAGCTTTTGCCCATCAGTGAATGAGGTGGGTGGGGGGCAGACCCTCCCTGAGCTTCTCTTTCGCTTTCTGTTGGCAGCAGGAGAAAGCTACAGGGGAGGCAGTAACAGTAAAAACCTCAGAGGATGTACAAGAAAGAGGAAGTTTGCCAGAATTTTAAAAGCAGCCATTCAAATTTGATTTCTTTATTGCTAAAGATATCTATACTAACCGTAAGGCCCACCACTCCTTTTTCCTGGCAGCCCCACAGTTTGTTCAAGTATCTGCCAGTCCCAAAGAGGAGCTTCTCAGTGAGGCCTGGCCTCTCCCCAGCTCTAAAAGGTGGCTCCTGATGGACTGAGCCTGCTGTGATGGCCCCATCCCCTTTGTCAGTGTCAGTTTAGGCTCATCGAGCATAACTGGTCATGTGACAGTTATGCTCGATGAGATATAAAGGGAGATCTTTTAGAGACTTCTGGAAAAGGTTTCTTTGCTGTTAAAATAGTTATAAGGAAAGAGATGATCTCTTTCTGCCTCTGGATGTAACTTTCTCTAGATGGAATGTCTGACTGCAGCACATCAGCTTACCACCAACCTGAGATGAAGCCAGCGCTGGAGAAGTCTCTGAGCCATCCAGCTTATTGATCCAAGCAAAGTTACTCTTTTAAACATGTTTTGAAATATGTATTTATTGTGGATTGGCTACATAGAACTGACAAACATGCATTATGTCACATACATATGATTTAACTTTTTTTGTGTGTGTGTGTGAAAACACCTAAGCTCTACTCTCAGTGATTTTCAAGAAAGTAATACATTGTGATTAAGTCAAGTCACAGTGATGAACAACTGGTCCCTTGAACTCATTCCTCTGAACTGAAATCTTTGACCAACTTCTCATCTCAACAACACCCCCGCTTTGCTGATCCTTTTGAGTTCAGTTTTTTAGATTTTACATGTAACTTGGATCACTTGGTAATTGTCCTTTATTTTGCTAACATAATGTCCTCCAAGTTCACCCATGTTATTGGGTGGCCAAATAATATTCCATTGTATACTTACACTGCACTTTCTTTCCTTTTTGTTATGGTGGATTACATTATTTTCTTTTTATTAATATATATTAATATATAATTAATAGTTAATAGATAATTAATTATTAATATATAATTAATTAATATATATTAGCTGTACCAATTAACATGTTCACTGTGACATTTCCATGTAGACTGCATTTTCTTTATCTATTCGTCTGCTGATGGACTTTTAGGTCAATCCCATATTTTAACTAGTGTGGATAATGTTACAGTATACATAAGAACACAGATATCTTTGACATACTGATTTTGCTTCCTTTGGATATATGACCAGTAGTGGGACTGCTATTCTGTTTTTAACTTTTTGAGAAATCTTCATACTGCTTTCCATAACGGCTATACTGATCTATATTCCTGACAGTGTGCAAGAGATCCCTTTTCTCTGCATTTTTGGAAACACTTTCCATCTCTTCCCTAACAGCCATCCTAACAGGTGTGATGTGAAATTTCATTGTGACTTTAATTTGCATTTCCCTGATGATTATTGATGTCCAGCACTTTTATGAAGCTGTTGGTCAATTATATGTCTTCTTATGTGATGTGTTTATTAAAGTCCTCTGCCCACTTAAAAAATAGGATTATTTGTTTTCTTGTTATTAAGTTGTTTCAGTTACTTATACAATTTATTTTGACTATTAACCCCTTATCAGATTTGGGGTTTGCAAATATTTTCTCCCACTCTGGAGGTTGTCTGTTCACTTGTTGATTGTTTGCTGTGCAAAAGTTTTTTAGTTGGATGTAATCCCATTTGTTTTTGTTGCCTTGGGTTTTGGGGTCATATCCAAAAAGCCATTGCCCAAAACAAGGGTGCTTTCCTCCTGTGTTTTCTTCCAGTGGTTTTATAGTTTTAGGTTTTACATTTATGTCTTTAATCCATTTTGATTTTTGTATTTGGTGTGAGATAAGGTTTTAATTTCACTGTTCTGTAAAGATCCCACCATACCCTTACGTGTATATTAGGTAAAGGTGGATATTTCCTTATTGTTCAAGATACTTTGAATTGTTTTCTTTACTTAATGACTGATTCAGTCCCCAATCCACTGTTTAAATACAGGAAGCTGCTGGTTTTGTATCAGAGGGACTGGTAAGTTCAGAAGCAGGCAGTTTGTTATTGCTCAACAACATTCACTGGGAAACTTCTTGGTGGAGGATACAATTTTGCTTTTCTTCCTTTTGACCTAAGTTTTTGGTTTTCTAGAATTCCCTCTTCATGAAATCACTCACTCATGAAATCACTCACTCATACATTCACTCAATGCAATGTTAGCACTCAGAAAGATCTTGGTGGTCATTTCCACATCTGAATTTGTAGACTATTCAATCTCTTATTTTCCAAGGGCAGGAAAAACTGATGATGGATACATACATGTCATCTTAAAAGATGACTTCTACATATTTTTCTTCATATCAGAAAGGATATATTTTCCATCTTAAAATTAATCTTTGCTGGGCACACTGGCACATGCTTATAATCCATAGAGCAACCCTGGATTCAATTCTCAGTACTGGAATCCTGGAATCCTGAGTATTTCAAAACCTGTTTTTTTCACTTAGTAAACTACAAACATTAATATATATATATGTATGTATATATATATACATACATATATTCATTTAAATCTTATAAATTAATGTAGTATTAAATTATATTGTTTGCAATTATGTTTTCTATGTATGTGTGTGTATGTTTGTATATACATACATGTATCAGTTTTATAATTCTTGGTGACTGAATAATGTTCATTTAATCAATCCCTATCATCAGAAACTTAGGTTGCTTCCAATTTTTTCCCATTATATAAATTCAGATCCTATTTGTTCTTCTGACTTCACTTGTGCCGTTTTCCTCCTTTGCTCTCTATTACCAGTCACATTGCCCTTTTATCAATTTCTTCAATAAAATGGAGAATAAAATGTTGATACTAGGATTGCAGAAACAATGTTGTTCTCTTAGTGCATCCCAGCCTCTCTGTATTTACTTGTCTTACATAGTAAACACTTATTTAACTCTAATACTTTTGGTTTTATACCTGGATACATTTTTTTTCCATTATATATGTGATATCAGTTTTCTTATTTCCTTAAGCCCATACTAATGCTTTCTTTCTCTCTCTCTCTACTTCTATCTCAACCTCGCTTCTCCCAGAAGTCAAGGGCAGATCCAACTGGAAATGTAATGACAATTCCTGGTTTGGGGTCATTTAGCATTTGCTGACTCTTCTTTTCTATGCCCTGTCATTTCATGACAATTAGTACATCTGAAATATAGTCATATAAAAGCCCTGTTACTCCACTGAGCACAAGTTGGGCCCTATTGCATGAAATTATAATTGCCCTAACAATCGCAGACACTAGTTACTATCATCACCCACACTGTAGTTGCTTTTTTTCTTTTCATGTATTTTGGTCAAATTTATTTAAATTTCATCTATAGTACTAATAAACTTCCCTTTTAGATCCCCTATTACTTATGGGGGAAATATAAGTGTTATTTTTATTGATGTTAGAACAATATTAGCTTATGTGTTTCTTGGTTGCACCCGAACTAGCTATTGATTTTTTTAAGGACATCCTTTGTTTCTTGACTGAAAGCACAATGCATGTCCACAAAGAAGGGGGAAGCAAGGCACATAATAGTTTGAATTTCGTAACAAATAATTTTGCATTAAATATTGAGACAACTAAGGTAAGAAATGGACATTAGGAAGGCGATTACTACAAATTGTCCATTTTAATTATTTTGGATAGAAATGTCTTCAAAATCTTACAAGGAAAAAATGTTATATTAAAATATGAAATTTTTACTTGGGATTTAGTGTGCCCTTAGAAAGTCTCTGATAAGAGTTACAGCTCCATTTAGATTTTCATGGCGACAGTCTGTTCTCTTGTTGATTGAAATATTATGGAGAACAAATCTACCATCCACTGAGATCATCTCCCAACTCTGGATGCAGGAGTTTTTACTGACATCACCTGTACCAGGGTTGAAAGACAAAATGTGCCATGTGAAGCAATAAGGAGGAGACCATGCAAGCACTTTTAGGAGATGAGCAGTGTGACTTACATACAGACACACGAATGTTCTTTATTCTTGAACTGAATTGAAGAAGGACATTGCAAATCACATCAAAGAGCATTTATTAAAGAATATTTGGTGGAACCAAGTTTTATTCATATATTTTATCTCAGTTTTCTAGATTCCCATAATAACTCAACCAAATGCTCTGCCAGTAAATGCATAGGAAGGAAGAAGTTCACACCATGGTCAATATATTTATTCTAGATGTTCAGCACATCCTTTTTCTTATATTCATTTGCTTTGAGTACATATATTGAAACCCAATTTTAACTCCAACATGCTCTGATACATATCATGCATGAAGGTGAAGCAGTTAACTGGACTCAGAAAATTCTCATTGAGCTCCGTGGATATGGGACACCTCTAGCTCCCTAATTTTGCCTTTCAGTAGAGAAGTGGTCAAGGAGACAAAACTCTCAACTGAAGTTCATTTATTTTGGGAACTTCAATAATATACGTGGAACAAATTTTTTAAATTTTTGAAGGTAAAGTCAAACATACTGTTTTATAAGATGTCCAAACAATGTGAGATTCAAGAAAGAAGAGGTGAAAATGAACATTTTGGACACTCATGTACTATGTTCTTGTGTAAATTTGAGCACTAATTGAGTGCAACTCAGACTAGAACTCTTGAAATATAAAGCTGAACAAAATACATACAGGATAAAGTTCAAACTATACCACTTGGATAACATTGTGGTAAACATCAATAACTTTGAAGACAGAAATAAGCTGAAAATATTTCAAGGAAGGGAGGAAGGAAGGAAGGGAGGGAGGGAGGGAGGGAGGGAGGAAGAAACACTGACCAAAGAGACTTTCTTCCCCAGAAAAAGTAGCCTCCTCACAATGGGTTCTGAAGGGCTTTCAGCACCTTTGCTGGCCTGCAGTCACTGACATGCACTCAGAGAATAATCAGGTTTCTTCATCTTCCTTAGTGATCAGAGCCACATAACTTCTCTTCCTTTCTTTCACAGTTTAAAGCTTCTGTTTCCCCAGGATCCACAGAAAAAAATGGTCTTACATCTGAGAGAAACTACATTCTTGCCAGAGTTAAGCCCCAGGGGATTAGTTTCACCAGAGTTTTGAACCTTTGCTGGCTGTCGATGTTAATAATTGCTTCCCCTCTGCTAATTCAAGCATTATTCTGTTTATTTCCAATTTACTCAACAGGCACAGTGAAAATATTCTAGACCACCCATAAACAATACTGTTTAATTCAGAACATTCTTCTAAAATAGTTATTGGTTCAATTTTTCTATTAAGTCCTTAAACTGTCACATATTTTGACAAAGAAAATTCTATTCATCATTAGTTCTTCTTTACGTGCAAATCTATAAAGCTTTGCTGTGAAATATCCAATAAATGGTCAAGTAATTAAGAACTTTTTGCACTTTTAGTCTTGATTATGAATTCCAAATACATACTAATTTCTTTTATTCCTTAAAAGTTTAATTTTTAAAGCCAAGCACACATTTCAAGCTCCCCTAAAAAAACAATAACTGATATCATCAAATGCAATTGTTGCCAAATCTTTCTACTCTATGCTACTATGACAGTTTTTACACTTTTATTTTATTTTTTTATACTTCAGTCATTGACTAAAATTCAGAAAAAAAGAACTCAATATTTTATGGCTTTGGCTACTAGCATAGTCTCTACTACTAGCTAGTAGTAGTAGTCTCTCTACTAGCATAAAAGGGTTTAATAATATTTTAGAGAAAATTATTATCTACATTAATGAAAGAAAATATAAAAACTGATATAAAACACAACTTGAATAAATGTTTCTATTAATACTCTACAATTCATGTTTTGGTAAAGACTCATGAAAGCTTAAGTTATTTGTTTTCATTAATTTCAAGAAGGAAATCTAGATCTCTCTCTCTTGAGGTTTTCCTTTCCTCTGAGGTACCAGGCGTTCTGTAGCTAGAATCAGCTCCCCTGAGCTTTTCATGACCATGGCTAATAATGAACATCATTTCCATAGTCTCTTTGGTTCTTATCTATCATCTACCAAGGATGCAATCTTTCTTCATGTTTGAACTGTCAAAGTTAGTTTCTGGAGACCCATCTACTGCCTTAGGAAATTCTAAGGGACTCTCAGTTTTATCCTGGGTAACTGGCTTTGATTTTGACAGAACTGGACCCGAGTATATAAAAGATGACAAAAATAAGTTATAATTAAAAATGTTCGATTAAGCAATACAATTAATGAATAACCATGGTCACTATAGTCATAGTGTAGGAACAACATATTCTGATACTCTGGAAACTGTCAAGAGTTGAATAATAAGAGGTATTTAAGATCCTTAATTTGTGTGGGGAAAAAAATGGAAGCTTGAGCTCATATCTCTGTTAAAATAAGTTTATTTTTTTTTCAGTAGAAGTATAGGAAATCAGTGTGGCAGAATTAGAAAAAAAATGTGTTCGTTATGCAGATTTTAAAGCATAGGGTTCCAAAAAGAAAAATAAATAAATAAACAAATAATGAAAACTATCGCATACTGATGCATGATGCTTCAAAACTTTGCAAATTAACCTCCCTTGAAAGTATTCAAATTTCTTAGAAATAGGATAGAAAGTATAAGTATGTTGGAAAATCTTTTGAGCTAAGAGAACTATAAGTGTCCAGAAGACTTTAAAATTTGAAGGTTACACTGTACGAAAAAAAAAAAGAGAGAGGAAACAAATTAATAATAGCAGAAATGAATGAGAAAACATCGTATACATCCCACAGGCATCAAAATGATAATAAGGGAATAGTATAAGTAACTCTATATTCACAGTTTGATAACTTAGGTAAAATAGACCAATGCTTTGAAAGACAATCTTCCAAAACTCACACAAGAAAGAGATAATCTGAAAGGCCCATGTCTCCTGACAAAATTGAATCAATAATTCACAACCTTCCAAACAGAAAGCACTAGGCCAAAAGGGATTCATTGGTGAATTCTCTTTGTGTGTGTGTGTGTGTATGTGGCACTGGGGATTGAACCCAGGGTCTTGTGCATGCAGGTCAAGCACTCTACCAACTGAGTAGAGTTGGTAGAGCCCTTTCATTGGTGAATTCTATCAAACATTTAAGAAAGAAATTGTAGTAACTCTCTATAATCTCTTTCAGAGAACAGAAATAGAGGGAATACTTCTAACTCATTTTTTAAGGCCAAAATTACCCTACTATTAAATCAAGATAAAGACAGTCCCTCTAAAATCTGGAACAAGACAGGGATGCCCTCTCTCACCCCTTCTATTCAACATAGTACTTGAAACACTGGCCAGAGCAATTAGACAAGACAAAAGAAATTAAAGGAATAACTATAGGAAAAGAAGAACTTAAATTAGCACTATTTGCTAATTATATGATTCTATACCTAGAAGACCCAAAAAACTCTACCAAGAAACTTCTAGAACTAGTAAATGAATTCAGCAAAGTGGCAGGATATAAAATCAACACCCATAAATTAAAGGCATTTCTGTATATCAGTGAGAAATCCTCTGAAAAGGAAATGAAGAAAACTACCCAATTCACAGTATCCTCAAAAAAAGAAAAAAATTACTTGGGAATCAACCTAACAAAAGAGGTGAAGTATCTTTACAATGAAAACTATAGAACTCTAAAGAAAGAGATAGAAGAAGACCTTAGAAGATGGAAAGATCTGCCTTGCTCATGGATAGGCAGAATTAAAATTATCAAAATGACCATACTACCAAAAGCACTACAAAGGTTCAATGCAATTTCAATCAAAATCCCAATGTCATTCCTCATAGAAATAGAAAAAGCAATCATGAAATTCATCTGGAAAAATAAGAGAGCCAGAATAGCTAAATCAATTCTAAGCAGGAAGAGTGAAACAGGTGGTATCATTATACCAGACCTTAAACTATACTACAGAGCAATAGTAACAAAAACAGCATGGTACTGGCACCAAAGCAGGCTAGTAGACCAATGGTACAGAATAGAGGACACAGAGACTAACCCACAAAATTAAAGCTACCTTATATTAGACAAAGGTGCCAAAACCATGCACTGGAGAAAGGATAGCATCTTCAACAAATGGTGCTAGGAAAACTGGAAATCCTTATGCAACAAAATGAAATGGAATCCCTATCTCTCACCATGCACAAAAGTTAACTCAAAATGGATCAAGAATCTAGGGATTAAACTAGAGGCTCTGCGGCTAATAGAAGAAAAAGTAGGCCCTAATCTCCATCACGTGGGGCTAGGTCACAATTTCCTTAATAAGACGCCTATAGCACAAGAATTAAAACCAAGAATCAACACATGGAACGGATTCAAACTAAAAAGTTTTTTCTCAGCAAAATAAATAATCTGTGAAGTGAATAGAGAGCCTACATCCTGGGAACAAATTTTTACCCCTCACACATCAGATAGAGCTCTAATCTCTAGGGTATATAAAGAGCTGAACAAGGTAAGCACCAAAAAAACAAATAATCCAATCAATAAATGGGCCAAGGACCTGAACAGACACTTCTCAGAAGAGGATATACAATCAATCAACAAATATATGAAAAAATTCTCATCATCTCTAGCAATCAGAGAAATGCAAATTAACACTACTCTAAGATACCATCATCTCACTCCAGTAAGAATGGCAGCCATGATGAAGACAAACAACAAGTGCTGGCAAAGTTGTGGGGAAAAAGGTACACTCATACATTGCTGGTGGGACTGCAAATTGGTGCAGCCAATTTTGAAAGCAGTATGGAGATTCCTTGGAAAACTGGGAATGGAACCACCATTTGACCCAACTATTTCTCTTCTTGGACTATACCCAAAGGACTTAAAAACAGCATATTACAAGGACACAGCCACATCAATGTTTATAGCAGCACAATTCACAATAGCCAAACTGAGGAGCCAACCTAGATGTCATTCAGTGGATGAATGGATAAAAAAAAAAAATGTGGCATTTTTACACAATGGAATATTACTCAGCAATAAAAAAGAATAAGATCATGGCATTTGCAGGGAAATGGATGGCATTAGAGAAGATTATGCTAAGTGAAGTTAGCCAATCCCCAAAAAACAAATGCAGAATGTCTTCTCTTATATAAGAGGGTGACTCAAAATGGGGTTGGGAGGGAGAGCAAGGGAGGAAGATTACCTCTAGATAGGGAATAGAGGTGGGAGGGAAAGGGAAGGAGAAGGGGAATAGCATGGATGGTGAAAGCAGAACCACATCATTATACAAAATACGTGTATGGAAATGTGAAAAAAATAAAGTGAATAAAATCACTATAGTTTTTAAAAAAGGATAAAGACAGTACAAGTAAAGAAAACTACAGATCAGTGTTTTTCATGAACATAGATACAAAAATCCCCAACAAAAATGTATGACAATGTATACATGTGTACATACAAACATGTATAAAAATGAATAATGATGTATAAAAAGAATTACTACCAATTTAAAAATGGGCAAAAGGTATGAACAGACACCTCACCAAAGGAGATATAGAGATGGAAAACAAGTACATGAAAAGATGCCTAATGTCATGTCATAAAAGAAATGGAAATTAAAATCAACAAAGAAATCCTACTACATTCTACTAGCCAAGATCCACAACACCAAAAACATCAGACATGGAGAAATAGGAATTCTCATTCATGCTGGTGGGAATAGAGAATGATACAACCACTTTCATTATTTTATTTTGCATTTTTTTTAGATCTTTAGAAAAAAAAATTTAGAGAATAGGTACAGCCGGGTGTGGTGGCACACACCTAAAATCCAAGCAGCTCAGAAGGCAAAGGCAGGAAGATGGGAAGTTCAAGGCCAGCCTTAGGAACTTAGCAAGGCCCTAAACAACTAAGTGAGACCATGTCTCAAAATTTTAAAAAATTTTAAGAAGCACTGGGTTGTTGCTCAACGGTTAAGCACCCCTGGGTTCAATCTCTGGTACCAAAAAAAAAAAAATGTACAAACCCTTACATTTATATTAAAGGAATAATATTGATAATAATAATAGGACAGAGTGGAGATGCAAAAGCTAAAATAACTGGAGAAGTGAAGAATAAAGGATACTGGAAAAAATATAGCACACATTTCATGAAGAATGGCAATTACATTTTGCTGTGGCAGAGCATAATCAAAAATGTTTGTTATGTTAAAAAATTAAAGATAATTATAGTAGACAATATTGAAAGGCATTTTCAGCAAATATGTAGAGAATGTGAAAAGATTCTCTCAAAAGTAAAAAGAAAATTAATAAATCTGTCAGCCGAAATCATGTCTACAAAAATATTTTAAATAATTATGAGCAATCTGAGTTTTGAAGGTTAGCCAAGTATAAAATACCCTGTCTTGTCTTCCAAAAAAAGATAATTTTTTAGATGGAAAGATGGGAAAATAAATCATGCATTATCTCAATTGTGGAAATTTTATTAGAAACTTATGAGACTTTCACTTTTGGTAAACTATCTTTAATAAAGTCATCAAACAATTACCCATAATATGCAAGACCTTTTTATTAGATCACAGATCAATTAATTCAAACTTTGAGGGCTTGTTAGTACTTTTCTTCAGCTTCTTTAGATAAGTCATGTGATACAATGCCACTGCCAAGTTGTCATTTGAGTATACATTTTCTCAAAGGACATCCACATGTACAAAGAAATTTAGCTAATAAATAGACTAAAAAATGCGACTTGTGGTATAGGTAGTTTTGAATTTTGTATGCCTGAAAAATATTAGTTTCAATAATAGCAGAGGTTGTTAAAAGGACAGATTTATTGATTTTTTAAAGCATGAAACATGGTTCTTCTATGATTCTCCTTTGTTCCTCTCTCATATATATCGAAACCATGCATGCCCAGTTTTCTTAAAAAAAATAAAATAAATAAACAAACAAAAAACAACTATAAAAACTGTCACAAGTGAAGTTAAAAATCTTTAGGGATCATGCACAAATGCTATGCATCATGGAAATTGTTCTGAAATTGCTGAAAGAATTAGAAG
This sequence comes from Callospermophilus lateralis, assembly GCF_048772815.1. Lineage (NCBI taxonomy): Eukaryota > Metazoa > Chordata > Mammalia > Rodentia > Sciuridae > Callospermophilus > Callospermophilus lateralis. The sequence continues at coordinate 83,063,931 of NC_135308.1, forward strand.
ACAACTAATCTACTTAACTGCATGTTTTTGCTGATATTTGTTAGTTGAGTTGTGGAAGACCTATTCAAAAATTTACCATACAGTTCATTTGAAATCAATGTTTCCTTCAAAGAAAAGGAATGCCTGGCAAAAGATATTCACAATTCAGAGATGAAAACTGGCCATCTTATTCATGTTTTCTTACTTTTATACTATATATGAATGAGCTAAATTTGAAGCTACCAAGAATAAGCTTGTTTGTGACCTAGCTACATAGATACAAGAACTCTTGTTGAAATTAATCTTTGCATAATGCAAGTCAATAAAGATAATTTCTTATGTTATTTAATATAAAGAAGCTTTTAATTATATTCACAACATTACTGAAATTGGCTATAAAATTACAAGAAAAATATGAAGACTGCTTTGTTGATATTGATAGATTTATTGATTTTTATGCATTATCCCCTCAAAAATTTCACATTTATGAGTTAACACAAGTTAGTGAATTTTCTTAACTTGGATGGACATAGTTTTATTTCTGATATGCTTTTACTTCAAGCTAAATAAATTCTTTAAAGATAAACAAGTTTTATCAATTTAGATGCATATAATCAAAGAAAATAATTTTTGATCATTTATTCAGCTATTGCACACTTTTAAGTTTGTTTGGAACAACTTGGATGTGCAAAACTATTTTTAAATTATAAATTTTGTGAAACCTAAGTATATCAAATAAACTGAAAAGTTAAGAGTACTGATTGAGATGTGCTATAAGTATAAAATACACACCAGATTTCAAAAATTTAGTGCAAAAAAAGGAATGTAAAATACAGCACCTCAATAATTTTTATATCGATGAGTTGTTGAAATGTTAATATTTGGGGCGTATAAGGTTAAATAAAACATTATTAAAGTAAGTATCACTCATTTTTTACTTATCTTTTTATAGCTTTATTTGTTTCTATTTTTATATGGTGCCAAGGATCAAACCCAGGGCCTCACGCATGCTAGGCAAGTGTCTACCACTGAGCCAAAACCCCAGCCCTATCTTTTCACTTTTTAAACATCATACTAGAAAGTTTTAAGTTACATGTTGGCTTATATAATAGCATTTTATTTCTATCAAGCAGCCCTGTTCTAGATTATTTTATGGTTGGTGTCACACAAAACAGTTGGTTAATTTAATTTAATAAGAAATAAAACTAATGAGTTTAAATAGAGGCTCCTATAACTTACTAGCTTTATGTCTTTTGTCAATTTATTGACATCTTTGGGGTAAATGAGGATAATAATTTTATTTTGTAAGGCCATTATGAGGACAAACCAAAGTAAAGTAGATAATGTACTTAGCACAGTGCTGGGTACAGAGTTGTCCCTAAATTTGTGGTTAATGATTACAACTACAAGTCAATGAAGAGAGAAAGCAAGAAGTGATGAGAGGAAAAAAGGGAAGGGATGAATTATTAGCAGGTTGAAAGTGTCAGGTAGTCAACAGGAAGGAATAAGGACGCCATACTATGCCCATTCCTACCTTTCAGGAGGAAAGCAGTAAGATTAAATCTGTGGGAGAAATTATGAATTCAATTTTAAATATGCTGAGCACTGGATGACTGTGGGAATTGAAGAGATGATACTCGGGAAAAAAATACAGGTTTGGAGCTAATATCAGTCTGAATTGTCAATAAAGGCTTGGAATCCACAGGTGAGAGCTGGAAAGGAGAACCATTAAGAGGTGTGTGGGAAAGCATTGAGGCAGCAATAGAACAAAAGACAGGCGAGGAAAGACATCTGGGTACCCTGACATCTACAGGGAAGAAGAGAATTCGGAGGAAGATGGAATAGGAATAGCCTCAGAAGGCAAAACAGAAATGAGATACACAGAAAACCAAGAAAGGGAGAATTCCTTAGCAAGCCCTTAAATGTGTGGAAGAAATGAAAAAATAAAGGATATATGCACTAAGATTTCCTACCCAGATGCAAAGGCAGAGGGATCAGGAGCTTCTAGCAGTGAATTACCTGGTAACATTTTACTAAAGTCTGACTCACAATACTAAAATGCATTATGCCCAGGAGATGTGATGGCTGCATATCTCCCTTTTATTGTTGACATGGAAAAGCATACAGAAACCAAGTTATCAGTTAAGAGGATAAAGCAAGGTATCAGAGTCCACAGTGAAGCATCAGGGTTTATAGCTTTTAAAATGGTCATTTCTTTTACAGACACATTTTAGTCAAGTGAAATACATAAGTTATCCATTATTTAATGGCAGATAATAAATTAATACACAATTTATGTACTGCATTGGAAAAAAACCCTGTTATTTTGCAAAAATATTATGTAAAATTCCTTTCCCATTTTTTAATATGATACAAACATCCTTCGTATCCTGTCTATTCTTTAATGTATGTTGCTCTTCTGCTTTTTGATATATGCCATCAATGTATCTTTTTTTCTATATGCTATTTTGGTTTAGATCTTCATCACTATGTAGTTTTAAATAATAGTCTTTTATCTGGTTTGCCCAAAACAAAACAAAACAAAAAACCCAACCTCATTTTGTTTTGTATATAGCTATCACTTTTCACAAATATAAGTAGATTAATCAAACCTAAATATTTTGATGCAATATAGCCATTAATTTGATAATACCTGGTTATCAGAATCTTATTACCTAATATAAAGAAGTACAGTATAGAAAATCTAAAGGCAAGGAGCTTTGAAAACATAAAGTCCCTGTCATACATTATGTATTAGGCTTTGGTTTCCTTAATTAGGCTTCAGTTTTTTCATTTGGAAATCAAAGCAGTTTGAAGAGAAGAGCTTAGAAACTTGTAAATTCTGATTCTGAACACAGTTTGGCACAGGGATACTCAGGTCTTTGCATTGCTTCCCTCGTTATACTTCTCAAGGCACTTTCTTATTTAACAAAGTTCAAGGAACATCAATCAGTAGCTGGCACAGCCCTGGATTCTGGGTGCAGGTAAACAAGAGAAAGTTGCCTGCCCAAACATGTGTACTACATCAGTATGTAATCATGGCAGTAAACAAGGCATTGAGCTCATTGCAATGGAAGGGAGTGATAAAAACATTCAGCTTTGCCAGAAGACGTTAAATTAAGATCACAGGGATGTCAAAGGGTGGAAAATAAAATATAAAATAACTAAGTATAAAATACTAGTTAGGTGCAGTGGGGTTAAATGCATAAATTTACCTCTGTTCCTTCTTTGTATTTCTCTTAACCAATAGTGCATGGAGTAAAAAGCAAAACACAAGCAAGCAAACAAAACAAATCATAAGCATGGAATTGAAGCAGAAAGGAGATAATAACAGACCAGAGAAATCAACAAAATTGAGGAGAACTGGAAAAAAAACATGGACCTAGAAAATTCACTTAGAATGTTGGATAAAGATGAAAGGTATGCACACTGAAAGATCAGAGACAAGCCAAACACAAACAAACACACACACAATTCCAATTTATATTGAAGAACTCCAAAAGTGTCAGGAATTGGAAGTACAAGGTCTCTCTGAAGGTAGAGGTATAGGAGGGCTGAAAAAAAAGGGGTTTCCTTTAAAGTTGGTTTGAGAAGCAGCAGTCAGAGGCTGCAATGCCCCTCCCACCCCTCACTTCAACCAGATTCTGCGAATTTGCTTTGCAGAGAGGTTGAATTAAAGGGCACCAGACTCAAAAGGTAGAGGTAGGGATCAAAAGTCTACATGTTGAAATCCAGAGCTCAAGCTCCATTCCACAGCTCAATCTGGGTTTGTTTACATGTACCTTATTATTCTACAGACGGAAAATTGGAGTAGTCTCTTCAAAGGAGACAGATATATTGAAAACAAAGCAAATCTACAGATACCATTATTCCCTGAGAAAACAGGTCCCTGCTGCTCACCCTACAAAGAGACTCATTGGTTAATAAGTAGCACTTGAGAACCAAGCTCACAATAAGTTTTCATGAAAGTGCCTTATGAGCAGGAAACTTAATTATTACCTGGCATGGGAGGGAAGCCTCCATTATGAAAAACACTGACTGAAACAGAAAAGGGACTGAGAAAAAAAAAAAATGTAGGGAGTAAAATAAAACACTTAAAAATTCTAGAGGCTTAAAGATATAATATTGCAACCCCAAAGCAAGAAAAAAAAATGTTTTTATTTAAAAAGTAATACTAACAGACCAAAACAATAACTCTTAAAATTGGAAGAGAGATAAAATTTAAGAAATTTACATTAGTATAGGAAAGACAGAGAAAAAAGATAAAAATATAATAATAATAGATTTCTATTAACAGGAAAGAGAAAATTATCAAATACATAATATAAAACAATAGGTCTACCAAGTACTCCACAAAATAAAGACTCACACCAAAATCATTAAGAAATTTCAAAGCATAGCTAGAAAAATACAATCCTTAAGTTTTCAGGCAAATAAAATCATATGGAAAGGATTAGAAATAAGAATGTCTTTGAATTTCTCAATAGCTTCATGGAATCTAACAAACAATAGAAAAATGCTTTCCAATTCTAAGAGAAAATAATTTTTCTATATTCAGTAAAATTGTCAGTCAACACTGAGGAGAGGAAAAAACAGAACAAAACCAACCTTTTCAAATATGCAAATTCTTAAAGATATACAGATCAACCTATCCACATTGAAGCCTTGTGACCTTCAGGGAAATAATAATAATAATAATAATAATAATAATAATAATAATAAATATGGTGTGTTTAAATATATCAGGACAGATTTTTACTTCTTTGGGGGAATTTAGAGACCATTAACAATAAGTAATTTTAAACTTCAGGGAAAGCAAAAATTGGTACAAGAATTTTAACCATACAATAGCACAGTTATGAATAATTATAATGAGATAAATACTTGAGTACAGATTTAACTAAAATATTCGAAATAATTGTGCTGATGGATGAGGCTGGAAAAGTTTATGAGCATGTAGAAGTGAGTGCTATGTAAGAGAGGTAAATTCTCTTCCTCTATGGTAGGAAGTTAACAGATAATATCTAAAACTAAAAGGGTTAGAGATAGCTAGCCTAGCATTGCCATTTAGGAATATAAAGATACAGGAGTCAAGACTCATTGCTTTCTGGGGAGAATAAGCTGAGGTATGGAGAAATGCAACAAATAATTTCTGGTTTTCATTATACACTTTGTAGAACAATTGAATTTTTATGATGAAATAACTCTTATTTTGATTAAAAAAAATAAAATTAAATTACAAAAAAACCGCCACTAAGAGTAAATGGAGAATTTTTAGTGCAAGTGTGCTTTGAGTTCATTCATGTATTTCCACTACCAATCTCCAAGACTCCAAACAAGTATAAACAATAAAAATAAACACCAGGAACAAGGATAAACAACAAAAACAAACAGAAAAGAGCTAAAAGGGTCGGGGATGTAGTTCAGTGGCAGAACACTTGCCTAGAATGTGCAAGGTTCTGGATTCAATCCTCAGCATCACGGAAATAATAACAAAAAAACTACAAAAAGTGTCATTCAATGTATGGTCTGGAACTTACAAAAGAGGTTGAAGTAGGAGACATAAACTTTGAGAGTCAACTTTTAATTGGTGATAAATTAATTCACTAAAGTGAATGAACTCATTTTATGGTGAGTGATGAGAAGGGATTGTGCCTTTCTGTTAGAAAAAGACTTCCCTGAACTGGGATGGGGCAGGCGAATGGGCAGGGACTATGATCTATCACAGCTCTCATCTGGAGAGAAACTAGAACTCCAAGGAGACCACTTAGATAGGGTTGCACCTCTGAAGTAGTGTTTAAAGCAAATTATAGTCTCTGTTGGAAGGTGGTCTATGTCAAACTGCTGCTTACAGGAGGGAGACAAGACTACAGCCACCTCCATACAAGGTCCAGGCCCAGTGTCCTCTGCAAGATCTACAAAAACTATCAGTTAAGACCTGGTACTGAACTGAATAGTCGTGTGAATTCAACAATCAGAGATACTATAAAATTGAAGAGCATATACAGTCTCCAACCCATAATGCCACAGGATTAGAAGATGCTACAACTTCTCCCCTCATATAAAATATGCCTCAAGGTCGACCACCCCAGCCTGTGAATCCACGGGGATTCAGTCTCTTTTTGTCTTCTTCTTCTACTATTAATATTCTACTTCCATCTTTAATGTCCTCCTATGAGTGCTATATGGCCATTATTTCTTGCAAGCAGAGAAAAGGAGAGAGAACTATGAAGTTTCTCTCATCAAGAGTTATCCTCTTTTGGGCTGGGGATGTGGCTCAAGTGGTAGTACGCTCACCTAGCATGCGTGAGGCACCGGGTTTGATTCTCAGCACCACATAAAAATAAAATAAAGATATTGTGTCCATCTAAAACTAAAAAATAAATATTTTTTTTAAAAAAGAGTTATCGTCTTTTTAAGTTTTTTCAGAGGCCTCTTCTAGCAACTTCCACTCAAGTACACAGAACTCAGCCACATGGGCATTCTTCTCAGCACAGGACCACAACTTTCCTACTGAGTGCTTTACTACTCCCAACAAAACTTAGGTGCTGATATTGAGAATAAAGAGGGAATGAATAAGTGGGTCATCAGCAGTGTCTGTCACAAATAGTATCTTGATAAACCAGTAGAAATGAGAAAATGAAACAATGGAAAAACAGAAAAGATAAAAGGGAAAATCATGTTTATAAGTGCTAAACTAAACTGAATTCCGCTATTAAAAGATAACCTCGTAGCTACTCAGGGATGAGATTGATAATTCAAGGCCAGCCTGAGGAACCCTTCTCAAAATGAAATAAACTCATTTAAAATGAAATTAAAAGAGCTGGGGGTGTGTAGCTCAGTGGTAGAGCCCTTGGCAAGCATATGCTGGGCCCTGGGGCTTCATTTCAGTATCCTGCTACACACACACACACACACACACACACACACACACACACACACTGTTGGACTAATTAAATGAAAAATTAAAACCACTATAAAACACAATTCAATAGAAATTATTTAAAATGCTGAACTCAAGCAACACCTGTCCTTTCCCCAGTTTCTTGATCTTTTTCTTCAATGGTAAACAGAGTTCAGAGCCAATGATGGTGGTGGTTAATAAAAATTATACAACTAGCAACCAATGCCTGCTTCTGGGGCACTGCCTGTCCTCTGTGGGCTGTCCAGGTGGTTGGCCCCACCCAGTGGGCCCTTGTAGACCTGCCTAGCACCAGGCAGGGTCAGAAGACCAGTTACAATTTGGGGAGCCTGAGTTTGTGACAGTGACCAAACTCCTGAGCAAAAAGGAGCAGGACCTGAGGGAGATCCAGCACTTGCTGCAGGATGAGAACGAAGATTTCAAAGAGACTTGCAGAGAATGAAAACAACATGTCAAAAAGAATAAAACATTAGATTATCTTACTTTGGTTTCCCTCAGAAGAAACAGATGAAAATGATTTGATCCTGGAGGAACTGAGGAGTTGGGGGGTCAGGAGGAAACGTTCTTTACCTCAGAGATGTTTGTTATGTATCATCAATATGCTGCATTGAAAAGATGTCATCCTGAAATCCTAGAATACTTTCCAAGTGAAACAGAAACCCTTACAACTGCCAGCACTGGAGGTTCAGAAGTCTATAAATACATGAAATTTCAAAGAGTGCTGCACAGAGTACAGGGTGCTCAAAGACAACAGCATGACAGTAGCAAAATTGCCCTGACCTACTAAAATTAACCTGGTGATTAATCCTAAAAATATGAGAACTGATCCTAAGTGAGTCAATGGAGCTGGGATCAGCAAGGAAATATCATGGACAATGCTGTCTGGACAGTTCCTTTTCTAAAAGGTGTTGTTTTTGATGTCAACAAGGAATCATAACAGAAAAAATAGAGATGGCTATGAAAGTTACACGCAAAACAGTACATCATGCTTCTGAAGGAAGAAATAGGTAAAAGGAAGAACCCTAGGTAGATTCAGGTTGAAACTTAAGGCAGGTCAGAGAAAATAATGTAATTTTCCACAGAATCACAGAATAAACAAATCACAGCAGTCTTGGAAGTTTTTATGCAAAGAGATTATATACTGTATGAATTTATACAGTCATCAAAGGACTATATGATGATGATTCTTTAGTAGAAGTTATTTCCAAAAGAGTTTAGGTTGATTTGTTATTAAATCATTTTATTAGCTTATGAAAATTCTACAGCAAATCACATTATGCAAGTATTCACCAGTATTCTCTTGAAAAATTAGTCAACATATTTGGAAATAATACACATATTCTTAAGATTGTAGATTATTACTGTAAATATCTCAGTGTATTAGTAAAACATACAATATAATCATGACTGATGTCATAAATTTGGACTCCTCAGTACAATAAGTAGACAAAGAAAAATAGTCATTTGTTTTTATGTAAAATATATAATGGGTGATCAAAAATTTGGTATAACTCTTTTAAAAACCTTCAAATAGAAAATAGTAGAAATGACAGTAAGTCTCATATTAGTCAGAGACACAAGCATATTATTAATTTGAGAGATAATGGAGTTAAACAAGAGAGGATAACAGAGAACTCTATTACACTGAAAGACAGTACCCTAGGACTGAGAATGAGTACTCAAAGAAAGAACATCCTTGTAAAAGGTTCTCCTTCCTTATGATGAAGATCTATCAGATGGTATGGCTGCAGCCCAGTCAATGATGAAAACATTGGAGGTTTGCTCTGGACCAGGGCTGTATGCAGCTGGTGGATCAGGCCTTGGCACACAGGAACTGGTAAGCAAGAAGCCTCCTGTTGATGTATGAATGAAACTTGTTGGATGGTAAGCCTTAGAGGGTTTCTCTCTAAGGCTTAAATTCTTTAGAGAAGCAGAAGCAATATGCTGTGTACAGATTTATTGTAAGGACTGGCTCACATGATTACTGAGGCCGATAGGCTGGAGACTTGGGAGAGCTGAGGGTGCAATCTTAGTCCTAAGGCAGTCTACTGGTGAATTTTTCTCTTTCCTGAAGAAAGCTGATCTTTATTCTATTCAGATGTTCAACTGATTGTCCATCATAATGTCAGTGGGTTGTAGCCAATCTGCTTTATACAATTCTATGGTTCAAATGTCAACTTCATCCCAATAATGTCCTCATAGAAACATTCATAACAATGTGTGACAGAATATGTGGGTACCTATGGCCAGTCTCATTGACACATAAAATTAACCACCATAGTACCTAAGAGCACCCTTGGCAGCTGTGCCATAAAAGAGGAGAAATGAAACCCTCTCCTTGCAACATCCTTCCAACCCCCTCTACCCGAAGAGGTTAACGTGGTGCTAGCTAGAGAAGGAGAAATGTACAGTGCTGTGGTTTGAATGTGTTCCCCTCTAAACTGAGGCATTGCAATAAGATAGTATTAATAGTCTCATGATTAGGCCATGAGAGGTCTACTTTATAAATGTGATTAGTGCTCTTACAAGAAAGATGCTTCATGCCATGCGTGGCTATTTTGCCCTTCTGCCATATGAAAATACCAAAAAGCCCTCACCAAAAAAGAAATACCAGCACCTTAATCTCAGACTTCCCAGCTTCCAGAACTGAAAATTTTTTGTTCTTTATAAATTAAATAATAAATTAGGGCTAGGGTTATGGCTCAGTGGTAGAGCACTTGCCTAGCACATGTGAAGTACTGGGTTCGATCCTCAGCACCACATAAAAATAAATAAACAAAGGTATTGTGTCCATCTACAACTAAAACAACAACAACAACAACAATAAAAAAACCCCCAAATTATTAAAGTATCTCCTTTTTGTACATCTAGTATGGCTAGTTTAGTGGTTTATCAAATTTCAGGATTAAAACTTACCTCCAAGTTGTTTTATTCAAATTTCACATATCTGATTATATCATGTATAAGACAATAAATACTTGCAGAAGATGTGTTTTGATGTATTTTAACCTTCAAACTGTAAAGTTGCTGTTTATATTCTGGGGCATTATAATCTAAGTGAATTTGGGGGAACACTTTAGTGGAAGATAATCTCATAAATATGCATGATTTTAAATTTAATAAATTATCAGAACATGATCATTATCATAATAAATTTGATGCCAGTTGTTAAATAATTATTTATGGGCAAGCATCAGTTTGTAAATTTTGCAAAGTGATGACAGGAAACACATAAAATCTACACTGAAAATGGGTAATGAGAGGCTTTGAGTTGTCAGAAGGAAATGTGAAAGTGTTGGGTACTTGAAAGATGGAAGGGTACAACTAAAGACGACAGGGGTCAAGGACACATGCATCATACTTTGAAACTTTACCAAGGGTCACCAATCCATGTTGCAAACTCTTGGTCTTCCTCTGCCACAGTTGTTATCAATTCTTTGTAACTCTGATGATGCTCTCCATAGTTCAAGTTTGAACTTTGCCTGTAAGAAACTATACACTGTGTACTGGTTTTGTAATGTAGCTTTAATCTTTAAAGAGATCAAAAAACAGACTCTGTAGCTGAACATGGTGGCACATACCTGTAATCCCAGTGGCTTGGGAGGCTGAGGCAGGAGGATCGAGAGTTCAAAGCAAGCATCAGCAAAAGCAAGGCACTAAGCAACTAAGTGAGACCCTGTCTCTAAATAAAATACAAAAAATAGGGCTGGGGATGTGGCTCAGTGGTCCAGTGCCCCAGAGTTCAATCCCTGGTCTCCCGTATGCCCCTCTCCCCCAAAAAACCAGAGCCTATAGTAGCCAGTGTTCAGCTGACTTATAGTAATGATGAAACACAGATTAATAATCCAATTATACCAAAGAAAAAGTGTCAGTTCTATTAGAAAATCTTGAGACAAAAACAGTTACAGCTATATCCATATTAGTTTCATGAAAGTAATGACAGGAAAGAGATCAGAATTTAGTTTTTCACTAATTATTTTTAAAAATTTTTTAGTTGAACATGGACACAGTATCTTTGTTTTATTTATTTACTTGTTTTATGTGGTGCTGAGGATCGAACCCAGTGCCTCACATGTGCAAGGCAAGTGCTCTACCACTGAGCCACAACCTAAGCCCCTCACTAATTATTAATAAAGCATGAATAAGGCAATTTAGTCCATTAATAAGAGTTTGCTTTTTATTTTAAGAAGTTCTTTACCTGTACTGTCTAATTGAATAGAACATCAATTCTGCTAAGCAGATGGCATTACCTTCACTCAGTAGAGGACATAACCAGAGAGAGGTTTTAGTGGTTTGTCAAAGTTTACACCAGATACTATCAGAAATGTTTCAAATGCAGATTTTCTAGCTCCAGGTCCAATTTTATTTATAACACAGCAAATTGTAAATTAAACTAGCCAGCTTTTCTTAACTTGAGGCCTATGAGTCCATTGAAAATGTGTACAACATTTTGAAGTGTGTGTGATGAAAGTAGTGGTGTGGAAATCTTTCAAATAATCAAAGGAATTCGTGATCAAAAATGCTCAGAACCACTGACCAATTTCCTGTAAATTCTTGAAACAGAGATCATGTCTTAGTCACAATTGTATCCCTTGTACTACTATAATGAAAGGTGGCAAGGACTCAATAAACGGGTATGAATAACATGTCAAATAAATTACTTTTCTAATGTTATTTGTGTAACATTAAATCTTTAAATTTTCCTTTACATTGATTAATAGCAGATGTAGACATTCTATGCATTATCCTAAATAATCAAAATAAACTTGCTAAAATTTTGGTATAATAAGCATTTGAATTAGATCATCACTGTATTTTATTAAGGGTTGCAGGTGCCAAACAACACCTGAGGTAAAACATATAAGCAAAAAAACTAATAGGAATTCAAGATAATTGATACCCAAGGAACAAAACAAAAAAAAAAAAAAAAAAAGAAGAAAGAAAGAAAAAAGAAAAAGAAAAAAGGTTTTCACATTGGTAAAAGGTACAACCTACAGGATAAGAATCATAATTTTTAGATATTAACTAACAAATTCTATAAAACAATTGATTTTAAATGAAAATAGCAGAAGACAACCCAATATTATCAGGTACAATATAGGCCAAGTACACACAAAAAGATATGGATTTTATTTCAAATATAATTAACAATACTAAATTTGGTCATGAATCCAATGCCATATATTGAAGTATACACTGTGCTTCTTTGTCTAGGATTCATGAGATATCAGTAATAAATGAAACTTCAGTAATATCCAAAAGGAAAAAAATTGCATAGCTAACATTCTCTAGTCCAAATTTATGACTGGAAATTAATGCTGACAAACTAGGAAGACATTCCAACTACCTAAAAATTTAATCTCTTTACATTGAGGTTAGGATTATATGGAAAGCAACGGTGTAACTCTGTCTTTTATAAGTAACTCAAAATTTCACTTAATGGAGTATAAAAAAACTTAAATTAACAGCATCATATATACATCTGAATCTTGATGCAGTATGAGAAAATACTTAGTAGTGAAATGTCAGCCAGCTCAACATGGACTCTCTGGAAAGGGCACAAAATTTAAGAACAAGGGGTGAGAAATCCAAAAGGACTGGATTCAAATCTGTCTCCAATTCTAACTGCCTTTAGTCATTTCATTTGTAAAATAGTAATTTAAACAAAAACTTTATAAATTTGCGATGGAATACAGCGTGTTCCAAAGTGCCTTGCTCACAATAAGCACTTAATACAGTGTACCCATCACTAGTAAAAACAGGATCCGGCTGGGGGAACACTAGTAATGTTTCCTTGATTAGATGACATCTGCTGCCCAAGAACTAGGACGTTCTTAACGTTGGTCACAGACAGTACTATGGTAGGGAAACTCTTGGAGCAACCGGCCATCCGCCTTCCGCGGAGCTAAGTGGCCCTTTCCACGTTTAGAAATGCTACAGCTGGAGGTGTTTAGTGTTGCTAAACCCTCCTTTTGGGGGAAGAGAGCAGGGCGAGTGTCCTAAGCCTCTTCCCTACACCGCACCGACCTCAGTTCCTGTCTTGCCTTACTAGCGGCCCCTGCTGGCCCTTACGTGTGCAGTTCTCCCGGTGCTCAGGCCTTTCCTAGCCTAGAGAGAGCGGCCTCAACGGGCCACCCCTTTACCGGCTGCACAGCGTGGCCACACGGCAGGATCACACCACTACATAGCTCTCCAAAGCACTCTCGCCCACCTCCCCTTCTAGAGCACCGCGAGAGACTCTTAGCAAAGAGTTCAATCAAATTCCTGGGCTTATCTCCTATCGACAATGGGTCGCGTGTGACAATCTCCTGAGCGGTTCTGACCACTAGCACACGGTTGCCTCGGACTCCCGGCAACTTAAGCACAGGTGGAGAAGACCTGGATTTTCTTACCCGCAGGAGACGTAGCGCCCGCCCGCTCTAGGACCCCCACCCGCCGCGTAGCTGACTTTAAAATGCAGCTAACCCACAGGAACTGCAGAGGCTCCCGAACTTCGGCCGGGTCTTGAGTTTCGCCTCGCTTTGCCGCCTAACTTCCAGCATCTAGCTGTGCTAGGTCACCTCTCACTCAGCAAAGGAATAAAACATTCACACCCGGGAAGACTCTTAACGCGCCACACCTGAGTGGCATCTGGCACTGAAAGGTTAGTGACGGCTTCTTCCCGTAATACACCGCGACCGCTCGCCTCTGCTCCTACCCGGTGGGTTACAACGCGAGGCCCCGCCCCTGACGCTTCTATCCAATGAGAAGGGGCAAGTCTGCTCGCCCTTATTTACATACCAACCACTATATATACTCCGGGAGGGAGGATTGGGGCGCCAAGAGCCGAACTGCTCTTAAAACATGGGTCTGCTAACGTAGACGTCTACGCTCGAGTTGCTTGTGGCCCCCCCAGGAGTCACTTCCCAGGCTGTCCAACGCAGAGGGGACCTCAGCCCATAGACCTAATGCTTCTGGCCAACTTAGGTCACACCTAACCCAGAGCAATAGCCTCCGCTGCAAACGTCCCACATCTAAGACACCGCTCTACCATACCCAACCAGACGCTTGCATGGTGGTGTTTACAGCTCTTTTCTTGACGTTTTGGGGCCCTGAAAAGGGCCTTTGAGTGGAGGGGGCGCTGTGGAGACAGCTCAACCGCCAAAGCCGTACAGAGTGCGGCCCTGGCGTTTCAGAGCGTAGACCACGTCCATGGCTGTCACTGTCTTGCGTTTAGCATGCTCCGTGTAAGTCACCGCATCGCGAATCACGTTCTCCAGAAAAACTTTGAGAACTCCTCGGGTCTCTTCGTATATCAGCCCAGAGATGCGCTTGACGCCCCCACGACGGGCCAGGCGGCGAATAGCTGGCTTCGTAATGCCTTGGATGTTATCTCGCAACACCTTCCGGTGGCGCTTGGCGCCTCCTTTCCCAAGCCCTTTGCCTCCTTTCCCGCGTCCAGACATCTTAAATGCACTACAACACGGTCAAACTATAAGAGCAGCAGTGAGCAGGTCTGAGTCACGGTGGGAGTTTATATTTCCTTGTAGCGGACCTGTTTGAAGACCTCAGGGAAGTGGGAGGGGCTCCAGGCCCCGCCTTTGGAGCTTTCTTTTAATCACTACCATTTTAGAAAAGTGGTTAGCAAAATAAAGCCGATTTCCTTTTGTTTGCTCTTTTTAATTTTTAAAAATATTTCTGAAAAATTTGCCATGAATTTGAAGACGGATTCACAGTGTTATATTTGAAGGTTTAAACAATATAAGATAATAGAATTTGTATTGCCCTTTCTCACCGCTTAGATAAAAAGCAGACGGAATTCTATGCTTGCTTGTTCTCTGACTCTCCCTTCTTCTCAGCTCCGGCTAATTCGGTTGTTTATTTTTTTATTGTTTTCAAAACGGAATGCTTATGCTTATGATACCATAAGCTTATGCTTATGAACTAGTGAAAATAAGTAAAACTAGAAACACTTTACATCTTATTGCAATTACTTTACAGATACCTATGTTATCTTTTTAAAAATACTACAGTGAAAATATTTTAATGGTTCTCTCTCTCTCTTTAAAAGATGAATTAAAAGAGACTTGAGAACACTGCCTGTATGATTGGGAAAAATCCTGAGTGGTCAAACTAAACAACGTGATTGTTAAGCCTTGACTCAAGTTAGAATTCTCTTACTAAAATAAAAGGAATGTTCACAGTAATTTTTTAAAATTTTGTTAAAAATTTCCCATGATACAGGCAAAAATTTATGCTAGTTTACAGAATGCATTCCAGGAACATCTTGTTGAATCTGCATCAGATGTGTATGTGTTTTAATTTATCACACAGTTATTGGATGCTCACTGATGTATTTAAACTTCAAAACACTTTGAGATGAGTATAGAGCTTAAATAACTACGAAAGATAAGTAAGTGGTAAAACCAGGATTTGGAGGTGGCAGTCTGGTGCAGGATGACAGCCTCAACCTTGACAATATACTTGTTTCTCAGTTTCAAAAACATTGTGTTTGCCAATAAGGTACATATACATAAATACAAGTAAACATTATTTCAACGAAATAAAAATCTTTAGTAGGACAATGAATAGTCAAATTTATTTCACTTTTAAATGGATGCTAAAATCCACATAAATTTTATTTTGATATACAAGTGTTTAATTTTACATAGCCATGTAATTGTAAAATGTAACAAATGTTAAGGTAAATGAAAGTACCTTAATAATTAGTAGAAAGTAATTTGTAATAAAAACAAAAACAAAAACCCACCCTTACTTTGTTTCAAATGTTAGTGTCTGAGATTGGGTAGATAAGAGTAAGTTATTGTGTTCTTTCTTTAGTCCCCGGAGTTCATCAAGACTTGAGCCCAGGTGTTGTGACCTACAGAAAGCAAGCCAAGGCCAAGACTTTAAGCCTCAGCAACCGAACTGTGCTTGCAGTCTCTCACATGGAATCCAGTGGCTCCTTTCCCATCCCACCAGTACAGAAAGCACTTCTGTCTTGTCTATCACTCTTAGTTTCAGAGCCTCAGAAGGGTAAAACTGGCTGCCTGTGAGCGGCAGAACTTTGAGGGAAGACCAGTGTCCACTGGTTTAATTAGGAAGGTTCATGTGTCCAACTACTAACAAAGCCTCTTTTGGAGCCAGCTCCCTAGACTGTTGGGTAAAAGGAAGCAAGGTGCTGGTATAAAGGAAGAGGCAACCTACCCCGTACTGGGCAGGCAGAATTCTGCTAGAGTCTGTGATTTCGCTGCTGGAGCAGTGTTGTCACAAGCATGGGCTTTGGAGTCAGATGACAACTTAAAATGCTGAATTATTACACGAGAAAATCCACCTAGAGAACACAGGAACTTGACATCTTTCGGATTCTTTTTGTTTCCAATCGTGTTATTTAGGTGATGGGGATTGAATCCAGGGCCTTGTGCATGCGAGGCAAGCACTCTACTAACTAAGCTATATCCCCAGACTAAGTTATCTTATTTATTAAGGGTTTCTTTTCCTGGGAGCAAGCATGAATGTTGAAAACTCGGCATCCACTGAGCACATTCAGGCCCGCTGCGGCGGTGCATTCAGGCCCCGGGGTATTCGTATGAGCGGCTATGTAAATGAGGACTAGAAGTGTGCGCTTCTGATTGGAGGGAGTCGACGCAGTCGTTTCCTTTGTTAGCGCTCTAGTTGGGCGCGGACTCGGTCTGTCATTGGCCAGCAGAGCCGCGGCGCCCAATAGGAAGGCGTTGCCTAGTGGCCACCGAGAGTTTCTAGAGGCAGTTCGGTGTGGTAGGCTGCATTCCCATACCGATCCTGCTGGTGTGATTTCCTTCGCTGGAGTTTCAGGCGAGAAGTGAACATGTCCGGTCGTGGAAAGCAGGGTGGGAAAGTGCGGGCAAAAGCCAAATCCCGCTCCTCCCGTGCGGGCCTGCAGTTCCCGGTGGGCCGAGTGCACAGACTACTGCGCAAAGGTAACTACGCCGAGCGAGTAGGCGCTGGGGCGCCCGTGTACCTGGCGGCGGTGTTGGAGTACCTGACGGCCGAGATCCTGGAGTTGGCTGGCAACGCAGCGCGTGACAATAAGAAGACTAGGATAATCCCTCGCCACCTGCAGCTGGCCATCCGCAACGACGAGGAACTAAACAAGCTGCTGGGGAAAGTGACCATCGCTCAGGGCGGCGTCCTGCCCAACATCCAGGCTGTGCTGCTGCCCAAGAAGACCGAGAGTCAGAAGGTGAAGAGCAAGTGACCCTGACGCCACCATGGGAAAGCTGACTTCCCCAGCAAAGGCTCTTTCCAGAGCGGTCCCGCAGTGTTTTTGATTGTGCTGAATGTCACGGAGGGCCAGTACGATCTAGCGGGGAGAGGGGCAGTGAGGAGCCCGCCGGAGTCGGGAGCCAATAAAGTCGGTGAAAATCCAGTAGTCGAGAGAGCTGTGTAGTCGCGGGACCTACCGGATGACCGGGGTAGGGGGTGGGGGCGCCACCGGAAACCTCTGGAGCAGGTACTGGTCAGTCCGCTTGAGCCCCCCCGAACGCTCTGATCCACAGATAGATCCCCCTTGAGGCGTTGAGGGAGGATGAGGGAAACCAAGAGGGTTCCAGTGGTCTGGAGATGGCAGGGCTGGGATCTCCCCTACTTGCATGAAGGCAAAGGAGAGGCGGACTAGGTGCGGTGCGGCCTGCTCTGGCATTTTACTTCCCGTCTCCAAGGCTTTAGCCATTTGTGAGCGGTCAAGACTAAGCTATAAGGAGAATCATGGGGCTGAGCTGGTTTCGGTTAGGAAGTTGTTTCTGGACATAATTTTCAAAAGGTGGAGTAACTTCTCTTTGAAGTGTGGCCCTGGTGACACGGTATCAATTTAAGATTCTTTCTTAATAGCTCTTATGTTTTTCATGTTCTGGATGTCAAATATCACAACCTAGCACCCTTATGTTCTCGTTTCTTTAAAATGAAGGAAACATTCAGTAATTTGTGTAATACAGAAGTATGAGTCATGAGGGTGGTAATGTTTTCCTGACACGTTGCATAACAGTGGAATCTTTAATCTGGATTTAGAAATGCTTACAAGCTTTTAAAATTATTTTCTCAAATGTTGGCTTCTTAGTGGTCTTGTCTCCATGTTATGCTCTTTGGGAAATGACTTGACTTTGCTCAATTACAAAGCAAAACAAAACCCTTGCTTTGAAGGATTACACTTACTCAACAAATAACTTACTTAAAATTCCTGTTCTCCATGAAGTAATGACCCCATTCCAGTAACCCTGTAGGAATTGTGATTCTTACGGGCTCAGCATTACTTTAATAAATAAGCAAGGAAAGGTAAGGCCACAGGATTTAAATACAGGAAAAAACACATTGCAGGCTGAGACTCAACACTTAAAAGTTCAACATTAGTAATTCTCTTCTGCTCTTGGGTTGACCTTCCATTTCATCCTTCTGAGCAAGCTTCATACTGGCCCACAGGACTCACAAAAAAGATCCCACCTTAGATTTCACATTTATAGATTCATCTTTTCTGAGAGAGTTGAAGTAGTCCTGGCGGGAGGGTGGGTGGTAAGAAATGGGATAGCAGTGACTGGCCCATTTTCCCTCCTGGACTATTTCATCCCCAATGCTTATTGAACATCTGTGCCATTCTGTGTACTAAGTGATGAGGGTACAGCTATCAATGAGGTCAACCAGACTTATACTCTCTTGGAACTCCCTTCCTCCCCACCCCCCTTGGTACGAAGGACAAGATAAGAAACAAATAATATTATAGATGAGCTTTGGTTAGTACTTGTGTCTTTTGCTGTTTGTTGAGTGGATATTGGAATTACTTTTCCCCTGTGGTCATCTTTGAGTTGTACAAAGATGTCACATGTACATTTTATTGCCTCCTAATACCTGAGAAATAGATTCCAATGGCACCATGAGTTGTTCCAGGATTTCCAGCTGTTGACTCTACTGCTTACCTTCCTTTCAAAGGATTTCCTCATATGTAAAATAGTCAAGATACCTGTTTTGAGGATCAAGACTGTCTACTTACTATGTGCTATATATTAGTTACTTAAATTGAAAGAAGTACCATTTCCTATAAAGGTGGGTTTCCACTTACAGAATAAGTTATAGATAAGCATGCTACTAGTATTAAAAAACAAAAACAAAAAAACAGCACAAACTGAATTGTCAGAATTAATTCTCAGTGATACCACTTGGGGGCAGTGAAGCAAAAAAAAATTATGTAATTTTATACACACACACACACACACACACACACACACACATATACACATGCACAATCAACCCTCTATTCATGGATGGGTTTCCACATCTATTGATTCAGTCAAATGAGGATAGAAAATATTTAGAAAAAAAAATCTCTACTGAACATAAAGACTTTTTTTCTTGTCAATATTCCCTAAACAATGTAACAACTACATTATATTGAGTACTATAAGTAATCTTAAATGCTTTAAATTATACAGGAGGATGAGACTATATTAAAGGGACTTGGAAGATCTGCAGACATGGGTATTCAAAGCGGGTCCTGAAAGTAAACACCTATGGATATTGGAGAGCAACTATATAATATATATAAATAATATCAATTATTTGTAAATGTATATCAGTTTTTTTGACATTCGAGTTGAATTTCCTCAAGATTTAATATGAGGCATCTTAGAGATCTTTACCAAATTATGAAGAAATAAGGATAAAGGCCATCAAGACATTTATAAGAAAAAAACCACTCTGCCTTTGCCTGTGATGATTCATAGCAATCTGTCTAACCCTGTTGCCCAAAAAGCAAGATTAAAATTCAAAATAGTAGCTGCCCTCATCTTCACCCAACTTTCAGAGATTCTTAGAATTCTCTTAAACACTTTTCCAGCCTCAAAATTCAATTAACTCCTCAACATTTCTATTTTTGAGAGTTTTTTTTTTAATTGAACAATTTACTAGCAGTTAAAAAGTCATACCTTCTTGCAAAGTCAATTCAGCCTGTGTTACTTGATGAACAAACCATAGTTCTTGAAGTTAATTTAAAAGGCAATAATTTTTCAAGCATGAGACTATATGGAAGAAGACTTAGGACATGAACTGATGAGAATGGATTCAGGTTTTTAATAGATATACAATGCATAGTTTTATTTGCACACATACTCTTTCCTGCAGAGACAAACCACTCAGTGTGGCAGGTTGTGACTTGGCCGAGATTTGTTGTCTGTTCTTCCTGCAGAGCCAGTCTTGACTTTATGTCCCTTAGAATTGGCCAGTTTAGTTTTGTCTGCCCAGAATCTAAAGGTCTAGTTCATCCCATAGTTGGTGATGACTGGCACACTAAATGCAAATTCTTCCCAAAGCCCCTTGCAGTGGTGGAAAAGTCGAATACCATAGTGTTTAAGAACTCAAGCTCTTCAGAATGAGATATAGGTTCAGATCTCCTCTGTCCTTTACTAGTTATCCAACTTTGGAAACATTACTCAATCTCTTTAAACCTTACTTTTATCTATAAAATGGACATAATAATAGTTCACTTCAAGGAGATTTGGGAAAGATTTGGTGAGATGTGAACGAGGACACTAAATTTGCCATATAGAAATGTGCCAAATGCATAATAGCTATTTTTATTTACATATGAAACTGGATTTGAAATGAGTAGCAGTATTTATGGAATCTCTGGAAACAGTTAAATAGACATTTAACAATCCTGTGACTTTTTTGATAGCAAACTAAAAACAAACATTTTTAGTGTCTGTTGTACTAATTACAGAACATCCACAGTTTATAACAGAAAAGAGTAAGAAATGGTTAAAGCTTGTGAACCTGAATTTATTTTTTCCCTGAAGACAAAGAGTTAATGGCTTATAAAGTGCACCTACTCAGATTAAAAATGTAAACTGAGCATATTAATGTGTTACATCTATGATTGATAACCATCTTTCAAGAAATTTACTGTTGTAGAAACACATGTTCAAAAAGAATGTAATGATATAACCAGCTACACATAAAGAGAGGGAGATACTAGGGTGTTACTGGAACAGGGAACAGGTGCCTGTGTTAGCCTAGTAGCAACACTAGCAGGTGGGGAGAGTGGCATCTGAACTAGATCTAGGTGTAAGTTAATCTGAGAAGTGGCTGTGGACAAAGCTACAGGGGTCAAAAGACAAAATTGGCAGTTGTCTTGTGTGTGAGCATGTTGCTGGGGTTTAAACCCAGAGCTTTGTACATTGTAGGCAAGTGCTCTACTACTGAGCTCTACTACTACCACAGCCCTGGCATCTGTATTTGAATTTGAATCTAAGAATAAGATTGACTAAAAATGGCTAGAGTAGATAAATCATCCAGGAGGAATGTACAAATGTATAAATGAATGTATGGAAAATAGCCACAGCCAACAGGAGATTGGGAGGTCTAAAAGATTTAGTGGATTGGCAGAGGAAGGAAGGGGAGAAGACATGGCTGACAACCAGGACAGAAAATGTCAAGAGATAGAGCTGTTTTTTCATAATTTGGATTTCTGTACTCCATGCCACCTCCTAGTGCTTACACTTTCTCGTATAATTAGAAAATAGTCTTTTAAAAGTTACTAGTTTTCCACACATAGAACATGCTGTCAAACGAGCTGCCTCACTTTACTAATTGAATTGGAATAGAGATGAATTTTAGCCCTTTACATTTTTATATTACATACAGAAATATGAAGGATCCATGGCAACAGTGAAATGTGAAAAATGTCTTTTTAAAAAGTCAAGAAGAGGGATTGAGGGTGTAGCTCAATGGTAGAACTCTTGCATAGCATGTGCAAGGCCCTGATTTCAACACTTAGCACCAAAAATAGTCAAGAAGAATATTGGTAAGAACATCTTTGATATCCTTTATTATCATTCAGTTGAATATAATTTTTACATGTTTTCATTTTAAGGGAGTTTTAAAAGTTGGTAACTTACTAATTCAGAAAAAACAATGTAGGCATTTTAGAATGTTGAGAACATGAAAAATTTGATGCTGACAAACCATTGTTTTCTAAAATCAGGTAACTGATGAGCTTCCTGAGAGAGGGAAATGGAGAACAAGAGGAACAACACACAAAGAAGAATAAGAAACACAACCAGCCTCGGGCAGATATGAAATTATCACTGCAAAGTTCTCTCTATCAGGAGAGGAAAGAAAGTTTAGTTGTGGAAAATCAGATTTTTATATATACATATATGAAAGAGAATTATAGCACATTTGGAAAGTAATTTGTATCCTTGATACTCTTATCAAGCTGTGTAATTTAAAAAGCCAGCACTGCTTAACCTCAAAGTATAGATTCAAAGCCAGGATGAACCTTACACTCAACAAAATCACCTTTTTTTAAACAAGCAAAACAAAACAAAACAAATCTGTTCATGGGGAGTTGATTCAGTTTCTGTTTCAAAGTCCTTCTCAAACGAACTGTTCTTCTTTTTCCCAAGCAGTCACTACAATTCCACAATATCCCTCATCAAGTTGAACCTATTAGGTAAGTGTACAAATCAGCATCATAGTGAGAAAGCACAAAGGAAATGCATTGGCTTGGAAGAGACGTAGTTTTATTGTGATGAGTGAGACAAATGCAGTGTTCTGCAAAGATGCATAACTTCTAACCCCCAGAGCTGGATTAAGGCAGTCAGCATCAATTATGGGGCCAGGTAGTCAAAGACAAAACTAAATAGACCAGTTCTCAGGGGCAGAAAGACAGGGCTCAGGAAGAAGTCTTTTGTTGTTTGTTTGTTTGTGTTTGTTTTTATTTTGAATCAGATTTGGAAATGGGGCCCCAAGCAAAATTTATCCCAAGGTCTGGAGCCCTTCTGAACTTCTTAGCCATTGAATATAGATCACAAATGGATTTATTAAACCTATATCAATCTTTCTCCCTAAAAATGTTCCTTTTTGTAGACATCACTAAATATTAGCTGTAGAAGTAGGGAATATAAGACTAAAAGTGATTTTACAAAGAATACAAATCTAATTATATAATTTAAAAAAAAATCTGGGCTGGGGGCTGTAGCTAAGTGGTAGAGCATTTGCCTAACATTCTCATGCATGTTCAATCCCCAGTACTGGAAAAAATAAATCCAAGAGATATTCTTCCAGAGGGAAACAAAACAATACTGAGGCGCTTTAGCCAATATATAATGAACTCACCTTCCAGCCATGAGCAGGTGCACCTCATGCAGATAAAATTGTAAGCAGTCTTATGTGAATACACTCATTTGAGTTAAGTCCTGGTCCAGATAAGTAGCACATTAGCTGAACCTGAGGTTTTGTCGATGTCCTTCTATCAGAGATTACTGGGAACACACCTGTAGTTGTACAAATTGTGTTTATTGCTCTTTGCCCAAGGGAGAACACACATTGTAGAGAAATATGGGATCTTTGAGTAAGAGAATATTAGGATTATTCTAGGATTTGGATTTGGGTTGGTTGATTTGGGGACTTTGCTCAGGATTGCCAGTTGTCAGGAAATAGGGTGTAGGAAAAGCTTTATTGTGTGGAATGAAGTGAAGCTAAGCTATAATTGATAAATATGCGAATGCAGCACGGCATTAGTGTATTTATCGATTGTGGTTTGAATAATTCTTACCTTTTTTTTATGTTCAGACATGTTTATAGAGTGGTCTTGTTTTGATTTTTCAAGGTCTCTTAGTGGGCTTTTCTGGTGTTGATATTTTATGAAACTGTTTATGTTCTGTAGAACATCAAAGTGAGCTATGCTGAGCCAGCTCTTAGCAACACCAAGGTCTGGATGATAGTCCAGGCCAGCTGCTATCTGTCATGGGCTGCTTTTCCTTTCTCAGTAGCTAAAGAAATAATGTGATACCCAGAAAAGGAATTTCTCAGCAGTGGAAGTAGACCAAGACATCTCAAAGCAAATGTTGGCAGTGTCCAAGCACCCTGCAACTGTCTGAGTATTTTAGTACCACATTTACATACTTTAAATATCCAAATCTTCTAACAACACCCCCAGTTTTCATGTTCATCAAGGAACATTCTATCTTGAATTTATCTTTTTACGTATGCTTTCATAGAGGATAAGATTTTTCTGGTTTCTTTAACATTGTATTCCATTTATTCCTAGTAATCAATCATGTCTTATATTTGCATTTGTATATACTTATTTAATTATATATATTTAAATTTGTGTATAAGTACCATGACCATGACCTCACTTTCCCTTCCTTCTTGCATTCTACCTCCCCTCTCATGGCCCAAATGAAGACACATGACAAGAAAGTCCAATGATGTAATCACTATAATTTAGCCTCTTGGGACCTTAGAGAGGGGTGGAAAAGTGTAAAGAGGGGATTTAGAGGGGCTGACTTCTAAGTTGTCTGAATAAAATTTGAGTTGGTACCCACTGCCATGGGAGAAGAATGTTGCTAGACCTTTCATAGCATGAAAAGTTAGCTCCTTACAAAACCTTGTTGTACAGTGTGTCGTCACAAGAACAACCAGGACAGATGGAATCCCTGTGTTCCTCAAGCTTTCACAAGAGCAGTCCTTAAGCAATGAATACATGTTTAGTTTCCAGCCTGTTCTGCCTTCTTCCTGTGCACCACTCACCAGCCATACAAAACTACCTCACGTCTTTTCCAGTTATAGGGAATGGAGACAATAGAAATCACATTAGCTCCTCTTTGCTTCAGCCCATTGACTGGCCCAGGCAGACTTAATCTAACTGCAGGGAAGTCTGGAAAATGTAGAAGAGTAGATTAATTTGCTGAGTACCATTGGCTCTGTCATCATTCATTTGAGCATTATTATTATTTTTTTTTTACTTCCTAGTTCTTAGTGTTTTCTTTCTTTTTTCCTTCTGTTCAACAAACTTGAAACATGGAGCCTGCCAGTCAACTGGGGTTCTCTTGAGACTTTTTGAGAGGAAAAGTGACACAAAAAGAGTTTGTATTATTAACTAGTAGACATAAGCTAGCAGTATCTAAGCCCCTACAAGGAACTTAAAAAACATTCCGTTTGACCAGTCTGGTGGTACATACCTGTAATCCCAGCTGCTCAGGATGCTGAGACAGGAAGACCACAAGTTCAAAGCCAGCCTGGGCAACTTAGACTCTATTTCAAAATGAAATAAAAATGGCTGGGGGTGTAGCTTAGTGGTGGAGCACTCCTCTAGCAAGTGTGAGGTCCTGGAATTGATTCCCAGAACCACACACACACACACACATAAAAAATATTATATATATATATATATATATATATATATATATATATATATATATATAGTGTGTGTGTGTATTAGCTAGTATGTCTATATTAGCTTTTATATATATACATACATATATACATATATATGTATATATATGTATGTATATGTGTGTGTGTTTATATATAAAACCTCCATCAAGCCAAGATGAAAATGTTATTCTCATTAAAAAAAAATTCAGTTTTTGCTGAGGAATCTGTGGTAAGAGGTTTATAAGAAGGTTATAAGAGTGGAGGTAAAGAACTCTGATTTGTTCTTATGTTCATATATTCCTATGTGCCAGTCATGAATTTATTACCTCTGGGCTCCAGATCGAAGCCTCAGAACCCTCTGAGATAACCATGAAATTCCTTCAGGCATTTTGCATTATAGTAAGGATGATGTTTTCTCAGTATAGGGCACTGGAGGGGCATTGCAAGAGGAAAGGTGTTTTGCCATGAAGACATGGAATAAAGCAGACCATCTACTTACAGTGTGGTTTCCTGCAATGGAAGCAGCTTAGAGACAGATACTTTCTACAACTGGCAAAGTCCCAAATCTTTACCATCTGGCCCTTCAGAGAAAGTTTGTTGATCCTTGCTCTATTCTATTAGTAGAAACAAACGAAAATAAAAAAATCCCCTAACCACATGCATTTATTTAAATAACTGTTGTTCTACTAATTTTTCTTCATAAATGTTGTATTTTCATGATATTCTTTATTTTCTTAAAAATGAACATATATCTCATGAAAAAACTTTTGAGTACAAATGTGGAGTTTTAAAATACCTCTGCCTTTGATCTGGGTTGTTCAATAATAAAAGCAATCTTGGGAAACATTGGATTTGTACTTGGTGTGTATTTTGCTTCCCTTCTCACTTAAGAAAGCCAACCAACATTTTTTTAAGGTATGATTTTCTCTGCAGTAAGTTGCTAGGTACAGTGTTCTTTTTTTCTTCCAGAAAAAAAAGCTTAGCCTTTATAGAAATACTATATATGGCCTTTTCTTTTGTGGGTGATTTGTTTTATAAAGCCCAACAGAGTTTTAGAGCTACACCTTTGTTTTCCCCGTTCTGTGTGAATCTGACTTTCACCTTCCTTTTTTCTTTGCCTCACTCTCCATCTTATTGGGATCAAGTTTGCTGAGTGAAGTAATAATGAACAGTGTGATTATTTCTGTTCTTCCTTGTGTTCTACATTTTTTCTGAGGTTCTATGAATATAAATGCTTTTGTTTTCTTCGTGAAATATTAAATGAGAATTTCGTCGTAATAAATTACAATCACAACACTTCTTTTTAAACTTAAAATGTCAAAATGTCTAATGTGGGCAAGTATAGGATAACATGTCAAGGAAAAATTTGGGATTCATGATCTTCTCTTTGCAGACTTCTGAAAGAAAGAAAAAAAAAAAAACACCAAAAAAACAAAAAGTTTTCTCTATTTGATTGAAGCATCATTAGACTAATACTATATATTTGATATTCTTAAACTTATAGCAAAAATGTTTCCATTTGCTTTAAATTTTTTGAAAAAATTTAACACATCAAAGTTATAGAGAAAATGAGTGTCTTCATCAGCATGTGGCATGTATTGCTGTCAATCCTTTTCCCAAAATTAATATAACATAGTTCTTTAAAAAATTAACTTTGAAAAGTACAGTATTCAAAGTTTTAGACAGATACAGACCTTGAAATTTACTCCCTGAAATTTCCCCAGGTCATTAAGGTCATCTCCTGATACACCGTTCACCACTGAGTTTCTGGTGCCTTGCTCCCAGTAGTTTCTCCTGTGGAATTTATACTTTGGCTCATGCCCACCAAATCCTCAGGTACCTCATTCCATCAATTACCGTTTCATAATTTCTCCTTCTCTACTGGCTATTGCCTCCCTGCAAAGTGTGTTGAATAAGCAATACCCTTCCATTTGCAAAACCCCATTCTTCTCCTTTTGCTCTCTGTCCTCTTTCCTTCATAGATAAACTATAAGCCCCTAGCAGAGAGAACTTAAGTGGGCAGACAGTTATTTTGGACTCATAAAAGTTCCAACTCCAATTTTTGTCAAAGGTTCTTATTTCTGAGGTTATAACTGGCACTCTGTCCCCAACTCATTCATACCTTCCTGAACCTAGGACCTAGATATGTAAAAATTATGTGTGGCTCTGCTTGGTGACAAATTTGAGTCCCAGAAGTCATGTCATCCTAATTTCTGATTTAGATATTATAACTCCTAATTTGAGTTAGATATAAAGCAGGTGTGCAGTGTGAAGGATGTGGTGACCGACTGTGTTATCTAATGGTCTGAAGAAATTACTTGGGTACAATAAAAAAACAATTTTAAAATATTTTTAATAACCCTTCTGGCTATAAATAAATAAGAAGCTATTTTAAAAAGTGGCACATACTAGAAAATACAAGTTCAAGAATGAAAACTAAACAGTACCTTGAATAACATCTAGAGCTGTCTGCTACTGCTTCATGCCATGGCAGAGTTATTATTGTGGGATCCTTAATTCACATTTTACAGCTCAAGAGAGTAAAAGTCATTTCAAAATGACTTTTAGGGGTAATTATTGTGTAACAAATCAGTGATTTGTTAAGGAAACAGTACCAAGTCTACCCACATACCTGAGCAAATATTTGTATCCAGCTTCTATTTCATAGCAGTGATCTAATCAGATCAAACACTTGTGAAATCACAATATAAATTATGACCATAACAAAAGTTTACCCAGAATTAGAACTGTTGATTCTACTTCCCTGCAGATGCAGTTTACAAACTAAATTTGTAGGATTTTTACCACTAAAATGATTTTGAAAAAACTTGCAAAATATTAGGTAATATCTTTAAAAAGCCAAGTGTTTCCCTACATTACTTGAAACAGAAATCTCTCCCAGATATATAAATTTCAAGCAAGGTTATCTGTCCTTAAGCACACACCAATCACAGGAATGAAGAAGTTCAGATTTCAGGGATTGCTTCAGAAGATCTAAAATAACTCCCAAATTAACAAGTAAATTAGGAGACTATCCTACCCTCTGGGCACACGTGAAATGTAGACTTTGAATCATCTCTACACAGACTCTAGCATACTGTTTTTCCTGGCAGCAGAGCAATAAAACTTTTTTATCTCAAAATAAAAAAGTTTCAAGCAAGAACATTATAAAAATACTGTAAACACAGACCAAATTGTTAATGTTGAAATGTAATTACACTTGATAATTGTGTTGAATTCTTCCATCTAAATGATCAAAGATTCAATTCACCTGCTGACCTATATTATACTAAAAAAACCTAAATGGTCTATTAATTACTTCAGCAGGATTTGCTTAATCTGAAAGAACAAATAACTTCTAGGTGAAGCCAGACACACAAAAGATTTCAGAATAAAAACCTAAAAATCTGGTGCTGGGGATGTAGCTCAGTAGCAGAGAGCTCTTCTGGCATGCATGGGGCGCTGGGTTCGATCCTCAGCACCACATAAAAAAAATAAAGGTATTGTGTCCATATACAACTAAAAAATATTAAAAAAAAAAAACAACCTAAAAATCTGTCAAGAGAAATCAGCTATAATAAAATAATAACCTTATTGTATCACTGCATTACCTTTTAGGATACCACCAATCTTTGATGGTATGGGATTTGCACAAAAAGTCATTTAAGATACAGTAAAGGTGGATTTAGCCTAAACACAATCCATACATTGGGTGTGTCTCTGTGTATAACACTGATATGGACATAACAGTGGTATGGACATAATAATATAAGGAGCAGCAGCCCCCGACAACCGGGCCACTGGATAAATCATGAACACTTTTCAAGTTGCAACACTCTCAAATGTGAAATAGTAAAAATACCCGAGTCATCTCCCAGGATTACTGGGTATATAAAAAGTATTTTGTAAAAAAAAAAAAATAAAATATCAAGGCTAATTAACAGTGTTAAGCATTCTAATTAATGTTTTAATCTAAAAACACTTACACTTCATCATTCAAAACAGGAAATAGTAACCCTTTCTGATTTTCTAATAGCTTAGAAATGGCTTAAAATGGCCTTTGCTAGCCAGGCAAGGTAGCCTGTAATTCCAGTGGCTCAGGTAGCTGAGGCAGGAGTTCAAAGCCAGCCTCAGTAACAGCAAAGTGCTAAGCAACTCAGCGAGACCCTGTCTCTAAACACGTACCAAAAAAAAGCAATAAAAGGTGAGTCACAGTATTTGTAATAAATACCCCTCAATTTTTCTAAAGCCAATATGATACTCTTGAAGAAAAACTTTTTTCTTTAGCCCCTAAAATTTTAAAATTACTTTTTGCCATGATTTCAACAAAATTCTTATCCTGTACCTGAAACAATAGTTCCTTAAACTCAAGTTTTAAATACTTTTTTTTTTTTCTGCCCATAAAACTAATATTGTTTAAACATTACTATTAACACAGAGATACCTTGGTGTAGAACATTTATTTTATTTTTTTTCCATGAAACACTCAAAGTTCAGATCAGTGGGAAATAATTTTAATCAAAGAATTGTACATTTTCTTCCCACATATCCTGCTTTGTATTAGGAAATGACATTGTGATCCATTTCACTACAAGTAAAATTATTACAAAATATTTACAGGAAAATATT
This sequence comes from Callospermophilus lateralis, assembly GCF_048772815.1. Taxonomy (NCBI): domain Eukaryota; kingdom Metazoa; phylum Chordata; class Mammalia; order Rodentia; family Sciuridae; genus Callospermophilus; species Callospermophilus lateralis. Next base: position 83,093,629 of record NC_135308.1, read on the forward strand.
AAAAATAACTCAAACACAAAAGGCAAGATGAAATAAACTGGGTTTTCAGAAATCTCTACTCCAGTGCCCACAGCACACAAGAAGAGAGTCAAAACAAATAAGTAACTAAGACTCCCCTGATGACAAATTTCCAAAGAACTGGAGAAGGGGAAGAAACTGGATGAAGATGGTAGTGTGAAAGGAAATGGATGTTAGCAGCACTGCTGCAATAGCCAATCTATTCTGAGTGAAATACCCTCTTATGTGCAGTAAATTCTGAACAAGGCTGTATTTTAGGATTTTCCTTGAACTGAAATTAGAAAATACCCTGACAGTGGAAGTAGCTCTTTCACCTAAGTTTAATAAGAGCTTCTTGCTCCACGAACCACTGTAGTGAACAGAAGCCTGTTCTGACATCAAAAGCTGTCACAGCAGCCCTTCCATTTCTTTCATGAAAGCTTCATAAACATCATCCTTAGTTTGTACTGAGACAGGGACAGAAGGACCAGATTTGGGGGCTGCTTTGGCAAGAGGCACAGCAGAATCATCCTCTGACTTTCTTTGGGGAGTAGCAGTAGCCCCTTTATTCTCCCGACGTACCCTCAGTGCAGTGGGCACAAATCGAGTAATCTCTGCCTTGGGATTAGTGATCTGTGGCTTGGCACTGATGGTTGCTGTGGCTTTCTTCTCAATGGTGGCTGCACTTGTATCATCCGCCTTGGGTCGCTGAATCAAGTTGGGTGGGGCACTCAACACCCCTGGATTCGGCAAGGGAGCCGGTGGGAAAAGCCCAGGTGGGGCAGGTCCAAGTGGAGGCACCAAAGGTGGGCGCATCATGCCAGGGCGAGGTGGAGGGATGCCTAAAACAACAAAACAAAACAGGCAGGATGAACACAAGAACCAATATAATTTAAATGCTATTAAGGATGATTAAACACAGGTGGATTAAAATTCTTTTGAAACAGATAACCATTTACTGAAAATAAGCTCAACTCATACTATCTGTTATTTGAAAGGAATATATTCTGATAGTAAAGAATAAAACAACTTTCACTTTCAGCCTGTGTCCCTGTACTTATAGTAATTTTTTTTTCCTAATCAATGATCTACTTGAAAATATTGAGCAAAATAGATTATACCAACTGGTTCCAAAGTCTACTTCAAATCTGATGGACCAGATGCTATTCTGGCTATAAGGTGCAGATGGCCAGGGTCAGGGGCTGCTGTTCTTTGCATTATTTACTTAAAAGGCAACTTAAGTGGGAAGGGAATAAAATTATGACTCTGGCTTTTAAATGGACATGGAATGATAGAATGTTACTATCAAACTCCATTACCATTAAAAAGAATTCAAGTCCTACTGATGGTTTAGACATAAAATGATCATACCAAAACCTGCAGATTTTAACTTTTTTCAAATACCACTTTTAAGATTGAATATATTGTACCATACTTTATCAAATTTAAGATACTATTGATTATATAAACTCATAATTTTCTATCTACTACTAAGAAAGAATTAAAAGCCTAAGCTGAACTGTTCAAAAGGAGACTTTTATATTAAACTAGAATATTCAGGGTAGTAAACAAAACAAAAATCAAACCAAAACCACCCAAAACAAAAAAAAAAAAAAAAAAAAATTGCCACATAATACAAGCCCACAAGGAAATCTGCAGGTATAATTCTGCTGCTGGGTGGTGGTGGGGGAATCTTCCCTGTGATTTTAAGCTTTAAGTTTGTACTCATGCAAACACATGGAACAACATCATAACTATAATCAAAAAGTAGAAAAATCTCAAATAGAAAATCTAAAGTGGTCTTTGGCTGAGAGAACTCCCTCAAGTGATAGGCCGAAGCAAATGCAAATACCCATGGGAAGAACTCTACTTCAATCTAGGGCAATAACAACTGAAATATAGTGAAATGTGACAATATATCTAGAAGCAAATAAAATTTACAGTAGAATGTTTTTGTTATAGAAAACTGAAAGCTTCACCTGGAGGTGCAGGGGGAGGTAGCCTTGGTGGGGGTCCCCGTGGAGGAGGGCCAGGAGGCAGACCAGGAGGTGGACCTGGGGGAGGGCCAGGGGGTCGGCCTGGTGGTGGTCCTGGAGGTAAAAGTCGTGGTAAAGGCCCTCGAAGTCCAGGCATTCCAGGAGGTCTCAAAAATGGAGGAGCCCCTGAAAAGAGAAAAATGATAAATTAATGTCAAACATTACATGAAGTAATAATTGTGGTATAAAGGCAACTCAAATATTGTTTGACTTATCACTTTAACTCCAAATTAGATAAATTACAAAGCTCACTGAAAATATGTGGAAACATAGTTTATTCAACAAATACATATACAAGGCACCAGGAAAAAGGTTAGATTTGTTATGGATCATTATTTTCATTTCGCAACACCACCAAAAAAAGTAGTCAGAGCTCTGCTGGGCTGGAAATATAAGATACAAAGCAAGATGCTTTACAAACCATATAAAATTCAATAAGATAGAGACCACTGAGGATGATGTGAGATAAGTTATTTTGTTTTTTACTAATCAGAAAAAGGTTAGCTCTATTTAAGACAACTTAATTGACTGACTGTAGAATGAAGAACTAAGATTCTAAATAGACAAGAAGTTCTTTATGTTGTTCCAAATCTTATACATTTAAGCCAACACTTGGTAGACTAATTACTTTATCTCTATGAAATTACTATAACTAAAAAACCTATAATTTAGTAATTCATAACCTAAGAAGAAAATGAGATAGCACTAACTGTGCCCCAGTCCCACCTGCTATCAATTTAGAATTAAGTCACTATATGTAATAAAAATACTAAAGAAAGCACAGTTACAAGTTTGTGCTGTCAAAATAAGAACCTTGAAAAAGGAAGGGCTCTGATAAAAACAGGTGGTTGTTAAAAAACCAGTTGCAAAAAACACTTTAGAAATGAACAAGCATTTATCCTTTGCAAATCCTTCATACCATAAGAGAATTCCATTAAGAGAAAACAAGAAAACATCAATATTAATGATGTATGTTTTTTTTGAATGATTCCATTTTAACCTCATTAAATACTTATTCACGTCATTTAAGTGCTTACCTGGAGGTGGTCCAGGAGGAAGGCCCGTGGGTGGCCCAGGAGGCCGTAAAGGTGGAGCAGGTGGTGGTCCAAGAGGAGGTGGTCCTGGCATGGGAGGTGCTTGTATCTGAGAAGGAGGAACAGACTGCGGGGGAGCCTGCTGCTGCGAAGTAGTAGAAGTGCCATCAGAATGAGGGTCCTCTTTATGCTGTTTTTGTGATTGTTTTTCTGCTTCAGAATCATCAGAATCATCTTCATCATCATCCTCTGAAAATTCCTCTACTTCCCGTCCTTCCTCTGGGATTTCCTGACCTGAAAGAAATTTTTTAAAACACATTTTTATTGTTTGCAGCCTAAAGAATGACAATGATGAATAAATATGTTCTTAAAATTAACAACCAAATAGTCTTCTTTAATAAACTACTTAGATGTGGAAGAATAATAGTCTTCTGCTCATCCATGCTAGTGTAGTACAGTGATATAAACCCTGGTTTGAGGACAAGACAGAGCCCAATCATTTAACAATAATGTAACTTGGGGCAGCCTACCTAATGCCTTCAAACCTTAAATTTTTCTGAAGGATAAATTTACTATTTACTTCAGAGTTGCTGAGATATTAAATAGAAAAATGCACACAAAGCAAATGGCATAAGAAAATGCCAAAAGGTGATTCACCTTTCCTTCCCTGCCTTACCCGCCATTCGCAGCATCATTGCTTGAAGAGGAGTCAGCTCCTTCATGTTCTTCTTTTTCTTCCTTGATTTTCCAGGCATATCTGCAAATCGTACACTCAGACCTAATGGACAAGGGAGGGTGGGAGTGGGGTGGATAGGAATCAATAATACATTCAGTAAATGTTCACCATGTAATAAACATCATGTAACGTTCTACATTTGACTGTAATCCATCACTTGTCAGGATATAAGTGCACAGAAATAGCTATACTAAAGACAGTAAATTAAATGTTAATTGGTGGTTAATATATAATGGTGCTATAATGATTTAAGATTCATAAAATTTTAAAAATTAAAGAATACTATCAACATCTTATCAGTAAAACTGAACATCCAGATAAAAATACATTAATTTTCTATAAAAATATAAATTAATATATCCAAGTCACGGAGCTAGCATAATCTTGATAACAATACTAACCTATTGGTCAACATAACATACAAGCAAATGAATCCAGAAAAGTTTTACAAGAAAAATACATCATAAGCAAACAGGGTTGGTCCCAGAAATTGAAGATGATTTAACAGTAACTGAATTCACCACAATAAACAACTTAAAAAGAAACAAATGAAAAACCACCTTGCCACTCCAATAGATGCTTAAAACATATGACCCAAAAAAGGGAGAAAAACAAAAAACAATTAAAAAAATACTTAAACTAGGAAACAGAATTCTTGACAAAGGCTATCCACTAGACATTGTTATACACCATACCTAAGGGTACACTAGCAGCAGCATTTTGAGTTGGTAAACATTTGAGGAGGATCATGAAGCAGGGCTTTAGTTTGTTTATCCTGTATCCCTAGTGACTAGAAAAATGCCTTGCTTATAATAAAAACTCAGTAAAAATTAGCTGATAGAGTACCAAATCATAGTTAGGATAGCTACTTTCATAACATGTGCTAATGAACATATATAAGAAAAAAACAGTTGGCAGAAAGAGAGAAAAATAAGGCAAGACACCACATAGTTCCAGAAAAAAATGGGAGCAGCTATGGTTGTAATTGTTTTCTACTTTCTAGTACTAATCTTTCCACCTAAGAAACTTCTTATTTTCCAATGTCAGGTGTACCACTTTTTCACTAGATTTTCCACTTGTAATTGTGATTTTTAAGAAACAGCAGGAGAAAAATTTGTCATCATTATAATAATAGCATTGTATACTAACACTGTTTAAGAACACTGTGCTATAGGCTACAAAAACAATTCCATAAAAGTAGCTCCAAAACTAATGAGGTTTCATAGAACTAGTATATTTTATGCATTGCTCAGTACCTATTATAATAAAATTTTCTTGACAAAAAACATATGTTTTGATAAAATATGGTTCTTGATTCCACTTACAAATGTACCTGAATTATAATTATGATCCTGGTTCATGTAATATACCATGAACATAGAAAATTCAAAGGGACTCCAAAACAGACATTTAAATAAACTTATTTTAACCTGGGAGTGGTGGTGCACATCTGTATTCTCAATGACTCAGGAAATTAAAGCAGGAAGATTACGAGTTCAAAACCAGCCTCAGCAACTAATGTGAACCTGTCTAAAAATATAAAATAAAAAAAAGGGGCTGGGGCTGTGGCTCAGTGGTAGAGTGCTCGCCTGGTATGCATGAGGCACTGCGTTCAATCCTCAGCACCACATAAAAATAAAATAAAGGTATTGTGTCTGTCTACAACTAAAAATTAAAAAAAAAAAAAAAGGGGTTGGGGATGTAGCACAGTGGTAGAAGCACCCCGGATTTAATCCCTACCCACTACCCCCTCACCCAGAAAGCTTATTTTAAAATGACAACAATATGGTGTTCTCCTTTCCTATAGCATATCATGATAGCATATCTTTATGCTGCTGTATAGTTACCTTTTTACCTCAAAATGGATTTCATACCTTAAAAAACAAAAAAAACTACACTTTTAAAAAATGTATGTAGTTAAATACTATTGACATACTATTGCATGTCAAAAATTTTCAAAATATTTATATAGGAAGGTGTAAGGCTATAATCTCAGACACTAGGAGGTGGAGGCAAGGAGGATCACAAGTTCAAAGCTAGCCAAAGCAATTTAGTTAAGACCCTGACTCAAAAATTAAAAAGTGCTAAGGCTGTGTAATTCAGTGGTAGAGTTCCTTGGTTTCAATCCCTAGCACCACCAAAAAGTGCATGTGCATGTACGGAGTGGGGGTATAAAAATGAACATAACTTGATGATCTTAGGAACTTTAGCTGTGTGCCATTTATTGATCAATAATATAGAATGTTCATCTGTACATACCTGACTTTTTTTCTTCATTATTGTCTCTCTCACTATCATCACGGTGCACAAATTCATCCCCCTCACTTTCTCCATCGGATCTGTCAGTGTCACTGTCATCACTACTGTCATCGTGCTTATCCTGATCCATGTCTTCAGGATAGCCATCATCTTCACTAGTACTGGACACATCATCATCATGACCCCGTTGAGCTGAAAAGGGAAAAAAAGCAAGCAACAAGTACCACGATTAGATGTTCACTACATGGTCCCAGAAATGCAGAAAATTATGCTATGTACCTCAGAAAATTATGCTATGTACCTCAGAATATAACTTAATTGCTTAGATAAAAATTCTGCATATAATCTCAGTCATTCATACAGTCTGACATCATTCTTATTAGGTAACAGTTTTCAATACTTCTTATTTTTGGTCATGTAAGTTTTTTTTTAAAGGTTCAAATTTGAAAATACATCCTATTTAGAATCAATCATGCTTATATAACTACACAATCAGTGATTATCAGTGATTATACTATGATGTTCAAAACTGATGACAATACAGCTGAAAGGGAAATAGGTATTGTTAGAGTGTGACATCTCAGGTTGGGGGTATAACTCAGTTGGCAGAGTGCTTGCCTTGCATGTATAAGGCCCTGAGTTCAATCCCTAGCACACACACAAAAAAAGGAAGAGTGGGACCTCTTTAGATATAGTATGATGCCTTTATTTGGATAGATCCTATGATTTAACCATCTGAACACACATTGGCATGTAGATAGTATCCTCACTTATTTCTTAAGTTCTAAGAGTGGTCAACAACATGTTAAATAGGGACAGCATGAAACACAATGGCGAAAAAGTCATAGGAGTTAAAGAATAGTTAGTCACTCCTTACCAAGTTCTGGACTATACAACATGTCTTCATCTCGCCTACGAGGGGGAAGATCTAGAGCAAAGCCCACTTTACGGCCATACATCTGCATGACTTGGGGAGGAGGTGGACCAGGTGGAGGGCCAGGAGGTTTTCTGCCAGGGGGCAAACGTGGAACACCATGTCCAAGAAGAGGAAGGATAGAAACTGCACGAGTTGGGGGTCTGTAAGGAAAATTTGGTAGTATCACAAAATGGAATTCACACTTAATCAAACAATACACTGCTGACACCCACATCATCTTTTATTTCTCACTGCATGAATTTTGGCACTCCACACTCAAATGGTGCTTTTAATAAATGCTCTGTTTATGGTAACTGCTTCCATACCCATAGGCTGAGGTCTTCTTTAGGATGGAGGGTGGCTGGGCACCAGGAAGTGGAATGTCCTGGATCAAGATGTTGGAAGGAGCATGTGGCATATCTGGCAAAGGAATACTCTCTACTTCCACATGCTGAGCATTCTGAAACAAGAGAAAATTCCAAAAGTAGAAGAGGAAACTAATCCACAAATTCAATATCAAAGTTTCATGTCTGCTGTTTCATAGCCTCAATTTGTTTTCCAACTTAAATAAATATCATGAAAAAACAAGAACCAAAAGCTTCAGTACTTCCAAAGCTTGTGTTAAAGAAGTCAAATATTGGGCTAGCGTTGTAGCTTAGTGGGACAGTGCTTGCCTAGCTTGTGTGAGGAACTGGGTTTGATTCTCAGCACCACATAAAAAATAAAGGTACTGTGTCCACCTACAACTAAAATAAATAAATAAATAAAAAGAATTGAAGTATTTTATCTCTTTCTCTGAAAGAACACAAAGTTGGTGGCTTTTTTTCTCCCCCTTTATTATCAGCTAATTATTTATGGATATGAAATAGCTGCTGTTTAGAGACGTTCAACTGTTAAAACTAACAGGGTAAATAGCGTAACAAAGTTACCCTATTTAATATTCCAGACAATAATATATGTTAATTAGCAAGTGGTATATACCCAGTGGTAGAGCTTGGGTTCTAAACTTAGTTTGGCTTTGTTGAGTTTCTACCCTATATTATCTGTAGGTAACCATGTTGCCTTAAGTTGCCTTATCTGCGAAAAAAGAAGCCCCCAAAACCTAACTTAACAAAAATTATACCATTTAGTCCCACCTCTCAATTTTAAAAGTAAAATTTATAGTGAATGGTACAAATTCAATAAGATTTAACAAATGCATATGTTTCATACTCCTTTTTGATCAATCTCAAACTCCATCCTATGGCAAACAAGGTGAACACTGTTTTTCCTCCATAGATTAGTACTGCCCGTGCTAGAATTTCATACAAATGAAATAATAACTACAAAAGAACCTCATCATGCTTTTGAAATTTATCCAGGTTCTTTTAAAAAACTTTCTTTATCCTGGGTTATTCTGTGTATTAGTAGATCATTCCTTTTTGTTGCTAAGTAAAAATTCCAATATTGCTAAGTATATTCCATTGTATATTAGAGTTTGATTATTCATTATCATTATTTATGGACCTAGTCTATTTCCAGTTTTTGGCTATTATTGTGTTGGCAAGCAAATTGATTTCTATAAACATAAGAGGATTAGATTTTCTGGCTCAAAAAGTAAGTTTATGTTTAGTTTTGTAAGAAACTAATATGAAGAGGTTTAAAAATGATTAATTCTCCCTCTAACATTTTGGATCAAACTTCAGTACAACATTTTAGCTTCTTCCTCCAGAGAAATTGATTACCTTGACAGCATCAAAATATTGGCTAAGTTGAGCCCTCTTCTGTTCATATTCTACTTCTAGCTTTCTCAATTCTTTGTAAATATCTGGATTCTCTTTTTCATAAAGTCGCAGAATACGTTCAAAAGTTTCACGCAGCTTTTTACGTTTGTCTTTTAGTACTTTCTCATTTAACTGTGGTTGTTGCACTGGGTTAAACTCTGGAAGGAAAAAAAGATTATAAATCATAAACATTATATCATTTAGGTATTAAAGATTATAAAATTTAATAAAAACTTTCTGGAAAAAAATTGAATACAGACAACCATACTCTTCAATTTATTCAATGAACTATAATATTTTTAAAATTTACACTTTTTATTTTTTGGTGTTGAGAATCAAACTCACGGTCTTGCGCATGTTAAGCACATGCTCTGTCTCTGAGCTATACCCCTAGTCTAAAATTCCACCCATTTTAGATGGCCATTAATTTCACTTTCATTTCTCAGATATCACTGACTTTCATTTTGCTATAATAGAAATCAATTTATACTTCTCTATGCTGAAAACCTGCTACAGCAGTTTTTACTAGACAGATCTGGGTTTATAGTCTACACTGGTCCTTCATTTAATTGTGAAATCTTGATTTTTAAAAATTTAATTCTCTGCTCTTTAACTTTCTCATCTGGTGAATGATGACATTAATTACCTTTTAAAAAAGCTCCAATGATAAAATGGGATTACATTAAAATACCCAGTGGTTTATTGGGACGTGAACCCATCATAAGTTGAGGAGCATCTTATTGCTCTTCCACATTCTTACCGATCTGGTCAACTATCCTTTGAATATTCTTATTGAAAAAAGGGGAAACTGCCTTATATTCATAATTGCCTATATTTAGATTTTATATGGTTAATTGCCAACATTAAAAACCAAATGTCACAGAAAATAAAACTCCAAGGTGATTTCATAAACCAGATTTGTCTTCTCTTGAAAAATTAGCTGATCTAACTGGACTTTTGTTACTGTATAACCACAATTAGCTTAAGCTAAATAACGACTACCCTCTTGTTTTAAAGATATGGGATCTCCAGTTTGCAACAGTCCCTACTCCATCTCTCCATATCATCTCCCCAACACTAAAACTAAATCTGTGTTAAATGACATCATGCTGTTCAGTTTTTCTTAGGCTTATGCTGCTTTACTCATTACCTGCTTTTCTGTGTGTATCAGACAACTGTAGCTGCTATAAAATCTTGACTTTTTATAAATTCTTACCCATTTCATCCAATTTCTCCATGTCCCGGATAATCTGTTTGGGGTCTTTCATCTTCAAAACTGCAGCTCGTACCATCATACGCTGTTTTTTGTTCTTAGAAAAACAAAAGAAAAGTAGAATGTTAAGAAACTGAACATTCATGAGTTTTTATTTCAAGAATCCATTTAAACAGAATTTAAAATGTCTCGTTTTCTGATCACTTGTTTCAATTGCCAGATACAAAGCTATTTTTTTTTGCTCTCAAAAATGTTAAGACTTCAGTAAAAAAGTTGTGCTTTTTAAGACAAATACTGCTTTTAACTTTGTGAGATCTTTAGTAGTTACTTAACAGAAAGACTTCTTTTAAAACAAATGTTGCAGCTTAATCAAAAAAATCATAGGAAAAAGCTTTGCAAGATTATTACTAACCCATAAAAGAAAAAAAAAAAAACCCACAATTGGAAATTATTAAAAATCAAAGTGCCCTCAGAGCTGGGGTTGTGGGTCAGCTCTAGAGTGCTCGTCTAGCACATTTGAGGCCTTGGGTTCGATCCTCAGCATCACATAAAAATAAATAAAATAATGGTATTGTGTTCAACTACTTCTAAAAAATAAATATTAAAAAAAACTAAGTGCCCTCAATGTGTTAAAACATGATACGCTTCCTATTCTGCTGAAGTACTTCACTGCAAACTTAATCATGAAAATAAATATACAATGCTATCTAGAATCACATTTATTTCCATTCACTAATCTAGTAGATTTTAACAAAACCATTATGTTTTGATAAGCAGTAAAAAAAAGAATTATTGCTGGGCACGGTGGCACATGCCTGTAATCCCAGTGGCCTGGGAGGCCGAGCGAGACAGGAGAAGAATGAGTTTAAAGCCAGCCTCAGCAACTTAGTGAGGCCCGAACCAACTGAGACCCTGTTTCTAAATAAAATACAAAATAGAACTGGGTGGCAGAATGCCCCTGGGTTCAATCCTTGGTACCAAAAAAAAAAAAAAAACTACTGTCAAAAACATTTTTCAACTTATTGGGAAAGATAATAAAATAAACAATGACATCATAAATAATCATGAATTTACTTGCAAAGTTTACTACCAATAAACAAATCTTGGTTAGTAAATTTTATGGTTTTTATCAAAAGCATAAAGCATTTTTTTCTGGCAAGAAATTGGAAATGTTATTCTGAAATCTACGAATCTCAAAAGATGTGCTAAAAATCACTTATAGCTATTCAAGATGCTTCTGAAGTCATACCTTTTTTAATTCTCTCTTCCGGGCTTCCTTTCCTTAAAAGGGAAAGAGGGAGAGAAGATACAATTTTTAAATCTTGTTGAGAAAAGCTCGCTAATCATGGCAACCCCAAATTTCAGGACATTAAGTTTCTTAGAAAACAATTATGAATCTTAACAAAAAGTTACCATAAATACTAAATAAGAGCTGGTAAAACCTAATTGGTTCAAAACTCTGAATACATAAAGTCTTAAGCCAATTCTACTTTGTCAAGTCAATATGGGTTGAAATTTATTGGCAAATTTAAAGTTTTAATCATGTGCCCACAAGAACTAGATGATTTCATACAATTTCCTCCTCCTATCACTGATCTTATAATTAAGTCACAATGAAACAAGTTCCTTATTAACTGCAATTTTTAATATCCTCTACTTCATTCCACACTGATAGACACTTACGGGCTTGGTCTGTAGGGTTCATAAATTTTCCACTCTTGGTGGATGATGTTGATCTCCGTCCCATGTTGACAATATGTATGGTTCACTTATTCATTAAAAAAAAAAAAATAAACAAACCTGTAAAGACAAAGAAATAGATTTCTTTTCCTATATTGATAACATTTCTTCCTTTTTAGTGTTCCTATTTCTGGAAAGAAACTTCCCTGTGATCATGAATTTTGTGAGACTGTGATCTTTTCTTAGTTTTGACTTTAGTACCCAAGAAAGATGGCCTCAACTTTCTTGACCACAAAAAAATTACATCTCTATTATTCTTTAGAAAGGTAAAGTCTGAAGATTACTTTATCATTAACTCATTAACATTTTCTGTATAAATAACAACACTGTCAATTGAAAAAAAATCAACTAGAAATGTGCTAACAACATGACACAAATCACAAACAAAAGCTGTCACATTCTTCCTTTATTTACATGTAGGGTAAAAGAATAAAAAGGAAAAATGGGGGCAATGAATCTGGGTTTAAGAAAGTAACTTCCCCTTGCCCCTCTAGACATTTTTTCTTGACATATGTGCTATATATTTCCTGAGACATAAAAATTCATTAATTTAAGCCCATTCACTTTAGATTTAATTCTAATCTGAATAGAACTGACTCTCGTAAAAGCTCAAAATATAACCAAAAATGTAAATATCCAAATCAATTGTATTACATTAACAGAAATCCCAAAGACTTCTCTGCTGAGATATATTTTTCTTACTGGAATCTACTTGACTCTGGATTTATATTTTTTAAGGTAATTAAAAGTAATAACTGTGTTTAAGGAAAATATTTTTAAAATTAAAACTTTTTTTTTGGTACCGGGGATTAACTCAGGGACCTTCAACCACTGAGCCACATCTCCAGCTCTATTGTGTATTTTATTTAGAGACAGGGTCTGAGTTGCTTAGCACCTTGAGGTTGCTGAGGCTCCTTCTGAACTCACTATCTTCCTGTCTCAGCCTCCTGAGCCGCTGGGATTACAGGGGTGCGCCACTGTGCCCGGCTAAATTAAAACTTTTATTAACATCATTTTTTTCTCTTTTACACCCTCCCCCAAAATGAAGTTTTACTTTGGGAAACTTAGTCTTTCCAAAAATAAAGACTGACAAATTAGCTTTCTTTTTGAAAGTAGACACTTTTTAAAGAATGGGAAAGGGAAGATCAAAGGGCAAATTTTGGGGCAGATAATAGGATTGAGTACCTTCCCTTTGCCCCCTTAAGATTTTGTCAGACTAGTTAATACGTTTCACCAAGTGTTCAACTGCTCCTGTTTCTGCTAGGTGTTTCACAGTTGTTCCAGCGGCAATTATTTTACCATATTAAGTGTCCCTTCTCAGAAAAACTGGGGGCCTGGGGAAGGGGCGGGAGAATATAAAGTGGATAATGGGGGAATCAGCACAATGGTACAAGTTCTTATATCTTCGAGTACCTTTATCTGTTGTGTTTTCCTTTCTCATTTAAACCTCAGGCCCATATTTTGACCCTCTTTTCCCACAACTGGAACACAGGGCAGATATGAATTACAGAATTTTTACAGAAAATCGTGGAGCCTTAGTCTACACAACTTTTCTGCCTAAAAGCTAAAAGTGGAGGCGATTGAGAAATCAGGCCGAAAAGCCGTGGGGAATTATAAAAAAGTCAAAGAGGCTTCAAGGGACGGGGTCCAGGTCCACCAAAGGAGGCAACAGCAGCAACTGCCGAAACCATAGCGACGGTTGATACCGGACTCGAGGTACAAGATGTCAACCTGAGGCAACCGCTCAACGTGCTTAGGAAGCGGCAATAACCCACCTGGCGAAGTAACCACGTAGCCGCTGGATGCTACCCGACGCCAGGCCCAGGAATCCTCCAGTCTGCTGCTCGGGAGATCCCAAATGGGAAGAGGAAGGGCCGGGTAAAGGGGCCTGGTGTCCCCAAGGCAACCGCGCGGGCCCCAGGAAGGGACCGGAGAGATGAAGAAGCGGAGTAAAGCAATCCCATGTACTCACAGCACTGCTGGGCTCCCAGGACTGCGAGAAGCGGGTGGGGGGAGCGATTCCGGGCCCCTTTCACTTCGTAGGGGCCTTCACCTCTGCCTCTCGGTCAACCACCTAACCACCGCCATCTTGAAACCTCGCGCCCCACCGCCATCCTTACGTCACTTCCTATCCCTCGGGTCGACGATCTCTTAGCGTTGTTCTGTAGTGGAATCATAGATAGCTCTCAAGAACTACAGGACTAGAGGCTTTTCCGCTATAAAAGAATGCCCCATTGGCTGGTTATAGGCTAAGAGCCCGCCCACGTCGATTGACACTTTATAGTCCAATAGGAATAAGAAATAGAAAGTCCATATCTGATTGGCTGTTTATTTTGCCTCTCGGGTCGGGGGCGTTCTGACTAAATTACCGCGAGCTCTTGTCTGTTGAGCCGCGCGATTCCGGTGCATTTGGAAAACCGAGGTGTTTCGGCCTCTTTCTATCCCCGGAATTGTATTAATTGTTGGGTTTTCGTATTTCTTATAAAGAAAACGGGCGCAATCTTTTGTGAGTGTCGCCATTTGAAAACGAGTTGAATAACTCTTGCCACTGAATTTAATGTGCTTTGTAAGCATCTGGTTATCCCATGTGGGCGCCTGGGGCATCTGGGATTCACTACTCTATCAATACGGAGAACGTTCGTTTATTTGTTCGCCTCAACAAATAAATCTATGCCCGTATTAGCGGCGCAAATTGATAATCTACAAGATCGAGAAAATGTGGGGATACACGTGCAATTAGTTTTAAATTTACGAGTGGCGAAGTGCACATGTAGGGATACATCTGTAATTTTAAATTTACAGGTGACGAGATTGGTACGTATCGGCTCCCTTCCGAACTCTTCACCAGCTGAAAGCCCTTTATGAGGTCACTAACTCAGGATTACTTAGGTCTAGACTTCCCCCTTCCCCTCTATACCTTTTTACTTAAGACTCCTTTCCATCTGTTCTCCTTAAAGGTAGGTTAAGTGTTTAAAAATTCTGCTGTTAAGAAACATGCTTGGTTATTTGTGATGTTAATCCAAGCCCATTAACAGAAAACAGATATAAGCAAATTCTTATTATAATTATAAATATTTCAAAACATTGATGGAGACCGATTAATTTTTGACAGAAAATTCAAATGTGCTCTTAACATAGAAACTAACCCAACCTTTATTTTAGGTAATTCTTAATTTGATCTTAGACTGAATTTGAGTCTCAAATCAATAACAAGAGCTTTTAAGTCAAAGTTTATAGAGTGGTAAAAAGGAAAATAAGATTACATTTGGAGGCCAGGCGCGGTGGCGGTGGCTCACGCCTGTAATCCCATAGGCTCGGAGGTGGAGGCAGGAGGATCAGAAATTTAAAGCCAGCCTTAGCAAGTTAGCGAGATGCCAAGCAACTCAGGGAGACCCTAAGCAACTCAGCGAGACCCTGTCTCTAATAAAATGCAAAATAGGGCTAGGGGTGGCTCAGTGGTGGAGTGTCCCTGAGTTCAGTCCCTGGTACCACCTCCCCCTGCCGCCCCCCCCAAAAAAGATTTTTTTTGGAGATGAACTAAATTGTGATATTTTGCAGCTAATTTATAAAAAAGTCATAATAGAAGAGAAAGAAAATGGAGTACGGTTTCAAGATTAATCTTTCACGTAGCTAATTAACATTTTTTTGAGAAGACTTCTTTATTTCAAGACTTTTTGTAGTCGAATGTAAGAATCAACTCTAACAAACATATTCCTGAATCAACAATGTTACAATTTTGGAAGTAGACTTTAAAAGAGTCTTTATAGAAATTATTAGTTAATAAAGGATTTAGAGAACACTTGTATCTACAGAAATTCGCCTGACCCAGTAGGCCTCTATTGCCTCTGGATTTTTGTAAAATCAAGTAATTAGTGAAATGGGCCACCTAATGTTTCAGGTAGCAGAGGAAACTGCTTGCTTTCTGCTAGTATTGAAAGCAAAGTTATTTTTTCAGAAAACTCATAATAAATTGTCTTTTTTTTAATAACAAATATTTAAAGAGTAGTGAGTTCCTTTTCTGCATTCCAAGCACATTTTATGCATATATAGCTGGGGTGATATATATATATATATATACACACACATATATACACACACACACACATATATATATACACATATATACACACACACACACATATATATATATATATATACACACATATATACACAAACATACATATATATATATATATATATACACACACACATACATACATACATATACATATATATATATAATAAAATTATAATTATACCTGATTACACTTTGTCATCATAGTTATCATAGTTGGTCCGCATGGATTACAATTATAGAAACAGAACTTTTTTCATTTTTTTAATCCACCCAGATTACATTGTGTAATTAGTAGAAGTTCACAGATACATTGTCTCATCATTGAAACCAATTGTTACAAGCCATTTATTTTTTATTTTTTTGTGGTTCTAGGGATTTAACCCAGGGCCTTATGCATACAGGGCAAGCACTCTACCAACTGAGCTATAACCTCTGCCCATTATAAACCATTTTTCAGTCTCTTCCTGTCTATAGAAAACTGGACTAAATCTAATGGTTAAAAAATATGGTAGCATTTCTATTTTATTTGATTTGGTTTGTATCTAGCCAGAAGTTCCTTAATATGCCTCCTTAGTATTAAGTGATGTTTGAAGCTAGTGGTAGACATGAAAGTGTCTGCATTCAATGTAAATGTTAAGGATTTTGACTGGAAAGTAAAAAAAAGAAAAAAGCAATTTTTACACCTGCTGTTCTGTGATAACATTTACTCCTATGTAGATCTGGTAGAGTAGGGTGAGAAAACATCCTGGGATATCCATCTTTTACCTCACAGGTTCTAGCACCAGCTGATCCAGTCATTCATTATTTGTACAAAACTCAAGATTAATCTAGTTTTAACATCTCTAGTTTCCTTTTCTGAACTCTTTATCCCATTTTATATCCATATTGGAAACATATGGAAAATCAAAGAAGCAAATGCTGTTATTAAGAGGAAAGCAGAAATATATTCCAGTGGCAAACCAAAAGGTTATTCATTTCATTTGGTGTTTGACAATATCTGTGACCTCAGTAATGGCATGATGATATTTTTCTGAGGCTGATTTGAATTCCACCAGATGCTTCTCATAACTTTTGATGGCTGCTTGAAGCTGTGTTTTCTCCACTGCTCCCAGGATGGCCCGGAAGATCATATCTATGCCAAGGCCAAGAACAGCAATTCCAATACTACCGAGGAGAGAAGCACCGATTTGAGCTAACACAGTGACCAACTTGTTAATTATGCCAGTTGTCACATTTGAGCCCACGAGTTTAACGGCCACTGCACTGGCTGCAGATGTAGCTTCTCCCAGAATGACTGAAATAACCTTTTGTACGATTGCAATCTTCTCTGTTTCCCTTTCCTTAATATCCTGAAGTTTTCTATACAAGGTTGGTTCTAGTTTTTCTTTTAGTGCTTCATCAACCTTTTGCAGTTCATTTTGGATATTCATTATGGCTTGGATGATGATGTCACAATTTTCTTTGATAGTCCCATCTCTCTTCATTTCGGTGGAGGCCAGTGTACAGCCCAAGTGTGTATTTAGAACCCCTATCAGCTTATTGGTGGCATGGAAGCTGTCAGATAAGCAGTCAAGGAGCTGCTGGTGAAGCCGGTTTACTTCCTGCCGCCTCCTTGGGTTCTCTGGATAGAGGAAGTCACTGTGAGCCATGTTTCAAGTATGATCTCTGAAAAAATAAAATAACATATCTTCACTAAAGGTCTTGAAAAATATCTGCTGTGTGAATCTGATCAGGAAGTCTTACTTCATGCATAACCAAGTATCAATATACTACCTCAAGAATTCCTCAGAAAACTCAATAGAGTTTTTAAAGCAATTTTTATGAAACTTGGAGTCAGTGTATGGAAAATATGGCAGCAGAATATAGCCCATTAATACTTAGATTAAGGCATTAGGTTTTGTGGTGTTGGGAGTATTCTCTAGATAGAGAATATTCATGTTTATCAAGCATCTGATATTAATAAACAAACATGATTTTTCCAGGTAATATTTAAGAACTTCTGTTTGAAACAGAATCCAACTCAGAATGGTTAGCTCTTGATACTAGGGCTTCTTAATTTCCCACTCCTTTAGCATCTACAATGAATGTATCTTCCATGTTGATTTTTTCCTAATATTTAAGGTTAAATTACTAGGGCAGAAGAACATTAATCTCTGTTTAGAGGGCTACTGATATGATTTTTGTGTTTCTATGTTTGGTTATCTTCATTTAAAATATTCAAATTTCTATATCTCTTTATAGGCAATTTATTTTGTAAACCTAGGGTATTAGAGGCATCTCACATATAAAATTATAATCTTTTAAAAGAATTCCTCATAAGATTATAACCCAAGGCTTTGGCTTAAAATTTAATTTGGGGAGACGATGGGCACCATGCAGAGGACAGTGTAGTTATGAGAATCTATTTGCAAACTTATAGATTAAATCATTTAAGTGGTTCATATTGTACTTGGCTATCAGTAAGATTAGCTAGAGTTAGTGTTAGAAGATAATGCCTTCTTACAAAAATATTAAAGTAATACAATTACACTATACAAAATATAAACCAAATAGGAGACTTCTTGTGTTTGTACTTAACAGTACCATTTAGAGAAAATAGGAAAATGCATACTCCTCTGAGATTATTTGGGTGAGAAATCTACCTTCCTATGTACTTGGCACTTTTTTTTCTTTTTCTTTTTTAATTCAGGAGAAATCAAAGAAAAATCAGCCCTTGATTCTCTGTATAGGATCTGATACATTCTTTCTTTGAGCAAACATCTGCTTAATTTGGGTCTTATCTATGTATTCCAGCAACTTGGTTCTTAATGTGGACATGGGAACCCTAGAAGTGTGAGATGAAGGAATGAAGATTTTTTTTTCCTCTAGAGAAAGTAAATATGAAAATAATCAAATTTTCAAGTCATGAGGATATAATTTGAAAACTTAAAGGAGGAACATTTTAAAAAACTAGGAATATAAAATAGCCATTTATATGTAAGATTTGGAAAATCTTTAGGAGCTCCCTGGTAGAATGGTGATAAATGATAAATTCACTTTTATCTAGATATTCTTTCTCTCCCTCTTTTACACACACATGTGAGTTAGACACAAATTTCTGCTAAATAACATCTGGAAAATTTCCTAATTCATTTCCATTTTTAAAAATTGCTGGCTGAGGACCTATTAAATATTACCCAAACTTATCAATGGGTTGCAAATCGCAATTCCATAAACACAAATTTGGACTTTGATTTCTCCTTTTTTTTTCCTATGAATTTTCCATGAACTTATTTTAAGCTCTTGATTTTCAGATCTTATGGAGAAAATTCTAGTTTCCAACTTTGAATTCAGAAGATTACCCTGCATCCCTATTCAGATATTTAGGCAGGAGGGTCTTACTATTCTGAAAAAGTGGAAAATATCTCTAGCATCTACCATATGCCATCATATGAACACAGATCTTCTAGAAAAGGTGTGTGCATCTGTTTACCTCAAGATAAATGGAGATGGGAATTGAAGTACTGAAAATATTGAATTATAGTTTGGACAGGTGAAATTAGAAGGGCCTGGCGATTTATTTATAAGCAATTTATTCCTTTTTTTTATTTTGAGATATGGGACTCTTACTATGTTGTCCAGGCTGGCCTCCAGCTCCAGGCTAAAATGAATCCTCCTGCATCACCCTCCCCTGTAGCTGTGATTACAGGTGTGTGCTAACACACACTGCACAATTTATCAATTCAGTAACAATTGATAAGTTAAAATTATAGGAGGCCATTGTTTTAGAATAAGCTCTTGCATTAGGCTCCAACAATAAGACTAAAAAGCAGAGACTAGTGTAAAGTAGTATGCTACATTGCTGGTGGGACTGCAAATTGGTGCATTCCCTCTGGAAAGCAATATGGAGATTCCTCAGAAAACTTGGAGTGGAACCACCATTTTGACCCAGTTATCCCACTCCTTGGCATGTACCGAAAGGACTTAAAATCAGAATACTACAGTAGTACAACCATATCAATGTTTATAGAAGTTCAATTCACCTAGGTGCCTTTTAACAGATGAATGGATAGAAAAAAATGTAGTTTATACTCATAATGTGGTTCATATTCATAATGGAATATTACTCAGTCATAAGAAGAATGAAATTATGGCATTTGCCTGTAAATAGATGGAACTGGAGGCTATTATGCTAAGTGAAATATGCCAATCCCCCCAAAACCCCAAAGCCAAATGTTCTCTCTGATATACAGATGCTAACTCACAATAAGTGGGGTTTGGGGATGGGGGGAAATAGAAGTTCACTGGATTAGACAAAGGGGAATAAGGAGAAAGGGAGGGGGGATGGGAATATGAAAGACAGAATGAATCAGATGTAACTTTCCCGTGTTCATATATGAATACATAACCAGTATAATTTCACATCATGTACAACCACAAAAATGAGAAGTTATTTATACTCCATGTATGTATGATGTGTCAAAATACATTGTACTGTCATGTATAATTAAAAAGAACAAATAAAAATTAAAAAATAAAAAGGACAAAAGAAAAGGTAGTATGCTAGGCTCCATAAAGCAAAAGAAGAAGAAAATCTTTGCTGTCTTAGAATTTCTAATTATGTTAGGAAGTTAAGATAGATTTATGACTACGGTTGAAAGTAAGGTGTCATAGAAAATTACAGATAGTATTCGACTTGTGCAAATTTAAAATTTCAAACAACCTGCTCTTTAATGTATCTTGACACATTGATTAGATAGAGACCTTTGGTCATCCAGGGAAGGTTAACAGTTTGTACTCTTTCAAATTGATAAATATGTGCTTGATAATTAAGAGGAGGTTAGACACCACATGGAGAACCATAGTTCGCAATGTGCAGTGAGTGTCTTCATTATTGTCTTTAAAAATTTAGTTCTAGGTGTTTGGGATTGTGGCTCAGCGGTAGAGTGCTCGCCTAGCATGTGCTCGAGGCCCTGGGTCCTATCTTCAGCACCACATAAAAATAAAATAAAGATATTGTGTCCAACTACAACTAAAAAATAAATATTTAAAAAAAAATTAGTTCTAAATCCCAGATTGATTATCCCACTCAGCAAAAGAAAAGCCCTGAAATTAATTGAAGTCACTCTTCTTAAAGATCATATTGTTACTCAGGCAAGCTTCAACTGATGTCTTATAGATGATGTGTAATCCTGTCCCTGAGAGGAGATCTGGCTCATGTACTTGCCCTCCACCTTGATTTTCAATCATAACCTGGTGACTTTTGAAGTTATAGGCATTATCAGGTAGCTCATGGTATATTTAACCCAGCCATGATTAACTACACTTTTGTATGGCAAATTTTAACTTTTATATAATTTTAGTTCTCATATGATGGTGCTTTCTGTCAGTGAAAAAAAAATCTGTTTGGGGAGTTACCATCACTTCTGCACAGAGTTTACACTGATATTTTACCTAAGCCCTCCATGAAATACGTTCTCTAGGGTTTAGGAGCAGCGGGGCTGAGGAATGGCTGACCAGCAGGTGGCGCTCTTGTTTTGGGGATTCTTATTTCACCTGAGTCTCTTCTAAAGCAATTGCGTTTTCTCTAACTCTCTACGTTTGGGTCCAGGGTGGGTAAATTTTATCTAATAAGAGAATTCTGTTGCTAAAACAAAGTTTTGACTTCTCATTTCATAAAAATTATAGGGAAACAAGTCCCATAGTGCTGAAACCTGTGGTCAGCGTGCCTTAGGAAATTAAAATGGAAACAAAGATTAGCTTGAAATGGGTGCTAATTGGATTTAGCCTTGTCAATTTTCTTTTTAATTGGGAAGTAAACATTCAAGATTAAAAAACTTATAAGACTTAGCAGAAGTATATTGGTGATTGTGTATACAAATAAGGTTGACTTAGTGATAGTAGATAGTTGATTTAATTTTCAAGAAAGGAACCACATTATAAGATGAAAATGATTGTCATATTTTCGAATAAAAGTTTTTAGGATACTTTTGTGGATATAACAGTGGTGCTTTTTGAGGTTTTACGGTTCTCCAGGCTATCACCATTCTTCACTGTGTCCTGCTACTACCATGGAAGTTTAGATTACTTGGGAGTTTGGAAATAGGGTACAAACACAGAAGGCTTACAGAAGAAAATAACAGCTAATATCTAGTTCTGAGCTTTATTTAATTCAAACTAAAACCATGGCCTCTAATTTAAAACAAAAATTAATCATGATGTATGATATACTTTCTGATGTACATTCTTTTAAAGAATATTTCTGACCAGGAAGCAATAATATTCCTAACCAGAAAGCAAATGTCAGGGTTACTCATCAGTTTACCAAATGTTTGTTTGTGAAGTCTCTACTATGTGTCTTGAAGATATTCCTTACCCTCAAGAAGAGGAACACAGAAAATGTTCAGTATATGGTTTAAATAGATGATTTAATTTAGAGAGTAATAAAATATGGTTTAATTTAGAGAGTAATAAAATCTCTATACATTAACTAGTCTGAGTCCACATTCATTCTTTCACAGACACCAAGTGCCACTATTAACATTAAGACAGAAGAAAATGTCCCTATCCATGTAAGCAACACACATGCACACAAGTGTCCTTTCATCCTTTATCCTTTCTGAAATTGATGTCATTACTCGTCTTCTTCTGTGACTTAGTCTTAGAAGTTGTTAATTTTCTTCCTTCCTTGGTATCGTTGGACAAAATCACATGTGTGCACACATGTGTGCACAAGCGTGCGCACACACACACACACACACACACTATGCCATGGGATCTTCTTGTAACAGTTCTTACTTTGTTTATGGCTAGGATTCAAAATTAATCATTATTACAAAATCCCTGTAATACTGATGATCCAAGTATTATATCAGTACTGAGAGAAATGTCCAGATTATTTACCTTGCTGTGTTCCTGAGCCTGTAGTCCCAGCAGTTAGTTGTTGGGGAATGTTGTTGCAGGGCTTTTCCATCTGGTTTCATCTGGATGCTTCTGGTGGAATGTGATGACTTATAGGCTTTTCTAGTCCCTGCTGGGTCCCTCTGCCTGTCTGGTTTATAGGCTGCATCTGTAGGGCTTATCTCAGAATTCTTCTATTTCCTATGTTAATATAAACAGTACATATCAAATAATGTAATTTGAAAGATCAATAAAGTGGTAAACTTAATAAGTTTTCTATTCTCTCATGAGCTTTCTACTATTGAAAGGTGCTGTGCACAACTGAACTATTTCAATTCATTAGAGAAGATGGCCTTTTGGTTTCAGCTGAGATTTGGGGATTTCATCTTGTCAGTTATTTTAGATATTAAATTTCTTTTATCTTCTGTTGCATTTGTACCTCTGTCTGTAGCTGATTGCTTTGTTTAGGCTCTCAAGAGTTATAAATTCAGATATAGCCTGTTGTATTTTTTTTTTTAGAAAATTTGATCATCTTTTAATTTAGGAGTTCTGCCATTTATTGCTTTTTCTTATTGTAATGAATTATCTTGTCAACATAGAACCTTAAAGACCAACTTGATTCTTTTCCCTTAAAAGCATAGATCAGAGACTTTCATGCTTCTTCCTCTGGATTTAGTCCTAATTTTCATTGATTCTTTAATAGCAAAGATATCTCAGAAACAGGGCAATCACCCAGTGCAAGTATAACTTAGTGGAAAGCCTACGGGCTTTAGAATCAGTTGGTTTTATGTACCTAAAGTACCATTTACTAGCTTGTAACCCTGGGAAACATTTCTAAATTTTTTCATTGGTGTAATATGTGTTTATAATTTATGGATTTTCATAAAGATTAAATAAGATAATGCATATAAAGCACTTAGCATAGTGGTTTAATATGTGACAAAACTTACGAAATGGTAGCTTGTCTTATATCAACAGAAGTATTCCTTGTTGGGGGGATGTTGGGTAGAGGACACAGAATGAATATTTCAGACAAGAGACTTATGAGATATAAAGGTGCTGCTCTGTGGCCCTAAAGAGGAGTGAGCTGTGTGTTTTTTACTTTTGTCCCAGTGGGTCAGTTTGTCTTTGATGTATCCTAGGTCCTCACTGTGTAGGGCCTGGGAGAAGAAGGAATGTATGTGTGGCCAGTGTATTTGAACTGGGTATGGATGAAAAGTAGGGCTTCTTAAGGTGTGGGGTATGGGATATGGAGGAGATAATGAAGGAACACAAAGGAGCTGAACCAAAATGTATAGAATATTTTTCAGGGAACAAAATGAATCCACTATGCTGGTGGCACAGGGTATTATAGCAGTTGAGAGAAGGTGAGTAGTGGACAATTGAGAGCACTTTGTAGGTGGACTTAAATGCTATGCAAAGAAATTGTATTTTATTCTCTAGACAATATTGAACTATCAATGTTTTTTTTTTTTATCATGAGATAATATGTAGCAGTTTGAATTTCAAGAAGTTCACTTTCCTTTTTTCTTTAATTGCATTTTATTTGTGCATTTTAATTATACATAATAATGGAATTTGTTGTTATATATTTGTATATAGACAAAATAAAGTCAATCTATATAAACTAGATTAGTAGGTATGGAAACTAAAGCCTTGTTCACCAACTCAGTCCCTATAGTAGCTGGACAAGATATGTCTGTCATTTGCCCTATCTAAAACACAACTGTTTTGTTATGGAAGGGAATATTGTTGAGGAATAATGTTCAATGCGATCATACCTAAGGTGTTAGGTTTTCCATTCTTTCTTTACATTCCATTTCCATTCTTCATAATGTTAACTTCAGACACCCCTTTCTCTGCACCACATAGAGGTCAAACCAGAGCTGCCATAATTGAGGTATGAACAATAATAATGCAAAAATGTTAGGCACACTTTACTAGTCTCCTTTTCAGAATTTCAGAGGAAAAACTAGAAGCAAATATTGACTTTATACTGAGTCCCCTATATAACCAACTCAAACTTCTTTTATTTTTTGTTGGGGGCGGGTACTGGGAATTGAAACCAGGCTGCTTAACCATTGAGCTACATTCCCAGTCCTTTTTAATTTTAATTTTGAGACAAGGTCTTGCTGGCCTTGAACTAGTGATACTCCTGCCTCAACCTCCAAGTTGTTAGGATTACAGGCGTGTGGCACTGTGCCCAGCAGAACTTGAACTTTTTATATCCTTTCTGACTAAAGTTAGTATTGACATCAAATCAATAGTCAGAATTGAATCTTAAGCAGGAGGCAACTTTTCTTAGTGCAGGCAGTGGTGTCAGGGTGATGCCAGGGATCAGGAAGGCTGATTGAACAAGTTTGCTTGGGTTGAGGATAGTGGTTAATGAGTAGAATTGATCAATGCTGTCCAAGTGTATCTGTATGTACCTTCTCTTTTGATAATTTCTCTAAGAATGTTTTCCTTTCCTCCTTATTCTGAAGCTCACTCCCTTTTCCTGAAAAACTCTATTGGACACCTATCAATTGCATGACTCCATTCCTGAATAATCTTCCTGGTTCAATTAACTAAACACTTTAAAAATGGTTTCAAAACTCAGCTTTTATGAATATCGCATTAAAAAAATCAAACAAACCTGAAAATCATCACCTTTTGACTTTCCAATCTGGCAGTGTGCCTGTATTATCTCTACTTCATTTTCTTCATTAATTTTTCAGTATTTGTAATCTGGCTTCTACACTTATCCCCACCGCTTACAACATTGCTCCCTTGCTTCACCAATGGCATTGTAGTGCCTATTGTAATAGAATATATAATATACAATGTTTGTCTTATAGCATTTGAATTATTGGCTACTCCTTCCTATTGACTTTCTTCTCAGGGTTGTATGGTTCTCTTTTTTTTCAAACATTCCTTCAATTTCTATATGGAGTCTCATCATTCTTATATTATTAAATATTGGTGTTTGAGTTTTTATGTTTAGTTCCCTTTTCACTCTGTACGTTTTCCCTGGGTGCTTTCGTTCAATCTCATGATTCTATCATTGCTGGTTTGTGGCTGTACTCCAAATATATTTTTGCTAGTCACTAATTTTTCCTGTCTTCTAAGCACATATCTCTAACCAGCCATCTGGACAGCTCCATGTGGATGGCTTATCCTCTCTCAAAAAATCATGATAAAATGTATTTCACTGTCCAGAGCTACCAATGCACTCTTCCATTAGGTTTTAATTTTTCTAAACCAATTTTCACAGACAAATTTTAAGAACTATTACAGGGATTTCTTGTAATTTTGCTAGACTCATCTGGAAAATCTACAACATAATGCCCAGAAATATTAATGTTGATGTAATTCACCAATCTATAGAGATTTACCCAGGTTAATAGGTGCTCATTTGTGTGTGTATCATTACATATAATTTTGTCATTGTGTATGTTTATGCTTCCACAACCACTGTCAAGTAATTTTTCTGTCTAATACCTAGAGGGTCTCTGGATAAAAATCTTCTGTCAGAAGTGTTGATTTTTTTTTTTTTTTTTTTTTTTTTTTTGCATTGAACTCAGGGGCACTCTACCACTGAGCTATATCCTAAGATGTTTTATTTTTTATTTTGAGATAGCTCTGAGGCTGGTTTCAAACTTACCATCCTCCTGCCTTGCTTTCTGAGTAGCTGAGATTATAGGCATGCACCACCACATCTGGCTGTTTAGAGCATCTTTACAGAACAGAACAGCAGTTTTTAATTCTGTGAAATTCAGCTTACCATTTTTTTTTTTTTTTTAGTGGATGAGCTTTTGGTATCACATCAAAGAACTAATTGGCTAACTAAGGGTTACAAGATGTTCTCCTGTATTTTCTTCTTTGAATTTTATGGTTTTACTTTTATATTTACATCTATGTTCCATTTTGAATTATTTTTTCTATATGGTATGCAGTGTACGGGCCAGGTTCATATTTACTCATATGGATGTTCTGTTATTCCAGTACCATTTATTGAAAAACACCTAACTTACTTTATTGAATTACCTTTGTATCTTTGTTTAAAATCAATTGACCACATTTGTGTGTTTATTTCTGAATTTTTTGTTCTGTTTTGTTGGTGTACATGTCACTAATATCACACTGTCAGGTTTACTGAAGTTTTATATCATATCTCAATATCAGACAGTGTGAGTCCTCAAAATTGGTTCTTCTTTAAAGAATTGTATACTCTTGTTTCTTTACATTTATACATATATTTTAGAATTCCTTTTTCTGTATCTCTGGATAATTTGATGGTATTTTGTCTGTGATTGCATGGATCAATTTGGGAAAAAGTGATAACTATATAGAGCCTTCAAGTCCTTCCATGGGTAGGACTTGAATTGATGTTTTATGTATACAGAGTCCTTTAATTCACAGGGTTTGTCTTCCATTTATTTGGGTTTTCTTTGATGTTTTTCTTCAGAATTTTAGGTTATTTTGAATTTTAGTATATAGATTGTGCATATATTTTATCAGATTTGTATCTAAGGATATATTCTCTGAGTATTTCATGGACAGTGTATTGAAAATCATAGTTACAACAAGTTATTGAGCTCCAGTTGTTCATCCCTAGTGAATAGAAATGCAATTTATATTTGTATGTTGACCTTGTATCTGCTAAACTTAATTACAGCTCTAAGAGCTTTCATATAGATTTCTTGGGATTTTTTAAATGTAGATAATTGTATGGTTTGGATGTGAGGTGTCCCCCAAAAGCTCATGTGTGAGACAATGCAAGAAGATTTAGAGGAGAAATGATTGGGTTGTGAGGGCCTTGACCCAACAGTGAATTAATTCCCTGAACAGGATTAGTTGAGTGGTAACTAAAGGCAGGTAGGGTGTGGCTGGGAGAGGTAGGTAATCGGGGGCCTTCCTTTGGGATATATATTTGTGTCAGGCAAGTGGAGTCACTCTTTCTGCTCTCTGATCTTCATGTGAGTTTCTTCCCTCCACAGTTTTCCACCATGATGTTGTGCCTCACCTTGAGCCCTGAAGAGTGGAGCCGGACTTCTATTGATTGAGACCTCTGAAACCATGAGCCTCAAAATAAACATTTCCTCCCCTAAAATTATTCTAATTAGGTCTTTTAGTCACAGCAGCAAAATAACAACAACAACAACAACAAAAAAAACAACCTGACTAGGACAACATTTCTTATTTCACTTGCTGTAAGACGTTCAGAAAGTGGGCATCCTGGTCAAGTTCCTGATCTTAGAGAAGAAGCAGTTAGTCTTTTTTTCTGTTAGTTATATCTTTTGACATTAAAAAAAAATGGTGCTGGGGATTAAACCCAGTACCTTGCACATGCTAGGCAAATGTTCTACCACTATATCCCCAGCTCAGCTATAGTTTTTTTTTTTTTTTTTTTTAAATAAGAGTCCTCTATGATGGGGAAATTTATTTTATATTTGTAGTTTGCTGAGAGATTTTTAAAATCATTAATGGATGTTGAATTTTTAAAAAAGCCTTCTATTTCTCAGTCTGATTTTTTGAATGTTAAACTAGGCTTTTATTTTGGGGATAAATATCAAATTGGTTGTGATGTGTTGGTCTTTCTACATATTGCATTGGATTAGCTAATATTTTATTGAGGATTTTTTGTGTTTATGTTTTTAAGGGATAGATACATTGTAGTTTTCTTGCTAAAATGAGTTAAGATTTTTTTTCTATTTTTGAAATATATTATATAGGATTGTTATTAATTCCTTTTCTTTTCTTTTTTTTTTTTAAATCAGTGCTGAGAATTAAACCCAAAAACTCATCATGCATGCCAGGCAGGCACTGTACCCCTGAGGGATGTTTCTCCAGCCCCTTAATAATTTCTCTTATAAATTTTTGCTTGAATTCACCAGTGAAACCATCTGGACCTGAGTTTTCTTTTTTGGGAGGTGTTTAACTGCAGATGCAAATCTTTTAAAAGATATAAATTTATTCAGGTTTGTAGGAAAAACAGAACACAAAAATCAAAACAAAACAAAACCAAAGTCACCCCAAACCAAAACAACCAGAGAAATTCATCATTGTGTTGTTCTTCAAATGCTTGTACTTTCTATCTGCTTTATCTACTTTCTACCTGCTTTATCTATCTTTCAAATTTTCTGGTATTTACTTCTTGTTTGATATTCATAATTGGTAAGTGTAATGAGCAGGAAAGATTAGATGGAGTGTGTCTATTCTATCTTAACTAAGATGAGAGCCTCTTTTTAATTTTTAACTTTTAATGCTGTATCCAACATTCTCCTAGACACTGAATAGTTTTTGAGGGTAAGATTTTGGAAAGTAGTGTTATTCCACATGTCAGCATATCCATAGGTTCAAGATCCAGAACATAATATTTGATATATATGTGGATAAATTCAGTAATACACTCCTATTCTACTTTTAATTATTTTTTTATTATTTATGCTTAAGTGCAGAATCATTATTGTTTTAAAATTTGTGTAACTTTCCTGTCCCTGACATGAGTTAATGTTTACGTTTATATGCTCAGTGTCTTCATGGTAGCTAAATCCACTTTGACTTTTCCTTTGGATTCTGCTTTGTTTTGCAGTGCTGAAACTTCTTTGTTGGAAAAATGTCTTCAAACTCAGAAAATAACAGACTAATTCAAGCTTCTGAAATGTTCTTCCTTCATGTACAAGATCTTGTTTCCCTCACAAACACATTTACTGAGTTTCTTAACCACAATATGAATACTCAGATCTCCTTGATGGTTGTGAAAGAAGATAGTACAATTAAGAATTTCTTTGAAGAAATGCTTAAAAGTTTTAAGGAGATGCAATCTGTAGTAGAAGAAAAGTACAACAAAATGCAAAAGGAACCTATGTATTCGAAGGTTGCAACAACTATGTGTTCTATGGCAGAGAAATGTATCAACCTGGAGTTGGAACGTTCAGCTAAAGAACTGTTTAAAAATATCCAGACACCAACTATTGTCTCTGTGCTGAGCCATAGTAACATCCTTGAGAATTTGGAATCTTTTTTTTCACACTTGATGGCATTCCCCATCATGAGTCTTCAATTAAGTGATTTCTGTAAAGGAGACACCAAAGGGAAATCAGATGCTCCCACATCTGAGAAAAATCTGAGTCCAGATCGTTGCAAATCCATCTCAACAGATGCCCTGAAGAAGTTGCAGGATGCACTAAAAACTGAGAATGCCAGCAATCCCATGGAGTCAGCAGCCGATCAGCTGGAACAAATCATCAAGGCTATGGAACCAACCATACAGATTCTCCAAAAATCCATAAAGACCCTGGAGACTGATATTTCTATGCTTAAGAAAGTGAATGACAAGTAGGGGTGCAATAAAAGTTGCATTCATTTCCATCAGAAAAATAAATTCAGATTCCATGATTTTTTATAGTACTTTCTAAGACCCTTTGATACCAGACATATGAAGGTCATTAGACCATAAGGGCAGAAAATAGTCGTCTGTAGTTTTGCTTCATGAAAATGAAAATGAATAGTCAAAGAAAGCCTACTTGAAATGGCATTCACTAAGGAGTATGTGTTATTGAAAAAACATAGAATCATAGTTGAGGATATTTCATCTTGAAGCGTAATTAAAACAACAAAACTAATTTCCACATTTGGCAAGTCTATTTCCAGTTACTGTACTATGAAGTTCAGGTAAACGTAAATATTGTCATTAGTTCAGGCCTGGGGGGAACATAATTTGCCTCCATTTTTGTCACTCATGCCAACTTTCAGTGTTTTGACTATTCTAAGTTACTAAATAAATATGATTTATTCAGAACTAAATAAGAACAATGATAATTCTTATATGAATAAGATCAGAGCAGATAATTTGTTCTCATCTGTCTCCTACTGAGGTTTTATGATTAGGAGATACTAGAAGGTGAAAATGGAGGTACTCTAACCTTTCACAAAGAAAAGACCATTACACTTGTAGGAGCAGGATTTCTGAGATGTGCTTGTTTAGAACAGGAGTTAGGAAAGTCTATTTGCCAATAATGAAGTCTTTGACTCTCATGCATTGTGAGTGTATACTCTCAAGATTGCCCTTGGAGCTATTATTTCACATGATACATAATAGAAACTTTGCTTAGAACAAGTGGTAATGATAACTCCAAATCAAGGCCACCATTGTAGTTACCACTTACATTTTAAATTAAGAATCCCTCTGCCATCTGCAAATAAACAGGACTTCATAATATTTTTCGGAAGTGGATGTTAACCATTTCAGAGCAATAGAGGCTCTGGAAAAAGGATAAAATTTCAATACTCTGCATTTTCACTGAGTAGCAATGCTAAAAGCTTATTCATTTGCAATTGCCATCTACTAATGATTGTTTCATTTTGAGGAGAATTTTGAACTCATTCATTACCCCACCTTCAAAAACAACAGCAGCAGCAGCAGCAGCAGCAACAGCAACATATCACATACCTTATATAAATAGGAGGTGGAGGTGGGTCTCTTACTTTGCTACTTGCTCTGTACTATATGTGTCCAGGATTTCACCTTCCTTCCTTTTGGTTTTAGGATTGTGCCTCCCAAAATGTTAGGAGAGCAGAGGGGAACCATGTGGAAATGAATAGGACAGACTCAAAAAGTCCTGGGGCAGAGCCTTTCAATGAAGTGGCTGAATGACCGGTGATAACTCAAGGGAAGTCCTTAGATGCCAATTGGAATGGCAGCCACTAGATAATAGAGGTGTGCCGAAGTCTGGCTGGGCACAATTCACGAGCCACTTATCAAGCAGAAACGAACTTTATTTTTAGAACACACATGCAGCACTACAGGAGCTCTTCAGGAATTCCCTCAGGGCTCAACTGCCACCACCGGCTTCCCACAGGCCTCTCAACCCCCACCCCCCCCCACACTCCTCCTGCTCTTCAGGCCAATTGGCTGGGTCACATGGGCGGAGCCAAAAGAGTCCCCCAATGAGCAGCTCTGTGGTCTGAAAGGGCGGGGAAACAGCCCAATGAGCATCACCACAGAGGAGCCAATCAGCTGGCAGCTGGAAATTTGCTGGGGTCCCTTCGGCTGTGGCTCTCAACATCGGTGGGTGGTGCTCACTTTAATAAACATGGGTGGTTTTTAGGTACTGGTGGCTCCTGTGAGACTGGCAGTCACTCACAGTGCTTCTCAGACATTTCCCCACGGCTGGGCTCTACCATCATCCTGCCCACTCTGCTGGCTTCCTGTCTGTGTCTGCTTCTGAGCTTGTGGGGTTGTTGGGGGGAAGTTGTACTGTTCTCAAACTGAATGCTCTCATGTAACATTTCTCTCAAATACTTTGGTTTTGGGTTCCTCTAACTTTTCTAAAGTCCATAGGGTTTTGAAGAATAAAGTGAAGACTCACTAGTTTCAGTGTTATGCCTGGCCCTAATTCTTTCTCTGGCCTAACCAAATGAAGTGTAAGTAGAGAGGAAAGGG
This sequence comes from Callospermophilus lateralis, assembly GCF_048772815.1. Lineage (NCBI taxonomy): Eukaryota > Metazoa > Chordata > Mammalia > Rodentia > Sciuridae > Callospermophilus > Callospermophilus lateralis. The sequence goes on from NC_135308.1 coordinate 83,125,707, forward strand.
TGAAATGCACCAAAAGAAAACAAAACAAAGCCCATGACCATTTCCTATAAAATAAGGGAAAATAGAAAAAACAAGTCCTGTAATAACCTGTGACAATTTTTTCCCACTTCATAGTTGCCACTTCAAGAGTCACTGATTTAAGAGAATGATCTTACTTAGAAAACTGTGATTTCTCATGGAGATAAATGCTTTAGGGTAACTTTAATCTGTTCAAATTATTAAGCCATCAAATGGATTAGCCTACTGATGAGGTTCTAGCCCTCATAATCCAATTGTCTCACCTCTGAATGTCCTGGCTTGTCCCACACATGAACTTCCAGGGGACACCTCATATTCAAACCACAACAGGGCTAGCCCTCACTTTACTCCATTTGAGTCAACACTAGGGTCTTTGGAGCTCAGGTGAAACAATCACCCATGTCCCCATCTAAACCAACTACTACCTGAGGGAAGGTTTGGCGAACATTTCCAGCTTTAGACTTTGCATCTTGTAGTTTGTACATAATGAAACATATATCTTTGGTACTTGCATGGGAATCGATTTCTTCTCTCATATTCTCTCTTTTACCTCCACACATATCCTCATGTTTTCCTAATAGATGTACTTTTATGTGAAGTCTTAAATTAACATGAATTTAACTTTTAACTTTTTTTTTTTTGGTAAGTATTTTAGGAGCTTGTATCTACCACCCTGTTAACTGGCAATGGATGACATTTCACTAACATATTTCATTACCTGTCTCTTTTATTGCTCAGGATTCTGTGTTTCTTCCCATATGAGACCAAAATAGTTTGATCTTGAATTCTGATGAAAATCTCTGAAGAAAATTCACACTTTGGTTAGGTCTCTGGGGCTCAAAGCTTTTCCATTTGATGATGAGTTTGTTCTTTGCTTCATAACTCAGTCTTCTTTGATTTGTTCCTATTTAGGATCATTAAATTTTAAAAAAGGGCAGGGAACCTGTATTCATCAGAATTCTTCAAATGGTTTGAGATAGACTATGTAATTCAAATTATGTAAGCAAAATATTACTTATGGATTTAATGTGAAGAAAAAACTTTCAGTACTCAGCTTCAGACCCAGATGAATCTAGAGGGTCATACATTCTCATTTGGTCTCACTTTCTTTTCATTTATCAGCTCTTCCTTAATTGCGTTAGCTGCTTTCTCAGGGAGTTGGGGGTCCCCTCTTTGGTGGTAAGATAACTTCTAGCATCTTTAAGCTCATACTTACTCCATTCAAAAAAGAGGTCCCTCTCCTACTCCCAAAACAAGTGTTTAAAAAGTACCCTGATATACCTCATAAGCTATCCCTGGGCTATTTTCTAGTCCAACATAAACTTCTATTTTCATGAAGAAATATGCTGAAATGGCTAAGATCTGAGTGATAGGCCAACTGATAGGCAGTGATCCGAAACAGCTGTGCATCAAATGAAAGGTGGGCAGAGTGATTCCCCAGGGGTTTTCAGGGTGCCCTGACTGGAAAAGGCAAATGGGTATGGAGAAGGCAAAACAGAACTAGCCAAGAGAAGACCATGCTCTGGTTCAGCGGAAGCATCAGCGTATCATCCTTTCCAGTAAACAACTTCCCATTATTAGCAAAAACCAGCACAAGTTTTCATTTACATAATGTACATTTAAAAAAGAGCCTCAGGATTTCCTTGCACTCTGCTTTTGGAAGAGATGATAACACTGGCCAAAAAGGAGAGAGAAGCAATAACTATAGGAGCAGGGATGCACTTCTTGCTGGAATCTGTAAAAAAAAAAAAAACCAAACAAAATGGAAATTAGAGATGGGTTAGGTAGCAGGGATTTTTTTCCTAAAATCAACAGCAACAAACTAATTCATATTTTCTTTGATTCATTATTTTTTGAATCATTAACATAAAAATTTCTAATAAAAATGTTTGAAGTTAGCTAATTTTTTCAAAAAGTATTCTCTCAGATTTTTCTAACTCAGAGAATTCAACCTATTTATTTTGCAGATGATAAAACAGGTGTCAAGAGGTAAAGAGGTTGACTTCAGGTTACCCAGCCAGTTGGGGATAGAAAATCTGATTTAAGAGATCATCCGTTGACTTTCCTGGAACTTAGATTCTCAGTCCTCATTGTATCTGACTGTCAGCCACACTGATCATAGTTAACCACTCCCTCCTCCTCCATTCTTACTCTTCACTTTGTTCCTGAGACAATAATTCTATTGATTTTCTCCTTTCTCACTGGCTGCTATTCCTCTTAGGTTTCTTTGCTTATTTCTTCTCATTTTGAACTTTTAATTTGTAGTGTGTTAAGGTTCAGTCCTTGGACATCTTCTCTCCTTTACTTGTACACATTCATGGAGAGCTTATCCAGTCTATTGGCTTTAAATTGTGATTTAAATTTGTGTTAAGTCTTTTTCTTGGGGGGGGGGGTTGGTATTGTAGATTGAACTCAGGGGCACTTGACCATTGAGCCAAATCCCCAGCCCCGTCTTGTATTTTATTTAGAGACAGGGTCTCACTGAGTCGCTTAGCGCCTCACTTTTGCTGAGGCTGGCTTTGAACTCAAGAGCCACTGGGATTATAGGCATGAGCCACCATGCTGGGCTTGGGTGAGGTTTTAACAGCTGCTATCAAGGCCCCACGTTATCCCTCTGTCTTTCCTCTCGGTTATTTGCCCTGCCCTCGTTCACTTCCATATAATGGCTTTCTTGTCATTGCTCCTGACTTAGGGCCTGTTTTAATCAGCTTTTTGGCTGCTGTGACCAAAGGACCTGGCAAGAACAAGTAGTGGAGAAAAAGTTTATTTGGGGGCTCATGGTTTCAGAGGTTTCAGTTTATAGAAGGCTCACTCCATTCCACAGGGATTGAGTGAGGCAGAACATCGTGGCAGAAGACTGTGGTGGAGGAAAGCAGCTGAGAGCATGGCATTCAGGAAGTAGAGAGAGAGCCTAAGCTCAGCTCACCAAATATATACCCCAAAGGTATGCCCCCAGTGCCCACCTCCTCCAGCCACATCATAATAGCCTCAGTTACCACTCAGTTGATCCCTGTCAGCGGATTACTTCCTTGACTGGGTTAAGGCTCTCACAACCCAATCATTTCTCTTATAAAATTTCTTACATTGTCTCACACATGAGCTTTTGGGGGGAACCTATATCTAAGCTATAACAGGACCTTTGCACCTCCTGTTTCCTCTCCTGAAATGTTGCTTTCCTGAGATATTGATATGACTAGGTCTCTCATTTTAATCTTTGTGTGTCACCTTCTCTGTGAAGCTTTTGCAAATGACTCAGTTGCATATTGTGACTCCCTCCCACAGCAAGGGAATTGCCTGTTCCCTTGCTGTGCTTTGTTTCTCTCTGTACTACAGACCACTTACTAATATAGTACATATTATTTTGTTTATTGTCTGGATAATCACACTAGAATGTAAATTCCCTAAGGGCAGGAATTTTTGCCTATTTTGTTCCCTAGACCTAGAATAGTGTCTAGCACATAGTAAGCGCTTAATAAATACTGATTGAATGAATAAATTATAACTACTCTTATGATGATGTTCAAATAAGACATAAACATACAGATATTACTCTTTAATTATATTCATCCTTCAAAAACCAACTTTTTTGTTTTTGTTTTTGTGGTGCTAGGGATTAAACACAGGGCCTTGTGCATGTCTCACATGAGACTGAGCTATAGTTCCAGCCCCACAAAACCAACTTTTAATCCTGCTGGATAAATGTTCCCCAAAGGCTCACATGTTAAAGGCTGGGTCACCATCCTGTGGAGCTCCTGGGAGGTGATGGAACCTTTAGTAAATGGGGCCTAGTGAGGAAATTAGGTCATGGGTGGTGTGATTTTGAAGGGGATATTGGGACTCCAGCACCTTTCTTCTTCTTTCTTTTACTTCTTGAGGACCATGAGGTGAATGGTTTTACTCTACCACATCCCACCTACCACATCATGCTGACTTGTCACAGGTTCAAAACCACTAACCATAGATTGAAACCTCTGAAACTGTCAGCCAGAATAAACCTCTCTTCCTTACACATTGTTTTTCACTGACATTTTGTTACAATAATGGAAAACCGACTATTATAACAGACTATTATAATTATATATTATAATAATTAGGATATTAAATTATCTTTTTAAAAATATTTCTCTCAGGTTAAAGTTAAGTTTTCCTTCCTAACTCTCTTGATACTTTTCTCTACATCTCTTATGGCTATTTTATCTCACATTATTTTTTACATGAATACTATATTTGAAAGAATACATGTAAAATATCTGATTAAATAAATTACAATCTAAAATTTTTTATTTGAGGATAGTGCACATTATTTTTACTTTTGTATTTATCATTCATTTTTTACTAGACTACTAGTCAAAGCTTTTTTGCCCTCATTACCATGTTATATAATATTTTTCAAATTGGCAGTTGTGATCCATGAATAAATTATGATATCATTTTAGGAGGTCACAATGATTAATGTTTAATAGTGTAATAGGTTAGAATAGAAAACACTAGCATTTACACTGCATACAAAAAGGATAACTGTTGTCATATAAAAATGTGTATTTTTACATTTATGTGTGTATGAACTGAGTTATCATGTAAACAAAGCCCATAGACTTGATACTAACAGTTTCTCAATAAAATTTAAGAAAGATTTTAGAAGGACAAATGAATCTCTTGAAACAAATCTATAGAGAAAATTGTCTTGGAATTCTTGTGAGAAAACATGGAAAAGGGTCTTACATTTTCCATTTGTAAATTGCATAGATAATTGTACACAAGCCACTTGATCCTTTCTGAACTTCAGTATTCACATCTGGAGAGTGGAGTTAATAGCTCAACTTACAGGTGGTTGTGAGAATTAAACAGATATTATGTGTGAAAGTGTTTTGTAAGCTAAATTGCTGTGAAAGTATCATTTTATTGGTGTATGATAATCTAATTTCGGTCACTTCTACCTTGGGGTATAGAATCTGAGGGAAACGCATGGTAATCATAACTTTGATTTTATGAACTCTGAATCTGAATTATGTCAGATGCTTCTGAAGTAAATATTTGAACTCTAAAAGTGTAAAAAGGTAAAATCGACATGTAGTGTATCGAATTAATCTGGTGTTTGAGGCACATGTTATCTATTGCCTTTCTATGTCAAAATGCAGAGTAATGAGTGCAAATCTTTCAGAATACCATCTAGCAAAAAGTGGATGCTCAAAAAGTAGTAAACTTTATTCCTTCTGTCTCTTTTATTTCTATTCTCAACTGTCAATCTCCCTGAAGCAGACATTGGTGCTTTGAGCCATTATCCCACTTCCATATGCAAAATACTTTTTGCAGTTTCTCAGTTGTGTTTGAGAGGATGGGCGGGCACCAAGTGCAGTCACAATGTTCCCACAAAGCAAGCACAGCTTCTAGTTTATAAATGAAGAAACCGGCTCAGGGGTCAAGTCATTTACATAATACCACAACACTACTAACATACCCAGATCTTTCTGGCTCCTATCTGTCTACTTTTTATAATGCCATGTGGTCTCCAGATTCATTCACTGCTTGTTTTTGCATCCCTTCATCTGAGACAGTCTACTTCAAGGTCAGTGTGATGCCACAAACAGGGAAAGAAAGATAACTGAAGCCCAGAGTAAAAGAAGACAAGAAAACAATAGTACGTTAACCAAATAAATAATAAAAAAACTAACAGTAGCTAAAACATTGACCATCAGATGCTATTCTTAGAACTTTTATATAAATTCATTTCTCCTCACCGGCATTTTATAGGTAGATTTCAAAAATTCTTATTTTACATGTAAAAAACCAGAGGCATAGAGAGATGAAGCCACTTGCCCATGTTATCATTGCTAGTAACTGGCAACATTTACATGTAAAACTAGGCTACTACAAACAATTGGCTATATTTGTTTCAAAACATGTTAAGAATTTTGATTATGTGAACCATTTTAACAAATAAATCCCTCTTTTGTGAATCCAATGATACAGAACAGAGCATGTATTTGTATGTCTACGGATTTTTGGCACAGATTATGTTGCTGAAAGAAGCAGTATTTAAGGGCAAATAACTAATTAACATTCTGTTAACATATTTTGAGTCTCCCCATAAGCACTAAACCATGTTTCTATGGTAACCGGTATAGGTCCTTTGAAGGGTGATGAAAGAATTACAGGGCAAAGCTGTTAGTTTAGAATGACTAAAACAATTTTTCTTTGGCACATTTGCTCCCTTGAATGTATTATGCCATCAGTTTGACCTCATGACTCTCTGAAGACAGCAGATTCCTGGGAACTCTTCGAACTCGAATTGCAAGTGCACAAGACCAAGTCTGACATAAACTCAAGGACAGGGAAGCTATGCTCTTTAGCAGACTTCTCCCTCCACTGGGGGAGTTACATACAGTATCCTGGCTGGTTAATTTTGAACATCTTCATGCTGGCTTTCAAGTATTATGTCTTTCTAATTAAGAGGGAATAAGAGAGGAAACATAATCCACTGGCTTATTAGGGCTTTGGGGGACATGTTTTAGTCAGCCTTCTATCACTGGGACCAAAATACCTGACAAGAACAACATAGAGAAGGAGAAGTTTATTTTGACTCATAGTTTCAGAGGTTCACTTCATGGTTGGCTGACTCCACAGAACATCCTGGTGGAAGGGTAGAGGAAAGCAGCTCAGAACAGTAGCAACAAGGAAGGAGAGAGAGAGAGAGAGAGAGAGAGAGAGAGAGAGAGAGAGAGAGAGAGAGAGAAACTCCAAATGCAAACTCGCACTGTCTTATCTCCTTCAGCCATGCCCCTCCAGGTCTATGTTACCACCCAGTTAATCCATATCATTGGATTAATCCACAGATTAGGTTAAGGCTCTCATAATCCGATCATTTCACTTCCACATTCTTACATTGTCTCACATTTGAGCTTCTGGGGGGACAACTCATATCTAAACCAAAACAGAACATACAATAGTTTCTGGATTTTGCTGGTGAAAACAAAACAGAATGACCAAAACATAAACCTGAAAGAATGAGAAACAGCCTCCTGAGAGAATTCTCCTGAGGGATTAGATACCAGTGCTTCAGAACAGCACCTGTGAATTCTGAAGGCTGGAGTTAGTGGGAGAAGTGAAGGGGTCAACAGCAGCCATCTACACCATCAGGTCCAGGTAGAGTCCGCTGACTTTACTCTCTCCCAGAGAAGGACCCTCAGATAAGGAAGAAACATCACCTGCCTCCTGCGGGGTTCATATATGGATCAATCAATACTGCTCCAGGAAGGTGGGGTAAGTAGAATATTATCAAATAACAGAAATGACTTAAGGACCATTTCAGATGGTCCTGAGATTACTGATTGAGAAAAAACACAGCAGGGACAACTGAAAATCTTTTTTTTTTTTAATCCATAGAGATAAGTGGATATTATTGTGATTAATTAAAAAATATACAGTCTTTTTGTCCTCAAGTAAAGTGAATATGCTAAAAACCAGCCAATGGCAAATGAGGCTTGGGTAGGTAAGATGGAAACAGTGGATCCGCCAGATTTTTCTACAACCTTCTGTCCGAGTCAAGGTTCAAAGAAGTTAAGTCCTCACTGTCATGGGGGCTTTTTCCTCTCCCTCTTTCATTCTATCCTAGAGCATTACAGCTGTGGTGGCTGGGAAGACATGCAGCCTCAGCTCTTTACAGAGTATGTGAAGCCTCTGTTCTGACTCTTCCCTACTCAGTTTATATGCTTGTAGTAAATTTTTTCTTTTTCTTTTTCTTGGTACAGGGATTGAAGTCAGAGCCATTCTACCACTGAGCTACACCCCAAGCCCTTTCTTTCTTTCTTTCCTCTTTCCTTTCTTTTTTTCTGAGACAAGGTCTTGCTAAATTGTCCAGGCTGGCCTTGAACTTAAGCTCCTACTGTCTCAATCTCCTGGGTTACTGGGATTCTAGGCATGAGTCCCCATGCCCTGGTGCCAGGGATACTTTTATTCTGCCATTTACAAGTTCTCTTCCCAAGACTGTACAAGCTTCTAACTAATGAATTTCTAGGAAAATTTATTTATGGTTGCTTACTTTCTAAGTGATCACATTACATATCATTCACACTGACTAAAGTTCCCTACTCTCTCGTATTTTTCTTCTTTATGTCTTCAAATATTGGAATTGTTTTTAATCGATTGAGTTATAAGGCCATTTCACACAAGTCCCAGTTTGCTCAGAGACATGAAAGAGCATGCTTCATTCATTCATCATTATTCATTCATTTATTAAATAAAAATAGGTTGATAACCTCTCTGTGCTGGAGGACTAAAGTTAATAGCTAACACTAATTTACTATTCATTATGTGCTAGGAAATGCATTTTAAATAGTTTAGCATTTTATTTTATTTTGTTTTCACAAAAGTTCTATGGTAATGCTCATTATGTAGATGAAGAAAACTTAAAAGTTTAAGCACCTTGAGAAAAATACAGAGTTAATAAGTGGTATAGGTGAGTATGCATTCAGACATGGTGGATTTGGGGTCAAACTGCCTGGATTCCATGCCTAGCTCTTAAATATCTATGTAGTTAACATCCTGCCCACACAGAGTTTGTGGAATAATCTAAGATTTCTGATTCCCTAAGTGTGAGTTTTGATTTCAAGTATCTACTCAAGAAATAATCTAGTAATATACATGGCTATCCCAGCTAAGCCTGGGTAGTTTCACCACAGAAAAACAAAGACCATTATTTTTGGGGTGGGTGTTGAGGTAGTGGTTCTGAAATATTTTTCTCTGAGATGTATACAATGGTAGTACAAGAGTTATAATTTCTGTTATATACCCCTCTCCCTCAGTTTCCCACTTCCCACATCAATATTCTATGATTTTTTTTTTCAAATGAATATATTGCTGTGCTCATTATCCTAGTAGAAAAATTATATGTACCAAATTCACAATAAGAAAAAATGTAGTGGTTTTCTACATGGGTACAGTTCCAAAGAATCATCAAAACTGACTATGAATGTTCTCATTTATTATCAAGGTCTCACTGTTTTCTTCACATTCTCCTGTAGGTTTTCATCCTCTACAAGCACTAGTCTCTTGGGTTTGTGGGGTAGATACTCATTTCATTGGTATTGCTGATGCTGCCAAGGAGAGAAGAAAGGAGATAAAAGTATTGGCAGTTTGCCTCTCCCTGGTCTGTGTTTATAGATAGAGATAAGCCAGAGTGAGCAGGCTCTAGACCTTGGTGTGGATGCCTTTCTAAAGACTTTGCAACACTATGGCCTTAAGTTGTTGAGAAATGCTGAGCTGAAATTATAAACAGTAACAATAATGATGGAGTTGAGAGAGATTTGAGAGAATATTTCAAAGGCAGATTCTGCAGTTGGGTTGCCATTAATTATGAGTGTGAATGAATTCAGCCACATTTTTCTACAAGAGCTTAACTTTTTTTTTGTATTGTAATAGCTCTAATTTCTCTTGCTTTGAGTGATTTTTTTATAATATCATCACAGATCTTCCTGAAATACTGATCTATTGATGTTCCATTTCTTTAAGGCTTCTAGTGACTTCTTATTACCTAAAGCGTGATGTTTTAAGAGTCCGTGGCATTGATTACAAGGCCCTGTTCAATCAGGCCCAGTCAGAACTCTTCTGCCTAGTAAATCCCTTTCCCTTTTTCCTGCCTGCCTCCTCTATCCTACACATCCTACACCCTAGCCACCCGGAATTTCAGAGATTCCCTAAAGACACTGGGCTGAATGAAATCCCTGGGATTTGGCATATGCTGTTCTCTACTTGAAATGATATTTCTTTTCTTTCATTGAAAACCACCATTTCCACTGTGAATCCCATGTGGTCCTCTGTTGGGAAACCTTCCTCAGTTTCCCCAGAGACCTCCTGGTATGGAGCAGCCACAATCCTTTGCTCAACATCTTGTGCATCACATAGAACTTTCAAATATATGCTTTTATTCATGTTTCCTTTTCTCAAACTAAAAATCCTCTCAGGCTAATTATTTGGCTTTATCCATTCTGTATTGTCAGAGTCTCCACTCACAATAGAGAATGTTGTATAGGGAGTATTTGTGAGTAAATTTTACTTCCTGCCCTAGCTTTAGAACATCTTATCCTTATAATGACCATGACAAAACCAAAACAAACGAACACAAAAACTTGAGAAGATAAAAATGTTATAATTTATATACTAACTTTTCCAGTCAAGTTTTACTCTGTCTAGAATTTTCTACATATTTAAAGTAATTTCCCCTTAATGTGTGTGTGTGTGTGTGTGTGTGTGTGTGTGTGTGTATTTTGCTTTGTGTGATTTTTTTCTCAGTCAACCATGGTCAGAAAATTTTATGTGGAAAATTCCAGAGATAAAAATTTTTAAGTTTTGAATTGTGTTCCCTTCTGAAGAGTGTGGTGAAATCTTGTACTATCTTACTCTAACCCTGATAGGATGTGAATCATCCCTCTGTCCAGCATTTCCACAGTAATTAGTGACTAATGGGTGACCACATCATTTACTTCACTTCATCTTATCACATAGGCACTGTATCATCTAGCGTCATCACAAGAAGGGTGAGTACAGTTCAATAAGGTATTTTGAAATATTTCTCTCAGAGAGAGAGAACAAGCATATGTGCACAAATTTTATTATATATTATTATAATCTTCCTATTCTCTTATTGTTGTTCATCTCTTACTGTGCCTAATTTATAAGTTGAATTTTATCATAGGTATGTTGTATAGAGAAGAGCATAGTAGAGGAACTTTGGTACTATCTTTGGTTTTCAGGAATCCATTGGGGCTCTTGGAATATGTCCCTCATGGGATGAGGTACCTAATGTAGTGGTATTGCATGAATTCTTTTTTTTTTTTTTTTTTTTTTTTAGAGGTAGTTGAAGAGAAAAGAGGTGGGGGTCAGGGTTGGGGGTACCAGCTACAAAGCAGCCTTTCTCTAATCAGTTCCACCATTACTGAAGACCAATTTCCATGTTTTGAGCTCCCCATCAAGCTTACTCAGAAAAAAAAAAATAACTTTTATCTTAAAGAAGTGTTCTAGGATTCTAACAAGAGTGGGTTCAATTTCAATCAAGATTACCTTTAAGCAGCTGGCAGTTATATGTGCTCAGGTTTCCAGCAGACCGCAATTGCAACCAATTTCCTTTTGGATGGTAGCTGGTATTTACCACTTCAAAAAATTCATATGGAGGGATTAGGACTTCCTTCTTGAGGGAGAAGTCTTGTACAGGTACACCCATGCAGGTAAATATGGTAAACAGCATTGGGCTCCCAAACTTCTGTGTCTCTTCTTTCGGGAAGGGGGTAGAAATGAATTGGCCAAATCGAAGGGTGGCACCTATGTGGGCTTTGAAGTTGACCTCCTTCATGCTATGATGCACCTCATAACACAAGGTACCGTTCTTCACAATGATCTCTTTCCTCAGTAGCTGGATTGCTGAGGTCAGGTAGTAATGTAGGTATTTGAAATGGAATGAATGTCTATACTGTTGAGGAGACCTGGCAGCAGTGGCCATGGCATTAGAAAAGTCAGAGCGCATATTGTTATTCAGTGTGTAAACCAGAAGAGCCACAGCATGTGTTGTTGTCATGTCCTTGGGGAGATCTTTTGCTTGGTTCAGCCAGGTTAAGTGGGCTTTGTGCCACACCTTGGAGTAATTCTTATGGGCATCTAGTTCCTTTCTGAAATAATCTCCTTGATTTAGCTCCTTCATGACCTGTTCGCTACAGCCTTGGTACTGATCATCAAAGGAATCTGGCGCCAAATCAAAGGCAATTTCAGCTGCAACCTATAAATGTAAAAAAACACCTTGATTTTAATTATTCAAATCAGATTTACTATACTTTATAAAGCCAAATCTTCTCAAAACCAATATTTGCTGAAATAAATTTTATTCAATATCATTATACTGCATCCAGTGTAATGATCCCTACATCATTTCTATACCAGTGACCTGTGCCAACAATTGAATTTGTTTTCATAAATATTATTGAAAGGTGAAAAAATTCACCGGGAGGAAATAACCCTTTTTGTAGAACTGAAACCATAGTGTTTTTGCATGCTGAATGCTTGGAAGAAAAAATATTCAACCTTATCGTATCATTATACTTTTTGTTTCCTCTCCTCTCCTTACCCTTTGTATTCTTTAATGCATGTTATAAGGAACATCTCTTTTATAAATGCCTAAACCTATATTAAATCTTTGAATTTTATTGAATAAAAGTCTTAAGTGATGATGATGTTGGATTCTCTATGGGACAGACCAGTTATAACAACTCTGTTATTACCTGGATTCTGAAAAAAAATATTAAGGTAAAAATAATCAAGGCCAAATTATCTTTCTTCTTACTGAATAAGTCTATGTGGAAGCACACATCTGTAGGTGTGATGACAAGTGGGCTTCTTCTGAAGAGTAAATTCAAGAAGGATTCAGGCTTGCCCACTCAGTTACAGGCAGTAGTGGACCAAGGCCTCCCAGGTAAGATTCTTGTTGTTGATGAGGTCAGAACTCATGCCCTTTGCTATCAGACTAACTCATTCTCAATGGGAGGAAGGGGAGCAGAGCCCAACTGTATGTTCCCAGTTATTCTTCCTAATGTTGACAGTGAAGTAGTTTGTCTATCCTATTTCCCACTCCAGGAGTGGGAAAAGGCTTTCTTTTTTTAATGGGTAGCCAATTGAACATTAAACTTATTGACATCTAGTGTGTGCAAACTGAAGTTAGAGATTTGAATGGAGGCTCATTAAATATCATTAGTTTATAATTTAGGGTCCTGTATGAATTATCAAAATGTAAATAGATGCTTCTTTCTTTGCAAAGCCATGATGCTTTTCTAATAAATACTACTTATTGGAAGACTCTATCTGATGTCAAAGCTGTTGGGACTGGAACTCAAAAACATCATTTGGTACCTTTACTATGTGATTTATATTCTAGTTGTATAAACTAGAACACAATTTTCAGACTGGTTAAATGATTTTAACCGATAACTCTTTAGAGCAGATTTCCAGAGAAATTTACAGAATCTATTTAAGCCAAGCCAAGCCAAGCCAAGCCAAACCAAACCAATAGTATCATGTTCTGTCAGATCTGATAAATTTCAAAAGTAGATTTCAAATATGTGCTCTGTCATCTTTTAACATGAGGTTATTTTCAACATATAGATCTTCAAGTTAGAACACTTATAAATAAGTTGGTCTGTAGGATACAGTTTAAACCCAGAAAGATTTGATTGGTTTTGCATTATTTGTCCTATGGAAGCAGTATTGTAATTATGGTGGAGAATTAAGAAATAACTCCATGATACTAGCTTCCATAATGCCCAACTTATCAACTATAAGGAATTTTTATTTTTTAATAATTATTTTCAATAGTCTTCACTATCATCATTTGCTAAAATGTCTGTATGAAATTAGATCCCAAGTGCCCAAGGTTTGGGTCATTTAGAGTTTGCCTCCAGGTGAATGTCCTATTGGAACACTGACCTTAGAGAGGTCACCTCCTCAATTGCTCCATACCTCAGCACTCCCGGTGTGTGTCTGCAGACCACAGAGCAGCAGCAGGAGTGGCAGCTGCACTCCTTGGAGCCAGATCCCCATCCCAGGAGCCACAGGAGTCCGGAGAAAAATCCTCTTGCATCTGTTGATCAGTAGATGTATGTAAATAGTACCCTTTTGCACTGGCAGCTTCATCCCCAAATGAGTTCTCAGAGTTCTCCTTTGGGGTTTTCTTTGAATAAGTCTCAACAGGAAACTTCTCTGCTCCTGTCTGTGCTAAGACTTCTGTTGATCAACAACAACTAACAGCTTTCCTGTGACGAGAAATCAATTCCAGCGTTTTTTGCAAAGTTGAAATTTCTGTGAAACAGCCAGATGTGTGTGCCAAATAAGGGTTTCCAGTGAACTCAAGTTAGTTTCATTAAAAAAAAAAAAAAAAATCCCTAATCTACTCTGTATTCAGGGGAATGCCAAAGACGTGTTAAGGGTCAGGTTCTGCAGTTCTGCCTCAAATTTCCCAGAAGAGCAGGAAAAGGCATTCTTTGTACTGAGTGTGGGGCCAAATAGCATTATCTTGAGTCCCAGGCTCCCATTGTGAATAACAAGATTGGCATGTGCAGGGTGGCTGGGCCCAGCCATACAAGGTGGGCCTCTGTCAGACTCATCTGCTGCTGCTGATAGACCCTGCCTGGGATGCCTTTTGGGTTATTGTCACAAAGAAGGCTCTTTTCACAGCTTTTCTTTGGTACACTGAAACACCCCAATCCAGAGATTGTAGATTTTTGGATCCATAGCTTTTCCTGTTTTTTCTTCTAAAAACATCAGGTCTTCAATTAACTCTATTTCAATCTACAGTGAATGCTAATGATAGTCAGAAAACTGCCTGTGTCTAGCTGGCAAAAATCAAAGGTAGAATTTAGCGTGTAAAGTGGTTTTTCTTGTGGATATTTGCCATTTATACTTCCCAATTCACTATCTCTTGAGAGGGATAAATCCTGTTTTTGGAAATTTTGGTATTGATTTTTTTTCCAGCAACCTAAGTATTTTTTAGTATGTTTTCTGATAATCATAGCAGTTCTGTCTCATTAACAAAAGTTCAGAATGTTTAAAAAAGCATAAGAAAACCCCAAAATCATCTATAACCCCTCACATGGAGAAATTTAAATTTTGATTTTTACACACACACACACACACAAACATGCATGCTCACACTCCTGAACTGAAATGGTACAGTATATAGTTTGTCCTACTGTTTTCTCTCTTACTATTTCAATGTAAACATGTTCCCACATAATTTCATACTTATCTATGATTGAACTACAGCATTCCAAAAGTGCTACCATGCAATGTAATAGCACAATGGACCTGTGGACTGTAGTGTCTCCAAGCAAATCAGTTAGTGAGGAGAACATGGACTCCTGAGAAAGATACTTCTGTTCAGTTCCTGACTCACTTGCTTCCTTAATATTCAACCTTGGACAAACTACTTAATCTCTCAGTTAATCTCCCAACTGCTTTTTGTGTTAGATGGTGATGATGACAGTATCTCCCTCACTGAAGTGACATGTTCGTAGCTTTCCAGTCAGTATCTGGCATCTATAGATTTCTCAATAAATAAAATCAATTATCATTACTTCTTCCAGTTTTTTTGACAAACATATCTGGCTAGTTTTCAACTTTGTATTATTATAATCAACAACTTGTGAATATATTTTGAACAAAAATCTTTGTGCGTTTTCTCACAATTTTTAAGACTCCTTTCTAGAGATGATGTTAGGGGACAGACAGATGTGAATGGTGGGAACCTGAGGATAAAGGAATAACTCTATAAAATGGGCCCACTGTGCAGATCCCCCACATGCTTTCTTTTCCAGGAAGAAATTTACCTGCAGCCCTGCCTGGCCTTAGTGGACATGGTCACATTTCTCAGGAAACTACCTGTTAGCTGCAGAAGAAATGCAGACCCAAGAAAATGTCAGTAGGAGCAATCCAGGAGGGTTTTGTGACCAGATCCTGAAACTCTGGGAAATGAGGATAGTTCCTCCTAACCACAAAAACTGTAAAAAAATAGTATGGTTAAGAATCCAATTGGAACTGCTCAGCATGAGCCAAGATGACTTAGAGTTGCCATGATTGTGGGGACTTGAAAGTCTGATATCATCCTGCTGAGAGCCAGAACTCAAGAGGTGGATCTGGGTGGGACTCTGGAAATTCTCTGGGATCTCCAGTAAAACTGGAGTGCAGGAGAGGCATGTTGTGTGTCTCTTCTCTGAGAGGACCCACTTTCTCCCTTGAGAATGTTCTCTTTCCCTTCCCCCATCCCTTTAGTAAACTCATTCCTGTTATTCTGGGCAACATGTTGGAAATCTTTCTGACTTGATCACAAGAATCGGGGTTTGAAGAGGGGGTCTTCATGCTGCCTCGGTTTCTTGGAAGGCCCCAGTTCCGTAACAATGACCATAAATCAAAGGAATACGTATTGTTTGGATTTGATGGTTCCCACGAGCAATGTATGAAAATCTCCTGTTTTAGTCAGTTTTCTCTAGAGGAACACAACTAACAGGAGGTATGATTATAAAAAAGGGATTTATTAGATTGGCTTACACAACCAGAAGCTGGGTAGTCCACAATGGCTGTCTGCAGGCTGGAGAGCTGGAAGAACCAGTAGCTGCACAGTCCATGATGCTGAAGCCTCAGAACAACAGGGACCAGTCCAGGACCGAAGGCTTCTGGAAACTCACTGGAGAATCACTAGCAGAGTCCGCTTGGAAAGAATGAAGGAGAGAGAGTCTGATGACCTCAGGAGATCCCAGCAGCAATCAAGAACCCATTCAAGAAGAATGGAGTTTGCATCTGCTCCTGCTTCCTTGTTCTTCCAACTTTTATTCCACCCAAGTCTCCAACCTACTGAATGTGCTGCCCATGCTTAAGGAGGGCCTCCACTTCAGTTGGCTATCTCACACGCCAATCATTCCTTGACACGTCTTCATTGACACACCCAGAAGCCTTTTAATCTTTGGCATCTCTTTTTTTTTTTTTTTTAATATTTTTTAGTTGTCAGTGGACCTTTATTTTATTTATTTATATGTGGTGCTGAGAATCAAATCCAGTGCCTCACACTCTACCACTGAGCTACAACCCCAGCCCTTTAGCATCTCTTAATTCAATCAAGTTGACAATTCAAATTAACCATTACACCTCTATTTGGACTTTCAAAATTCTTCATTATTAAAAGTTACTTCAGGATATTGAGGTGTTATGGAGAGAACTTGAATTATAGATTGAAAATTTGGATTATGAGTCTAGTTCTCCAAATGCTGGCTGAACTAATTTAAAATGAGTGATCTGTGCTGATCCTCAGATTCCTTAACTTTATAGAGTTGAAAATATTATATAAAGCAATAATAGTTTTATTTCACTGAGCGTATATGGTGCTTCACTATCTGTTGAGAGAACTAAATCCTATTTTTGAAAATTCTGGTATTGATTTTTTTTTTTTCAGCAACCTAAGTATTTTTTAGGATATTTTCTGATAATCATAGCAGTTCTGTCTCATTAACAAAAGTTAAGAATATTTAAAAAACATAAAAGAAAAAACAAAAATCATCTATAACCCCTTACGTGAAGAAATTTAAATTTTGATTTTATACACACACACACACACACACACACACACACTCACACACACACTCTTGAACTGAAATGGTAAGTATATAGTTTGTCCTACTGTTTTCTCTCTTACTATTTCAATGTAAACATGTTCCCACATAATTTCATACTTATTTATGTTTGAACTACAGCATTCCATCATGTAAGTGTTATCAGGCAATGTAATAGCACAGTGAAACCCATGGACTGTAGTGTCTCTAAGCAAATCAGATAATAAGGAGAACGTGGACTCCTGAGAAAGATACCTCTGTTCAATTCCTGACTCGCCTGCTTCCTTAATATTCAACCTTGGACAAGCTACTTAATCTCTCAGGTATTGCTAAGTTGCTTAGGGCTTTGCTAAATTGCTGAGGCTGGTTTTGTTTTTTTAAATATTTTTAGTTGTAGATGGACACAATAATTTTATTTTATTTTTATGTGGTGCTGAGGCTCACATATGCTAAGTGAGGGCTCTACCACTTAGCCACAATGCAGCCTTCTCTGTTTGGCTTTGAACTCTCAATTCTCCTGCCACAGCCTCCTGAGGTTTGGGATTACAAGCTGCTCCACCACCCCCTTTTTATTATTGTCTTAAAGATTTTAATTTCCCTAGTGTGACCACCACTTCCAGAATAAGACCACTAGAGGGCAGCAGAAACTTTTGTAACCTTTTCATAACACTCCTTTGTCCAAAGTTTAAAAGGGAAAAAGAACCAGAGGAAGGCAGAGAGGAAGAGCCAACTGGGGTGGGAAAAGGTCCAATGTATGTTGTGTATGTATACATTTTTTGAATTAAAATAAAAGCAAATGTTTTCTGACAATATTTAGCATCATTTTTTGACAATATTTAGCATCATCTTTTGCCTTCAAGATTCTCATTAAGGTTCCTATGTGATAGTTTGGTATTAGTTAATTTACAGGTGAGGTACACTCACTTGTCATTTGCTTGATGATACTGAATTTTTCAAAATGCAATCTGTGCTATCTTGGTGGGTAAAAGGATATAGACTTTTAATCTGTACAGATCTGTTAGAATTTTGCCTCTTCATTTTCTAGCTTTTGTGAATTTGAACAAGCCATATTAGTTTTCTTTCTCATTTTCTCCGTAAGAGAAAATGGTAAACACCAATGTTTCAGGGTTGTGTTGCAATGAAATTGAAATAATCTACAAAACACCAGAGTGGCCCATGGACCAAACTGTTTCAGAAGCAGGTTGGGGAATCAAGCATGAACTCTTGAGAAAGAATTTGTGGTTCAATTTTCTGGCTTTCCCTTTTCCTTTATGTTTGACCTTGGGCAAGCTACTTAACCTGCTCCTCAGTTTCTTAAGATTCTTTTTTTTTTAGAGAGAGAGAGAGAGAGAGAAAGAGAATTTTTAATATTTATTTTTTAGTTTTCGGTGGACACAACATCTTTGTTTGTATGTGGTGCTGAGGATCCAACCCGGGCCGCACGCATGCCAGGCTTGAGCCACATCCCCAGCCCTCTTAAGATTCTTAATGCCACTTGCACTATCAGTTGCTCAAAGTGTGCTCTTTATGCTCTGCAAAGTACTCGAAGACCCACAACTCATGGGATAGCCAACAAAGTGAGAAAAATTTATTTATTTTTTTATAAGTAGCTATTTAATAATAAGTTTTCTAATTTTCTGGAAATGTTTTCTAGATTAAATTCTAGGCCAGGCACGGTGGTGCATGCCTGTTATCCCAGGGGCTCGAGAGGAGGATCATGAGTTCAAAGCCAGACTCAGCTAAAGTGAGGCGCTAAGCAACTCAGTGAGACCTGTCTCTAAATATAATAAAAATGGGGCTGGGGATGTGGTTCAGTGGTTGAGTGCCCCTGAGTTCAATTCTCAATACCTTTTCCCCCTGAAAAAAATTCTAAACACCCCAGACAAATTTTCTAAAACTACTTTCAGAGTATGGCTCAAAGTAGTCAATAGAGGGCCTTGTCCAGGGAGGAGCTGTATCTTTTTCCATGACCCCTAGGCTTGGCATGTCCTCTCAGTTCTTATTTGGATCTTGTTGAACTTCTTTAGATCTGTGTCAATTTTATAGGGTTGTTTTACTGCCAGATATTTTTGTTATTCACAGGAAAGTGATCTGATAGAAACCCCATAGTTTGGTAGACAGAACAGTTTTGAGTTATTTGTGTTTTAACCTGTCACTCCTCATTTACCTTCAACACCCTTATAAAAATGAGCAAAGCTCCCTCAGTTATTTTCTACTTTTTATAAACTGTGACTGTCCTCTTCCACATTGTTGACAGAACAACTTATGCTGCACAGACTCTGCATGCAACAGTTGGCATTCAAAAAGTGTTGAATGAAGAGTTGTGGCTCTGTGGTGGAGCACTTGCCTAGCATGTGTGGGGCACTGAGTTCGATTCTCAGCACCAAATATACATAAATGTGTAAAATAAAGGTCCATCGACATCTAAAATAATCTTTTAAAAAAGTGTTGAATGAACAAATGAGTTAATGTTTCCAAATTTCAATAACTGGACATGACTCATCACCCCAGGAAATCCACTCTTTCTGGGAAAGATAGGACAGAATTCTTAGTGGCCCATAAGAGGTTCTGAGTCCCAGGCTCACAAATTGGCAAATGTCCACGGACTATGACTGATTTGTCCACAGCTCTGGAGGCCCAGTGGGTGCTAGAAGATCCAATATAATCTCATAATTGGGGTAGAGCAGAGTGATTTGAGAATACTAAGAGATGGATAGCCATAAGTTTTGACTTGTTTCCTATGGATATAATTGAATACCTTAGATTGAGTAATTTAGAAAGAATAGAGATTTAGGTAGCTAATGGTTCTGGAGGCTGAGACATTCAAGAACATGATGCCAGCACCTGGTGAGGGTCTTCTTGTTATCTTAAGGGCATCACATTGTATTGTTAGAGTGATTATGCTAACTCTGGATTCTGTTCCTCTTCTTATAAAGCCACTAATGCCATCATAGGGATCCCATCCTCCTGACCTCATTTCATTGTAATCATCTCCCAAAGGTCCACCTTCAAATACCATTAGCTTATACATTTGGGGATGAAGTGTCTAACACATTCATGGTGGGGGGACATATTCAAACCACAGTGCCATTCATTTATGCAGTTTTTAATAATGTATTTGCAAAGCATGAGCTCTGTGTGAGGCCCTGGGGATGCAGCAGTAGCCAATCAGGTATGATCCCAGCTTGCAGGAACCCAGATCTATGCATTGTTAAGGGCCAGCTCCTGGGTAACAAGGACCTTGCAGTCAGGAGGAGATGCAGGCAAAAGGCTTCATTTTGCAAAGGGGATGTAATTAATGATGTTAATTACTGAGGGAATGACAATTAGAAGTGAGGTATAGTACCAAGACCATCAATTTTCAGTGGAGGATGAAAGGTTTAAAATTTTCAAGACATAGGGTTGAAGGTACTGAAAGTACATGTTTAGGAAGACTTAGTCTAGATAAGTCTGAGCCCAAGTTCCAGAATGGAGAGAATAGCAACTGAAGATACAGCATTTCCATAAGGGCACTCTGCTCTGGGTCCCCCTGAGGTACCCACATGAAGTGCATGTGAGGCAGTCTGGATACAGGGCGGGACTGAGTTTTCAAAGGTGGAATGAGGAAGAATTAGGATGACAAAATCGGCAATGAATCAAGGAGAAGGCAGCATTATCACATAAACATCCCTGCAGCCTCATTCCAGTGAGGTTCCTTATAAGTCTGTGTTTTGGATTTAAAGAACGCGTGTGTGTGTGTGTGTGTGTGTGTGTGTGTACATATATGTGTAATGACATAATATTCTGAGGTAAGTATTTCTTCACACTCTAGAGTTTTCTTTTTTTAAAATTAATTTTTAAAAATTTATATATGACAGTGGAATGCATTATAATTCTTACTACATATATAGAGCATAATTTTTCATATCTCTGGTTGTATAAAGTATGTTCACACCAATTCATGTCTTCATACATGTACTTTGGATAATAATATCCATCACATTCCGCCATTATTTCTAACCCCCTGCCCCCTCCTTTCCCCTTCCACCCCTCTGCCCTAAATAGAGTTTGCCTATTCCTCCCATGCACCCCCTCCCTACCCCACTATGAATCAGCCTCCTTATATCAGAGAAAACATTCGGCATTTGTTTTTTGGGATTGGCTAACTTCATTTAGCATTATCTTCTCTAACTCCACTGATTTACCTGCAAATGCCATGATTTTATTCTCTTTTATTGCTGAGTAATATTCCATTGTGTATATTTGCCACATTTTTTTTTTTACCCATTCATCTACTGAAAGGAATCTAGGTTGGCTCCACAGTTTAGCTATTGTGAATTGTGCTGCTATAAACCTTGATGTGGCTGTGTCCCTGTAGTATTCTGTTTTTAAGTCCTTTGGGTATAGACTGAGGAGAGGGATAGCTGGTTCAAATGGTGGTCCCATTCTCAATTTTCCAAGAACTATCCATACTGCCTTCCATATTGGCTGTATCAATTTGCAGTCCCACCAACAGTGTATGACACACTTTAGAGTTTTCTGTTGCACAGTGCTCCAGCATTTCCCCACTTTGGCAATGATTTTCTTTGAAGCCCTGGTTATTTCTCATGTACACAAAGCTTGCTGAGTGGGTTGAGGTTGACACCAACCACAGCAGATCTCTGCATTGCATGGATTAATGGTTGTGCACTTAGTTGCACAATTACTTTGAAACTAAGATACTTCTGTTTTGGTATGATGGTTTCATATTTAATAATCCCTTCTTTATGCATTTCCAGTTTGTTCATTAAGGTATAATGAACAAATGAACTGAAAGCCTTTTTACTACGTTTATATCAACACCCTGGACAAAGGGGTATAATCCAGGGAAGATGAATCTTACTTTTCCTGATGGATCATATGAGTAAATGCTTTGTGTGGCTCAACAGTCTGCCCATTGAAGTTTTTCTTTAATCTGTTTCCCCAATGAAGATAATGGCTCTTAATCCAACCCCTCCTTCCCTGGGGTTACAAACCATCCCCTAGAAATATACTTCTAATATCCTCAGCATCAATTGTATTGAACAATTTGTAGCTTCTGTCCACCCAGGCCTTTCTCCTCCACCCAGGTACTGCTTCTCTGTGATGTCAGTCAGCTGAAGGTGGGTTAGTCAGCTTTTTGTCACTGTGTCAACCAGTGAAAAACAACATAGAGAAAAAGAGATTTATTTTGCGTCAATTTCAGAGGTTTCAGTCCATGGTCAGCTAGCTGCATTGCTTTGGGCCTGATGTGAGGCAGAACATCATGGCAGAGAGCATGGCCGAAGAAAGCTACTGACTATTTATTTCATGGAAGAAGAGAGATAGAGAGATAGATATAGATAGAGAGAGAGAAAGAGATAGATAGAGAGATAGAAAGAGAGAGAGAAACAAAAGAGACCCAGGACAAAAAGTACCCTCCTAGGATCTGCCCCCAGTGACCTTCTTTCTTGAACTAGGCCCAACCTCCTATAGTTTCCACCACCTTCCAATAATCCATTCAAATTATTAATCCATCAAATGGATTAATCCATTAATGAGGCTAGGGTCCTCATGATCCAATCATATCCTGAAAGCCCACTCTGAACATTTTTTTCCTGGGGACCAAGACTTTAACTCTTCAAACTTTGAGGGACAAACTCTTCATATCCAGACCATAAATAAAGATGAAGTCTGACAAAGTCACCATTCATTCCCACCATTTTGTGGGAAGTAAGCTCTTTTGTTCCTGGGTGGAATGGGGATAGAGAATAGTGGAGAGTTTTACATTCATGCTGTAGCTGTTTTCCTCTTGGGTTCTGCGAGTATCTGAGGCCAAATCCATTCTGCCAGTTTAAAGATGAGTTTTCTTTCAAAGACTCATCCGTTTGAGATGAAATTTCACCCATAAACTTATATTGATCTTCTTTTTATGTTATTCACAATCCTACCTGGTTTTATGCTAACAGATCTTTTGCTTTTTCCTCTGAGACACATTACAAATCTTGCATTGATTAGCAACAAATTGTACAAGCCTAAATCCCATTTCTCTACTCACCACATTTTTTTCCCACTGAACAGAGGGGAAAATATTTCAATCCACATTACCCTCAAAGTAATATCTTGTCAAATAAAACTTATTCAGTTTCATCTAGTTACAACTCATCCACTGTTGTTTAGAATAATCCATCACTGCTTTTTCCTAATATTTGAGGGTGCTGTTCTGTTCTTCCAAATTTTCTTTTTCCAGACTCAACATTCTGACTCAGCTTCTCCTCATAAGACTGAATCCAAACTATCAGCATGGTCATCTTCCTTTTTGTGGATTCCAGCAAGTCAGTGACCCTTGTGAAATGTGGCCCAGGACACTGCACATGTGACCAAACCATGGGACCAAAAGCTTTTGTTTTGACTCTCTCCTTTCACTGATATAACCTAAGTTGAAGCAGATTTTTTTTTCTTTTTGGAAAATTATGTCATTCTTTGACTCAGTGAATTTTTACCTATTATAAATCATAATTATTCCCAGATGAACTTCTATTATTAAGTCAGGCCTTTCCAACCCTATGCACCTGTAAATTTGCAGTAGATTTATCAAGTCCAATTTTAGAACCTTACACTTATGCATATGAAGCCTTTATTTGAGCTTGTCAAAGACTTCATGAATCCTAATACGAAGTGCATTAACAATTATTCTTGGCTTAATTTCATGCAAAACAACTGGAATACTATTCTTTTCATATCTTCATTTGAAACATTTATTTAAAAATATTAAAAATAGTACAGGATTAAATAGAGTTCCCCAGACATGACAATAAGAACATCCTTTAGGTGGAAAATGATACAATTTAAAGTTCTTTTCAATTATGCATCAACCAGTTGCTCAATCAGGTTTGAGCACAGAAAAATCTGCTGACATCTTAATTATGGATCACACAACTTGTCAGATTAATTCAGAAGCTATTTTCAGGTTAGCATGCTTAAAATTATTTAAAAATTTTTGAATGCCTTCAGGTAGGTCATGCATTCTTCATAGAGGCATAATACACACCTTTCCCCCCTAGATTGGTTTAATAATGTATATATTTTTTTAACCTGGACTCCTTAGGCATTCGAGTTTGCCAGCTGTATCTGAGTCATTCCACTTAGTCTATAGAAACCTTATGAATTTGCAACTCCCACCATAAAAATCAGAAAAAAGTCAACTAATCTACAAAATCATAAATTTTGTTGAATCTATAAAAAGAGCCAAGGTGACAGGATAACCAGATGGACTGAATTTCAAACAGCGATAGACCCTCTGAGGAAGGTCTTCATCTTTTTGAAGTAAAGGATAGAGAGGCAGATGCCATTAGAGCAGGTAAAAAGTGCACAGTTAAATTTTTAACAAATTCCAAAGGCCAACTGTAGGCTAATGAGATACTTTAGGATCTGCTAGAAACCCAGACCAAGGAGAATTGGGTCATCATCAAGCTCTTTCTCATGAGTTCTGCTGGGTGTCCATTAAGATTGAGGACAGGATAAGAGATCAGAGAGACTCCTCCTTGGAGATGAAAACGGGTTCAAACTGTCACCCTGTTTTCTGATTCTGCTTTCAATTTAAAGAAAAAGCCATGTGCCTTGGGGTGGAGAGGGGACATAGGTCTGGATCAGGAGTCTGCAATGATATAAAGCAGAAGGGGAAATAGGTGGGAAATTTCCATACAATCCCTCAAAGATATTAGGCAGAGTTTGGCAGGGAGACAAGGGACCCTTCAGTCAACAAGACTCACAGCAAGAAGCCAGCAAGCAACCCCAGACTACTGCAGAGGGTGGAGAAGGCTGCGGAGGCCACCTTGCCTTTGGAGTGCAGGTTGCAGGACCTCCTGAGAACCGAGAGCAGGGCAGAAAGTGGAGAGCCCTCAGCACCTCAGACCCCACACAAGCTCGAGGTAACAGCGGCCCATGGCTGAAGGAGTTTGAAGTGGCGCCCTGAAGGTGAGAGAACAAAACCAAATCCAAGGAACTAAAACTGCCAGCCAGATGGACTCAACTCCTGTGCTGACTGCCCCAGAGGAAATGTGTTCATTTCAGCACGTGAGCAACACTTACTCAGTCTTTTCTGTTTTTCTACAAATAGCATCCAGCAGTAAATCAGAAGTGTCCCCCCCCCTCATACACACATATCATCATCATCACCATCATTATCATCATCATCATCATGAGAGAAAGCAACCTACAGAAGCATCCTCAGAGCTGATCCAGACATTGGAGCTATTAGATAGGGACATGTACCTCACTGTTTTCACTTCTTTATCTTCTTATGCCCCATTGTTTGCTTAATTTTCTCTTAGGTCTTCCTGACTTCTTTAGGCTATAAGACTTCGCTATAATTTTTTTCCCCAATTTCTGTTGCTTTTGCTTAGGCATCTTGGAGCTGTTACTATTGCTTACATAAATATAATGATTAGAGCTTCATCATTTTAATACATTTTTTCTACAACTTGACCTCATTTTATTGTTAAAACTTGGGTTCTGTGAAGCTGAGAAGACACGAGAATTTTGTTTTTGATGAGGTGTTTGAACTCCCCCAGTGATTTCAAAGGATTCCTCATTCTTCATACACTCAGCAGCTCATTGTGTTAGAAGTTAACTATATCTTTATTCAAGTGCATGTGCTCTGGAGGAAATGGGTAGTATTTTAAGTGCTTACTGTCTTGGTGTTGTTACTTCCATTGATTTCTGTTTATTTTGTTGTTATTGTTATTCTTTAGTGTTTTCTTGTTTGAAATTACAATTTTGCAGATCCACCGGCTATTGATAAGTTGTGCACTTTGTGATTCTGAGAACCAGGAAAACTCTTGTGCTGTTTTCTGTCCTGAACAGTGACGGACAGCCTTGTTGCCTCATCCCCTTTGCTTCCGTTTTCAGTCAGCCCTTGCCCACTTGTTTCTATTCATACGTTCAGGCTTGTGGGTTATGATCCTGAGAAAATCTTATTACTATTCTGATTCAGTATGCAATGCACATCAAACAAATACATCGTTAGGATTCTCAAGAGTGTAAACTTTGTGAGGCTAGAGACCATGTCTTTTATTCCGTCATCTATCACCTGTGCTTATAATAGTGCTTTTCATCTAATTGGGTTCTCAATACATTTTTGTTGAATATTTTTTTCATGTGGATGAGTGAATCTAGGCCTGTCAAATACTATGGTAATTGTTTAGGTATGAAGTGTCCCCCCAAAACCTCCTGTGCTAAAGAAGGAAGTGAAATGATTGGATACTGAGAGCTGTAACCCTAATCAGTTCATCCTAGTTTGAGTGAGCTGACTGGGTGGTGATTGTAGACAGGTGGCGTCTGGCTGGAGGAAGTGAGTCACTGGGGGCATCCCCTGGAAGGGTTCATCTTCTCTGTGGCCCCTTCCCCTTCTCTGCCATGTCCTCTTGCCATGTTGTTCCGCTTCACCTTGGGTCCAGGACGATGGAGTTGGCCAGCTGTGGACTAAATCTCTAAAACTGTGAGTGAAAATAAACTTTCCCTCACCTAAATTGTTCTTGTCATATATTTTGGTTACAGAGACAAATGCACTAATCATTTTCTCACATATTCTTGCTTAACCCTCCCAATAATTTGTGAGTGGATATTATATTATCATTTTTATATATAAACAGATTGAAGCTCAGACAGGTAAGGTTCCTTGCTCAACTCTGCTCAGGTAACACAGTACAAAGTCAACAAAAGACTCAAACCAGGTGTTCTGACTCCCAGTCAATGATTATTTGCACTAGACAACACTATAATCGAAAGCTGTAAGTGATCCTCTAGAACAATAATACTAAAATAGCAACTAATCTATATCAAATATTTTCTATATGTCAGATAATTATGCTAATAGCGTACATGTTTCAGGTCACTTCATCTCCCCACCACTTTTTTTTGGTAATAATATAAGCACTGCTCCAGAGTTACTGATGAGCTAAAATCACTTACAGCTTCCTTTCCTATGACTGGCTCTTCACTCCTGTCACTGGATATGGAGAACAGCGATGTTTGGCCTTGGCTTTGTCCCCATCCCTGACTTGTGTTTATGACCTTTAGCACTCTGAATATATTTTCCTGAATAGCTGTCACAGGCCTTTTTCTCATTTAGCAATCTTCTCCATGTTTAATTCTTGACCATTTGAAATGGTAATGCTTAGTTGCTTCTTTATGGCTCTGCTACTTCTTTGAATTTGACAGGGTTTTCCAAGCTCACAAACTCTCATATGTAGGTTTTATAATTTTCTACTTCAGTCTACATGAATTCCAGACACGGTTTTAGCATCTTTTGGCCAACCCTTTAGACTTTATTTCTCCATGGCAACACCTCTTTCAAGTCCCTGCATGACCAAAGGACACAACTGTGCAAGAGACAGGCAGATCTGGGCTTCAATTCTGTTTGTACTTCTTCTAGTCTGTTGATCTTGAGCATACTTCTTTACCTCACATACTTTTAATTACTGTTCATCTCAGATGGTCATTATTAGGACAGAATGAACAAAGTTTGTACAGGGTTTAGAACAGTGTCTAATACATAGGTAGTGTTCAGTAAATGGCAATTATTACTATTGTTTTTATTACTATGATTATTATTGCTTAGAAGGAGGTTGACTAGACTCAAATTGATACGTTTAATGTCTTAACCCTCTAGGCTAATTATTTGCTCAAACTAATCACAATCATCTATCTACACTTCAGTTCCCTGACAAATGGACCTCACTTTTCATTTGACATTGTTTTCAGTTGATGACTGCTTAACAATGAACTTGGGGAGGAGAGTAGAGGGAAAAGTTATTTAATATCAGAATGGGTAGGGTTCTTTTCAATTTAAAATTACATAATTCCTGAAGGCTGAAATTGCTCAATATTTTTTATTGCCAATTCTTTTTTTAAGTAATCATGGATGTTTTAAGGACTATTGTTTTTTCTTACAGAGAAAAATACCTATAAGATACTTTGAACATTTTGCAAACAGAAGATTTATGAATTCAATGCATGTTTAATATGTATAATTGTAAAAGTGTTAATTATTTTGCAAATGTAGAGAAGAGTTAGAATGATGGCTGAAATGTAGTGTAGGTGTTCTGGATCTGGTGTATGGTTTCCTTGCTTCATTAGCAGTATTTTTTTCCTTAATTTTAAAAATATGCCTTTAAATGTTGTTTCAGGCTGGACCATCTTTGGGTAAAACCCTAATTGCTGTCAAGGAAAACATAATTTTCCAGCCAATGTGCTATAACCACACAGTTCTACATTCATGTAAGTTGTGTACAAAACTGTAGTGTAATATTGAGAGAGGAAAGTTTTGGTCAAACTGGTGCCTCTGGATTTTGACTGTAGTTACATAAACATTGACATTTTGTGACTAATGGCCAGGAAAACAGCTACTCACACCAAAATGTTCAGCTTCAGCATTGTTCACACATTGGCCTAGTAGAACAGCTTACTATAATTCTCTCAGTGGTGCAGATTATGAAGTTCTAGAGCCAACAGGGACAGAGGATGGAGCAACTATATGCATGATCTTCTCTCCTTGCTCACTGTGTCTAACCTTCCTCAATTTCCTTAAATTAAACAGAGACTCAGCTTTCAGGCCACATTGATAGATGAATCTTAAAAGGCAATTATCTATGGAAAAGTTCCTACACTGATTTTCATGTATCAGAGTACATGAAACTGATTGCAATTATTTACCAAAGGGAGGTTTTTAAAGGCGTTTGAATTGAGGGGGCTGCTATAGGGTGGCATTTATCTTAGAGGTAAAAAGTAGTAGTGAAAGATCAAGGGAAGGGAAATGAGAGACACTGAAGAAACCCAAGCAATTTTATTATTCTATCTTGAATTGGTCTTTTATTTGATAAAGATATCCATCAGATTTAGTTCAAAAGTGTTGGCTTTATAAAAAATGCAGAGATACATAAATTAATATTTTTTCACATTTCTGTATATAACATATAGGAAGCTGCTATTTTAAGGATTGGTACTAAATGTTAAAACAAAATAAAAAAAGAAGTGACTTTTGATTTGCTAACAAATGGTTGACATATATTTATTTTTGTAAGTTCTATATCAAGAAGTATATAGTAGTGTCTGTAAAAATATCTAACCTAGCTCAGGAACTCTTTATGCATGTTTACCTCCCTCATATACTAAATGTGCACTTAGTAATTAAAATATTCTAATTATTCAATTTAATCCTCATAATAACTTTTTAAAAAATTTTTTAATTAGTTGCTCAAAACATTACAATGATCTTGACATATCATACATTTGATTCAAATGGGGTACGTAATCTTAATCTTATTTTTTCACGTGTACAGATTGCAGGATCACATTGGTTATACAGCCACATTTATACATAGGGCCATACTAGTGTCTATTGTATTGTGCTGCCCTTCCTATCCACCCCCTCCTTATAATAACTTATATGGTAATTAGGATAGATGTTATTATCCTTATTTTTCAGGTAAGGAAACTGAGTATAGACAAGCTAAGTGATTTTGCTAAGTAATATAAATAGAAAAAGATTTATTTTGGCTCACAATTTTGGATGTTTCAGTGCATGATTGGTTGGTTCTATTGGTCCAAGATCATTTGGGTCTGTAGCGAGGCAGCCCATCATAGTGGGGATCAAGAACTACTCACTTCCCGGTCAGTAAGTAAAAGAAAAGAAAAAGAAAAAGGGCTGAAGTCCTACTATGCTTTTTAAGAACTCTACAACCTGAAGCCCTGACTCCTAAAAGCCCATCACCTCCCAATAACACCACACCGGGGAGAAAGCCTTACCACATGGACTTTGGGGGACACTAAAGATTCCAAAGTATAGCAGTTGCCTACCAGCTTTTGGTCACATTTAATTTACAGCCCAGGATTATGGTTATAATGAGAATTAAAGAGTTATATCAGTTATCTAAAAAGAATATGTGACTGGGTGCAATGGCACGTGGCTATATTCCCAAGGGCTTGGGAGGCTGAGGCAGGAGGATCACAAGCTCAAGGCCAGCCTTAGCATCTTAGTGAGGTTCCAAGCAACTTATTGAGACCCCATCTCAAAGTAAAAAAAAAAAAAAATAAAACAGGCTGGGATGTGGCTCAGTGGTTAAGCGCCCCTGGGTTCAGGGCTGCTTTTATTTTTTTTTTTATAAATAAGTAAATATGTCATCCATGCACACTAAAGAAGAATAAAAGTATGGGCCTAAAATTCAGAAACAATTAGAGCTTAGTAACGATCACCTCCTTATTTGCCCACCCTCACATGGCTATTCTGTCTGTCCTGATTATTTAGCTTTCTTCAGCTTATTTTTGTGACTGTATGACTCTTTCCCTGTTCTGAGTGGAAGGGAGCTGACAGCTGGCTTTATAAATGGAAGCATTGGCTCCATCTATTTCTTCCCTTTGAGCATAGAAAAGAATCATAGGATATTAAGATTTTAAGATTCTTCTGGTTTGACAATTCAAGAATTCCATTTGTTTGTCTTGTTCCATGTTGAAACCTATCTTGTGATGAGATGCTTACTCCTACAGACCTTTTCAAATTTGAACTTCTTGTTTAGATTTCACATTCATTGAGTCAATAATATCTCTAATATCTCTTACTGTCTTTTTTTAATCTCTTTTTTTGTAGTTGTACCCTTAGGAAACATTTTTTAAAAATCTTTCAACATGTTAGACCTTGGCATGTTCCTATCTAGACGCGGTGCATGATTTCTCTGCACCCAGTCAAGCAGTACTCAGTTCTTCAACCATAGGTCACCAGGCTTAGTCTTAAGTCCCTTTCTTTCTTGTATCTGTTCTTTAGACACAATGCCCTAATCTTTAGAGCCCATCTTATGAATATAAAGTAGAATCATGAAATGAGTAGGATATAGACAACTATTCAACTTAAGAGATACAAAAACTTGAGCTTTCTGAAGGGAAAGCATAGGTCACATGAGGTTACAGCCTGAGCAAAGCTCAAACAAATGAAGAGGTCTATGCATATAATTTTGCCCTTCTTTGGTTCTAGAAACTGAGGCAAAAGGAGACGACATGGAAAAGGATATTAAAATAATAATAATAAAAGGGATACTAAAATAATAATATAGTCCCAATGAGGATTAGAGAAGTCCAGGTGGGAGTGAAGATGATTTATATTTTTATATCCTTTCAGGAATAAAAGCCTTCCAATACACCCATCCCAAAGAGCTGTGTGTCCTAAAACATCAGTCGGTGATAAATTGTGGAAATGAAGCAAAGAGTGTGGCCACCAAATGGGGACCATCCAAAAGCCTTCAGTTTATTGCATCCACCCGTATCCCAACTTATTTTGCAGTTCATTTTGCAATTGAGGCCACAAAGAAGGCATTTTCCAGTTCTCTTTGAAAGGCCAGATTTATGGGTACCAGCCTTAGCAGAACTGGGAAAGCTTCTTTGATAGATAACACTGTGGGGTGGGGTGTCATAAAAGATTCTGGGAACCTAGAGGCTTATGAATATGGATACTGGAACAATTTTGTTGAATATACGGGGCCAAATCTAGTGCTTGAATATCTAAAAGACCTTAGTTTATCCTGTCAAGCTCTTAGCCTCTACAAGTAATATCTGTTTGCTTTTAACATGAAGGAAATAAATCAAGCCATTGTTCAAAATTTTAAGTGTGTGTACACTAGGCAGGCACAGTCCTGAGTTATGACTTTGAAGCTCTCTAACTGCAGCATTTGCAAACTCAGTTCAGCTTGTGGAAAACCATGGACATATTTTGGTTTGGCTCAGGGCTGTCTTTTCATATTCCAGGTCACTAAGTGCAAAGAGGAAAAAAATACTGTAAATATTTTTGAAGAACAGGTTTATTTTTCCCTTTTGCAAAATTTTTTGATATTATCCAAAGGATATAGTTTGTTCTAGACAAGACACTGATACCCCATCACTGGAAGATGCTCTTCACACTAATTTCAACTCTGTGATTCCCAAGGAAGTGAAAGATGGTTGCAGAGGGTTTCCACTCCCAACAACTTTTCAAGCATTAGAGTGTGTCTTCTCTTTCCTACTCTGTTGAGAGTCTGGTTACTCTGTGTGTACTCTGTCCATTTTCAGTCTTCCCTTTGTAAAATAACCCTCTAAGCTTCCCCCCCATTAGTGGACAAGGGGGTGTTCAGTTAGTTTCAGAGCTGGTTTGCTTTCATCTTGCCATGACTTACCTGACTTTCTGTTTCCACACCTTTTGATGATGCATACTAATACTTGTTTTTCTTATTCCCTATAGATGTAGTTAGAATGAGAGGAAATAATGTATGTGACAGCAATTTAAATAGCTACATTTGTAAAAATGGAAAATTAATACCATACATTTAGGGTTGCTAGGGCAGGAGTAAGGGCAGATTGGGTGGAGAGATCTTGAATTGGGTTATAGGAGGGTCATACTGCACTGAGATTGGGTCTCCTCTTTTATCATCACACACACACACACACACACACACACACACACACACACACACTTTCTATTCCACATCTGCAGCTGACATTCTAGAGGCTGGGTCTACCAAGTTTTTCCCTAAAACCAATTTTGACTTCTTATTGATATTGTATAATGGCAAGGGCCTCAGAAATGAGTACTTCTGAGGGGTTCAGATCAACTTCAAGCTTCTCCTCATCTAGAGATCCCTCAGAGAACAGGTTGGCCTGGGTCTGTTTTTCCCTCCACATGTTCCCACCTTGGGAAGCCTGGCAGACTGGTCAACTGGCAAAGAAGAGGCTTTTTTCCACATTGGTAACCCAGGTCCTACTTTATAATGGGATTTGAAAGGGGTTTTGGGGAGCCGTGCCCCAGAATATCTTGTTCAGCAGCTTGCTTTGCTGCCTTTATGGTTACTATTTAAGACTAATATCTTTTTGTTAACATGGGCCTCTCCAAATTTCAGTTAAAAAATTAAAACATCTCATTGGGAAAACTTCAGTAACTTGTTTGGGACAATATTGGGCAGGGAGTAAAGAGACTCAGAGAAACTAGAAGTAAAGCTGTGGATTCTTTAGACAAGATTTCTTTTGCTGCCATCGTTCTGTATCGGATTGATATGGTCTTTTTTTTTTTTTTTTTTCTACCAAAGCACTGTGAATATCTGCCTAACATGGACTCAAGGCTCTGGTGTGGCCTGGCCTATGGTGTGCTCTACAAATAGCATTTCATAAAGGAGTCTATATCTGATTCATCATAAACTTTTAATGAACTTTCCTCTGCCTTCTGTCCTCATGGTTCAATTAGCTGGGTTTGTACTGGATTATGTATTAGCTGATTCTGTAGCACCTGGTAACTCAGGCATTTGAATGATAAGGGAACAGAGTGAGCAAGGCCAAGTGACTGATCTCAGAATGCACAAGCAATGAGTTTATTGGCTTCCTAATTCTGCATTGGGATCTCTGAATGACAGACTAGACTAATAAAGATGCATGCTCAACAGTAGTGAATACAGTTAACTTTGAGGTGGATTTTTTTTAATTTTTAATTTTTAAATTTATTTTAATTAACATGTTATACATGATGGTAGAATGCATTTATGCACTTTGATATATTATACATAGATGGGATATAATTTCTCATTTTTCTGAGTATACATGTTGCAGAATCATATTGGTCATGTAGTCACATATGTACATACAGTAATAATGTCTGTTTTATTCTACTATCTTTCCTATCCCCACATTTCCTCCCCTCCCCTCCCATCACTTCCCTCTACCTAATCTAAGGTAATGCTATTCTTAAAGTGGATTTTGATGTCAAGCATTAAAATTCCTCCTTGGCCTTGCCTTCCAAGGCCTTCCCTCACTCTGCCTCTTTTGGCTCTGTCTTCCTGATGTATCTGTTGATACATACATGTGTATACATGTTGGTCAGCATATTTTACTCAAAGGCAGAGCTGAAGTCATTCTCCTTAAACTTGGGATGATTCATATCCCTGACACCTAATAAAATGAACGATAAAATTATCTCGACTATTGAATTCAACAAGCTGACATTTAGAAAGGGATAAAATATACTTTGTATTTATATTATGAAATGTAGCTTCAGGGTCAGAATGGAGGAAGATATGACTTACTAGCAGTTTATGTTAAAAGTGCCTGGAGGTTTTCACAGACCACTAGTGAGAACAATCACAAGAGAACCAAATGCAAGCTTAGACTCTCCATGGACGCAATGAGATTTGGGTCATGAAAAATCACAGCTAGTTGCACTCTGAGATGATCAGACAATGGGTTGTGCTTTAAATTGGGTCCTGTAGGATAGATACTGATAAACAGATGATATTCAGAAGAGGAGGCATGGGAGTAGGAAGGTGACCAAGCAACACGGCAATGGTGGAGGATTGAAAAGAATAGAAATGAGTCAGTAGAATAGACTCATTCTGTTTTGAGAGAGAATTAAGTTCAAAATGTTTAAATTAATTCAATGTAAGAAAACAAAAACATTATTTACAGACAGAACATAGAATTTGTAACATAGAATTTGTAAGAAAAAAAACTGAATGACCATCTGCTATGTTGG
Organism: Callospermophilus lateralis; assembly: GCF_048772815.1. Lineage (NCBI taxonomy): Eukaryota > Metazoa > Chordata > Mammalia > Rodentia > Sciuridae > Callospermophilus > Callospermophilus lateralis. The sequence goes on from NC_135308.1 coordinate 83,160,369, forward strand.
CCACATTGCATGGCACAGAGGAGGTATAAGTTAAATATTTATTAAATGCTACATACCTGCTAGGAATGCTAGTGGTTTTAAATAGTGTTATGCAAGATGTTGATCGATGATACCTTTTGAAAAGAACATTCTATTGCCAAATTATCTGGCAAAGCTGTGTAAATAAGACTCAAACAGATTCCTTTACTGATGGACCACACAGAGTGTTCAAGATCTATGTCTGCCCCTCCCTACCACCTTGCCCTCTCTGCTTCCCCTCCCCTCCACAAGGAGATACAGACAGACAATAGAATTTGAGGGTAGGACAACTTCTATCAGACCACTGAGTGGAACACTGTTCCTTAGAATACTTATTTGGAAAGCACTGACCTAAAATTTTTCTATCTTTTCTTCCAAATCCTAATTCTCCTTTATATTTTCAAAGAGATAAATGCAAATTGCCTGTGTGCTTCTACTGAACTGTGTAGTTCTGGTTCCATTTTCCTGGATAATGTGGCCATTCTGTAGAAGTGTGTTTACTAGTATAATGAATAGATAATCTCCTCTTTCTCACTCTATAATTTCTTTTTTTGGTATACTCTCATGCTTGAGGTCTAATTCACTTGTAGGAGTAAGTCATAGCACTCAGAACTTTCTTCAAATAATTTTATAATCCCAAATCATTATCCTTTAGGAACCTTTCCAAGCCTCCTTGTAATGAGGAAAATTCCCCCCCAAAGACTGTTTATAAACATCTATCTAAATGTATACAGATTATTTTTCTACTTTATTTGTGGTCAGAAGGAGTAGTCATTATCCTTAGATAAAAGGAGTAGAGAAAAATTTTGTGTATTGCTCTACCCAAAGTAAAGGAATCAGAGGGTTTCTAGGCAAACACCATAAAAATCTCCTGCACTAACTAAATAAGAAAAGAGCACAGTTCTTGAACAGTATTTTTCAAAGCTTAACCTCATGTTTTAACAACCCCAGATGACTCAGGTTTCTGGCTTTCTTGTTTGCTGGTTAGCTTTCAATAACTAAATTGAGAAAAACGAGAGGTGGAAAAATCCCCCAACAGGTCAACCAGTTCATTTACTTAAAAAAATTAGCATGTGAACCTCATAATGTAATCACTGCATATGTCAATGTACTTAAAGAGGGGTAGGGGAACTACATCTTCAAATCAGAGATTTTGAGTTCAATTCCAGCCCTAGGATGAATTTGACGCCTATCAAGAGAGGTTCCCAGGGGCTGGGGCTGGGGCTCAGTGGTAGAGCGCTTGCCTAGCATGTGAGAGGCACTGGGTTCAAGTCTCAGCACCACATACAAATAAATAAATAATTTAAAAAATTTAAAAAAAGAGCGAGGTTCCCATGTCTTACTTCTGCTTTCTATTACTCAAAATATATGGAGTCACAAATTGAGCAATTAAGCTATGACATATTCTGACAAAATTTGGAATGTGAAGCTAGCAAGGTGAGTAGAGAAAAGAAGAGGCAACTGCAAGACTGGAAAATGCTAGTATCAGGGTCTTTATACCCCCATGTTGACCAGTGTTAGGATATGGGCTGCTTCTGGAAAGGAAAGCAACTGCAGCAAAGTGACTCTCTTCAGCTAAGGACAGTTTAAGGAAAGGGACTGAGTCAGCTGAGAGCCATCAGCTTTTGGTCTCTGAGGGAAGGAGTATATTAGCCTTGGAGCAGGGATCTGGGCAGTGCGACACAATGTCCATTACAGTCTACCCTGGATTACCTTTATTCAAAATGTTCCAGAAACAGCTTCTCCGGGTTTCTGGTTGGTCTCTTCTCCTGGAATCTTTTTTTTGTGTGTGCGTGTGTGTGTGCTTGGGGATTTGAACCTAGGGCCTCATGCATGCCAGGCAAGCACATTATCATTGAGCCACATCCCCAGCTCTGAAAAAAAAATCCTAATGGAGAGGTTCTAGAGACACTTTCTGGATATTGTGGTTGAAATGTATTTTCCAGTGTTAGTGTAAAAATGATTTCCTCTTTCCTGGTTGTATAATTTCACCTTTGGTAGAGTCTCAAGTTGGAGGTCTACTTCATGCCTAGGGGATAGCCAGAACACTTGTGGAGGTCAGTGGGACCACTATAGCTCCTGCTGCTGCCTCTGGCTGCAGGGCCATTACCAATATATGTTGTTTCATTCTGAAACCTACCCATTCTGCACTTCCCTCCCTCTTAGCACATCTGGTGGCACTGGTGCCTAACTTGGTAAAAGAGATAGAGTCCCATTTCTGACTGTTGTGAGTTCCTGGTCACTATGCCCTTTTTAGATCATGGCTGATAGACTTGTTCATTTATTTTCATGATTGGGCTGAGAAGTATCGAGAGAGGCTCCAGTTGATTATCTCGGCTCCAAATGCATTTACCATGCTTATATGGTACTACAGAAGTGTTCTTCTGATGAACATGCTCAACTACTCTTGTTGGGAAGATGACCCCTTTATTTATCTGCTGTTTTCCTAGTGTGAAGGGCCTGAAGTTAGTGGGCAGCTTCTAGGGCTTAAATGAGAATTGTCCTATTTCCCATGGTGAATATGTTTCTTCTGTATGAACTGGTATATATATACCAACAGAATAGAATTGCAGAGATATAAAAATATAGATTATTCATGCGCACTAAAATGATGATAAGTGAATAATTTCTGCTTCTACACCTTAGTTCTCAGACCCACATATTCTAGCTTTCATTAGAGTTCTGTATTATGACAAGTTCTGTATTATGGCAACCTAGAATAGAAGTATTAAGATTGAAGAATTGAAGGAAAGGCTAGTAATGATTGGTAATTAAGGCACTCAAGAAATCAGAATAGCTTTTCTCCCTTTTAGCTGTGCTGGGCCAGCAGGTCTATATTGAGCCACAGACATGAGTCCCTATTCTGCAGAATGGAGTTTGTTGAAGTTGTCAAGAATAAGGCCTACTGAAAGAGATATCAAGTGAAATTTAGAAGAAGATGAGAGGAAAAAACTTATTACTATACTACAGACACTTGGTGATCCAGGGAAAAATAAGTATAAGATCAAAAACAGGATGACTGTTCTTGTAACTAACAGAAATATCATTTGTCAGATTACTTATGACCATATAAGAGGGGATATGGTAGCCTGCACAGCATAGGCACGTGAACTACCAAAATATAGTGTGAAAGTTGGCCTAACATTATGCTGTAGGATATTGTATTGGCCTGTTGCTGGCCTGCAGGCTTCTCAATAGGTTTGGCATGGACAAGATCTATGAAGGTCAAGTGGAGGTGACTGGTGACAAATACAATGTGGAAAGCATTGATGGTCAACATGGTACCTTCACCTGCTATTTGGATTCAGGCCTTCCCAGAACTACAACTGGCAATAAAGTGTTGGGTGCTAAGGGGCTAGTCTATCCCTCATAGTACCAAAAAATTCCCTGGGTATGATTCTGAAAACAAGGAGTTCAGTGCAGAAATACATCAGAAACAGGTCAGGGGTCAGAATGTTGCAGATGATATGCATTATCTAATGGAAGACGGTGAAGATGTTCACAAGAAACAATTCTCTCAGTACATAAAGAACAAAGTTACTCCAGACACAATGAAGGAGATTTACAAGAAAGCTCCTTCTACTATATGAGAGAATCCAGTCTATGAGAAGAAACCCAAGAGAAGTTAATAAGAAGAGGTGGAAACATTCCCAAATGTCCTTTCCATAGAAGAAAGATCAGGTGGCCTCAAAGAAGGTGAGCTTCCTCAGAGGTCAGGAATGGGCTGCTGTGAGCTAAACCAAACAGGTTTTTCTGTGAAGATTTTTCAGATAAAGACAATAAATAAACTTATTAAGCAAGAAAAAAAAAAAAGAAAGAAAAAGAAAAAAGAAAAAAAAGTCAGATAAAGCAATAGATTACTTAAAGTTTCCATTCATTAAAAAGTTAAGGGTAAGGATGAAAATGATGCTCAAGAATGCTACTGCCACTGCTACCAAATAAGAATTTAGGTTAAGCTTCATTCTCATGTGGATTACTTTGGCTGCAAGAATTCCAAATCCAGTTGAATATAAAACTAAGTCATGAATTTCCTTAAACCAAAATACACTTTCCTGGCCCAGTCTTTTACGAAAACAGATACTTGGTCAGCATAGTTAGACATGGCCCAGTAGTGGAGAGAGGGAGAGTAGAGTGGGTACAAATTGGCCCATGCTGTGGGTTCTGGTTGACTCTAAGTCTAGCTGTCAGCTCTTCATAGTCAATGATAATTGCTCAGGGTATAACTAGAAATCCCCAAAGAGAGATTTCTTGTATTTCTAAATATTCAGAGATATAATAGTGGTACATTATGATAGAAAGCGACAATAGAAATAGCTAACATTTATTGAGCGCTTACTCTGTGCCAGACAGTGTTTCATGCATTTACATGTATTAATTTATTTAATATTGGCAACAACTATGAATAAGGTACTAGAATAATATTATTTTGTAGATTAAAAAACATAAGAAAACTAAGGCCTATAATAGAAGGAAAAGTAGGCCCAAATCTTCATCATGTCAGATTAGGCCCTGACTTCCTAAACAAGACTCTTAAAGTGCAAGAAATAAAATCAAGAATCAATAAATGGGATGGATTCAAACTAAAAAGTTTCTTCTAAGCAGAAGAAATAATCAGTGATGTGAAAAAAAGATCCTGAATAGTGGAAGAATATCTTTACCACATGCACATCAGATAGAGCACTAATCTCTAGGTTATATAAAGAACTCAAAAAATTTAACTCCAAAAAACAAAAAACAAAAACAAAAATCCCAATCAATAAATGGCTAAGGAACAGAATAGACACTTCTCAGAAGAAGATATATAAGTGATCAACAAATATTTGAAAAAGTGTTCAACACCTTTAGTAATTAGAGAATTTCAAATCAAACTACTCTAAGATTTAATCTTACTCCAGTCAGAATGGCAGTTATCAAGAATACAAGCAATGATAAGTGTTGGCGAGGATATGGAGAAAAAGGTACACTCATACATTGCTAGTGGCACCACAAATTGGTACAACCAATCTAGAAAGCAGTATGGAGACTCTTTAGAAAACTTGGGATGGAACCACTATTTTATCAAACTATCCCACTCTTCAGTCTTTACCCAAAGGACTTAAAATCAGTTATACTATAGTGATGCAGCCACATCAATGTCTATAGCAGCTCAATTCACAATAGCTTTAAACTATAGAAGCAATCTAGATGCCCTTCAAAAGATGAATGGACAAAGAAACTGTGGTATATATACACAATGGAATATTACTTAGCATTAAAAGAGAATAAAATTATGGCATTTGCAGATAAATGGAGGGAGTTGCAGAATATCACGTTAAGCGAAGTAAGCTAATCCCCCCCAAACTAAAAGCTGAATGTTTTCTCTTATTAGTGGATGCTGATCCATTATGAAGGAGGGGGGGCATTGGAAGAATAGAGGAACTTTGGATTGGGCAAAGAGGAGGGTGGGGAAGGGAGAGGGCAGGAAAGATGGTGGAATGAGACTGGCATCATTACCCTAGGTACATGTATGATTGCACAAATGGTACAACTCTATATTGTGTACAACCAGAGAATTGAAATGTTGTGCTTCATTTGTGTACAATGAATTGAAATGCATTCTGCTGTCATGTATAATAAAGTAAAACAAGTTTAAAAAAAAAGAAAACTAAGGCCCAGTGAAATTTATTAGCATGCCCTAATTGACACAGTTCTAAGTAGTAAATCTTGGGTTAAAAACTACTTCCAAAAGCTTTATTCTCAAATTCTTTCCTAAGAAGCTAAATTGCTTTTATGGATAGTAGTATAGTACTGTGTTTAAACACTCTATGGTTTTTCAGGGTGAAGTACTCCAGGAAAAGCCTTACCAACATGGTGAAAGGGTTAGAAAAAAAAGATTTATGACTTGTCATTTCATGTGTTTTCATTCTGAAAAACCAGGATATAGAAAATAAAATCACAGTACTGACAAAAGAGACAGAAAAATTTTGACTGAGGTGGCAACTGCATTAAGTAAAGCTTCATAAGATTGGAAAGTGTGCCACTGGGAGATTGGTAAAACTACATGGGATCTTTGTACATATCCATTTAAAAAGTTGGATTAAAAATCTAAGGAACTAGATTTTATTAGGCCCATACAAACAAATTTCTTAAGAGTATTACATGCTCCTTGAAGGGTCAGTTTGCCTCTAAGTCCTCAATTGTAAAATGAGGAGGCTGAATTAGACTATTTCTGAACTATGTTCCAACTCAAAAACTGTAACTCTAGCACTGTGTGATGATAAAAATAAGAGATGTGGAGGTAGAAAACCTTGGTCTCACTGCTTACTACTTGAATGACCATCATAGAGTTGGTTCCTTGAGAAACAGACTCTAAGAGATTTGTGTGCAGGTGGTTTATTGGGGAACAACATAAGAAGAGAGTTTGAGAAGTAGGCTGAGTAGAGTGGGCATTTGAACTATGATGTAATTGTAATAAATGTTTCATCCATTTTTTTTTTAATGGGGAAACTCTGTAACTGGGATAACCATTTAAAATAGTCCTGCCTGAACTAATAGGCTTTTTAGCCAAGGTAGGATCTCAGGGATGAAATTTACCCTCCCCCAGAAACAACTGATAAAAATAAAGTACATATGGAAAAATAGTTTTCAAGACCCTGACATCAAGCAATGAAGGATGAGCCTATGTGAGATAAGAAATTCAAAAGTAAGTTCTAGTTTGGTGTTATCTTTTATTAAATAGTGGGAAAATTGGCTGGCATGAATTTAGGTCTAGGATTATTGCCTGTTCCTAGCATCCAATCATGGGTGCTATACTGAGAGGGTGTTACCTTAGTGTGGGGAAATAATTATATTAAATACTGCTCTGGTCTCATTAAAAGCGAGACTTAAAAGAATCAAGCTTTTCTTAAGCAATTTGACTGAATCCTAGAGCAAAATTTAAGAACACAAGCCCATCCAGCACACAAAAATGTAAATTTACCAATGTCTAGCATCAAGTAAAAGATGACCAATAATTCAGACAAGTAGAAAACTGTGATCCATGGAAGTAGAATAATCAATCAGAATCAGTCCAGAACTGACACAGATATTAGAATTAGCATATGAGGACATTAAAATAGTTATTATAACTGTATCAAAGATATTTAAAAAGACAAGTAGAACTATGGAAGATATAAAAATATTCAAGTCAATCTTATAGTGATGAAAAATAGTGTCTGAGATTAATAGACCTTAGAGGAGAATAGTAAATTAGATATTACTGAAGAGAAGTTTAAAGAACCTCAGTGTCAAAAATGAAATGGAGAGGAAAATATTACAAAATAAAAATAGCATCAGGGACTTATGGGATTACTTCAAATGGCCAAATATACAAGTCACTGAAGCCTCCAAAGGAGAAAAAGGGGAAATATTTGAAGAAATAATTGCTAAAAAGTTTCTAAATTTAGTACAATCTAATAAGCCCCAAGAACAAGAAAAAGAAGTAAAACCACACCAAAGTGCCTCATGATCAATTTTATTAAAGCCAATAATAATACAAAAAATCTTAAAGCAGCCAGAGATAAAAAAAAAAAAAAAAACATGGTAGTACTGAGGAACGAAGGTATGAATGACAATAGATTTTATATCAGAAACAATGCAAAGTAGAAAACAGTGGAATAACATTTTAAAGAACTGAAAGAAAAAGCTAGCAACTTTGAATTTGATATACAGTGAAAAATATTTTTCAAAAATGAAGGCAAACTAACCACAACAACAACAAAAAAGAATTCAGCAGAACTGCATCACAAGATATGTTAAAGGAAGTTCTTCAGACAGAAGGGAAATGACCCCAGATAGAAATCTGAATGTGTACTAGAAGTAGAAACTACACAGATACATGTATGTGATATTTTTCTGTTTATCTAAATGTTTTAAAATAATTGGCTGTTTAAAGCAAGATTATAAAAATGTACTATAAAATGTACAGCATACATCAAAGCAAAAAAAAATGGGGTATTTAGGCTACGTAAATATGATTATTGATAAAGTAAGTTTAAGTCTATCATCTTGCCATTTATTTTCCATTTTATCATTTTTCTTCATTTTACATCTTTCTAGTTTACTGATACAGAGGGCACTTTTTTTTTTTTACCTTGATGTATAAAAGATAAACAACAAATGGAGTGAACCCTATAATTGTCACATGAACAGTTAGAAAATCCTGTAAAACACAAAATAGGAAACAATCGTTCACTAATCCCAATGTAAAGAGGGTCTAGTAAATTGTGGTTGGGTCAGTGCCTTCTAGGTTTTATTTATTTTTTTCTATATAATTGTGCTTCTAACCAACACTAGAGGCAAGATTAACAGAATCTCCTATTCTGGGTGAGGTGGACCAGGGTTCAACCATCTCAGCATTTTCCCAGAAGAAATCAGATTCACAAAATGAAACTTATCAAATCAGAAGTTTATTATGTAAAACTACACATCTTAACACACTGCACTTTCACGACTGACAACTCTGGGGACAGGAAGGAGGGGTGCAGCCAGACAAGAGATTATATAGAAAATGAGCATCGTGTATGTGTCTTTGTATTTCAGTAATGCTACTGCAGGGGGATATAAAACCAGGCTTCAGACTCCAGAGCAAAAGAGACATTTTTTCCCCATCTCATTTGGTCCCTCGACGCTGTCTAAAGTAGCGATTGTAGGCAGCATTGTACCCGTACATCAGGGCATAGCGTTCGCACAGTCGGAAGTCGTCACAGGCTTCCCGATTGATCTCATAGGCAGGCTTGCTGCGCTCTCGGACCCTGGAAAAGCAGAAAGGGGCCCGAATTGACAGGCACAAAGAAAGCCAGGAAATAAGAAAGAGGAAAAGTGAAAAAAAAGAAAGTACGGGGAATATTGGAGAGAGCCATTTCCCCCAAGGTGAAGAGACATTTGCAGAACAGGGAGGGAAGGCAGAACAGTTTTATTTATTTACATATTTTAAATGAAAACAGAACTATTCTCTCTGTCCTTTCCCTCCTCCTTCTCTCTCTTCATCTTTCATAAGAGTCTTCTAGCTATTCAGTTGTTTTCTCTAGACTGGCTTGAAATCAAAGAATTTTAAGACATAATTAAATATCTATGATGAACTCTGTGATAAAACCCTTTTTCTCACTCCGTTCAGACAGGTGATGCTACGCTGTAAAATATACAACATACTTGTAGAGACCCTCAACAAGTCCTGTTACCCACCTTTCTTGGGCTTTAGCTCTCCATCTCTGCTGTGGGGACATAAAGGTGTTAGCGTTCCTTCTGTTAATGAAGGGATCTGAAAACAGAAAAATAAATGAATACAACTTTAGGAAAACAGTAGCTGAAAATATTTTTATGAATATCCCGTACAAATTTATTTGAAAGGAAATACATTTCTTTTTTAATATATATTTTTTCTTTATATATGACAGCAGAATGCATTATGATTCTTATTACACATATAGAGCACAATTTTCCATATCTCTGGTTGTATACACAGTATATTCACACTAATTCGTGTCTTCATACCTGTACTTTGGATAATAATGATCATCACATTCCACCATCATTAATAACCTCATGTCCCTTCCCTTCCCCTCCAACCCCTCTGCCCTGTCTAGAGTTCATCTATTCCTCCCATGCTCCCAATAAACTTCTTATTTCTCATAAATTCATTGAACTTTATGTCATCAGAGATAGGCCAAAATCAAAGCAGAGGATAAAGCTTATTCCATAAACTGCCTGAGCCAAATAAATAACTCATTTAAGTGTCTTAGAGACTCGTCACACAGGCCACAGAATTTTTCTTTGGTTCGTCTTTGGGCAATGACTTTGCCTTTCTTGCTTTTGGTAAATCCTACTCTCTGTGTTTTTAATTTATTTGAGGAGAAATTTTCTCTGTCCTCAGGACTTAGAAAACATAACTTAGATTACCATTACTGAGCAGTTTAAACACTAAAAATAATGAACAAATACCACACTCAGTCTTTGTAAGTCCAGATATTCAACAGCACTCAGCTTAGAGCTGACACCCTAGTCTGTCAGCGGACTTGGCCTTCTACTCTGTACTTTACCATTTGTCATTTGTCCTAGTTTTCCATTTGTGTGGTGGATGTGGTGCCGACTTAAAAATTTCCAAATGAGATCGTATGGCTCCTAAGCATGTTGAATGCAGTTTAAATGTCATATTATACTATTCCAAGCTTTAAATATTGCTCATTTGGTGGTTTTTACAGTCTTTGGATTTTTATATTTTTTTTAGTTTTCCAAAGGAGGCCCTCTTTGTCCTCCCTGTTATGTCTTACCAGTTCGTTTATTTAAAAACAGGGAGAAGATTCTTTAATGCAGGAAATTTAAAATAAGGAAGTCAAGTATTCACTTACTAATTTCATAGGATTCCATGCTTTCATGGGATTCTGGAATTTAAAAAAAAAAAAGGTTTCATTACATAATTAGTTTTCAGACACTGCAATGGTCTAAATTAAGGATAGATGGAGAGGAAAGAATAAAAAAATATGAAGAATATATTTAGCCATGTGGTTAATACAAATTTCAGGAATCTAGGATTTATGAGCTATTTTCCTAGCTCTGTCCTTGCTGTGGACATCTCTACCCTTGTTTATCTGATGTCGAAAGAGGCAGTAGCCTGTCTTGGCTAAGATTTCCCAAGTTCTATGAGGTCTTAAGTAAAATAAGACATGTTAGGTGTTGCACAGAAGTCTCCAGAGTGCTTTCTCTTCTGATTTATTCAGAGCCTGTTTGCGAATTGGGTCAAGGAAGTTAGAGGGGATATAGAAAACAGCCAGGCCTCTCCAGGCAGGAGAGCTCCAGGGCCCTTGCTCTGCTGGGCTTTACCAGGACAAGTTTCTAAGAGGTTCTGTAAGCCTCATAGGAATGTGTGTTAAATTGGCAGCTGCAGAAACCACTGGATCCAGAGAAAACTTGTACGGGGCACAATGCCAATGCAGAGGATGTCAAAGCAGAAGATTCTTCTTTCTACTGCTCTCCTGAGCACAGCAGGTAAATCTGACAAAAAAATAATATACACATCTCTATATATGCGCAAATTAGTTTTCTTGAAAACTTAAAAAGGGGATGACAAAATAAATCTCCTTATGTAGAAAATTTGTGAATAATTTCAAGAGTGAGGAACATAATGCTTAGGATTGTTCATGTAATTTAGGCTTAAACCTGCTAAAAGATCCAGATAATTGAAGCAGAATTATGTAAATAGTTTCACTTGAAATTTCCTTCTATACTTTTTGCATAAACACAGATATATTTAACAACATAGAAACCAGAAAAAAAAATTATTCATTTTTTGACAAGAGAAGTTACAAAATAGATTCCCCCCCGCCCCAGAATTATTTAAATGTAAAACTGCTTTAAAATTAATTCACTGAACAAATGTAGCAAGTTCATGACATTGTCCTGTCCCCAGAAATGGCTGTACTTAGTATTCCCTGTGCAAACTGGTTTTCCTAAAGGTAAAAAATTCAACCAATATCTTTAAGCCATCAATCCCAAAGTCTAAATCCATAGCCTTAAAAATGAGAGCGCAGGGGCTGGGAATTTGATATCTTCTTCCTAAAATATCTAAGTTTCTAGGTGTACCACTGAAAGGATGTAACTGTTAAGTTCTTCTAAGTGCCTGGATATTTTACAATATAAAATAGACTTGTTGGAACTGATTGGTATCCCCTGAGATTCAGAGAGAAAGGGAGAGGAAAAGTGGAAGTAAACAGAAGTCAGAGGCAGGAAAGGAAAAGGAGAGGCAGCAGGAAGGGTTTCTCACCATAACACAAAGTTGCCACCGCTAAGGCAGCCACAATGGTGAGAAGCAGCAGGCTCTTCATGGTCTCTTGGGCGTGCTGTGGGTGGGTCTCTGTCTTGCACAGCAGCAGTAGGCAGAGGCTCCTACAGGCTGTTAGGGAAAGCCTGAGGGGTTTTTATAAGAATTGGAGCCGCTGAAAGGGGAGGAACCAGTGGGAGGGGGCTGGAAAAGGTGGAGGCGGCTTGGCACTAAACTAACACTGGGACTTTTCCCAAATATTCATTCCTTCCAGATATTATCTACTCAGAGTGGGCAGTTTTCCCTCACTCCTGGTCCTGGCTGTGCTACAGCAGGATGCTGCTCTGGTGCAGAAGTTGTGGACACCCTATGTTTGGGGCCAGGCCTGGGCAAAGATCCACAAAGAGGGGAGTTGCCACAAACAAATGTTTGCTTTTCTAATTTCTTCTCTGATCTACCCTTCTGGCCCTGACTGCTGGCCTTTGGGGCTTGATTCACAGACAGAGCCACAGTGTTCTGTTTATTCCCTAGATGGAGGAGTAGGACAGGTCCCTGGGGGGAAAAGAACCTCACTTCCTAACTGACTACAACTTAGACATCTTCACAGTAGGGCTGAATCACCAATCCTAGACCCATGCACCTTTTGCATTTTTCCAAGGGCTCAGCTGGCTAGCCAGAGATCCCAGGGATCTCATCAGTTCTGTTTGTTAAATTAGCTCCCTTGTAACTTATCCAGTTTGGTGATGCTAGTCCAAACCTGTGAGGTAATGTTCTCTTAGGCTGATATCATTGATGGAGAAAGTGCAACAAGGAGAAGAGGGTTCTCATTTTCTGAACAATGTATTGCTAATTAATTCAAGAGGCTTTTAGTGAGTGGCAGAGAAGGTGCAAAGTACTTGGTTAGATGCTGTGTGGGGGCTACAAACAAGACACACCCCTTAGTAAGTAGTAGCTCCTCACTATAGGCTTTGCTCTTTGGCTATAGGGTATCTTCACACACAAGTCTTCACTTTTACAATACACTGAGGGTCCTGGGGTGCTATGACTTTTCTTAAGGAGGATTTCCACTTGGTGCCTGTGGGTATCTTGTAGATTTTTCATTCTCTTTCCTTCTTTTCTACCTGATGTATCTCCGTCCCTTGGTAACCCAGGAGTTTTCTTTGCAGACAAACAGACCTGAGTCTCAGAGCAGCTGGGGAATCTCCAACTCTTGAGTGGAACGGCAAAAGGACTGAGCTGCCTTGAAATAAATCAGAACCGATTTATTTCAAGGAGCAGTGATGGACCACTGGACAGAGTCTCCCACCTTGTGAAGAGCTTTTAAAAATATTAAAGGGTTCCCTGTTAAAGCAAAATAGCTTAATTGTAATCTGGAAGATTAGTGAGTTCTGAGGGACTAATAAAATTCAGGTTTTCCTCCCAATTTTTTTTTTCACATTAATACAAATTCTTTGTGATAAAATCTTCAAGGTGATCTCAAAGGAAGACAATGTATGTCTATCCCTGACAAATTCAATCATCACAATGTCCACTAACAAGATTGTGGTCATTTCTCTCTTTAAATCACAAACCCTCTTTCAGGGTTGCTCTTGGGTCCCTTTTCCAATATGAACCACTCAAATAATTATGTTATCAACAAATAATTTAAAGTGCAGGAGCCATTTTCCCACATTGCATGGATAAGCATTGTATATAAAATCAGCTCAGTTAACATAATATTACACAAGTACAGGTCCAATGTTTCACCCTTAAAATAGAAAGTTTTTCATGACCTAATCCTATTTCTAGAATTAAGGAGAATTCTTTCCTTTTCCCAGCTATAAACAAGTGATTTAAAAAAACGTTTTTAAAAAAGTTTTTTGGTCTAGGCTGCTTAGGGCTTGCTAAGTTGCTAAGTCTGGCCTTGAACTTGCGATCCTCTTGCCTCAACCTCCTGAGACACTGTGCCCAACTTAATAAAGTAAAATTTTAATCAATACAAATATAGTGTGATATTTCAATACATATAAACAAATGTATAATGATCACATCAGGATAATTGGTATATCCTTCACTGCATGCACATTAGCTCAGTCATTCCAGCCAGTTTCCAGATGTTTCTTCCGTTCTCAAGTTCAAATGCAACTGTGATCTTTCAGTTTTCTGACATCATGATCATTTTTACACTCTCTGAACCAAACCTGAAAATCTTACACTTCTTTTCCCAACTAAGATTTTCATCTTTTATCACAGTTGTTTTATTACTGCTTCCACTGTATTCCTGGGCTTATAAACATTTCTCTTTACCATCTTGGTTTTTGTAAGACTCACATTTTATTTTGGGAACTGCCTCTCACCAGTTCCTGTCTTTGCTTTTCACTGTTCTCCATCTGTACCTGAGCTCTTTTTATGGGCAATCCCATTTATATATGACTTATAAAAATTATTAATTTATAGAAGAATTCAGCGCCCTTCTTTTTCTCTTCCTCATGTCACTCCCTATCTCAAAGACAATGTTGTAGATGCTGACTTCATTCATATACCTTTTTTTTTTTTTTTTTTTTTTGTAGTTGTGCTGAGAATTGAATCCAGGACTTCATATGTGTTAGACAAGTGCTCTACCACTGGGGATCTACATCCCCAGTCAAGTTGGCCGTATGTTTTTATCAAGAGGGCTAGGACTACTTTCCAATGGAAGTGGCCAAGACAGATTCATTTGGATGAACAAAGAAGAAAAGAATGAACATAGAATAAAAGTAAAAGGTGCAAAACAAGAAGAGCCTTGCAGATTTAGTTTGCTGGGTGAGTTTTAGGTAGAGTTTGAGTTATAAAGAGGAAAAAGTTGAGAGAATTTTAGAATGTGAAAGATATTTAAAATGAGACACAGAAAAAGACGATTAAGAACTACATTGGTTGTGAAAGGGTTATCTAAGATTATAAAACACTGAAAATTATCAGGAAATATTAGAATCTTAAAAATAAATTTTTATTTATAAAATTCACTTTCTTAATGGGAATGTCTTGTAAAGAGTAGACCACATGAAACTCTTACTTACGTTTGGATTTTAGATAATTAAAAACATTTCTATAACATTTTCCCTTAATAAAGTATTAATTAGCTGAGAGGATAATTGAAGACCCTTCTAGAAGTGAGAGCAAAGATATGACACAGTTATATGATTGTCAGTTTCACAAATTTTACAGGAGTCTACTCAAGTGAGATTGGCAATGCAGAAACCTAGGCAATAGAAGTTACAGAACAATTCAGGATCTCCTATCCCATTTGCTTTCAGGAGAAAAAGAGGAGCATAGCCATGTTTGTCAAGACCAGAAGTAGCCTATGGTTTTAATCATCCAGCCATCCACCTGTCCATGCCTCTATCCGTTCAATATATTGAGCACTTACTGTGAGCCAAGTCTAGGCTGGAAATACAGTGGAAAAAAACACAAATATGGGTCCTATCCCATGCATTTAGTTTGCTTTTAGGATACAGATTGAATTGGTGGCTCCTCTTATTTAAAATTTTGTTTAGGCAACCAGCTGGCCTTAGAGAGGAGCAGGGGATATGCTTCTTTATTGGGCTAACCTTGCCCAGGGGGATTCAGGCGCACCGCTGTTTCCAGGCCATTCAGAAAGACATATATGACAAGCTGAGATGATTCTGAATTCAGGGAGAGAATGGAAGAGAAGAAAAGTTGGCGAGCTGCCAGGAATGACTGTGGGGTCAAACTTCTCAGACAAATACACTTGTTGGAGGACCAACCAAAAGAGTCATCTGGTTTCTACAAGATTTCTGTGTCTAAAATAATGGCACAGGTATAATAAGGTTAATATTATTTTCCTTCCAGTTCTACCTCTTCTCTCTGTCCTTGCTTATCCTTTTTCTAAACAACTCTTTTTCAGGTGGCTGAGCATTTTGTCTCTTTGAGGAATTTTCCTGGTTCCCACCAGACTTTTTTGTTTGTTTGTTTTTTCTTTTCTTTACCCTCGCCCCACCATGTTTCATGAGATTCAACTTTATTTACAGAATGTTGGTTTTATGAGTTCATATTTATTTATTTACTTACTTTTATAACCTAAAAACCCTAAATTTTTACCCTTGCCAATAAAGGAAAAAGGCAAATAAGAGAAGAGTTAGGAAGCAGCCTCCCTGAAGATAAAAACAGAAACCACTGTCTAGGATACCACAGGACAATGAATGGAAAGAGAGCAATCTGGCCAGCTTCATGGGACAGTGATGACCTTTCCAGACTATTCTTTTAAGGGAAGCTCCTTGAATGGGTTCTGTCTCCAATTTCTTAATTGACATAGTTTCCCAGACATCTGAGATCTCTCATTCCTTTTCTTAATTTGTTTTAAATAAACTAGGTGAAAATAAATGCTTGTCCAACTCAAGCATGGATGGGATATCTGGAGAATCACAGACAGAAACTTCTAGGGAAAGGTAAAATTAATGGAGTTCTTGGTTGGGGACAGCTGTGATTTTTCTTTTTATGTAGATTATTTCATCACCCTTTTCCAACATTTTTATAAAAAGTTTCAAGTTTTTAAAAAGATAGTGCTGTATTTGGATAGTGTTATAGTAAGACCCATTTGCAAAAAGTTTGATTCTCAGAGTAGCATTATTGGGAGGTGGTGGAACCTCTAAGAGGAGGGCCTAGTAGGAGGCCTTAGGTCACTGAGAGCATGTCCTTGGAGGGGATGGTGGGACCCCCCTCTCCTTCCTCTACCCCTTTACTCCCTGGCTTGTGATGTGAATTATTTTGTTCCACCACATATTCCTGCTGTGATGTGCTGTCTTCCCATAGGCACAAAGCAAAAGGGCCAACTGATCATGGATTAGAACCTCCAATACTGTGAATCAAAATACACCTTTTCTCTTTATAAATTTGTTATCTCATGCATTTTGTTATAGTGATGGGTAGCTAATACAGATATTAAATATCAAATCAGAATTACACAACTATTCAAGTACTGTTATCACACACCAATTGTTTGCTGTATACTAGTTACTCTGATAATAGCTTTTTACTCATTGTATTATTTATTTCTCATAATAATCCTATAAACTGATCATAATTACTCACATCTTCTACATAAGGAAATAGAGGCTCAAAGAGGTTCAGTAGTTCACATAGAAACTAAATGGCAAAGGCAGTTCAAACACAGAGGGATGATTGATGCCAAAGAATATCCTTTTAGTCATTGATATAACCATGAAATGTTTCCCAAGGTCTGACACCTGTGTGTGAGTTATTTTGTGATTATGTCTATAGGTTTCCTTGAGTACCCGGTTTCAGAGTTTAAAGATAAAATTATACAGCCAGGCATGGTGGCATACACCTGTAATCTCAGTGGCTTGGGAGACTGAGGTAGGATTGTAAGTTCAAAGCCAGCCTCAGCGATTCAGTGAGCAACTCAGTGAGACCCTGTCTATAAGTAAAGTATTAAAATGGGCTGGGGATGTGGCTCATGGTTAAGCGCCCCTGGGTTCATTTCCAGTACCAAAAAAAAAGATAAAAGTTATACAGAGATATGCATATTTGAAGTGATAATTTCTTCAATGTCCTTTAAAACAGGACAATAGGAATTAAAGACTTACATAATGCCACTGAAGCCCAGAAAGTTAAATGACATATAAAAACAGAGACAGAGATGAGTTTAGTATCGGATCCTACAGCCCCCATCTCTATCCCATGCCCTGCATACTGAAGTGTCTGCCCAAAATAAGTTACTTTTCAAAAAACTTTCAGCTTACTTGGAATCACCAAGTCTGACTATCATCTGACACTAATTCTGTATTGGTATAGAAAATGCCATCTCCTCGTGTCTATAAAGCCAACTTCTGAAGTTACTTATATCTCAAGAAACATTGGAAATCTAGGCTCACTTTACAAAATGCTCCTTTAACTCAAAGCAAAACAGAGAGCAAGTTCTGTGTCTCCAGTCTTGGCTTGGAAAGCCTGGCTATTTATTCATCAGATTCTGGCTGCTTTTTCTGGATGAGATGCACTGAAATTAGAGTCTGGGTAATTTCTCCCATAATACCATTGTCTTAGGAGAGGAAGGAATCCTTGTATATCTGTTTTACCGTCATTTCACACTCTGCCACATCTTTGTAGTCTGCTTTTACTATTCAAATTCACTAAGACCAAAATTGTTCTTCCTTTATTAAAAAATATGCAATACCAAGAAATGGAGCCAAGTAACCTGTAGGAATTGAGGGAGATACTGGTGAGGGCTAGAGATAGGTATCTTAAGAGTAGGATTGGTGAGGAGGTGGGATGTGAGAATCATGGCGTGACATATCCGTGAGTGAGCTGGAGGCAGAGTGAGAGCATGCTTGCCATTTGTAAAGACATGAAGGAATGGAAGAGGATGACAGCTTTGCTACCAGATCATGGTACACAAAAGCTTGAGAGTACAGTTGTAAGTTGCAAGAAGTCATTTTAGGGATGACAGAAATGACACTCTGAACAACAGCAAGTAATTGAAGAAAAGTTAAGTAAATATAATAATGAAAAAAATTGTTAAAAGAAGGTAAAAAAAGGTCACTTTTAACATTGAAATAAGAAAATATTCTTGAAATACTTTAGCCACAAGTACATATCTAAAAGGACCTTGCTTTATGTCTCATCCAAGGGTACTTTTTAACTGAAAATTTAAATCTTTCTTAAGGTGACTTGAACTTCAGGTAATAAATTAACTAGAAGAAAATCTGGTAGCTTCATGAATCAGACCTACCAAATTCCTCCTGTGCTCCAACTTGAGGCATTTCACTTATTCTTCAATTGCCCTCTTGAACCAAACCAAACCAAAACAACAATAAAAATTAGGAAAGTGAGCATCCTGCAACTCCACTCCATGGTGGTGTTCTCTGCACACCCTTCTACCTCCTGGGACAGTCATCGCGTAGGCTGCCTGGGATTCTGAGGAAAAGCTCTGTGGAAGGGAAATACCCCTCTGGCTAACGGATGTGGGCTTTGGAATAAGAAAGCCTTGATTTGGATTCTGGCTCTGCCACCTACTTTTGTGTGACATTTCACAAGTTATTTAAACTTCTGAGCCTCATATTTCTCAGTGATCCAATTAGGGATTATAAAACCCAACTTGGAACACTGTTGGATGGATTAAATGAGAGTACACAAAGAGCTCCCAGCTTAATGGCTGGCATGTCATACCATGGGGTACACCACACACACACACACACACACACACACACACACACAAAATTACACAAATGTTATTTCCAAAACTATTGGTTCAACCTCATTGGCTTAGTGTTACTTTTGCCTCCCTCCACCACCCTGAACTTGGGGGAATAGATTGTTTGTGATAACCGAAGCAGAGGAAATGAAAAAAGTGGGAGAGACAAATCAGTGGGATTCAATCATTCTTGTCCTCTGAGAACAAAAGTCAAATCTGGAAAGCTCAGTATGGTTCTGACACTGCCACTCAAATGGCTGTGTGACTGTTGGGCAAGTAAATTGTTTATGTTTTTAAACAGAAGCATTGGAATAGACCTTTATAGTTTTGTGCTTCTAAATTACTGTATCCATGAAATGGATAAACGAGATAGAGAAGTCATTATGTAAGACAGTGTTTGTAGGAACATTCTGTTCATAATGCAATTTTTCAAGTGGTTCTTCCAGAGCTGACTGGTGTTTGGATGTCTGCACCGAGGTCTGAAAACCACTAAGAAGATATGTTCCAAGAGTTGCATTCAGATCTGTGCCTGCCAATGCCCTGTTCTCTGGGACTTCTCAATCATACTCAAATAACTTCATTTATTTGAAGTAGACTTTGATGTGCTTTGGAATCCTTGGGACAAGAAAAGCAATCTTTGCAACCAGGGTTTGCTGAGAGAAAAATCTCCTTGCCATGGAAGAGATCTGAAACTCTGCAATTCCTCTCCTCGATTCATCATCTAGTTGTTGTAAACTAAGAGGTGAAATGAAATTCAGAAATGCAAGTTTAAAAAGGACACAGAGGAAATAGTTCCAGGGTAATAATAGGGGGAGTACAGTGTAGAGCATGTTTTTGCTGATTTAGCAAAGCAGTGAATTGACCTTGAAACAAGATGCTGTCCACACTTGATTTCTCCCTGAAAGAATTGTGATGGAGAAAAGGCCATGAGATGCAGCTAGGCTGACCCGTGGAAATTTATTTTAGCCCTGCCCTCTGGCATTGCTTTAAGAGGTCCTCGATTCAGCATTTGTTTAGATCTTGGTGGCCTCACTTCTGACTCCAATTCTTCTAATTTATCATTCTCTGTGCTTCCTGTTTTCTCACATTCCTACATTATTTATTTCCTGCAATTATGGAATTTTGAAACTTCTATTCTGTTGAGAGAATGAAAGGAAACTTTTTACCAGAATCTTTTTCAGTCCTACATGAGAGAGAATATGAATAGGACCAAAAGGAAGGGAAGGTAAACCGATGGGAACAAGATGTAACGGGATTTCTTGTCCCTTTTCTGAGTAAGCAATAGAAGGACAGGTGAGATGGATCTGGGTGTGGGATGAGTGAGGATGAGGGTCTGACCTGGGCACTTGCTGACCTCGCTTCTTCACTAGGGCTATGAGCTCTCTAAGGCTGGCCTCTGGATCTAATTGATCTTTAAAGTTCACAGCAGCTTCTCATTACGTACTGAATTATGCCAATTTCCTCAAGGCATATTGAAAGAGTGGAAGAGAGCCAGGGCTCTGGAGTAAAGAAGGCTCAATATAAATTTGTTCTTGCTTAAAGAAGAAAGAATTATCGTACTGAATTTTCATATTGAGTTAAAGGCCTCTAGTGTATTTTGATACTAATTGTATGATACTTTTTTGTGGAGCTTTTTTTATTAGAGCATTATAATTACACATAGTATTTGGGTTCATTGTGACAAAATCATACATGCAAGGAATTTGATTTCAATCCCCAATGCCCCCTTTCCCTTCCTTCCTCCTTCCCCCTTTTCTCTCTCCTCTCCTTTATTGACCTGCCTTTCACTCTTTTATTTAATTTTTCTTGATTGTCATTTTCTTTTTTTTAAAAAAATATATTTTTTAGTTGTAGTTGGACACAATATCTTTATTTTATTTATTTTTAATGGGGTGCTGAGGATCGAACCCAGGGCCTTGCACATTCTAGGTGAGCGCTCTACCGCCAAGCCACAACCCCAGCCCTTGATTGCTATTTTCTACATATGCATACAGGTGAAATCTTTTTGGTACATTTATAAATGTATATAACATGATATTGCTAAATTCATTTCTATTTTTACCCCTGTCCCTCTTTCTTCCCTCCCTCTCATTCTATTTCAGATCTTCCCTGTATCTTTGTGATATCCAATCTCTTCCCCTGCCACCTTCTTTCCCTTCTTTTGCTCTAGCTTCTACATACTAGAGAAGACATTTGACTCTTGATTTTTATGAGTCTGGTTTATTTCACTTGGCATAATCTTCTCCACTTCCATTCAAATGCCATAATTTCAGTCTTCTTTATAGCTGAGTAAAACTCAACTATGTGTATGTACACATTTTCTTGATCCATTCGTCTATCCATAGGCATCTGGGCTTGTTCCATTACTTGGCTATTGTGAATTGGGTTGCTATGAACATTGAAGTTATTATATGGCTATAGTATGCCAATTTTAGTTCTTTTGGATAAATAGGGAAAGTGGGACAGCTGGGTCATGTTGTTACATTCCTAGTTTTTTGAGGAGATTCCACATTGCTTTCCTTAGTGGTTGTACTGATTTGCAGTTTTATGCAATTTCTTTGCAGCATACTGAAGTTGTCTGCTTACATGATTGCATTCAGCTTTGGATTTTAAGCTCTTCAAAGGAAGTCAGGGGTGTGTTTTACTCGTTTTTGTAGCCCTTGTCCCTTATACTTCCTCGAGCATGCAGTAAGTGCTCATTTGTGTTTCTTGAACTGAGCTTGTCTGCAAACCTAGTATAGCACTCGAACACCAGAAAGGCTCAATATAGTTGGTCTTAGCAGTCTACTACAATAGACTCAAAACTTTAACTGAAAATATCCTTGCCTTTCAATTGCAGAATAAATTCAATTTTTTTGTGAAGGTAGGAAGTGACTGTAATGGAAATACTAAATAATTATAGAGTACACTCAAGGGGGAAAATGCTGTTTCACTATGATTTTTTTCTATTTTTGGCTTGTTTAGCAATCCAACTATTATATTAAATGAATATCCTTTTATAAGATAACAACATTTCTAAAAATAACATTGCAAAAATAAATTATAATATAATTTGTCTTGAAGGAAAATCTCAGTGAAAACTTTTGAATAGAAGAATGCCTCCGGAAAAGTAAAAGTTAAAAAAAAAAAGTTTTCATAATGTGTTTGGGATGTAAATTCCCCTCCATATGTTTTTCTTTCTATTGGGGTTTTCACGTCTCAGTTACTGGAGTGAACCTGTGCCACATGAGGTTGCGTACAGAAGCTGACTCTGTGTGTAGCAGTACCAAATGTCTGCAGGTTCTGGATATAAGAAGTTCAATGGAAAGAAAATAAGAAGCTATGAAGATTGCCAAAGTTGTAGAGTCAATTAATTTAATTAGCTACTTTTTCATGACCTTGATATGAATAATTAATATTTATTAAGAAGTGTTTCAATTCTTTCTTTTCTCACTTTTTTTTTCTGGCCCATCAAAACAAGCTCTCATCTATGCCAGGTAGTTAAAAACAAAACATAACTTTTGGGGTAAAAAGGAAAAAAATATGAATGTAGGATCTATAAGTTAATTCCTGAAAAAGAATATGTCTCTCCTGAAGTTTCTCCCTTCTCTCTACATGGAAATTTAGTACATCCATAGTGAATAGCTGAAGTGAAGAAAATTTTGTCTCACTTTCCCTTTTCCAAGAAGTTGTGCTGTATTTGTTGGAATGAATTTCAGTACTTCTTCCTCATCCTTGGATGATGATACCATATAAACTCTCTCTCAAGGTCAGCAGCCAGAGCTGGAGGATTTCTGGGGATACATGTTTTGAAGCCAAAGGTTTTGGGAATAAATAGGAACTCAGACACAGATATTGGCTCTTCTCTATACCATGGACTCTGGAAAAAAGCTGTTTAAATGCTTAGTTTAATATTCTGTTGCCAGAAATTAATCAAATGGACAATGGATCAAAAATAAAAATGTTCCTGGAACAACTGAAGGTCAGTTTTGACCTTAGCTAAATCTGGCAACTGCACTTGGATTTCTCAGACCCCATGTTTGATCTTTGTATTATGCCTTGTACTTGGACTCACCCCTTCTAAGGCCAAGCACAGTTCATCTGACTAGAAATTTTCCTGTGCAGCCTCAAAGATAAATGAAAACCCTGACTCACTTCTTATCTGCCAGTGTGTCTTTGTGTTGCATTAAAAAAAAAAGCAACAACTTAGGCTGCTGTGGAGAGATGGGCAAGATTGACTTGCAGGAATGGTTTCCATATGGTGTAAGATTAGTTGCTCAAACACAGGGCAGTTAAAGAATCCAGAGGTATTTTGTGTGTCCTGAAAGAAAGGTCAAGAGAGAAGAGATATTAAGGCATATCAATGATTCTCTGTATAGAATCATACAGACCTTGGCACATATCCTATTCTTTAAACTATCCAGTTCTTTTTAAATGATGCTTTAAGGAAAAAATTGCCACTGACAGTGTGCACCAATGTTTTAAAAATAAAATGTATGCATAAAGGGGGCATTTTTTTATTACCTTTACATCAAATATAAGCACTTTTGATGAGGTCCAGGAATTAAAGGTATGCAAACAGCTGAACAAATCTGTAATTTTGGCCTCTTAAAGGTCAGATATTTCTAGAGCTCTAAAATTCAATATGCATATTGTGTTAGTTAGCTTTGCATTGCTATGACCAAAATACCCAACAAGAACATCTTAGGCAACAGAAAGTTTATTTTGGCTCATGGTTCAGGGGTTTAGTCCATGGTCATTGGAGTCCATTGCTTTGGGTCCAAGGTGGGCAGAGCATCATGGTGGAAGGGTGTGGTGGGAAGCTGCTTAGGACATGGTAGCTATGAAGGAGAGAGAAAGAGAGAGAGAGAGAGAAAGGGATCACAAGGAAGATACCCTTCCAGAGCATACCACTAGTGACCCGCCTCTTCCGGGAGATACCTCATATCCAAACCATACTTATATGGATATAAAATATAATTTAAAATGTTACCTTGATATAGATAATGTAATTTATTTTTATAAAGTACTTATGGGGAAACAAAGGCTCAGAGTTGTCAGTTGACTCTGACCAGAAGCTTTCATGCCTTGAGCCTTTCCTGACTTAAAATAGTTCTTAGTGTGCATATTTATTTTGTGTATATCATTTGCAGTAGATTGCATATCATTCATATTAGATTATTAATACCTGAAGAGTAAAAATTAAGTTCAACTGATATCTGTATAACCATATAACATGTTACATTGCTTAGCAAACAGTAAGCATTTAATAATTCTTTGCTAAATTGAATTGATAAATACAAGTTAATACATTGATGAAAGGGCAACATCTATGCATAATAATGATATTTTATTAATTTTTTCATTTATTCACAAAACAATTATGATCTACATACTCTATGCTCCATACTGTTTTAGAGTTGATATCTTTCCAGAAGAAAATTACATTTTATAGAGTAAGACAGGAAGACATTTAAACAACTAATTACAATACTCTGAGAAAATCTTTAATTGATTGTGTAAAAGTCATTATATCATAGAAATGGATATGTTTTGCATTGGATAAACAGAAAAAACATGAAAATATAACCAAGATAAGCTTGAATGCATCTCACATTGTGTGTACCTCATTTTGCACCTTATAATAGATCAAAGAAGAAGTTACACAAGTTATCAGGTAAACAGACTCTAAACCTGGGTATTTTAACGTATCTTTCCTAGAAATTCAGAAGCTGCATATCAAACAAACAATACCCATTGTTTTTCTACCACATTTTAAAAAATAATCTATATCATGACATAAAGGTAGCTTTGATAATTCCAAAGCATCAATATCATATAAGCTGCATTTTCTGATCTTGATGCAATAAAATTCGAATTCAATATCAAAAGATTAGCTCAAAAATTCCCAAGCATTTTGAAATTAAATAGCATATTACTGAATAATCCCTAGGATAAAATAAGATAAAGGAAAAAAGAAAGTAACACTTAGATCTGAATAATAATGAGACTACTACATATCCAAATTTGTGAGAACCAATTGAAGGGAAATGTATAGCTGTATTACATACATTAACTGGAAAGCAAATGAGATTGAAAGTGAGCTAAGAATGCAATCCAAGAAGTTGGAAAAAGAACAGAGCAACCCAAGGAAAGGAGGAAAGAAATAACAAGGTTGCAGTAAGAAAATCAGTGAAAAAGAGAACAAAATGTAATAAAGAAAACATTTATATAAATTCATTGTTTACAAGACAAATACTAGAGACATCTCTGCAAATACAAATATAGCAAACCCAAAAGTGTCCTGAGAAAAATTAGGAATTTTGAACAAATCAATAAATGTCAAAGAAACTAAAATGGCAGCTAAATACCTCTCCCCCAAATCTCCGAGGCCCAAATGGCCTGTAAAGTGTAGACCTATGAATATAAATCTGTAGACCTATGATACTATTTTTGAAAAATAGTATATCTATTGTATAAAAGTTGTTCCACAGAATTAAAACAAAAAGTTAAGGATGTTTAACTCATTTTAGGAAACTAATGAGCTCTTGATTTTAAGACTAGATAAAAACACTACTGAAGAAAACACATTTACAGGCAGCAATATGGAAGCTGTTCATACTAGATTACTAAATAAAGTATTAGCTATCAAAATCCAAAAAAATTGAATTAAATTTTAGAAATTATATGTACTGGTCAGGTAGTCTTATCCCAGGAACTGAAGCATTTTTTTTAACATTAAAAAATGATATTCACCACATACTAGATAATAAGAAAAAATCATATAACATCTCAATTGATGAAGAGAAAACATCTAATGATGTGAATCTTTTTGATATATATATATATATATATATATATATATATATATATGAAATATGCTACTAGCTAGAAGAATATATGTATGATATATCAAAATATTATTTAGAGATAGATGAGAAATTCTTTAAATTGGTAAAGGTTATATAATAAAAATTTACAGAAAACATTCCTCCTAATGCACAAAATAGAGATGCATTTTAATTAGAACTAAGGGTAAGAAAAGAAACGTCCTGTTATCACTATAATTTTCCATCAGATTGGAAGACCCAAACAATGTTATATAGACAGAAAAGACATAAAATTGTGAGAGAGAATAATAAACAGTTTTTGGAGACAATATTATCAAATAACCTAAAAATTAATTGTTAAATCAACAAATTATTAGAAGTAGTGAGTTTTGCCACCTTGCCTATACAAGAGCAACTGACATTAATATATACATTTATCTGTAGCAACAGTAACTAGAAAACAAAAGGATGGTATACATGTCACAATATCCACAAAAATTTTGAAATCTACTTAAGTTAATTGAACAAAGAATACATGGAATCTCTATGAAGAAAACTCTGAAAGTAACAATAGTGATGGAAGGTAATCTAAATTGATGGATACATCTTTTATACCCACAGGTAGAATGATTTTATGTTATAAAAATATCAGTTTTTCCTGAATTTAATCTATAAGCTCAAAGCAGTCAATTAGAAACTTTGAGATTTCATAAAGATAATCTCAAATTTTTTTTCATTTAATTTTTCACATGTAGATTTTCAATCCATCTGGTAATATTTTCATATGGTGTAAAGTAGGGTCTAATTTTGTCTTTTTCCATGTGAATGGCTAATTTTCTGAGCCCTCTCGATGTAATATTCCATTCTCTCCCCATTGATTTGCAATGTTTTCAAGCTCCCATAAAAGAGGATCTATATCTAGTTTAAGTGTTTCATTATGTTGTCCTTGTCCCCAGAATGTATCTTCTAATTTTCCAAGAAATTTCGAAGCTATCTAGAAGAGGAAGTACATGGTTTGGATACTGTTTATCCCTCAAGTTCCATGTTCTAGAAATTTAGTCCCCAATGTAATAGTATCAAGAGGTGGCAAGAACTTTAAAGGCACTTTGGTCATGGGCCCTCTACTATCATGGAGGGATTAATAGAGTTCCTGTAAGAGTGGGTTAGTTTCCATCAGAATGGGTGTTTATAAGCTAATTTGGCTTCCTCAGCTCACTTTTTTTTTTTTTTTTTTTGCCTGTTTTCTTACCTTGTGACCTTTTCTGAATGCAGGGGCTTGCTTTTCCACCATAATGTCCTTACCAGAAGCCAAAAGATGCTGGTACTATGCTCTTAAACTTCTAGAACTGTGAGATAAATAAGCCTCTTTTTCTTTAAAAATTATTAAGCCTCAGGTATTTTGTTATGATAACAGAAAATGGACTGAGACAAGTTCTCCTTTTGTTCTTAAAATTAGTTTGGCTATTCTTGGTCTTTTAACTTGTCATATAATTTTTGATTAATTTGACAAATTTTATTTAAAATCTTACTGGGATTTGGCTTTTGAAATTTTACTTGGCTTTATTGATGAACTTTGGAAGAAACGACATCTTTAGAATACTGAATCTATTCATTTGTAGTCATCATGCATTTTAACATTCCTTTAGTAATTCTATATTTTTCATAAAAATTTATAACTTTTTCCATGAAGATCTTTTATGTCTTTCTTTTGATTTATTGTGAGTTTTACTGTTTTTGTGAGTGGCATTTAAAAAGTTATACTTAAATATAATTTCTGTTAGTATTTAGGAACACTAGATTAAAAAATATGCTGATAATATAATCTGATAATTTCATTGAGCTCTCAGATTAATTTTAAAATTTTGCCTATAGATTCTTTGGATTTTCTACATAGGCAATTGTCTAATCTATAAATGTTGACAGTATATTTCTTTTAAAATAATATATCTTAAATGTATCTTTCTTGTTTTGTTGCCCTGGTAGGAATATATTAGACAGTGGTTACCCTTGCATTGAAAGACTTCTAAGACCATCCTGATGATAATGTGATATGTTTTTAGGGTTTTTTTGATGGATACTCATTAACAGGAGGATCATCTTAATTTGTTGACTTATTACTTTTTAAAATCAAGTGGTGTTGAATTATATCCAATACTTTCTTCTTTATTGAGATATCATTCTCTCTCCACTCATGTCTCAATACAATGAGTTATTATGACCAATTTTCTAACATTAAGCCATCTGTGTGCAATTAGAATGTCTTACTTGTTCATGATCCATCAATTTATACTAATAATTTTTCAAAATTTTTTGTGAAGATTTTGTTAGAATTTTATTTGAGATTTTTGCATCTGACTTGACAAGTGAGATAGGCCTCTGACTTTCCCATAATATACACTTGGCCTGTTACCCTGGCCTTATAGAATGAGTTGTGGAGATTCTTTTACCTTTAGTTTTCTGTTATAGTTTATATAAAATAGGAATTTTTTAAATTATAAAAACTTTTCAAATATTGTTTCTATTTTAACTTGTGAATTATTGTAGTAGTGTTAAGAGTTTGCTGAACATATTGGTTTAAAAATCTTTTTTGGGGGTGAGGGTGCTAACTGCGATTTGAACTCAGATACACTCAACCACTGAGCCACATCCTCAGCCTTATTTGCATTTTATTTAGAGACAGGGTCTCACTGAGTTGCTTAGTGCTGTGCCATTGCTGAGGCTGGCTTTGAACTCCTGATCCTCCTATCTCAGCCTCTGGAGCAGCTAGGATTACAGGCGTGAGTCACCGTGCCTGGCTTGGTTTAAAAATTTTTTGATATTGGGTTTTAATTTTATTGCATATTGTTCAGGAATGTGCTCTCTATGATATTTATTCTTAGGTATTTTTTAAGACTTTCTATCTTGGCTTAGTTTGTGATCAATTTTTATAAATGTTATGCATTTGCCTAAAAATTATTCTTTAATTGTTGAATGCAGAGCTGCATTTATACTAATTTTAGCAAACTTATTATTGAATTATTTATTAATTAAATTATTCAATGCCTTTTTTGGCCGTATCAAGTTATTTTTCTTCTTGATTAACCCATTAAAGATTAAAACTCCAGTTCTAATTGCAGATTTCTCAAATCTTGCAGTTTTTGCAATTTTTGTTTTATGTGTTTTTTTTAAATTAATTTTTATTGTTGGTTGTTCAAAACATTACATAGTTCTTGATATATCATATTTCACACTTTGATTCAAGTGGGATATGAACTCCCATTTTTACCCCGTATACAGATTGCAGAATCACATCAGTTGCACAACCATTGATTTATATATTGCCATTCTGGTGTCTGTTGTATTCTGCTGCCTTTCCTATCCTCTACTATCCCCCCTCCCTCCTCCCCTCCCCTCTTCTCTCTCTACCCCCTCTACTGTAATTCATTTCTCCCCCTTATATTTTTCCCCCTTTCCCCTCACTTCCTCTTGTATGTAATTTTGTATACCCCTGAGAGTCTCCTTCCATTTACATGCAATTTCCCTTCTCTCTCCCTTTCCCTCCCACCTCTCGTCCCTGTTTAATGTAAATCTTCTTCTCATGCTCTTCGTCCCTACTCTGTTCTTAGTTACTCTCCTTATATCAAAGAAGACATTTGGCATTTGTTTTTAAGGGATTGGCTAGCTTCACTTAGCATAATCTGCTCTAATGCCATCCATTTCCCTCCAAATTCTATGATTTTGTCATTTTTTAATGCAGAGTAATACTCCTTGTGTATAAATGCCACATTTTTTTTTTATCCATTCGTCTATTGAAGGGCATCTAGGTTGGTTCCACAGTCTTGCTATTGTGAATTGTGCTGCTATGAACATGGATGTAGCAGTGTCCCTATAGTGTGCTCTTTTTAGGTCTTTAGGGAATAGACCGAGTAGGGGAATAGCTGGGTCAAATGGTGGTTCCATTCCGAGATTTCCAATAAATCTCCATACTGCTTTCCAAATTGGCCGCACCAATTTGCAGTCCCACCAGCAATGTACAAGAGTACCCTTTTCCCCACATCCTCGCCAGCACTTGTTGTTGTTTGACTTCCTAATGGCTGCCAATCTTACTGGAGTGAGATGGTATCTTAGGGTGGTTTTGATTTGCATTTCTCTGACTGCTAGAGATGGTGAGCATTTTTTTATGTACTTGTTGATTGATTGTATATCCTCCTCTGAGAAATGTCTGTTCAGGTCCTTGGCCCATTTGTTGATTGGGTTATTTGTTATCTTATTGTCTAATTTTTTTAGTTCTTTATATATTCTGGATATTAGGGCTCTGTCTGAAGTGTGAGGAGTGAAGATTTGTTCCCAGGACGTAGGCTCCCTATTTACCTCTCTTATTGTTTCTTTTGCTGAGAAAAAACTTTTTAGTTTGAGTAAGTCCCATTTGTTGATTCTAGTTATTAACACTTGTGCTATGGGTGTCCTATTGAGGAATTTGGAGCCCGACCCCACAGTATGTAGATTATAGCCAACTTTTTCTTCTATCAGACGCCATGTCTCTGATTTGATATCAAGTTCCTTGATCCACTTTGAGTTAACTTTTGTGCATGGTGAGAGAAAGGGATTCAGTTTCATTTTGTTGCATATGGATTTCCAGTTTTCCCAACACCATTTGTTGAAGATGCTATCCTTCCTCCATTGCATGCTTTTAGCCCCTTTACCAAATATAAGATAGTTGTAATTTTGTGGATTGATTTCTGTGTCCTCTATTCTGTACCATTGGTCCACCCGCCTGTTTTGGTACCAGTACCATGCTGTTTTTGTTACTATTGCTCTGTAGTATAGTTTGAAGTCTGGTATAGCTATACCGCCTGATTCACACTTCCTGCTTAGCATTGTTTTTGCTATTCTGGGTCTTTTATTTTTCCATATGAATTTCATGATTGCTTTCTCTATTTCTACAAGAAATGCCGTTGGGATTTTGATTGGCATTGCATTAGACCTATAGAGAACTTTTGGTAATATCGCCATTTTGATGATATTAGTTCTACCTATCCATGAACAGGGTATATTTTTCCATCTTCTAAGATCTTCTATTTCTCTCTTTAGGGTTCTGTAGTTTTCATTGTATAAGTCTGTCACCTCTTTTGTTAGGTTGATTCCCAAGTATTTTATTTTTTTTGAGGATATTGTGAATGGGGTGGTTGTCCTCATTTCCATTTCAGAGGATTTGTCGCTGATATACAGAAATGCCTTTGATTTATGCGTGTTGATTTTATATCCTGCCACTTTGCTGAATTCATTTATTAGCTCTAATAGTTTCTTTGTAGACCCTTTTGGGTCTGCTAGGTATAGAATCATGTCATCTGCAAATAGTGATAATTTGAGTTCTTCTTTTCCTATTTTTATGCCTTTAATTTCTTTCGTCCGTCTAATTGCTCTGGCCAGTGATTCGAGAACTATGTTGAACAGAAGTTGTGAGAGAGGGCATCCCTGTCTTGTTCCAGATTTTAGAGGGAATGCCTTCAGTTTTTCTCCATTCAGAATGATGCTAGCCTGAGGCTTAGCATAGATTGCTTTTACAATATTGAGGTATGTTCCTGTTATCCCTAGTTTTTCTAGAGTTTTGAACATAAAGGGATGCTGTACTTTGTTTGTACTTTGCTTTTTCCGCATCTATCAAGATGATCATATGGTTCTTATTTTTAAGCCTATTAATGTGGTGAATAACATTTATTGATTTCCGTATATTGAACCAACCTTGCATCCCAGGGATAAATCCTACCTGATCATGGTGCACAATTTTTTTGATATGTTTTTGTATCTGGTTCGCCAGAAGTTTATTGAGGATTTTTGCATCTAGGTTCATTAGAGATATTGGTCTGTAGTTTTCTTTCTTTGAAGTGTCTTTGTCTGGTTTAGGAATCAGGGTGATGTTGGCCTCGTAGAATGAATTTGGAAGTTCTCCCTCTTTTTCTATTTCCTGAAATAGCTTGAAAAGTATTGGTATTAGTTCCTCTTTAAAGGTTTTGTAAAACTCTGCTGTATACCCATCCGGTCCCGGGATTTTCTTAGTTGGTAGTCTTTTGATGGTTTCTTCTATTTCTTCAATTGATATTGGTCTGTTTAGGTTGTCAATATCCTCCTGACTCAATCTGGGCAGATCATATGACTTAAGAAATTTATCGATGCCTTCACTATTTTCTATTTTATTGGAGTATAAGGATTCAAAATAATTTCTGATAATCTTCTGTATTTCTGAAGTGTCTGTTGTGATATTGCCTTTTTCATCCCGTATGCTAGTAATTTGAGTTCTCTCTCTTCTTCTCTTCTTTAGCGTGGCTAAGGGTCTGTTGATTTTATTTATTTTTTCAAAGAACCAACTTTTAGTTTTGTCAATTTTTTCAATTGTTTCTTTTGTTTCGATTTCATTAATTTCAGCTCTGATTTTAATTATTTCTTGTCTTCTACTTCTTTTGCTGTTGTTTTGCTCTTCTTTTTCTAGGATTTTGAGTTGAAGTATTAGATCATTTATTTGTTGGTTTTTTCTTTTTTTAAGGAATGAACTCCAAGCAATAAATTTTCCTCTTAGAACTGCTTTCAATGTGTCCCATAGATTCCGATATGTTGTGTCTGTGTTTTCATTTATCTCTAAGAATTTTTTAATTTCCTCCTTGATATCTTCTATAACCCATTGATCATTCAGTAACCTATTGTTCATTCTCCAAGTGATGCATGATTTTTCCTTACTTCTTTTATCATTGATTTTCAATTTCATTCCATTATGATCAGATAAGATGCATGGTATTATCTCTACTCCTTTATATTGTCTAAGAGTTGCCCTGTGACATAATATATGATCTATTTTTGAGAAGGATCCATGTGCTGCTGAGAAAAAAAGTGTAACTGCTTGATCTTGGGTGGTATATTCTATATATGTCAATTAAGTCTAGGTTATTAATTATGTTATTGAGTTCTATAGTTTCCTTATTCAACTTTTGTTTGGAAGATCTGTCCAATGGCGAGAGAGGTGTGTTGAAGTCTCCCATGTTTATTGTATGGTGGTCTATTAGACTCTTGAACTTGAGAAGAGTTTGTTTGATGAACATAGCTGCACCATTGTTTGGGGCATATATATTTATGGTTGTTATGTCTTTTTGGTGTATGGTTCCCTTGAGCAGTATGTAGTGTCCCTCTTTATCCCTTTTGATTAACTTTGGCTTGAAATCTATTTTATTTGATATGAGTATGGACACTCCTGCTTGTTTCCGAAGTCCATATGAGTGATATAATTTTTCCCAACCTTTCACCTTCAGTCTATGTATGTCTTTTCCTATCAAATGCGTCTCCTGAAGGCAGCATATTGTTGGGTCTTGTTTTGTGATCCATTCTACTAGCCTGTGTCTCTTAATTGGTGAGTTTAAGCCATTAACATTTAGGGTTATTATTGAGATATGGGTTGTTCTTCCAGCCATATTTGTTTATTTATGTTACTAAACATGGTTTGTTTTCCTCTTTGATTATCCCCCCCCCCCTTTACTGTACTACCTCCCTCTGTTGGTTTTCATTGATATTTTCCATTTCCTCTTCCTGTAATATTTTGCCGAGGATGTTTTGAAGAGATGGTTTTCTAGCTGCAAATTCGTTTAACTTTTGTTTATCATGGAAGGTTTTAATTTTATCTTCCATCCTGAAGCTTAATTTCACTGGATACACAATTCTTGGTTGGAACCCATTTTTTTTCAGTGTTTGAAATATGTTATTCCAGGATCTTGTAGCTTTCAGAGTCTGTGTTGAAAGATCAGCTGTTATCCTGATTGGTTTACCCCTAAATGTAATCTGCTTCCTTTCTCTTGTAGCTTTTAAAATTCTCTCCTTATTCTGTATGTTGGGCCTCTTCATTATAATGTGTCTAGGTGTGGATCTCTTATGATTTTGCACATTCGGCGTCCTGTAGGCTTCTAGGATTTGGGATTCTGTCTCATTCTTCAAGTCTGGGAAGTTTTTTCATATTATTTCATTGAATAGATTGCTCATTCCTTTGGTTTGGACCTCTATACCTTCCTGTATCCCAATGACTCTTAAGTTTGGTCTCTTTATGTTATCCCATATTTCTTGAATGTTCTGCTCATGGTTTCTTAACAGCTTTGCTGAGCTGTCTATGTTCTTCTCCAGTTGAAATACTTTGTCTTCATTGTCTGATGTTCTATCTTCTAAGTGTTCTACTCTGCTGGTAGTATTCTCAATTGAGTTTTTAAGTTGGTTTATTGCTTCCTGCATTTCCAGGATTTCTGTTTGTTTGTTTTTTATAACCTCTATCTCCCTGTATAATTGATCTTTTGCTTCTTGGATTTGTTTATGTAATTCATTGTCGAAGTGGTCGAAGTGGTCTTTCATTGTCTGATTTTGCTGTCTAATGTCTTCCTTGAGACTCCAGATCATCTGAAGCGTGTATATCCTGAATCTTTATCTGACATTCCATCTGCTGCAGATATTACCTCTTCTAAAGTTGAGTTGACCTGCATTGTGTGTGGTCCTTTCTTTCCTTGTCTTTTCATACTGATCGCGTTTCTTTCTGCTTGGTGAAACTGTTGTGTTATTGATTTTTCCCCCTATATATTTATATTGCTCTTGTATAGTTGCAAAGTCTCCCTCGCAGGCTTTGGCGGTGGTTCTGCCCCTCCTCCAATTGGGGCAATGTGCCTACCACGCCGGCAGGCCGCTGGGCCTGTACTTTTGGTGGGCCTGTTCTTTCGGTGGTCACAGGTCCGCCTACCTTGCAGGCGTGAGCAGCGGCTCTGTCCCTCCGCTGGCCGCTAGGCCTGTTCTGTCGGTTGCAGGTCTGTCTACCTAGCAGGCGCTGGTGGCGGCTCTGCCCCTCCCCCAACCCGGGCGATGTGTCTGGCGGGCCACTGGGCCTGTTTTGTCAGTGGTCACGGTTCCGCCTACCTTTCGGGCCCGTGGGGCAGCTGTGCCCCTCCGCAGGTTGCTGGGCCTGACTTGCCGGTGGGTTGCAGGTCTGCCTACCTTGCAGGCTCGGTGGGTGGCTCTGCTGCTCTGCAGATTGCTGTGCCTGTTCTGCTGGTGGGTCGCAGGTCCGCCTACCTTGTAGGCGCTCGGCGGTTCTGCCCCTCCCCCAACCGGGGCGATGTGTCTGGCGAGCCACTGGGCCTGTTTTGTCGGTGGTCACGGTTCCGCCTACCTTGCACGCGCGTGGAGCAGCTGTGTCCCTCCGAGAGTTGCTGGGCCTGACCTGCCGGTGGGTGGCAGGTGCACCTACCTTGCAGGCGTGGGGGTGGCTCTGCCGCTCGGCGGGTCGCTGGGCCTGATCTGCTGGTGAGTCGTGGATCTGCGTACCTTGCAGGCGCCTGGCGACTCTGCCCCTCCCCCAACCGGGGCGGGGCGATGTGTCTGGCCGGCCGCTGGGCCTGTTCTGTTGGTGGTCACGGTTCTGCCTACCTTGCACGCGCGTGAAGCAGCTGTGTCCCTCCGAGAGTCGCTGGGCCTGACCTGCTGGTGGGTGGCAGGTGCGCCTACCTTGCAGGCATGGGGGTGGCTCTGCCGCTCCGCGGGTCGCTGGGCCTGATCTGCTAGTGAGTCGCAGGTCTGTTTTATGTGTTTTGAAGATGTATTTTTAGGTACTATGAATAAGTTGAGAATTTTTATAGTTTCTATCAGTGAATTTTTCTTCAAATTATCATTCAGTGTCTCTCTTTGCCTATAACAATACTTTCCCCCTTAAAATTTCTGATAACATATTAATTTAATTTAGCTATAATAGTTTTCCTTATCTAAGTATTCAGTTGGTATGACTTCTTCCATTTATTTCTTTATACTTTTATAAATCCTTATATCCTGTTTAGCTGTCTTGTTAATGCATATTGAGAGATTTTAAAAATCAAGTTAATTCCCATTTACTGTAATTACTAAAATATTGAAATTTATTTCTAAGATTTTATTTGATAAATCTTTAATACTTATTTTACAACTTTTCTTTAATGCATCCATTGGCCTTTGTGGGACTTCTTTATTCCATTTTATCCCTTTATTAACTTTAAAATCCTGCATATTATATCTAATCTTTACAAGTGTTTCCCTGAATTACTAATATTTATATTTACGTAGCATAATCCAATATTCACCAATAGTTCTACATATCTCTTGAACAACACAAGGTTATTAAAAGATTTCGATGCTTATTGAAGTGTTCCTATAATTAGTCGCTATTATAATTAATGCTTTATATATGGTCATTGTTTTGTTAACATGTATCTTTACCAGTCTCTTTGCATTCATTTTTCTTGTCTTTGAACAATTTTCTGAAGTAAATCTTCTTTCAACAAGTATTTGTGTATAGTGAGCAATTATAGTAGTTCTCAAAAATGTGTATTTTTTGTCTTTCCTCTGAAAAGATAGTTTATGGAGGAATAAAATTTTAGTTTGAAAGCTGCTTTCTCTTGTACTTTGAGGATGTTTCTTTTCATCATTTTTCTGGCTTTTTTTGATGCTATTGTAAAATCTGAGGTCAGTCTGATGACTCTTCTCATCAATGACTTTTAGATTATTCTCTAATTCTTTAGGATTACATTTCACTCTGATGTGGGTATATGTGGCTGCATTTTATCTACATGGCTGATGAGTGCACTTCTCTGATCTAATATTTATGTCTTTCTTCAACTCAGGCATATCTTAAGGCTTTATATCTTTAAATATTGCCTCTGTTACACCATCTTAAGTGCCTCCTTCAATCTTTACTACTTTTTGTTGGATCTTCCCATGCTCACTGTGTTCTCCGTGTGGTCCATTTCTTTATCTCCTGGCTGAATTCTAAGTAGTTTGCTAAAATCTTTCCTCCCATTCTCTAATTTACCCTTCTTGTTTATTATATCTCCTAATTCATGCTTCTGGTGGTTATTTTTTTCATATGTTTTATAACTTTAGGTAATGAGTGTATCTTATATGGGCTGTTATTAAGCGCCCAAGTGGGTAGAATTTCATATTAATTTATCAAGTTGGAAATTTTGAACACAAATACAGTATACATTTAGAACCCAGTCTCATCTGCAGATTCATTTGGTTCTCATGTGATATTGTTTTCCCTTCCAGATACCAACAAGTATCCATGCAATCTTTGTTTTGGTAGATGAACTTTTTTTCTGGTCATTTATTATCTCATTTGTGCAACAATATTTACTGCATCTTAATCTTGTACACAATGTGCTAAATGCTAGCTCTTTCAATACCAAGATGTGTCTGGCACAGATCTCAAGAATCTCAGTGTGCATAAGAGCTCAGTTGGTTACTTAGATATCACAGTAGCAAGCACATAGAGGTATCTGTATGTTGAGGAGGCGTAGTACCTCCTCAAGAATTAATTATTAGGCTCAATCTGTACCAGAGCCTGCAGAGTGTACTTCCTTCTTCAAAATCCTGAGCCAGAGAGTTTTGTTTGTATGTTTTTAACTTTTCAACTTGGAAGGATCGAAAAATTGGCATGGTCTGTCTGTGCTGTTCATCTAGGCTTTAAAAAGTTCCTCAGCTCAATCTAACCTGGACTAATGGCCTTCCACCTGTCAGAGGTCTGCCATGATGCAGTTTCAATTTAGGCTGCTTAGAATATGAAAAAAGAGTGGAACAAATATTAGAGGTTTACTCTTCACCAGAAATGGTTATTTGGGTAAATAAAACAAAACATACTATCGGTACCTTTCTTTATAGCTACTAGTTTATCCATCTGTATTAAAAGAGTAATGAAAGAGACTTACAAGGATGAATTCAACTATAATAATATAACCAGCATCTCACAGCTACTTCCTGTGTCCAAGTGTTTCTATAGCTACCTTTCCAGCTATCCATCTCCACTTTCCAGTCACATGTATTATTCTTAGACATGGACTAACCTCACCCATTTATACTGATTTCTAATTACAGACGTCGTTTGCTTCTTTCCTGGGGCACACATTCATTTTCAGCATAAGAACCATTTCTCTTAAATTGGTTCATTAATATTTTTTTCAATTTAATGTGATATTCACTAACATTCATTTTTCAAACCATCTATTTATTAAGCCCCTCTTATGTATAGGCGCTGGTCTAGGCACCAAGAATACAATACTCAGCAAAGCGGGCAAAACCTCTGCTCTCAGGGATTCATTCTAGAAGAGGAGACAAACACTAACCAAATAAAAATCAGTCATTTTATATGATGTGGTGGTAAATGCTAAGAGGAAACAGAATGGTTAGAAGAATGACTGAGAGGGTGTGCACCTGTTCCACATGACCTTCAATTTACTTTTTCATATTAGGATGTTCTTTGGATTAGTTCACCCCATCTCCCCCTATCCGTCTGATAGTCATCACTGTGCTGTGCTTGGCTAATGAGAAAGATTGGTGGATCTCTGCCCTGGTGGAACACAAACTTTTGTGGAATGAGATAATTATGAAAATGCATGATTATAAACTTTGATAAAATTGATGAAGAAAAAATACAGTTAGGAAAGTACATGACAGAGGATCCTGACTTAGTTCAGGAGCTTAGAAAACAATTCCTTAAAGAAGAATATTTGATCTGAGATTTGAAGTACATGTAGGTGTTAAATGGATAAAGTGGGTGAGAAGAACAGGAAGAGTTTTGAAGACCTAAGGACAGTAACTGTATAGGTTGTAGGTAGAATGGGCTTGGGGTATTGAAAGACACAAGATGAGGCTGGAGATCTGGGCAGGACCATATAAAAGTGCAAATGACCTGATTCAAAAATACTTCTTAAAGGAAACTGGAAAACATTGAAGAAATTTAAGAAGGAAAAGAGAGACATAATCCGATTGTAGTTTTTAATCAACGAGTCTGCAGCTCTATGGGGAATGGATTAGAAAGGGGCAAGTGCTAATGCAGTGAGATCAGCTAGGGGAAGGAGAAGTATGATAGTCCAGGGACAGGCAGTGTACTTCAACTAAGATATTGCTTAAGAGGGAGCAAGAGAAAGAGGCATGTACCATTTATTCAGGAGGTAATGGTGAATCAATGAAGGTAGGGATGAAGGTGTGGTGTCAGGACAAATTAGTGCTCATCTAGAGTAATCCCGCAGTTTGTGGGGAGAAATGAAAATGGCAAAGAGTTGAGGTGTTTTTGTTTCAGCTAGATGGAGATATAGAATCTGAACTGGAAATACAAATTTGGAAATTATTGAAATACACTTATTTTTCAACATAAATGGAAACATTCCTGTCCTTAAATGAGTTCCCTCCTGTCTTCCTCCATAGAACAAACTGTTTTTATTCACGAATAGATTAAAAGCATGAATCCTTAGGAATAAGTGACTGTCATTTCCTTTTTACTTACTTTTTAAAGAACTTCTTCATGAGTAATAATAAGACCAAAAACATATTGCACAATTTCAACAAAATTATGTTAAATATAGAGAATTTAAACCAGTCCGTGGGTGATTTACCTAGACTAGGCAATCAATCCACATTAGTTGTTTCACAAAGTAACACTGAAAGTATTGCTAAATCACTTTCTTAATGAGAGCTTATGCTTGGATTTGTTTTAAGAAACACACTGTGACCATAAATAGTTCTGTGCTCCCCCTCTCAGAAGACAAGAGAAAACCCTACCCATCCTGGGGGCTGGCTTTGTCTACATAAGCAATTCAGTGACTTGGCAAAGTTACAGTCTGTCACTCAGCCTTTGGTGGGCCATGAGCTTTCTCAGCTAATAGAATTTGGCAAACACAAAGTGTTTTAGGAGAGAGCAATGTGGAAAGAACTCAGTAATTTTTCAATTTTGCCAATGCTTTTAACCACTCACCTTCCCAAATACTTTGCGTCAGGCAAATTGATGTATGAATATCTTGTATTTTCCACGTCTTTTTCCATTCCCTCTCTAGGGACCAAGGACTTGGCATGAACCTCAGCCATAATAGTCTCATGGGATAAGGAGTTATGTGGAGGAACCAGAAATAGACATGATTTAAGAGGCAAGTTCAAATTCTTATCAAGGAAGGGAATAGAGGGAGAAAACCAGGACGATACTGTGTCCTGAGTCTGAGGGTGGAGTATGAGGCTGTAGATGGAAGTCAAGAATTGATGGAGCAATCAGTCTGAACCCAGAGCGAGGATATCAGAAAGTGGAAAAAGTTCAGAAGTTATCTCAGTGCACAAGCATGTCTGGAGTTTCTTCCAGAGCTGCTGGAAGGTGGAAGGTGATGTTTAAGGATTCAGGATCATTTCAGACACTCGGTCATTGTGCTTCATATCACTTCATTCTTTTGAAATGCTTTCTGTTTCCTTTGTCCATCTGAATCCTTCTGTTTTCTGTGAACCAGCTCAGATGAAGTATTTGATTGTCCTCAGAGCAATTTGGGTAAAAATATGCTTCCTAATAAAAATGCCAAGTCGTTTTAGTTTGTTTTTGGAGGCAACTTTTATAAACTTTTATGGGTCTTTCCCAGTAATTTTAGAGAATTTTTAAAAAATTTGCTTTTGAAAAGTTCCTACTTGTTTTTTAGAAAATAATTACAAAAGATTATTTAGCTATATTTTTAAATTAAATGTATTTCATGTTCATTTACTGTGAACCTCCCTGAGGTCAGGGATCATAACTTACTTAGCAAAGGATAGTAATAATAATAGTCACTACTTATTAGCGCTTATTGTATTACAGACACTTCACTTATCTAGTCCTGATTTTCATAGAAACTCTTTCAGGTGTGGGTGCTGTTGCCATTTTAGGCATAAAAAGCTGAATTTGTTCAGAGATAGAACTAATAAATGCTCGGATGGCAATCAGAACTCAGATCTGAGCCCTTTCCCTACTCCAGGCTACCTTAAAGTCATTGATTTCATTAATCTGAATTGTGTTGGTCACATAGTTTATAGCCTTTATCTCCTAGAGCTTCTGTGATCATCTCTAGAACACAGGAGCCAGAGAGAGCGGTGTGGGGAGGGAGGGAGGAGGAAGGGAGAGAAAGAGAGCACATCTCCCCAAAAGGCAAACACTTTGTGTCTCCTATTTCACAAGGGAAGAAAGCTCTAGTTTCTTTCTCCATTTTTCTTTTTATCTGTTTCCATTTCCTCATTCATAAATCTGGTCTATAAAAATTTATTTTCTTGTATTATACTTCAATTCTTCCTCTTACCTCCCTGATATAATTTTCTAACGGTAAATTCTCCATTAAACCTATGCTTAAAACTTTTCTGAAGATTCTTTAGATAACAAGCTAAATTCCAAAATGTTAATCTGTCTGGAGGGAGCTGATTTTTATGGTCTTCCTTGAGTCAGGGATCAAATTTTCTAGTAATAATAATAATAGTTGTTATTTATCCAGTGCTTATTATATTCCAGATATTTTGCCTTTCTAGTCACAATTTTTTGTAGAAACTCTTCCAGGTGTGGGTGATGTGATTATCATTTTAGGCTAAGAAAGCCCATGCATGTTCCCAATATATGTCACATGCTTTTTAAAAAAATAGATAAATGCATAAATTAATAGTGGTAGTAAGGTGTGATGAGTGCTGTATTATCCAGGTATATTATCATGTGTTTTGAAGCTCAGAGGCTTGAGGTAAACTCCAGAGAGACTCATTTGTGGGACCCTTGATGGCTGATGAGTGGCTG
Source organism: Callospermophilus lateralis (assembly GCF_048772815.1). Classification (NCBI taxonomy): domain Eukaryota; kingdom Metazoa; phylum Chordata; class Mammalia; order Rodentia; family Sciuridae; genus Callospermophilus; species Callospermophilus lateralis. Next base: position 83,201,732 of record NC_135308.1, read on the forward strand.
CCAGCTAGGGTAGGCAGGGAGGATATTCTAGACAGAATGAACTGTTTATATCTTAGCACACACCAGAAAAAAAAAAAAAAAGAAAGAAAGAAACAGAAATCTTGTGCAGTGTGTGCCCTCTGACAACTCTGGGATTCCCCAAGTATAATAATTGATTCACTCCGTGTCAAATGCTTAACCTGGGCTATTTATTAAAACCTCACAATAAACTATGGGTTAATTCTGTTATTGTTCCCATTTGACAATGTAAAAACTGAGGCACATTGAAATTAGGAAATTTATAAAAATTTGCATTTAGTGAATACAAGAATCGGTTTGTCTGACCTCAAAGCCCCCGTGCCTAACTATCATATCATGTTGCTTTCTACATACTCTTCCACGAGCTTGTTGGTGAACAAGAGTCAGTTATTGACACACCTATTTATGGAGGTCACTTGTATGCTTCCCTAAACAGAAACTTCTATGCTTTAATAGTGCTTCACAAAAATCCCCTAAGGAGAAAAGGAAAAGGCAGACCCCAAAAGGAAAGAAAAATCCTGAAAGGTGGAAGGATTAGGAATCAAGCAAACTTGATTCTGAATTTAGTTACAGTACTGGAGACCCTCTTGGGACAGGAAGTGATAAGGCCACTGTTGTTAATTAAAACCAGGACAGTGAGCGCCAAGAACCACAGAATGCAGGACTCAAGACAGAAATATGACTTGTTCCCTGGGATTTGTGTGCCAACTTTTATAGAAGGAAGATTAAGGATCCTACCAAGTTTCAAGTAATCATTTTTGATCACATTCAGCTTATAATACTGTTACCTGCTTTTAAGAATTTTCTTGTATTTTTGGCATTTATTCACAAAGGGGTCAGCTGTTGTACATGGGTCTGGAGCAATAATCACATGTTGGAGCCCCAGATTCCAAGGGCTTTTGGAACAGATTTGTGTGAAAAGGAAGTAAGAAGGAGGATGTTTATTTTTAATAAAGAGACCCTGCCCTAACTTCCTGACCAAAAACCAGTCTAGACTTTTTTTTTTTTCCATTTTACACAATGTCCGCAACAACAGAATAAATTTAATAAAACCAAACAAACTGGGGGTTGAATTTTGGCACAGAAAGTCAGACTGAAATAGGCTCAACTGCTTTTGAGTTGAGACTAGTGACTGATTTACAAACCAGCAGTAGATTAAAGCTGCATTGGCCTTAACTGAACCAAAGTTATTTTCATTGTAAGTAGACAATAGAGCGGCAAAATGTCTGGGCTAGTGCTTGGGCATGCACTGTTCAGTTCCTCAATTCTGCCCTCCTTGTTTTTTGTTTTTTTGTTTTTTTTTTTGATTTTCAAAACCCCAAATGTTACATTAGAAAAAAACCTTTACAGTCATTTCTCCATCACCCATTTTAGGTGGAGGAAATAGTCTCAGAGAAATTAGATGACCTTCACTTGCCACCCATAGCATGGGATCAGAGCAATACATCGCTAAGTTACTAGACAGTACCCAAGAATGGGGTAGATTCGGTTTTGACTCTGCTGCCTGGGAAAGTAAGTGCTGGAACAAATCCATAAGCACACACTGGAACGCAGCTTCAGGGAGCCGCCTCTCTAGTCATTGGTAGGCTATGTTTTGGGATTATTTCTTGTCTCTCCTCTTTCCTTAGCCACTTTAGGGTGCTTTACTGAGTCTCCAGCATCTAAACACAAGTGGGTGTGTCTATGGAGACCTTGTTTAAAGGAGTTTCAGAGCCTAGGCCAAAGTCAATGTGTATTTTTACATTTCAGAATGTTTTCCACTCTTCAGAATATTTTATCCCTACTATATGCATGTGAAGAAAGATAAGGTTAATTTTAACTTTATTTTACATGTTGTAAAAATGAGACACAGTAATGTTCACAAGATGACATACTGGGTTTAAGGGGAAAGTTGGGATTAGAATTCAAACATCTCATTCCTCCTTCTTTACTGCAGGCTAGACCCTCCCACCAATCCCCTCCATTAATATGAATTACAGAATTTGTACAATAAATGGATACAGAAAGGTGTATCTGCTTCTACATTCAATTTTACAAAACATGTTCCTAGTTTATTTGCTTCAACATTGGAGTCAGTTTGGAAGAAATGTATATCACTTGGAACATAACAGCCAGGTCTATTCTGGACTCTGATGTTTTTAAATTTTACTATTGTGCCTTGAGAGACAAATCCTTTCCTGGGCTTTTGTGTGATGAAATGTATGCCATTCCTTATCTACATGTTGAAACATGAAATTACCGGACAGATATCAACTATAAATGAATTAAAGATTGAAAGGTAAGAACTGAAACATTTGGGAAGAAAACATTTGGGAAAACGCTTCAGAACATTGGTCTGGGCAAAGATGATCCCCCCCTCCTCCTTTTTTTCTTGTATGTGATCCTAAAAGCATAAACAACAAAAGCAAAAATTTACAAATGAAATTATATCAAACTAAAAAGCTTCTGCACAGCAAAGGAAACAACAGAATCAAAAGATAACAGACAGAACGGGACAAAAATATTTGGAAAGTAATACATTTGCCAAGGGATTAATATTCAGAATTTATAAGAAATTTAAGTAACTCGACTGGGGAAAAAATTAAAAACTCTCTCTCTCTCTCTCTCTCTCTCTCTCTATATATATATATATATATATATATATATATATATATATATATATATATATCTTCAATGCTTAGTATCTCTAACCATCAGGGAAATGCAAATCTAAACCCTGGTTAAAGTAGCTGTTACCAAAAGCACAAGCAAATGTATGGAAGTTCCTTGAAAAACTAAAACAGAACTACTGGACAATCCAGCATTCCCACTGCTGGGTGTATACCTAAAGGAAATGAAATCAGCCTGTCAAAAAGATCCTTCACTCTGTAGTCACTCAGCATTATTCAGAACAACTGGGATACAGAACAGCCTAAATGTCCATTAGTTGATGAACAGATAAAGAACATGTGGTATATATACAAAGTGGAATACTATTCAGCCATAAAAAGTAAAATCCTGTTATTTGTGATAGACTGGAGGATGTTATGTCAAGTGAAATAAGCTCTAGAATCTGAAAATGTTGATCTCACAGAGAGGCAAATTCAAATTATTATCAAGGGAGAGTGCTTGATGGTTATGACAGATTTCCTGACTCATTCATTGAAAGTGGGATAGCAGCCACCAGAGACTGAGGAGAGGAGAGGGAGCAGGATGGGGAGAGGCTGGTTAGGGGCTACAATCTGCAGTTAGAGAGGAGCAAGGAGTTCTGGTGTTCTTTGGCACAGTATGATGAATACAGTTAACAATAATATATTGTGTATTTCCAAATAGCTAACATATAGGATTGTGAATGCACTTACCATCAATAAATAATCTAGGTTTAAGGTGATAAATATGTTGATTACATGGATTTGAACATTATACAGTATATACATGCATCAAAACCTCATCTTGTAATTCATACATATGTACAATTATTGTGTCAATAAAAAATTATTCCACCTCTGACTTTTATTTATTTATTTATTTATTTTAGGGGGTTACTGGGGCACTTGGCCTCTAAACCACACCACCAGCCCTGTTTTGTATTTTATTTAGAGACAAGGTCTCACTGAGTTGCTTAGCACCTTGCTTTTGCTGAGGCTGTCTTTGAATGCACCATCCTCCTGTCTCAGCTTCCGGAGCTGCTGGGATTACAGGCGTGTGCCACTGTGCCCAGCCACCTCTGACTTCTAAAGCACACTTGTTTTCCTGTGGTGGGTTATGAAAAATCTAGATGTCTTAAATAAGCAAAACCTATGGTAGTCCTTTAAGAACTGAACAGAGAAATAACTCTGATGGGAGCAATAGCTGCTTAGAGAGGTGACTTCATTCTTAGGAAATTTCTCCATTCACTTGAACTTTCTTCCTTTTCATACAATTGTGACCATTTTGCTCCTATCTTAGAATCTCAATCTCTCTATAGAAGAAAAACAAACAAAAAACCCCCTTTTTATCTTAAAGAATTTCTGCATATCTGTTGATGTAAGGGGTGTGTCCCTTTTAGAAACATGGTCAGGAATTTGTAGAAGAGCCTGGGAATTGAATATCAGCTCCACAAACAAAGCAGCCTTTGCTGTGGTTTGGGTCCTATTCTGGTTTTGGTGACTAAGAACTGTAACTAATATACGGCCTCTTCCAAATATGTCCCTTTTGAAATTCTGCTTGATGGTTATCACAGATTTCCTCATTCATTCATTAGTTATCTGGAGACAAAGTACTTAGAAGTTGGAAACATTGTTCTTAAAGCTGGACATTTTGAGAACCATGTGGAAATTGTGTTGTGTGACCTGAGCTTTCTGGAAATAGCTAATGCTAAGATACTAAGTTGTAATTAGAATCACACAGTTTGGGAGATGGCGAATTTCTTTTCAAGGAAGCCAGCCCAGAGGAACTTGAATATTCTGTAATTTGGCAAGTAGGGAAATGAGATGGTGGAAAAACTAGAGGTTATAAGCTGATGATAGTTCTCAAACTATAGCTTTAGTAAATTGCCATTTTAACACTTGGTCTGGCTTCCATCATCCCATCCAGACTTATGGGCTGCCATTCTTTCTCAAATGCCAGCTGGACTCAACAGAGCAATGATTCTCTCGCCCTTGAACTCTTACCTTAAAATCAATATCACCTTATTGACCACCACCATTCTTGCATTTCACAATCATGAAAATACCTTACCACAAACCACCCTGCTCTTCCATGAACACATTTCTACTTGTTGACTTAGAATCTTTCCTCTCCATCTCTGGTATATCATTAGTGGTGTTAGAGGGAAAAGAGATTGTGGAGTGAGGAGAATGAGTCAATCCAAGAGAGGAATTAGATCACAAGTGATTGTTTCTCATTTTCACTTTGTGACATGTTTTCCAGAGTGTGTTAGAGTGAAGGTTATGTGAATCACAAAGGAGTACCCTTTGGGACCAGTACGATTCCAATGGTCATGTTGTGAGTGGTAGAGATTCCAAGGCAGAACTGCCAATGTTTTTGATGTGTATCCATTTCCCTCCAATATTTCCTTCCCTGACCATTCCTTTTTGGTGATCAGCCCTGATATTATCACTGAACTTGTCTGAAACATGTCACGACATGGAGCAACATCCTAGGAAGAGCTGGAGGTAAAGGAACAAGTAGAGACAGAGGTCACGAGTTTGTAGGAACGCAGCTAAGGATAGACAACAGAATGGGTAGTGATTAGCAAGGAGAAAGACCTACCAGATGGGCTGAGGGGGCAGAAGTGGAACAGGAAGATAGGACCCTGGTAACTGTAGACAATACAGGGAAGAGATATTTAACAACAAATGTGATAGGCTCCAAGACTTTTAGTTTGTATAAATGAGCATTATGGTCACAATTTAGAGGTAAACTTATCATCAGTTTTTGCTAACTCACTATTTATTAGTCAAGTCTTTGCCTTCTCTTTATTAAGTGAATGTTATCATCACAGATATATTTGAATATTGACTAAGTACATTAGAAATTCAGACCATTCTTCAGATTTCCGGTGAGTTTCATATTTGTCCTGTACTGGGGAATCAGAAGCCTGGGGCAGAAAAGGAGTGGAGTCAACATTAGACTACCTGGGACTTGTTCTGTTCCCTGATGCATCTTTATCAGTAGTAGATAAAGGTGCAATAAGTGCTTGATGAAGGGATGAGTGAGTGTGAGAGTGAATGCTCCTGTACTGCTGTGGAAAGTTTGCTCCAATTGTGTTTGTGAGAACAACAGACTTCTCCTCTAACTCCAACCCAATGAGGGTGCTACCTATTACTTACACACACACATACTCATACAACTTCATCCTTTCCTCATTCTTTAGGGTAGCATTGGTGCAGTGATCTCAGCCCCATCCTTATTGTGATGCTGACAAAAATCCAATTTTTCCTTCTGTCTGATTCCACCTTCATTTCCCCGGAGGTCCCCTCTATAGAGCACCCCTCCATAGACTTCCTACATAGGACTTTAGTCCCATATTTTTTTCCCCCTGGGAAACATGACCTATGACAACATGCTGATTATTTTTAAAATTCTTACTTCACCACAACTTGAATTATGTCAAATATGTTCTAGATTTTCTTCCTTAAACCTAGGTTAACTTTATGTTACCATATTAAGACCAGTGGGGTGTAATGTAGGAATTGAATCCTGCTATTAAGACTTGGTATGATTATTTGGACAGTTAAACACTAAGGTCTAAATTCCACATAACTTTTTATGACCCATAGAAGCAGCTTATCCCCCTCACCCACACTCTCCTGATGATTCAGCTTTTTCCTTGTTAACCCACAATAACAAGGACCTATGGTTCCAGAATGAAAAGAGAAATGTGACCTATCTTATAAATGATTTGAATAAGGGTAACTTTGTTTCAAATGCTCAGGGACATCATTTTATGATTCACTTGTTTCTTTGTTTCTAGAGGACCTTTTCTCCAAAGGTTCAAAACTCAAATGATGTTGTTTAACTCCCCCCTTTTTCTATTCCCCAGGTCTCTCCATGTTAAAGGTTCTGCAGTTAGGAGCCATGGGTCAGATTCATGCCACTTCCTGATTTATTTTTCTTTGCTTAGAAAACAAGATATTTTTAGAAAGGTGAAATAAATAGTGCTGGTTCTAAATTCAATTGTGAAATAAAGTTTGTCCATGATGAGCCTCTTCCTTTTTGCGTTGAACTTTCCATGTGGCTTCTCCTCCCCCAGCTCTGGGACCTCCTCAGCCCATTGCCAGTGTCTTGTGTGCTCCTCTCCATAGGAAACTCTTCTCCTTTATCCAGATTTCTCTGTTCTGCTGCTCCCTGACCCTGGCCCAGTCTAGGGGCTTCTACGTCTCCCTGTGATAGAAAGTTCTCTGTTCTACAGTTCATCACCCAAGGCCAAGTTTACTCTGCCCTTAGGAGGCACCATTGCCACTCACATCCCTAATTGGTAAATAAATGTTTAAATGGATGGATCAGAATATGAATCAGTGAATGCTTTCTCCTAACACACCACTCAGCACCCAGTCCTACCTACTATCCACCCAAGGGCATGTGTATTAATGTGTATTAACTAAGGTCTGATGAAGACAGCCTTCCTTTGTAGCATGACCCAACTGCACATTGGGAGAGGAACCTTCTGACAAATGGGTGCTAATTATATTAACCACGTGTTTCTTGGTGCTTTCCCATTTGGGGCCTTGCTGACCCTGGAGAGACCCGTCCCTTCCTAGAGTTGACAATTTATTTGTTAGCACATCTTTTATATACAAACCAACCCGTCTAGAGTCCTTACCTTGACCACCTCCCTTAAAGGACTCTCAGGGCTTTCACACTCGGCGCCACTCACTATCTACCTGCCCTAATCACCCATGTATCTGTTCCAGGCAACTAAGGACAGCTCCTGTGTCTGAGAGCTTGGGGAAGCTATTCAAACCTGCCAGTCCTCAGCGTCTTACCCTTCCCTGCCCACTGCTTTCCCTGGAAACCACAAGGAGCTTTTGCCTGAATTTCCCCCTTGCTCCTTCTACCTCCTGACCCACCCTGGTGCTTCTCATGCCCACTGTATAACATGCTCCTTCCTTGGGAACTGTGGATAACAAGTGATCTTTTCAGTGGTAATTGTTTCCTGATCCGTAGGCCTCATTATACCTGAGTAAAAGGTTCATTTTTAAACAGTTATTTCGAATACTTTTCCAGTCCAGCTGTGTTCCCCAAAACTGGAAGCATTCAGTCTCCACTGTAACTGAATGGAGATAATTCTCTACTACGTTATAAAGATTTCTACTTTGGGTAGAAGGTTTGACCTAACCATATAGAGTAGCCCCTTTTTCATAGTTTTACTTTCTGCAGCAGTCATGGTCAGAAAATATTGAATGGGAATTTCCAGAAATAAGCAATAAGTTTGAAATAACTTGCACTATAGCATATTGTTAGAGTTGTTCTATTTTATAATTAGCTATTATATCATAAGTATATACATATAGGAAGAAATGTAGCATATTTAGATTTCAGTACTATCCATGGTTTCAGGCATCTACTGGAGGTCATGGAATGCCAAGTGCTATATTAAAAATATTAAATGCATCACCTTATTTACTCTCCACCTCTGCCTCCCACAACAAAAAGCCGTTCTGCCAACAAGAAAACTTGAGTCTCAGAGAGGCTGTGTAATAAGCCAAAAGCCACACAGCTAAAAATACCACAGGTAAAATTTAAAACTTGTTCTCTCCTTTTAAACACCCTGCCCATGAGCTAATCCATTTAAGAAAAATCCAGAAGGAGGCCTCTCCTTTTCCATAAGGTCTGACAATTGGAGAAATGACAAATAGGAGAGGCAATAAAGTTTAATTTTTTAATTAATTCAGTTATTAAAAGATTAATAACCAAACTTTATATGTGTCATCACCTTGAGCTCTCATAAAATCTGATGAATTATTGTATTATATTTGGACTGAAGTTCCCAAAGTCACAGAAGATGTGAAATTCAAACACAAAGTTTCCTGTCATTGCTCTGAGACCTGCCCCACTTGCATGTCTTCTTTCTATCACTTTCAAATCTTCTAAAGTCTTTTTGCAAGTTTTATTGCATAACATCACTGCTTCCTTCCTACTTTAAAGCAAAGGTGTGGCAGCCTTGACAGTGAAAGTCTACAAGTGATTCCATGAAAAAAGTAGCTGAGATGTGTCCAGATTTTCCAAGAACAATATACCCTGGGGTGAATTAATATAGTCTCTGGAAGAAGTTGCCCAGAGACGGGGCTAGAAATTGTAGAAGTTTATAACACTATGTCAGATCCTTAGTGAATGGATGAGAACCTATAGAAATCCCTTCTATTTAAAGAAGTTCCATTCATTGGGCACAAGTCCCCAGTTCTTCTCCAAAGAGCTGTACTGGTAATGGAGATAGGAGAAAATACCTGGCAGTTTTGGATAACTACAAGCTGAGAAGGAATAAATCAATTGAATACTTTAAACATGCAAATACACATATGTAATAAAATAATATATAATAAAATTGCTGTTGAATGCCATCTAGTAGCAAAATATACTGTAGAGATGTTAAAAATCTATATGGCCAGGATTGACCACAGGCATGGGGGCCTTTGTAGCAAAATAATTGAAAACGTAACTGACTATCAAGCAAAACATGATTCATGGGTCCTACTGAAGTTTGGGGTCTGAGAAATTGAAGCAAGAAAGAGGAAAAGTTGGGAAGAAGGAGGAGAGAAAAACAATTTATTGAATCAAATAACGTGGAAATGTTAAAAAAAAAATGATAAAACAATTGGCTTATGAGTACCAGACAAAAGGAGGCTGGATTAGAGGGTTTAGGAGCAAGCAGCAAGTCACTGGAAGTGTCTTTTGGGGATAGGACTGGGCAGCCATTAGGAATTTCCATGGAGATGATAAGAAGAAACAGCTTGCCTGGCGGAGGACCGGCTGGGCTATCAGGAATGTAAATGTCTGTGAATGTCAAGAATCTGGCTCACAGGATGAAGGCAGCCTTCTGGGATTTGCCTATCCTAGGACTGTCTTTCAGCTTCCAGCAAGAGGCTGTTGGGGCGATTTCCTGCAGCCCTGGGATGGACAGATGACCCCTCAGAGCCCTTGGCTCTCATGTGGCTGAGGCATGCCATCCCCGGCTGCACTCACAGGCCACGGCCAGCTGCTGACTCCCCACCCAGGGGCGGTGGAGTTTTCCCCACAGGAAGGAACAACCAAGCCTTTCACTCCCGGGTTCCTCACTTGGACGGGGCTGTAGGTGTGCATCTGTGGTTTTCCAGTTCTTCAGCACTTAGGCACTTTTCTGCAGAGCCAAGGGCCTTCTGGGAACAGTGGAGCATCTGTGTGTTGACAGTAATGACCTGTGGGCCAGAGACACTCAGCCAAACTCTCCCTCCGCTCCAGGAGCTGGACTGTACCCCTCACCTGCAGCGAGCCCCAGCCTGCCCAGCGCCAAGTGCCCCCCTTCTCTCCCTAATTGACTTCCTAACTCCTCCACCACACTTGTTCCAGTTCTCACCAGGATGGTCTCTACCCACCACCCATCCCACACACAGAGTGAACAGTAACACGCATGTGGCTTATGGCCCGCTGCTAAACTGTGAGCACAGAAGGGTGAGGGACACACGGCTCAGCTGGGCAGCTGGGTGTTTACAAAAGGTTCAGCCTGCAAAGAGATGCCAGTCTTCTCCTATAACATCATTGCCTTTATTTATTATACGGGTTGTTGATTTACATGGGGAATTGGGGATGCTAAACAAGCATAGAGTTTTCACATGGTCTGTTTATGCTGAATTCAGAAACTTGGGGACATCATTTAATGTCTGGCAAAAACACAATTTCAGAAGGGTGCTTAAAAACCATCCTTTTGTTTTTGGATAGTCAGAGAAAGACAGGCGCTTATGAAGGAAGGTTGAGTTTCAATCCTTAGACAACCTCCAAACAGCAGGAACTATGTTGTGTGGATCATGTGAAGTAGGCAAACTCAGTACTAATGATACATTAGAACAATTTCTCTCTAGGAATGTCTCTCCTTCATACAGGTGTCATAGGATTTCTAAAGCCGTCCACCATAGGTGGGCCTACACAGTATGAATGTGCAATAGCAAAATAGGTGAGTAACCAGAGAGTAAAGGGAATTTAAAAGAAAGAAGAAAAGTCAATGAGATTTTTAAGGAACAAAATGGAATAAATCCCCTCTCTCTCTCTCTCTCTCTCTCTCTCCATGTGTGGTTGGAAGTCCTAGTGAATGTGTTGTTTGATGTCCCTCAGGTTTAAATGGTCTGTTTTTGTGCAGCATAAAGTAAGTATGTGGTAATAAGTGGAAATACCAAGGAGAAGTCAGAGTTCCACTTTTGGAGTCTTTTCTTCTGATGTACGATTTTCTTTCTGAAAAACATCATAACACTGAAATTTAGATTTGGAGTTAATTCTTGCTTTAGGCTTAGAAAACTAGGCCATTTTGATTACTTTGGGAAGTGCTAAATCATTTTCAATTTTTATCTCATGAGCTCTTTTATACGGATTTTGATTCATTTCCCATTGATACCTTAAGCAAAATGGCAAAATTCCAAATTCAGCTCCTTTGAATATGCAATACTTTTCCAAAAATACTTTGTTAGTTCTATTCCCACAACTAGTTCTATTCCCATAACTGTTCCCATGAGCATCCCGATTCTGACCAGCATACACCCTCATATTTATTTGCTGTTGATCAGATTCAGTAGAGCCCAGAAATCTTATTCAACAAGCAATAAAAGGGTCAGAAGGAGAAAATGCAAACTGTTTTACCTGTACCCTCACACTTACCAACAATTTCCCTTCTAGAAATCCATCACAAAAGCTTTTCACATGCTCTACTGTAACTTCAGTTATAGGCAATGTATCCCACTGATCATCAAGAGTTCGGTAAATTGCCAAAGCTGGCAGCTGAGACTTCTTTAGTTTGAAAAATGATATCACCTTTTCATTTTCCTTCATTCCACTGTCCACCAGAACAAAGAGAATCTGCAGTTGAAGAAGTTTGAAAGAAAAAAGCTCTATCAGAGGTCCTGGGGATAAACAGATTCTTTGTAATTGTTGTCGTTTACACTGATTAAACTTATGGTGTCACGTAAGTTAAATATCAATTGAGTTAAAATAAATCGTTCATTATTTTGTGTTGCTTTAGTATTTTATTCCTTTGGTCAGATTTATTTAATTTTGAGCACATAGAATTGGAAGAGATTTTGTTGATTCTAAGGGAGGAAGTGGGGCCTACAGGTTAAAAGCAAAGAACAAATTTTAAATTTTACCTCTGGTATATTTAGTTGTGTGGCTTTTGGCTTATTATACAGCCTCTCTAGAACTCAGTTTTTTTTTGTTTTTTTGTTTGGGGGAAGTGTGGAGAGTAAATGAGGTGATGCATTTAATATTTTTAGTATAGCATTTGACAGATAGTGCTTAATAAATATTAACTATTTTACAATCACATTCCAAAACCCCTTGTGGATGCCTGAAGCCTCGGATAGTACTGAAATCTAGATACTACATTTCTTCCTATACATATATACTTATGATATAATAGCTAATTATAAACATTATAATAGCTAATTAGAACAATTCTAACAATATGCTATAGTGAAAGTTATTTCAAACTTATTATTTCTGAAAATGTCCAATATTTTTTGACCATGACTGACGATAGTGAAACTATGAAAAAGGGAGCTACTGTATATTGTTAGGTCAAACCTTCTATCCAAACTAGAAATCTTTATAATGCAATTGAGGATCATCTCATTCAGTTGCACTGAATGCTCCCAGTGTTAGGGAAGCTGCCTTCAGAAGGGCAACTTACTTTATTATCGGCTGATTGTCATGGTTAGAAAGGTCTCTAGCTGAGCAGCCTTGAAGTAGTTAAGTTTTATTGTTTTGGAGATATCAAGCAGAACTTCATGAAGGAGGAAAAAGGAAGAAATAAGTATTTCTTGGCTATCTAGTAGGTCCCAGGGCTTGACAGGTGTATATGTGGAGTAAATGTAAGGTCCATCCCAAACTCGATGAGAGTATTGGGGGGGTGTGTGTGTTAACAAATGGTGACTAGTAGGTGATTTTATTTTCTGTATCTTTATGTCTCTATTTTATCCCCATCTATCAATGCAGAAAAAATATCCTTAACCACTGTGGGAAACATGATTATATAAGCCTTTAATGTTATCAAACATAACATGTTTGATTTCAAATGATGCTAATTTTTATGACCCACTCTTTCTTGATTTCTGAAACATACTGGCTTTCCTTATTTAACTCTCTTTCCTAGCCCCATCTTTCTTCTGGTGCTATTTATTCAAATGTCATGCCCCATTTCCAACTTACCTTTCCCTGGAAGAGCCTAGCTGCCTTCCGGTATCTGTTCATATTCTCGGCATACTCTGGAGATGCTTTGCTTATCACCAGGAGAAGATGAATCTCAATCATGGTGTTAAATAGACCAAACCCAGTCTGGCAAGTGTGTTATAGTAGAAAGAGAGAAAGTGGGGAGGCATTAGTGTCAATCCAGTGAATGGTAACACAAATGCAATTGGCCTCCAAGATAGTTCTCAAAAATCTCCCCATCTGTTTTTTTTTTTTTCATGCATCAGTGTAGATCCCTCTTTCCCACACTGCATAGGTTGGATGGAGAAACCAAGAGGATATTGTAGAAATGACGGAGTGTGACTTTGAGGTCATAAAAAGTCATCATGAATTCTGCCTCGCTCTTCCCAATATCCCTCACTCTGAAGCAGCCATATGGACAGATTCACATGGCAACAGTGGGGACCAACTTGCCAGCCACATGAGTGAGCCCTCTTGAAAGAAAATCTTCCAGCTCTACTCAAGCCTTCCAATGACTGCAGACCTGGTCATTGGCTGCAAACTCACCAGAGATGCTAGAGCAGAAGCACCTAGCCAAGACACTCCCAGATGGTTGACCTACAGAATTAGCATGAGATAATCAACATTTACTGTCTCAAGCTAAAATTTTAGAGTAACCTGTTACATGAAATAGACAACAAATATGCCATGAAGTATATCAGTCGCTTTTTTTCAACTCCTTTTCATGTTGCAAAAGGAACACTTAAAATATGATTCTCGACTACAAATTATTCGAGCGTACTTATTGAATATTTATTATGTGCAAGGAACTGTCTTCAGCTTTTATTCTTATAATAACTAATTGAATCCCTAAGATCCTGGTTTTTCAAGTGAGAAGACTGAGACAGAGATGGATTAAATAGTTGTAAAAGTTACATAAATGGTGGCTTGGGATTCACATTAGGCAGTCAGGTGCTAGAGTCCAAACTGGCTGGATCACCTGACCGATAGAAAAACCCATGCAAATCAATTTAACCCCAAGTGTGGTGGATCCAGTCCACCTCAGGTCAACATGAAGGTGAGCTCTGCAGGAAACCAGAAGCATTGGCCTTGTTTGCTGATTGGCCATTCGGCATGAAGTTGTCAATGACTTAGGGGACTGGGAGAGCCACTAGCTGGATAAGAAGGGGAGAGGAAGGTGAAACTGTGCTATTGACACCATTCATTTCACTTTCCCAAAACTGTGTTGCAGATCTATTTTAAACAAACCCCATTGCTTTCTACCTCTCCTAAATATAGAAATCACTGCTATAAAAATCAACATGTGCATGATAAGAGATTGGCCTCAGGGGGCCAATAGGTGGACAAGGAAGGCCTATGGAGTTTTTATCCTAAAGACTTCTTGGCATTTTAGACAAGGTTCAAGATTTTACATTTGGGAGAACAGATGATCAATAATTGACTCTTGTTTTACTTGATTCTTTTAGTTAAATGCATGTGCATCCAACTTCCTAAAGCAGAGATGGAGGATAATTTTTGGAAAGAGTCAAGAAAAAAAGTGGAGTCAATCCTGTCTTAGCAGAAGGGATTGGACAACAGAGGTGATTAGTGGAATCTGTGATTAGTGGCACAGCCTGGTTTTTCACCTTGAAGCCATCCACATGTTATTAAAAGTGCATGTCAGGCCAAAGGCATGGCTGTGATTTTCTGCCCTTGGTTACTGGTGCAAACTTCTGCATTATCAGCTGAAGAGAAATAGCTGTAGAAGAATGGGTAGCTTTCCAAATGAGAAAAAAAAATTTTTTTTTGAGAAAAAAGTCACAATAAAAATTGAACTTGTTCCTATAAAGAAATTCTTTCCTAATTTCTTCTTGAGGTGATTAGCCTCCAGTAATGGGGAACTTTAAAAAGTTACATTATTACTATGCAAGGTGAGAGCTGGACCAGGCTGAGAGCTCAGGCAGGCCAATCCTTGCCCTGCCCTGGCTGCCCTGCTGTGGCTGGGCAGGATACGAGCAGGCTGGAGCCATTTACCTTGGAAGTGAAAGATCACTTTTCTGGGCCTCTGTGCACCCCTTTTAGCTGAATAGACACACAATCAGAATGACCTAGGCTAAGAATGTGTTCTTCATTATTGCTGCTGACACTGTGATATGTGTGTGTGTGTGTGTGTGTGTGTGTGTGCGCGCGTGTGTGTTTGGAATCTTGGTCAAAGTGGAAATGGAGTCAACACTCTCTAAAGATGGTGTGAGAAGTGGATGTGATTTTAGTCAACAGGAAAAGGGGTGTTTCCTCCTGTGTGGAGCAGAAGAAAAACCACAGAATGCACTCAAACAGACCCAGCACGAAAAACAGGGTAAGTGCAGAGGCTGTCTCTGAAGTTCAAGTTACTAACCTAATGGCTCTAGGAGGTTACTTAGCTTCTCTGAACTCCCACTTCCTGTATTATAAAATGGAAATAGACAAGATGAGCTAATGTTCTGCCTTAAATTATGTCTTTTTAATTTACTCATTGTGTGACATTTGGTAATGTCACTTGGGTCTTGAATGTTCTCCTCTACAAAATGAGTGTAATAATTTCCTCCCTTTCACCTTAAACAATCAATTAAATGATTAAATAAGAATTAAGGGAGGATTAAATGAGAAAATGAGTATGAAAGGGCTTTGTAAGTTCTGAAAAAACATAACGTGTGCATTAGGTGTTGTTTCTAGAGTATGCCTAGCACTTCTAAGTTGATGTAGGTCACTAGAAAATGAAAGGCAGGACATGTAAGATAACTGGATAAGCTGTAGAGTGTAAGAAGGCCAGAGGATGATCTAGAGGGTAGGTTGACACTTTTCTTCATATTGCTTGCAGCATGTGACATCAGAGGAGGACAAACCTGGATGCTGAGGCCCCTGAAGATTCAGACAATGCTAGACAAAATGCAGTTAGCATGTGGTGCCAGACCAGGAAATGTTAGTGTCCATAAAGAGGTACACACAGAAAATAGGAATAGATGTTTGAAAATTTTATGTTGCTCTGGCATGCGAATATGTGCTCAGTGAGCTTATTTGTTTATTTTTCTTTTTTGAGACTTGGTTTGGCCAACCTACCTGAGCTAGCTTCAAACTTGAGATCCTCCCTGCCTCAGCCTACTGAGCAGGTGGGATTACAGGTGTGCAACACCATGCCCAACTAATCGGCCTTATTTTTTAAAGTGCATTTGTCTAATAACTTACTTTTATTTTATTTTATAAAAATATGGATCACCAGTGCTTTAGGGGGAAAAAAATCAACCTTCTGAATGAATTGGAATCTAATTCAAGAAATGTGATCTACAGCGTTGATCAGGGCATGGTGGCAGCAAAACTCAGAAGGTTTTTGAATCAGTCATCTTAACTTTGCAATTTGGTTCTCTTTCTTATTAGTTGTGTGATAAAACATTTGACTTTTCTGTCTCTGTTTCTCTTTGTTAAATAGGGAAAAGTCCATCAGTCCTGAAAGGTTACAGAATGAATGTTAATATAAACAACATACTAGGTTTTCAATTAAGGATGGTTACTTTACATTCCTGGTTAAAAAAGCAGAGCTCTGGGAGGAAAGGGTCTCAGCAATGAAGACAAGTGCCCTCCCTGAAACGAGAGTTTAGGGGGCTGGCCCTAGGGACGTCGTTTACCTTAGTGTTGTATTCTGTCACCAAGCGCAGGCTGTTGGTCTCAATGAAAAGGCTTAATTTGGCAGCTTCCATGTTTTCAACCTCTTCACCCTCTAACTTCAACTGTTCATTATCCACCTGGGAAGCACAAAGAAGGATCCGGTTGTCACCATTTTATCTTTTTTTTCAATAATTGCTAAATATTCTTAGACCACTATGAAACAAGCCTCCAGTAAAACTTCAAAGACAGACAGAAAAGTGAGTCAGGAGGGTTTTCTGCCCTTGAGCGACATGTTTCTTTTTTAAAGATTATTTTTATGTAATGCAATTACTGATATATTTAATTATGAATTTTCCATTGGTTCTGCCTGTTCCAAATTCTACTTTTCTTCGTTTCTGGCTCAGTTTTGAATTGACTGAATTTATATTATCTGCCCCCCCCCCCATTTTTTTTTTTTTTTTTGGTTTAGAAGCCACACAAGTTTTAATTATTCCTTTAGGGATTACTGGCATGCATTATACAACATGAATTTTTACATATTAGAATCTAATATTAATTGGCTATTCCATCCTTATCTTGACTTTAGAACATTCTCATAATATGGTTTATCTTCTGACTTCCTTTCCTGACCCCATGGTTGGACTTACAGATGCTTGTTTTGTGTTTGAATTATAAATCTCACAAGACATCATCATTATTATTATGTAGTTTACACTTAAATTTATGCACATATTTACATTTTAGTGTTTCATCATTCATTCCTGCATTTTTAAGCTTCTACATGGGATGTTTCACCCCTCTGCCTAGAGAAAACCTTTTAGTATTTTCTTTAATATCAATTAACTCTTGGGTGACAAATTCTCTCAGTTTGGTTGTTTAACATGTGATTTATTTCAAGTTCGTTTTTGAAGTCTGTTTTTGCTGGTGTTATAATTCCAAGTTGACATTTATTTCCCTTTGTGTTTGAAACAATGTAATGCTCAATATTTTGTGTTATATTATTTCTGGTGAAAAATCAGCTGTGACCTATTTCTGTCCTTTCGAGATTACTTTGAGGGTAGTCTTTTTTCTCTAGTTTAAGATTTTCTTTTCTTTTGAGATTTGGATATTATACTAGGGCATGGCTAAGGGTGGATCATACACATTTCATGTGTATACAGTTGTATGTGTACAAGTGTTTGTGTGCATTTTTTCATGATCACCCTAGTCTAGTTTCGAGGATAGAGATGATTTGTGTCTGTGCTCTACTGAAGTCCATGTGAGGGCTGATGTGCTTCTCTGATTTATCCTGGCATTAGGTATAGTTTTGGGGATGCAAAGGAGATACTAAGGATGTTTTACTAGATTTACTTCCAACTTCCCCTGTGGGGCCTGCACACCAACATTTATTCTGTTGTCCTTTTGAGAATCTCTCAAAAATGTTGATAAATGTCTCATCCTTTAGACTGTTTTTTTTTTCCCCTAGAACTAGAAAAAGCCCCCAAGATGAAAAGCTGTACCCAGTGTTCTTAGTTTCCATCTTCTAGACCTTGGTCTAGACATTTTCCCTTCTTTTACGATAACCTAGTTGTAAAAACTTATCTAGCTACCTGGGCCATTTCCTCAGCTTTGTATTTTAGTGTTCCACTATCTTCAGTGCCATTGTTTGGATCTGGAATGTCCCCTGAAGGTCCCTGTATTGAGAGCTTGATTGTCAGCCTGTAGTGCTATGCGGGGGTGGGGTGGGGGTGGGGGGGTAGTTGAACCTTTAGAAGTTGAGGTCTGGTATAAAAAGCTAGTCACTGGGGGCATGGCCTTGAATAGAATATTTCCCCCTGGACCCTGCTTCTCTCTGCTTCCCAGCCACCATCTCTGCTCCATCACATGCTCCCTGCCATGATGTGCTGCCTTGCCTCAGGCCCCAAAACAGTAGGTTAATTGATCATGAACTGAAACATCTGCAATTATGAGCCCAAATAAACCTTTACCCTTATTAAGTTGAATATCTTAGGCATTTTGTTGCAGTGACAGAAAGCTGACCAACACAGGTACATTAAAAGATAAACTTCATAATTCTAGTTCTGGTTTCCAGAATTTCCATTATCTTCCCTCAGTCTACTTCTGCCCATAACAACATAAGATAATGCTTCCATTGCCCATAGCAACTATACCTATAGATTAAAATCACCAGTGTCAGCCTCTGAACAATTTTGTGCATCTCCTAAAAGAGCTTGGGTTGCTTTGGAGATCCCTGGGCACCTCTTTACCCCTTTCCTCTTCATCTGTTATTTTCTATGATCTCGACCCAATCCGATCTTGCCTTAGTTGAAAATCACCTTTTATCCCTAAGATACTTTTTCTCAGTCTACCCAACAAAATCAGAGACAAATCTCACTTTAGTTTATGTAGGAGAGAATTCAGGGAAAGGGAAATTTAAGTCCCTACATAGTAAGAATCCAAGATTGATTCTTATTGTCATACTGGTGATGATTCTTATTTTCTATTTTTCATTTCTTTTATTTAAGATGATTCTCAATTGGGCTAATTAAAGGCAATATAAACTTCTGAGAAGCTCAATGCTCTGGTTAAAATTACCTATAGGGCTAATTTTATTAATCCTGGATATAATGTAGTCATTCTCATAACCCATTTGTTCTAGAATTATTCATTGAGCACCTGCTATACGTTTGGCATGCAGGCTCAGATTGCCGCCATTCACTTAGAAGACCAATTAAGTGCTCTTTATTTTAAGACCTTTGTGCAATTTAAGTTTATGAAATAAATACTACAGAAAACGTACTTATTTCTAAAAATGATTTTGAAAAAAGTCATCCAAACCACAGAATATTTTAAAATGTGAAGTCTCTGTATATATAACTGTTTTAAAATTCACAAAGTTCTAAGTAGACTACTTGGGAAAGAAAGAAAAAAGCAAGAGAAAAAGTCTGAGGTGGAGACCTTACCCAAATTTCTACCCCCATCCCTACCCTGAATTATTAAGAAAGAGTGAAGAAATAAAATGAACACGCAGAAAACACGGGACATCTGAGGCTCTTCTGGATCTTTAAGCTGCTGAAGCCCGGATTGCCAGCTGGCCTGTCTCCTTCATACTTAAGACTTTGCTATTGCAACCACCCAAATCATCATTATTACAAAAACAATCAGGGCCCTTTTAATATCAAATATGTCTAAATGCTTCCTGATTATTTTTCTAGGAAATCTTAGGCCTGGTGCCTGAGCCCCAGCTGACCTAGCTGTGGGGTGGGCCAGGAGTCCCCTCCCACTCCTTTTCCAGGCAGTACTTCTCATTTCCCAGAACAGGGAGAACAGGAAGCCATGGTTACTCCAGGTGTTTCTGGACCTAAGGAATGCAGTACTGGGAGGCAGAGGAGGTGAATTGATGATAACATTCCCTAAGCAGAGAAGGAGGTTTAATAAGAGCCACCTTCCCGCAGTCTCTTGGGTTTGTCGTGCCTCTTTTAACAAAACGTGTCCAATTACTGCATTATTTTTTAAACTAATAAACTCTGGAACATTTATGTGTAGGGTTACTGGAAACAACATTCGAGCAAAAAATCTGCCTTCTGTGAAGATAATTATTTGCATAATTCACTGGAAAGAAAATCTGACCCTGGAAGAACCAAGAACATTTTTTAAAAAATATACTTCTCCAGTGTTTGGAAAGAGTTTTACTTAAGATATCCTATTATTTTTTCTTCACAAGGAAAGAGATATCAGAATAAAAGCAGAGCAGTAAAATGGGAAGGTTTCCACCTAAGCTTCCCCCCTGGATTATCTGAAGGAGATGTTTTTGTTTTGTTTTACATATTATATCATCAATTGTTCCTTTCCTGTTTTTTACTATTCCAGTAACATTTGTTTGAATTCCTTTGGATTTCTCTGACAACACAGCTTTTCAGAAAATGTATTAAAAATCATCTTAGATTACACTCAGTTAAATACCAAGGTATTAAATACCTTGGGTGGCAGTGAAAAATCATTTGTTAAACAGTTGCCCTCATGCCCCTAGGTTTGTTTTCCTAAGCTGCTCATCTTACTGCTAATGCATATTTTAGAAAAAATGTTTTAATAACTTGACATATATTGCTTCATGAATTTCTTATCAATTTATTTTTATGCACTGGTTCCTTCTGATTCTCTTTGCCTGGTAAGTTACATTTCTTATAATAGGCACCCAATAAATAACTGCAAAAGGAATAGAGAATGACTTACTGTGCTTCTTTTACTATCCTACTGGGTCAAAGTTAGGCTAATTATATTTTTAAAAATAGAAGTGACTGAGAAGACCCAAAGCAGGGGAAGCATTCAAATAATACCCAAAGTTCCATTTTAGGACAGATTCATTCACCCCAGGGATTTCATCTGTGTTCAGGAAACAGTAAGAATCCTTTGGGAGAATGTAGAGGTCTCTCTGTTGTCACACAAAAGGCAGACTGTGGCCCCCAACAGCCCTGTCATGATATATGGCTCAATATTGTTTCCTGAATTTTACTGAAAGTAAAAGCATTCATCTAAGTCAGCCCTTTTTGGAGAATGATATGTTCCATAAATACAGCTTATTCTGGCCTTTTATCTCTCCTATATCTTAATCATCCAGTAATATCATTAGTTTTTCATTTAATCATGATTTCAGCTTATCTTTAAATATGTTCTTCTAATTGCAAATGCTGTAAGTCTAAGTTCTGAAATTTATTTACCAAAATATATAAAACCTAGATTAAATCTTGAGATATAATCCTGGCTTTCGATTGATTAGTGACACAGGAATAGGAGAATGGTTTAGGAGAAAGTAGTTAAAAAGAAAGGTATGTGTTATAGAATAAGGGACATTAGAGTAGACAGAATCTAGTGTGAAAATGAAGGTTTTCTTTAGGGTTAAGTGCTTTAGAAAGCCTTGATAGCATAATAGAAATGATATGATTTGAGATCAACAGTGCTGGGTTTGGAATCAGACATCTATTACTTTCTAGTTTTGAAACTTTAGATAATTGAATTGATTTCAGAGCTCTCTTTTTCTTACTGTAAATGTAGGGATAACAATCTTTTCATCAAATGTTTGTGAGAATTGTAATAGAACCAATCATAGATTAGACACACACACACACATACACACACACACACACACACACAACTAGCAAACAACTAAAACATAACAAACTGTGGATCTAAGATGAATGAAAGTACCAGAAAATTTGTGATAGGTTTATATTTCCCAAATCCTAAAATTTTAAAAAAAGTTATTCTAAATTCCTGACCAATAATCCTTTAAAAATGTGTACTAAACTTTTGAAAGAATAAACTGAGAAAGTACTGTATATCTAAAAGCTGGCACCACATAAGTCGAGCCTCTCCCAGGCTCGCCAGTGAAGTGCGCAGGAACCACTGTGTTGTTTTTTGGTATGGCACATAAATAATTGGGTCCACAGAGGTCTCAGGAGTTCATCTGGAGTAGGTCCATCACTAGTGGTAAACAAAAAACAGATGCTAGGGAGGAGTGAAAACCTCTGAGAAGTCATCAAGGGGCTTTACAAAGACTAAGTTGTAAACAGAGCTCATGTTCCTGTTAAAGAGTGTGGAGCCTGGAGAGCAGTTGGAAGCAACACCTGTGTTTTTCTTCCCGGTGGGTGTATCTTATGAAGGCCCTTAATTCAGGCCTTCTTAAGATCTACAAACAAAAAACTGGGGAAGGTGAGCCTGTGGAACTGAAGCTGATGAGGACTTTTGCATTGAAGGATGACTCTCAATGGTTCAATGGCAATGGGCAAGACATCTGCCTCACCGTCCATGTCTGCCTTAACAACGTTTTTCACAATAAGGCTGGGTTTCATTCTGTTTCTCCATAGTGAAAATATAGACTAGAAACTATCGTGCAAGTGGGAAAGGGTGGCTCAAAGGTGCTCTTGTAGCCTCAGACGTACTTTGGGAGGTGAGTTTGGTTTCTCAAATGCTTCTTGGTACCTTTTAGGTGTTATGGACCTGTGGACGTGGAATACAAAGAGGAGACATAGAGTGGTAAATGGAAATAGAGATATGGATATACAGAGGAATGCTTAGGCTGATTTGGGGATTCCAGAGAGGCTCTCTGAAGGACAAGATGCCTGAACTGATTAACTTGAAGTATGAGGAGGAGACAGCAGGGTGACGCCCTGGGAAAGGGAGTCCTTGAACTAGAAACATTCTGGGCAGAGGGGACTGGATAATCATCATGTGTACAGTTGGAGACTAAGAAAATAAATGTCAGGATGGAAAACTGCTAGAAAAGGGACTAGAAAAGCAGGTGGTGGCTCCGTCATAAGAGACCATAGGTAACATTGAATATCTTGCAAAAAGTGGGAAATGTTGAAGAAGTTTTAAGAGAGGAATGCCTTGGTCAAATTTCCATCTTAAATATGCCATAGTGGTACCAGTCTTGAAAATGGATATGAAGCAGTAAAAGGAGATCAGTTAAGAAGCAATTACAATCACAATGAAAATGATGCTTAGAGCCTAAAATGGGAATGAAGTAGGAAGAGTGGAGTAATATAGATTCAAGATAGGAGGAGCAATTGGCAAAAGAGAGAGAATGAATGAACATAATCATTCAATAACATAGTGTATTCGATGGGGGAAAATGATTTAGCAGGTGTAGACAATAAATTCAATTTTGAGCATGTCAAGAGTATAGTGCTTAGGATGATATAAAATGGTTACCTCCAACAAGCATTTGAATCATGAGAGAAGTCCAGGTCATAGGTAAAATACCCCAAATCCTCAGCAAACACATCATGGTCAAATATGAATTAGTTTGTTTAAGGAGAACATAGACATGCATTAACTGATTCACTAATACGCTCATGCTCTACAAATATCTCACAAGCACCTGCTCCCAGTGCTGCCACATGGCAGACACTATTTTAGGCTCTGTGGATTCAGAAATGAACAGACCATCTCTTGCCTTCACTGAGCACAGATTCCATAACCTAGACTGAGAAGAGCATTGGGTCAGGAAGTAGTATAGGTAGAGGAAGAGAGGGCTCAGGAAGACTAAGAGAAGTGGGCTCCTAGAAGTCAAGAAAGGAGAGAACACTGAAGACAATATCAACCAACACTATCTATATGGCAGAAATGTTGAGCAAAATAAGACTGAAAAAGCATTTTTGCTTGGCCGCACAGAGGCTGTGCTGACCTGGGTGAATATAGCTTTCCTGGAGCCATGGGGCATATACTACATAACAGTGCCCAGCTGAAAGGAAGTCTGAGACACTGAATATAACATACTCTTAAAGGAAATTTGAATGAGAAGTGACCATGAGAAAGAAAAGATGGCAGCCACATGGAGAGAAGGGCATTTGGTTCAGAAATCTTGAAAGCTCTATCCTGGGCTCTTGTTCTCATTTTCAGCATACTCTTGACATCTTTACTTTGACATTTCACCAGGTATTAAAAGTCAACAACCAACTAAAGCAGTAATAATCCCTATTTCTGCATATGCTCTCACTATTCCTGGACATCCTGGCTTTAAACTTTACCCTCTTTCTGTAATTTTGATGTCTGTTATTTGCTGATCATTTACTTAATCTAATTATCTAGTCATCAATCTGCTTTTCTTTAATTTTGACCTCTCTACAGACCCTTAATACCTACCAAAATCTCTCTCTTTTTATGCCTACTAATTCATCCCACCCATCATTTCTATAACAATCTTGCTAAAACACATTCCTATTCAGGTTACTCCTATGATCTAAACATTTTGGGGCTTTACGGTGCCAACCAAATTTAGTATAACCAAATTAAATGGTGTTCTAATTTCTCCACAGTATGTGTTTAATCAGTCTTCTCTATTTTGTATTACTTTCTGCCTAACATGTACCCTGAAATCCAGTCAAATTGGCCTGGTCATTGATTTCTAATTAAATTCGATTATTTCCCCCTTGGCCATATGAGTTTTTATCTCTCCTTGACATCCCAGTCCAGTGCTCTTCTTCATATTTTTTTTTCCAGAATTCCCAGTTTTTGTCCCTTGAAGCTTGTAACACTTTATAGTCACACTATTTACATTGAATACTTGAGTATTGCTTATAATCTGTACTTTCTGATCTATGAAAGCAAAGATCTTTCTCCTTTTAATTTATAGATGAAATGAATTGAAGCTAAAAAGTGCTAAGTGAGTTGCCCAGCATCTGGTGGCCGGTGAGCCACCAAGCAGCTCTACAGAGTCCTGTTTCCCGATTCTCACTTGAGTCTTCTTTCCACTTCACCACAGCACCTGTTTGGCAACTCTTGGTTGAGTCACCATCCTTGTCAACAATGTCCCTGAATTTGGCACCAGCATTAGTGTTAAAGACATAGAGTTCTTTCCAGTCCCACAAGTTTATGAGTCCACAACCTGAACAAAACTTGGGAGGAGGCTCTGGTTGTCTACCCAACTTACCAGACGAAAGAGGGAAATGGAGTTCCTGGTGATGTTGTAGTGCGCCAGGACCTCAGAGTCATTGCTGATTCCAAATGACACGTCTTGGAATTTTTGCACCATGCTATGGAATACAGACACTACTGGTACTTCTAGATCCTAAAAACAAGAGGAAAAATAATGCATAGGGATTATTTTGGAAGGAGAGAGAAAAAGAATAGAGAAGCAATATGCTCACTCAAACCAGAAGTCATAGAATTAATTTAGTGTCTAGCGAAAAAAATTATCCTCTAGAACATAGGCTAAATTTGCAGTGGCATTTTGAGTTTTCCAGGATATGGAAATTAATAGGTTACTACTAAAATTGTGGCTAAGCCTGGGATTTTTGTCTGCTCTTATCATAGAGCTGAAGTTTATTAGTAGTCAAAAGGCTTCAAAATCAGAGGCCTGTGGAATTAGGCTATACTGACATTGATCATTTAAGGAGATAAATGTTTTGGGGACTATTTGTGGAGGAAAGAGGAAATGCAAAAATAAGAAATAGGTGCTATCAAAGGGGCCAAAAAAAGAATGAGTAAAAGAAATGAGAATGGAAGCTTAGAAATTTCATTAAGAATGGTTTGTGTAGGATATGGGACAACAGGTCCCTCTTTTCAAACCTCTTTCCTGAGCATGAAGCTGTGTGCTTTCCTGAGCTTTGTGCATGAAGATACTTTTCATGTGTCCAGCTCTGCAACCCAGAGGTCAGGGAGCAGGGAGGTCACTTCTGAGTGTTGAAATGGGCATCATTTCCCTGCTGCCACACAATGTTTGCCCATAGCAGCTCCAGGTGATGAACAGGTATGAGTGTGTTCTACCCTGCATCTCCCTTGGCTGAAGGTGATATGCAAGGAGAAAGAAGATGGCTAACTTAGCATTTGGGTTCAAGTACAGGGAGTTGGTAGCTTGCTCTTCTGAAAGGCCAACTACAGTTTGGTAGAGGCTATGAACACTTGTTCACCCAGGCTTCTTCCTCTTTTGTGATCTGCTCTTTCAGATGGAATTGCTCGAGGATCCAATGATGGCCTCTGGTGGCTGTTTAAGTCATTGCACACTCTTCCAGTTCACGCTTGCCCTTTCCTATCTTTCTGAGGATGGCTGTTTTGTCTACATCTCTCTCACTACTTGGAAACTGCTCCTTGTCTTCCTTCCACAATGCTTCTCCTCACAGCTGCTCCCGGCTGTGTACACCACTGACAGGGTAACCCTGAGTTGGGATCAACGAGTGGAAATAGGCAAGAAGGTCTGTAGTGAGGAGAGTAGGGGCGGGATCAGCTGTGGGAATTGCCAGATGCCACCACCAGAGATAAAGGGAGAATGCTGGAAAGATGCCCTCTCATTTATGGCTGCTTTGGTTGGTCAAGCAGCCAATCTGGAAGATGGAGGTTAATACCTTCAGTATATCAAAGTCATCATTTTTCAATATTTCAGAGAAGGCAGAGACAAGGAAGAATGAGGGTCTACCTAGGGAAAGATTTTAGACAGAGGTAGCTAACACTTTGGAGCTTTGGCACACATATAGAAAGTGTCGCCTGTATTATAAAAGGTTTATGCTTGCTTCTGCCTGTTTATAGGGTGCTATGAGAGAATAGACAAGGGCATTTAGAACAAGAGCAGGGTTTGCTTCAGGTTTTCTTCCTGCAGATACTAACTTAGTTTCCAAGTATCTGGGGACAAGGAGATCCAACCAACAGACTCAGAACTCTTGAAGCAAGTATGAGAGAGACCTAATGTGGAGACTGGGAATACTGTAAAATTAAAAAGTCTGAATTGATAAGCCGACTCTGAGCCCCACTACTTCTAAGGAATTGTCATCTGGACAAGAGGCCACCACCATGGCTCCCTGGAGGAAACAGTTGCCTGGCTCATGGGGACACAGCAAGTGCAAAATGTCGACAAACCTGGAAGAAGCCTATGATGGCCACCTCAGCAGAAGAGATGAATTCCTTGGCAGCTGGGACATCTGTGAGCCACACAGGTCCCTGGGCAGTACCAGGACCATCTAGAGAGAGAAGCAAAAGATGTCTGGATTGTGAGGTAAAGAAGCAGCTCTATAAGTGCATCTCATATAAGGCCAAGGAGATTGGAATTTCTTGGAAAGCTATTACCATTCCAAGGCTTTAAAAAAAAAATCTAACATATGGAAGTCCCCTTATGGTCACTCTCTGAAGGATTCTGTTAAACTTCTCTTTGCAAGGCAACGCACATCTTTATCATTTTTATCCAGCGTATTTTTGGAAAATTTTCCAGGTTTAGAAGGAAAGTACCCAGAGAACTATCACACTCCCCTCCCTTCCAAAATTTTTCCCTTAAGGTCATGAAAGTGCTTTCCATTTTACCTGAGGACTCTTCAACTTCTCCAGCAACTTCTGGGGCCAGTTCACATGTGAGGAGAAATAAGAGTAATAGGCACCTGGAGCAACTGGCTTTCATTGTTCTTCTCCTGCTCCAACCCTGGACTCTGTATTTGGGGATGCCAATTCAGGGCAGCCCACTCTGTGGTTAACTCGCTGTGCTCTGGGAACTTTGCAGCTGGCTCTAGGGGAACCTTCAACTTCTGAGATAAATGACGGTGTTTAGTGACAGGGCCTCAGAATATAACCAATCAGAGTCTGACAGGTTCATTTGAATAAAAAATTTAAGTACTCTATGCCAGGTATTGCCCCAAGCATGAAGAACACAAAGATAACTATGGACCCACCCAAGCCTTCCCAGCTTAGGTTGTTCATGGGAGAGATGGACGCATAAAGAGATCATTTAAATATAAAATAGAAAGTGATAAAAAATAGAAAAATCCATAAAGTACCCTGGATAAATAATACCAGCAACACAAGAGAATGATTAGTCATTGAGAATTTCAGGAAGAAGGTAAAAATAATTGTGGGCAGAAAGGCATGCTGGGGCATGCTTGCAATAGTTCTTTCTACGATAAGCAAAGCATCCGAGTATTGGCTTCATTTTGTAGGTGACGGGAACCTACTGAAAAGTCCTAAGCATGAGAGAAACTATGTTTGGTTTGGCCCACAAGTGTCTATGGGAAATCCAAGATAAAATTTCCACAGGCCTTGTGATATATAGGTCTCAAGCTTAGGAGAAACTCCCATAAGTAAATATTATGAAAGAAATCAAATTCAAAGTTTTCACCATCTGTATTTGAACACTCATTACCCAATGTACTACAGTAATCCATTCCCAAGGATGTAAATACTCCCAGAACTATGGACCCCAACTCCATTCCTCAGGAAAACTGGAATGTGAACCCTTTGGTTACCATATTTGTTTGATAGAAGAAATCAGGGAAATGAGGGTCTCAGTCAGAACAAAAAGTAGTTGTTTTATTCTTACTCTCTTGTGTTGTTTACAGTATCTCCCACAAAAGAAGAACCCCAACTGGCAGGGCATGTGACAGGGCATTGAGCCAGCAGCAACCACCAAAGAATCCAGGAATTGGAATGAGCTACTACACCTAAGGCAAAAGGACTGTTCATGGTAGTTTGCCAATTTCCTGGCCTCTAGTTGCTCAGACAGGAAGAAGAGAGGGAAATGTTAAAGGAAATGGAGAACTTGAAAGAACTGGCTCTGACTGGGAGTCAGAGGAAGCAGGCAGGGTTAAAGCCTGAGTATTAAGCCTCAAGGGCAAGGGTGGGATGAGGTTCATCAATATGGAAAAGTGGGCTGTCTTGGAGAAGGAATCTAGCTGTGAACAGGAGGGAGGAGGGACAGGGTGCCCTTGTGACTAGGAGGATTCTGGGTGGCAAGGGGAGGTTGAGGGGTGGGCAGATGCACTCATTCTGTCCAATCCTTCTTAATGGACAGGTTCCACTCCCAGGTGAGGTGGTCTTGCTTGTCATCATCGGTGAAGAAGGACTTGTTGTGGTATGTGCCCCTGGCCAGCATGCCCTTGGGAGCCTCCTCAGTCGGGGTGAGGAATTCATACTCTTCTGGCCGAGGCCCATAGCTGCCAACCATAAATGTTGCTTTATCCACTAGGAAGAAAGAAAAGTTCATGAGGGTAAGAGTCTGCTAGAAGAAAAACACACACTACAAATTAGGGAATTTGGTGCACAGCCTCTATTAGAGGAAGCCAAGAACAATAGTTTCCAAGCCTGGCTGAATG
This sequence comes from Callospermophilus lateralis, assembly GCF_048772815.1. Taxonomy (NCBI): domain Eukaryota; kingdom Metazoa; phylum Chordata; class Mammalia; order Rodentia; family Sciuridae; genus Callospermophilus; species Callospermophilus lateralis. The sequence goes on from NC_135308.1 coordinate 83,230,762, forward strand.
TCAGTTTTACCTGGAGCATCTTGTTTTTCTTCACATTTCTTTTTTATTAAAGGGACTTTATATAACAGTTTCCTTTGTCTCTCTCCCAAAGACTGTGGTTCAGTAACTGCTGTGGGTCCCAAGAATCAGTGTTTGATAAAAGCATCACGGCTCATTCTGATTATCAGGAAATTTGGGGAACCAGTGTCTTAAGTCTTTGGGAATCCAGGCTCTTTTTATGTAGCAGATTATACCATTTGAAAAACTTTAACAAGTTGAGATCTCAGGTCTGGTCTCAGCATTGCAACTACCTAAGTCACATAATGTTTTGGGCCTCTATTTCTCTATATAAAAATCTTTAAGGACTGTTATCTACAAGCTATCATTCTATGAACATATTAACTGGAGGATATATTACAACAGGTGGTGATCAGAATAGGCAGAATTCATGGATGCGATAATTGGATGGAAGGGAAAAATCGGCAAGTTGGTAAAAAATGAAGCATTGTGGCAAATGATGAAAACAGCTAAACAAATTTATTTATGGGTGAATAACTGGATTATAAAGTATAAATAAAGGTAAGGAGCTTGACAGGTAGTATATAACTGGCCCTTTAAGCATTACTATATTTGCAGGAACAGCTACAGACACATAATTTTCCTCTTGCCAAAGTGAATCAACATGGTTTCTATGCTAAAACGGAATAGGAAATTGAACTATTCATTCATGAAATCAGGAGTAGGAAAGTCCAATTAGTCTCTTACTGGTCAACAGTTTTCTCTGGGATTTGAGTAATTGATCGGTTCTGCTGTCAAGTGAATTTATCCACGTCTTCCTGCTCCATTGTTTGTTAATTTGTGGGATTAGCCTGTGCAGTACTGTTTCCCCCCTGTGAGGAAGAGAGTCTGGAGCAGAAAGGAACTGTGAAAGTGCTTCTGTCACCTTCCCATCTTTTCCTCTGAACCCATATTAATCAAAGAAAACTGAAGGCGAGTTCCTGATGCATGTCAAGAATAACAACAGAATAAATAACATGGTTATACTATTTTTTTCACTTAGATAGCTTTTCTCAACCCTAGAAAGATTTTTTTTTCCCTTTTCTTTGTTAGAAAATTGAACACTGCCATCCACGATCCTGCTCTCAACACACATAGGCCTTTCCTGTCTTGCATTTCTCTGACACTTGTGTTTTTCATCTAGGATTTTCTATTTTACTTTTGTGAGTATTTTTATGTCCTTTATCTCATGCAAACATAATTTGGTTACTTTTCCCATATGAATAATGGAGCTGAATTCCAGAGGCTGAGTGCTGAAGGTCAATGGCTGACCCTATCTAAACTAGATATCCCAAATGTTGACCTTGCCAATAATGCCTAGGTCAGAGGTATTGTGTGCCTTTTCATAGGGCGGGCCTCCACAGCTTTTCTCAGATTCTTATAAGAGTCTATTACTAAAATTTGTTAATAATCAGAGAGAAGCAGATTGAGATAGTATAAAGTCTGGATTCCTTACCTTTAAGCCCAGTCCTATAGGTGTGCTGGACATACTTCAGGCCTGACACGATATCCTTGTTCACCTGTTAGTGGGAAGGATCCAAAATTCCATTCTTTAATTCATATTGAAAACAGGCTTTCACTTTTCCTCCTCTTTCTCACTGATCCTGCCTAGCTGTCTTCTCTGAGGATGAAAAAACTAAAGGTTTAATCAGAACGAGTATTCCTATAATTACTTAGTGTGATTGCAAGGCAGAAGTTGGAGAGAAGAGATCGAAAGATTCAAAGTTGCCAATCCAATTTTAAGCATTAAATACTGTCACTTTTATTGTTTTGGAGGAGAGGGGTGGTTAATTAAAACATTGTTCCATTATTCTTCATCATATTCCTCCTTCCTCAATAGTCTAATAGTCTTGAGCTCCCCTTCCTCAATAATACAGCCAAAAGGAAAGGTCTCAGGAAAGGTTATGAAAATACCAATGGGAAACATTTTGTAAATATCTTAAAACCATCACCTCAGAGTGACCCACTTAGCATATGAAAAACAAATGACAAGGAGAAAAGTGGTAATGGAAAACCAGGTCTGGGAGATGGTCATGATCATCATTTAACTGAGTCTGGAGTGGGAGTGAGATGATGGGCTACATGGACTCATCCTTTCCTGTAAGTAATGGAGGAAGTCCACTTGCATCAGGCAAGCATTTGGGGTGTCCGTCCTTGTCAGGTGTTGTCTGAGATACTGCCGCTTTCCCCAAGACTTTCAAAGAAAATTCCCTAAAGCAGAATGAAAATATAGACAGCCCAGCACTTTGTTTTTCCATGACTCATTTTACCTGGGACTGAACTGGGTTGTCTGTTAATTTCATACAGTGGTCATGTCTATACAAACAAATCAGAGTGGACATTGAGTCATTAGCCAGAGGGCTTGGGTAACAAGTGACATGAAGAATTAAGATCTCATCAAATAATTTTCCCCAACAATAATTATGGCTCCCTCCACGTGTTGGCTACTATAGTTTCACCACTAGAACCACAGTAGGCCACGTTTTTAGAGTGTTATAAAGTTCAGGCCAAAATAAATAAATAAATAAATAAATAATAGAAGAACCTTGAGAGCAACTGACAGAATGAAAGAGGATTTTAGGATGTGTTAGTGGTATTATACACGCAGATTTCCTTGGAAATCTTTCAAGAGACTTCAGTAAAGATCTAAATTGCTTTTCAATTGTTTTCAAATTTGATCTGGTATTTCCTGTAACTGTAGCTTCATGCTGGGACAGACCACAGGCAGGTTTTGTGTGGGTCACACAGAGCCTTTTTTTTTTTTTTAATTAAAAAAATTTTTTAATGGTAGACTCTGACCAGAGAGTAGTTTTTCTCCTATTAGGGAAAAGGGCAATCTTTACCTGCCATATTTTCATTTGCTGGAAAACTGGCTTACTAAATTGACAATGCAATAGCATAAATGATTAAAAATTGCACTGGTGTGTAACTCATTCTAGGTGTTTTGAATACAATGCTTTATCAAACCTCCAGGTGCTCTAGTAATAAATAATATGACAGGAAACAGAAATCCACAGTTCAGTGCCAATTACAGAGTACAGGTCAAGAAAAATATTTCCCAAATGAAATAATTCTCAGGCATATTTGTATTGGTGGAGAGTAATCTTCATTCACCCTGAATAGTATCCTGTACCTAGGGGGAAAGAAAGGCCCAGAATGCAAGTAGAGAGAGCAGATGAAGTCTTGGTGGAGCCCAGTCCCTGGAGAATATGACTGAGCGGGGAATACAGGGCAGCCAAGGCAAACACAGACTATGAAGCCAAACAGTGCATTTCTGACTTATTTGTTTTCAGAGTCAAGGCTATTTTTCTGGTGTTTGTGGTTCCTCGTTGGAATTTATGCTCTATTCATTAGGTGTCAGTTCATCCCTTATTTAGTTTTGCTCATACTTGGTCACATGCTCTGCAACTGCAATGGCAATTTTCAGATATTTAGCAAAGAAAACACTTTCTAGATTTGTCTCATTATTGAGCTATTAGAGCTAAGGCTTTATCTATTCCATTTTCCTATCTGTTGATCCACTTATTTGTCTTTTTTCTCATTATAGATACCATTTAGAGAGCTTTGTGTGAAATATTGGGAAAAAAGGTATACAATTTCACCCTGCCTCGAGGAGCTTAGGTTGCGCAAGGAAGAAATGTCACAAATAGTACAGTGTGTAGCAGCATGCAGCTCATGGGGGTGTGAGGAGTTCATAGAGTGAGGGAACCTTTGGCTTCAAAGCATCCTGGCTACAAAAAGGCATGAAGCTAGGGTGGGTCTAGACAGGTAGGGCTCAGAGCTGAGAAGAGAACTTTCCAGAGCCAGGTCAGGAGATAGAGTGGGAGACAAACAAAAAGTGTGCCAATGTGATAATGCAAGGAATTTAGTAATTGATTATAGGGATGATTAAAACCCTGTAGAAATACACAGGGAAAGATACTTACTTTGAAGTTGATTTTGACTCTGTATTCAATACCTTCCTTCAGCACAAAGGTTTCTTTTTTGAGGGCTTCAAGATCCCCTATGAAAAAAGATTTAGAAGGAATTTAGTCTCCTCAAAAGCAGCTGCAGAAAGAGATGAATGAATCTAAGCATCAGAGCCATTTGTGGGGCCTATTGGAGCATCATGATCCACAGGGACCTGAGTTTCAAAGAGCATTTGAGATCCATTCCTGTGCAAAATTCTTCAGTTACAGAAGAATCTTGGTGAAGACTTTCCCTCTGAGTTTAATGACGATGCTAAATATATATAATGTTATCAGTAATGAGTTATAAAGATAATTTTTCCCAAATATTTTTACTTCAACTGATGAAGGTAAATCCTTTCTAATTGTCAATAATAAAATATTTAAACCATCACAGAGAAAATCTGAGTCATCTTTTATTCTATTGAAAGTTGATAAACATGTATGTAATCTGACCTAGAGATGATTAAAAGACTTGCTCCTACCCCTCAAATAAAGATGTAAGAAAAATATGTTCATGTAAGCTATGTGTCTTTATGGATTTGGTAATGTGTGTGGCATTTTCTAGCTTTTAAAAACTGCTTCTTTTGATTCTTTTTTATCATTCTAAATAGATATTCACTTTGGCAATTGCTATTGTATTTGCTTTTATAATCTCATTTTTCTTTAAGGAAGAGCACTTAAGTTGTAAATGTTTCAGGCTTCAAATAACTGGAATCTGTCCCTAATACCTGTACTCTGGTTAAGGAGGTAACTGTGCTGTGTTCTTTTCCTGAGGTATAATTTGACATTCAGGTTGTGTGTGTGTGTGTGTGTGAGTGTGTGGGTGTGTGTGTTGTACAGCTCTGTGTGTGTACTTCATTATAAAAAGTATAATACCTCTGCCATGCAGATCAGCAGCTTCCTCATAATAGGAAACCAAATTTGGGTCTTTGCAGGAAAAGGGGACAGAGACCAAACTTCCTCTGCAAAATCATCAGGCCCTCTTGATCAGCTTCCCTTAGTGCTAGCTCAGACTTTATCTTGCAAAGTGACCGTTGTACCTGGTAACATTGCATAATTTTGTACAGGAAGAGGTCTGAGTCCTGGTGAGAGACAGCAAGTTTCTCGGGGAGAGATGCTGTAGCCTGGAGGTCATTGCATGTGCCTGTGGGTCTGCTCTAATGGTTTCAGTTGAACAGGAAGTGTCTTCTCAGCCTCTGATTTCCTCCTTCTGACAAAACAGTCCATATAAGGTAAAGAGTCCATCTGTCCTGTCAGAGGGAAGTTCCTCGCTGCCAAGCCCACTGTTCCAGAGTCTTGCTTTGCTTTGCCTCACCAGAGTCCAAATTTTGAATATGGCAGTAATTTCTTTTTCATCCAAGATCTGCCTTTAATGCCTCCGGTGTCTGGTTCTGGGACCTTTGCTCATCGCCCCCCGGGTGCCCTTTTCCCTCTTCACACTCAGCTTGCCAATCTCTCCCCATCTCCTCAAGACCTCAGACTCAGAAAAGGACTGGACCCTTAGTATCAACTGGTGAAAGAAAGTCACCTCTTTATTTGTATTTTATATTTTGCAGGAAACTGCTGATATAACAAGAACGAAAACCCTAAGCTTGATTATAAAGTATTTAACAGTGGGATTTCTAGCTCTGTTCAGGAGGCCTTGGTGAGGTCTTCACCTTCAGGTAATTTTTATTGCTGATGTAACATTAATACTTTCTTTGGTGTTTAGATTGTGTAAACATTACAACTCCAGAAGCATACAGCTTGCTTCTTAATATTTCCATCTGTAGTCTTTCTTAAATGAATACTAATTTTCCTGTTATCATGGGGAAATAAACATCTGAAGTAAATATCATACAAGGAACTACATCAAGGGTCTCTGTCTACCCCCAACTCCTTCAGTTAAACTGAGTTAAAGTTTGGGTTCTTTTTTTTCATCAAACATGGTAAATATTGTGTATTCTACCAGTATTGATCTACGAACTGGTCCCTAGCATGTATATCTCTGGGAGTCACCTCACTAGGATCTTTTTCAACAAGGACAGGGAACAAAGACTAGATTTTCCCTGTGGTATTTTAGGTTCTTCTGAACAATACAGATATATGTCCACTTACCGGTAAGATCCATAGTGATTGGTCCTGGTGCACTGTCACAAACCAGGGTAAGTCGGGTAACAGTGACATTGGGGACTGTTGGGTCTGCAAGATTAAAAAAAAAAAAAAAGATAAGCACAGAGAAGAGATATGTGTATAGTGTGTGTGCATTTCAAACAGAAGATACCAAAATAAAGAGAAAAATGGTTCTCTATCTGGAGAAGTAGAAGTGACAGATTCACCATGCTTGGTCTCGATAGCCTTATAAATTGCAGTGATACTAGTTCTGCTCCAGGCATTGCGGGCTCATCTTAAAGAACAACATCGTGTATTTCCCGAGTGGCTGTAGGTCAGCTGTTCTGCCCATTGGGCATTGCATGTTCATGTCTTTGGGCCCTGTCAAATCCTGTCATTATGTATGTGGAGGAGATGAATGGTCAGGAAAGGACTGAGCAAGGGAAAGAGAGAAAATGTGAGAGATAATGGAGAGAGGGGAATGCAATTCTAAGTGGGAGTCTGGAATTCTTTCTAAATCCTCTCTATATGTGATTTTTTACTGATCTCATTGCTGATTTGCATCCTATCTCCTGTCCTGTATAAATCGTGCCTCACCCACCTAACCCTGCAGGAAGTTGGTCCTCTTTCCTTTGCCTCTGCTCTTGAGTGGCTGCAGTGCATGTCCCACCTGAGGCCATCCACCTGCCCCCTCCCTATGCACACACACCTGCTATCACAGGACCATCTCCCAGCAGCGTTTTCTTGTACTTAGTTAAACTTTCATCATCTTTATCCATCTCCTGAAGCTCCTTCAGGGATTTCTGAGGTGGAGGCTTATAATTGAGCTTGCTGTCTAGCTCATCGTCACCATCATCCAGCTGTGGCTCTGGGTCCTTTTCAGTCATCTTGATCTAGAAGAGAGAAGATGAAAGTCCTTTAGCCAAAGCCAGTGGATATGGAAGATGTTTGAGAAGCTGCTGCTAGCACCTTCCTTGTCCTAGTGGACCTCTGCAATTAGCAGCGATTTTCCAGATTTGTTCCTAAAATATAAAATACAACAATACAATATAAAATCCTAACTCATTATGTTTCATAAATAAGAAGAGATTGTATTCTAGTCATTTCTCTGACCCTCCTGATTTTTCTTTACTGCAAAGAGTTTCTCCTATTCATTGAATACAACTGTCAAGAAAGAAATAAGTGATCTGTGAACAATCTAATACAACTGAAGAAAACATAGCACAAATGTTCCCCTAATAATAATAAATAGCCTGATTCAAATAGTTACAGGAATGACCAGTCTTTCCAATCCAGATGGGCTTTCTAGTGTCAAAGTTCCCTGTATGCACACCTGCAGTTACAGTGATTTAAAGAGATAGGCAGAGTACCCACCAAAGAAATGGTTGGCTTCTTCCCATTAACTAACTCTTTCCTGAAAGCCTGCAACACTCAAAGGTGACTCATGAGGAACTGTGGACCTTTATAATACCTGCTTGAAGGGTATGGATAGTTCCCCGCTCCCCAGCATTGTTAATAAGTCTTGAGAACGGGCACCAGGTTCTATGTTTTTCTTAAATCTCCAACAACATTTGGACAGTTCAAGCATTATGTACATTTTCACAGATTGACTCATCAGGTTTTAGATATAAGCCCTTCTGTTCTTTTTACTTGCCACAAAATAGCCAAGCTGTCTTGAATTCCCCTGGACAAAATTTTAAGTGTAAGTTTGTTTTTAGTACCCATCCATTTGCCTTCCCTTTCCTGACCCACTTACCCTTAAGTCCTTCCCTGGCCTCCCCAAGTTTCCAGTGATTTTCTCTAAGACCCCATCTGGGTAGACCCTGGAATGTTTCTTCCTTTATCATTTCTTACATTGACTTGTTTTGTGTTAAAACACTAAAAGAATACCTACTAAACTATGTGTGGGTGTTAATGCCTAAGAGCATATGTAGTCACAGATTTTCAGAGCTGACATGAATCTTAGAGGTGATCTATTCTATCCTATCATTAAAAAAAAATAATTGAGATCCAGAAGCTGGATGTGAGCTTCCATGTCCTCAATAAGAGGAAAAATTCCTGCTGGAAGAACTTAAGGGCCTCTGAGTGGTGGCAAGATATCTGGTTGTCGGGGAGATAGTGGGCAAGGAAATCTGGCTTCCTTCAGTTATCTGGAGGGAAACTCACTTCCAGCCTGTGGGTAAAGCCTTCATTCCTCTTAAGGAACACACTCTAAAATTGTATCCATCACATCTTACCTGAGAGACACTGCAAATCTCTTTGTAAAGTTCTTGAAAGTGAAAATATTTTCATCCAAAATCAGTTGTGGTTTTGAATTTCAATGTCACTGTCATTGGCAATGGGAAGAAAGATAATTTGGAAGTGAGGCCAACAAAATCAATTTCAACAGAACAAAAAGAAAGAGGAAGGAATGAAGGAATGAATGAATGAAGGAAGGAAGGAAGGGAAGAAGGAAGGAAGGAAGGAAGGAAGAGAAGTCAAATACTAGGAACCTAGATTAGTTCTGAAAGGAGCGTTGAAATGCCAGGTCCACTTCCTGTAGGAAGGAAACGTGTAGGCCTGTTCCCATGGCAACTCCAGTCTCAACTGAAGAGCAAGCATCACTCAAACCTGAGCCTCCAGATACCAACAGAAAAACATAGTGACTAATCCAACTCATATTCCAAGCTACACTCAGGGTTGGAAAAAGAAGAAGGAGGAGGAGGAAGAGGAAGAGGAGGAGAAGGAGAAAGAGAAGGAGAAGGAGGAGAAGGAGAAGGAGAAGGAGAAGAATGCAGTGCGTGGACATTGTAGTTGTGGTAGTTTAAGGATAATCGATCATTAAGGGGCAGATGAAGAACAAACCAGATAAGACTATTCAGATGAGACAGATTCACTTCTGGTGGCCTAGGAGACTAACAGCTAACCCAGTGGAGGCCACAGGATAAGTCTGCTGACAGGGCATCAGGAAAGCTATTTATAGTAAAGAGGGCAACTCAGCTGCCATGGATAGGCCTTTCTGGAATATATTACTTACTTCTAACAAGTCACTGCTTGAAGCCCGACTATCAGATGGTGACATTACATTAAATAGCTTAAGGTGACTTCACTAACCTGCAGGGAATTGAAATTCTGCAGCCTCAGATCTCAGTTTTGAAGGGAGTATGAAGGAGGGGTAGTGGGGAGAGACAGAGATAGATATAGATCTGGTCTAGTGTGATAGATTGGGTCTAGTGGAATATTTGCTAACTGTGAGACCATTGGAAAGTCAATGCATCTATTATTAAATCTAATATTTTGGCAGTTCTGCATTTTCCTGATTCATTGCAAACATAATTGTTTCATAAAGATGAGAAGTCATTTTTTTCAAAGACATTGAAGAATAAAGGGTAATGAGGGGTTACTGTATGAACTTGGTACTGTCAAGAGGAGGAAATTTGGGACCACATTTTAAAATAATTTGGTCTAATTATAGCATAAGAAAAAGAAATATGAGGCCATGTGATCCAAAACTAGCTTACTGTGGAAAGCTGATTAGAAAAACATGAAAATGTATTAATACAACAAATAAAAAACTGGAAAAGCAGTTCTTGGAGAAAGGCTTTTGAAACAAAATTGAGATCACAACTAGTTGGTAAGCACCTCTTGTTTCCAAGACATTGCACTTTAGCACATACTGATGTTTATGATACTTGCTAGAGTGGAGGAGCTGAAAGCTGAGCTATCCAACCATACTGAAAAGGCCCTCTTGGTTTGATTGATGGTTCTTAATCTTTTTTGGGTATTATAGATCTCTAAAAATCTGATAAACATTATGGTCCTTATCTCAATGGAAAAAAAGAACAAACTCATGAAATTGTTCAAATGATCCAGGGGTTATGGACTCTGAAGTCCTTCATAGACTTTACAGGAGCCCAAGTTCTCTAGATTAGGAGCATGACCTTGAAATGTAGCCCCCTGGAAACATGAAGCAGACAGTTGAGTGCTAGCAGGGAAGTTTTCTTCCCCAGGAGGTCCAGCCAGCTAGATCATTGGTACATACAGCCTCAAACTCATGATCATGTCCATCCACCCAAAATGTTGGATGTATAGAAGAAGACACGGTGACAACTGGGTCTTAGGGAGTGTAGCCATCACACCAGGCAAAAAACACAGGTGCCCATTGGAAGAATACTGTGGTCAACCTAACCTATTTATTTTGGATGATTTTCTCTTCATTAAATTTGCGTTATTATTGCACAAGTTTGGTTCTGGATCTCTGGTAGTAAATACTTGAGCAAATGTCCAACCCTTATGGATTTTATTCTCAGCTCAGGACTCAGGGAATTATATCACATATCTATGCTTTCTTTTCTAAACCTGTTTCTGCTGATTTTTCTTGATTTGTCAACTAAGTTACCAGAAATTTAATTATATTGTCTCACTCATGTAAATAAGAGAATATCTATTCTGTTTTATTATTTAACATTTAAGTAATTTCCACAAAGAGGCTACATTCAAAAATTTTATTAAATTTTATTTTTTCACAGTCCTTCTTTTCTTTCATCCAACATCCCTTTGCATAATAAAGGATACAATATAATAACAGTAGACCATTACTGAACTCTTATCATGAGCTCCTAATTTAGCAATTTAGTGGTAAGTGCTTTACATGCATTATTTCATTGTATCATCACTGGGTTGCAAGGCAGACTGTACAAAATTAGAATCTGGGACAGAAAAAATATTGAATATCTCAACTACATAAAAATTTTTAAATTTCTATTCATAAGATGACCCTAATAAGTAGTAAAAAGAGTTATGGCTTAAGCTGTCAGGATGAAATATTTGCAATAAATATATTTAACAAGAGATTAATATCTGGAATACATAAATACTTTCTAAAAACTAATTTAAAATTTATTTTGTATATTTAAGGTGTAAAGCATAATATTTTGAAATAAATGCAGATAGGGAAAACATTAGAGTCAGGCAAATTAATATCCATGTCACATGGTTATCCCCCACACCACCTTTGATCGCAGGAGAACCTAAAATATATTCTTTAACAAACATTATGAATAGAGTAGAAAAGCATAGTACAATATCATTATCTGTGGATAACCTTAATTCTCCCAAAGCCTAGTCATAAAAAGTATTTGGTTTAACAATGATTTCCCAAACAATATGTCTCTATATTTAATGAGAAAGATTTTCCCTTTATAGCCTCTCATTTTACAGATGTTTGCTGAAGTAAGATTAGGAGTTTTATGCAAATTCAACAGGTTGATTTCCAGTTCCATCATCTAAAGAACAACTGATTTTATTATTGATATTAATAAATGCTTCCTTAAGTATTACCTCATTTAGTTCTCATGACAATTCTATGTGTATCTTTATTCTCTTACAGATCAGGAAACTAAAATTCAGGTTAAATCACTGCCCAAGAAGATAGATCATGTAAGGGACAGAATTAATGTCTGAGACTAGGTTTTCTGACTTGTAGGCACTATGGTTTGCTGCTTCAATTGTCTTGACTAAGAAGTCCTGGTAAAATTAGAGCTTGTTAGTCTTCTTGGGAATCTACCTGGGGGTGCACAAGCAGGGGTAAATATTTCTTTGCAAACTCTGCAGGAACAGCTTTAACAAAGCAGGGAAGTGTCAATATTGAGATGGTTTCAGTGCAACTATATTCCTGCGTTGCCTACTGCAAGTTTCTTAACCTCTCTGGGTCCCCAGTTTTGTGCTCTGCAAAGTTAAATTGTTGCATTAGAAGATCCAGCGACCCCTTCTTAATTCAATGGCCCTCAAGCTCCCTAGTTTAAAGAACAATGTGAAATTAGAAAAGAAAAGTGGAAGTGAAGAGGTTGTGGAGAACCCAGCCCATCAGTGTAGAATATTCTGATTCTGGTTGGGCTTTTCTTACTTTCCTCACCCACTCCTCCACAAAGTGGGGTTGGTTTTTGTGTGTTTGTTTTCGACTTTGGTTCTTTACCCACAAAAAGTGAAATGGAGAATTAGTAGAATATATGTTTAATGAGGCTGATGTGAGCTCTGTTAGGCCCCAAAGCACACATGGCTCTCTGTCACCAGACATCTCTATTCCACACAGGCTGACACAGGTGGATTTTCACTGTGGCATCCTCTCCCCCCTCCCCCATGTCTGCCATTCAGCAAAGCAATATCAAGTTTTAGATGTGATGAGTTGGGGATTTAATCTTTTCAGGCTCCATTAAAATGATAAATTGAATCAGGATGCTCATGGCATGCATATAACCTAATAAAAACTGATGTTTTACAGTGAAAATGTGAAGACACTGGAAGCCAAACACATTTGAGCATATACCTGATCTAAGGATGGAGCACACTTGTCTGGTCTATTAACACAGCTCCAGGTGAGTTGAGGTAAACTCCTGGGTTCACATGAAACAAATCACCTGGGTAACTTAGAGAAGCATGACCTTCGTATGTGATGGAACACAGACTTAGAGTCGGGTGGACCATGGATCTAAAACCTGGCTCTGACTTATTACAGGACTTATGTAAGTTATTAACCACAGTAAGCCTCAATTTTACCACCAGCAAAGTAGGAATAATAATCCTTCCTTGTCACTTTGAAGGGTTGGAGAAAACAAGGAAATTCTAGGACTGTACTGGTCTATGGTAGATGCTCAACAAATATTAATTCTCTTTTCTTCTCTATTCCCCTGCCCCGATGCTGTTTTGTGGCATAGCTTCAGTGATGCTGGGAACTGATGGCCTGAGTACCAAAGGCTTTTACCCCAGACAGAAGCTGACCAAGTCCATACCTTCCTCTTCAAAACCAGATTCTGCTTCTTTGAGCAGTGGGGGAGAGGCAAGAACTTATGGGCATTGCAAGGACTGTTTATAAACAGAATCAAACTTAAAATTGGACTATAACTATTCTTTTTTCTTTTGAAAACTTCCACATAATTTAATTTTAGATTTCATTTATTGTTCCCTTGCCTAATTGAAGCCAGAAGTCACTCTGAATGATCTGAATGATGAGAAACATCAGTGGACTTCAGCATCAGCCAATGGAAACAATTCCTTAGGGCACTGGAGCAACACTCAAGTCCTCCCAAAGCTGGGTCTGTTGGAGTGTGCTATGCTAGATTATGCATCTAGACACATAGATCAGAGGTGGTGTTTTTTTTGTTTTGTTTTGTTTTGTTTTGTTTTGGTACAGGGGATTGAACTCGGGCACTGAGCCACTGAGCCACATCCTCAGCCCTAATTTGTATTTTATTTAGAGACAGGGTCTCACTGCTTTGCTTAGTGCCTAGTTGTTGCTGAGGCTGGGTTTGGACACGGAATCCTCCTGCTTCAGCCTCCTGAGCTGCTGGAATTACAGGCATGTGCCACCCTGCCCAGCTAGACCAGAGTTTTAAAATATGAGGTGGAAAAGGAAAAGATAAGAGACATAGAGAGGGAAGAGGCAGAGTGAGAGAGAGATGAGGAAGGGAGAGGAAGGATAGGAAGGAGAGGGAGAGAGAGAGAGAGAAGGGGAGTGGCCAGAGAGGAGAGAGATGTGGAAGTACCAGAAGTAGGGGATTTCCATCAGAGAAGTTTCTACACAAGTCTCAGAATGCTCGTTAACATGGTATCTCCACCCTGTATTGGCTAGGTTATGTCTTCCCCCAAATCTGGGACTACAGGTCTAGAGCAAGCAGGTCACCAGAGAGCTGGACCATCTCGGAAAGAGTGTCACCATTTCAGAGCTGGTCCAGGATTTGACTGCTCTGCTGCCTGCCTGGCAATTTGGTGCATTTGAGAGTTTCAAATCTGTTATTACTAAGGACACCAGAAGGTGCTGGGTTCTGGAGTCCACCCTGGCCTCTCAGGGTTTCCAGTGATATGGGGGACTCCCTCTGTTCTCTGTGCTCTCATTAGCTCAGCCCCATGAACAGCCAGACCTTCAAAACTGGATAAGAAGAAGCACAGCAGTGTCTGAGAGGAGCTCACCTCATTAGATGCAATACACTTTATAATGAATCCAGATGAGGCTACAAGTTTATAGAAGTAGAATTAACATTCTTCTTTGTGAGAGAAACCGTAGATTATTTCTTTCTGAGTGTTCATAATATGCTCTTCTTTTAACCTGGCCTTTCTTTTTTTGCAGAAGGAGTGAGAACTAATAGAACCATTAAGCATTTCTGAATTCCCACCATGTGAAGTCACTCTTTCATGAGTTTTATTTTAAATCATCCTTTTAAAAAATGATGGATTAAGGAAGCCACTACTAGGCAAAAGTTTATCTACTTCAATGACTCAATATATTCACGGAAGTTTTAAATTAAGCAAGAAATGTTACTATTCAAAAACAATTTTTTATGACCTTGTGTACTGAGAGTACCAGACCCTTGGAGGAAAACCAAATGAATTTTACCAGGTCTGGCTGTATGGAAAGATGGATGTTGAAGATGTTTCAGAAGCAATAAAACCCAGGGCCTGCCTCTGTAGGTCTCCAACATCCTAGGTAACGGTGGTAACATTATCTAGGAACAGGGACACTCAGAACATGGAATTAGAGAAAACTATTCCACTGGATATTTCTAAATGCTGTTCTGAGATATTGTAGCTATTGACTTTTGTTTTCTTTTCTTTTTGGTACCATTATGTGACTTTAGTGAAGCCATGTCTGAACATGTCTGAGCCTTAATATTCTTCCCCTGTCCTCTCAGGATAATAATTTGAATATACCTAATACTAGGCCTGGCACATAAAAGGTACTGAACAAGCATTGGTTCTCTTTTCTATCTGCTTCATTTTTATTCCCAGGGCTTGTCTCTTCCTGTTAAAGTTTCTAATATATTGTGTTCCCATAAACTTCTCTCAGAATAACTTTGCTGTTCTGAGCTCCCAGGGAAGACAGAATCTTAATGTTGCTCAGTGCAAATTTCCCTAGGGACAAACACTCATGTTCTCCAAAACAAGGAAGGACTAAATTCCAGTTCCTGAAAGATGTTGGCCAGAGATTGGTTGGCTAATACACGGTTATTCCTCATGGGTTTGATCTGCCCAGCATAGAAGGACAATGAATTGTTCTGTTCTCTGAAGTACACACATCTCACAAAATAATAAGTTGGTCTTGTTACTAAATCTGTGCTATATTTGGTATTAGGAAGGACATTTTCTTATAAATTGAACAAAAGGAAAAGGCAAGGTTAATGACATCCTTGGTGACTGGACCTCCACCCAACAGGTCACCACAAAACCCTTGATTTCCCTTGCTTGATCATCCCTGCAATGAAGACTCAGGATGAAAGACCTCCTTGCAATGGCTCTTGGTGACCATGTGAAGACCACCAAGTAAGGGTCTACCTCCCTCACCCTGAATGAAGAACTGCTCAGGGTTCATCAGATACCTGCAACAAGTTACCCTAAGTCTAGAGTTCCATCATGGACTGTATTTATAGAACATGCCACCTGAAAAGTTGGGAAGAACGTACTCAAGGTCAGGTCTAGCACTTCTAACGGCAGCCAAACTTGAGACCTTCACAGTTTGAAGAGACCAAGGTCCGCTGTCATAGCCAGGCCCACTTGAATTCTTTTAGAACCTGTTTCTTTAATACATTGCTTGGCATCTTCCATGTTTGCTTTGAGTTCTCTCCAAAGTAAGGGGCTATTTTATTTTTGGCAATAACAGTAAACATCTCTCTGCCCATCCCTCTACAGGAATTTAACCCACAGTTTTTGTTACTGGTAGAAATTCTATCACTGTGTGACAGACGAGTAAGTAAGTGTGTTCTACGGCACTTCCCCTTGTACCCTAAGGGAGGACTTCATTGTGCATTTCTCTCATACCGCCAGTCAGATCTTTAATGGAAAACAGTTTAGTGTTTGACAGCTCTGAACCATTTTTTTTTCTTTCTCTTTTCAACCAGTTTCTTTACACTGTCTGCTTAAAAACAGGAAACCACACATCTCCACCCCAGCACAGCCCACCTTCCACCAATAGTCCATATCAGTTTGTATCTACAGGCTTTCGGTTTCTGAGCTTGGCCAAATGCCTGCTCCTGCCTTGCAGGAGACTCCTCCAGGCACTCCCCAGCAGGTATCTTCATGGCCCTTCTCCAGAACATTCAGGATTGCATCTCCCCTCCCTCCACAACTGTCTCCCCTGAGTCATCCTTACCACTCCTGCTCTGACTTCCTCTTCTCTGCAGAACTGTTTCAGCAGCTTCTTTAGCGCTTTCTTATTATAAAGTTTGTGTTAAAAAAGAATGCCGCCCCCAAGCCCTCCCAAAATCTAACTGTGGAGGGCAGTGGGTTAACTCAGTGACTTCCTACATCGCTCTGCACCCACCTGTAGCCTCCCCACCCCGAGGCATTTCAACTCACATTCAGTGCTTCACGTCTCTGTCCGGGGTGCCTCTGTCTCTCAACTCTGACTTCTGAGTACTGGCAGTTAAAACAGGAAGGAAGTTAGTGAGAAAAAAAAAAAAGTGTTTTAAACCTACTTGAAGAGGAAACCCTGGGCTGTCTCAAATCCTGTTCCTTTGCACTGCCTATCTCTTGATCAGCCAACTCTGAGCAGCATTCTTGCCAATTAATGGCACATGTGGGAGCCCATGTGACCTGATATGCATGAATGTACATGCAAGGGGATGGAGCCTATAGCAACGAGAATTATGAATACTTGTGCAGATATGTCTAAAAATCAAGTCACTCCAGTGCTTAAGCTTAGTGAGGCAAGCAGTCTAAAACCAGCAGTAATGAATTCAAATAGCTTTACTTTGTTTCACCAACTTCTGTTCCTCCTAGGTGCCTGCCAGCTTCTTCATCAGCCAGCCATGTTGAAAGTGTGCTGGCAGTGAACGCAGAGTGGAAATTATGAATGTTAAGTGCATATACTTGGTGCTAAATTTAAAAAATTGTCCTCAAATAAATTTTTGGAGTTTTATAGGTTATAATTTCAAGATGTAGCTTCATATTGCACCACAAACAATAAAGTGTTGTTTGTTTTAGTTTTTTTTCCCTAATTTTTCCTTCAAATTAAACAAAAGCTGAAGCACTCCCTTTGATCAAAACTAGGGATGCAGATTACAAAATAAAATGTGACTTCATTAATTCATAGGGTTCTAACTCAGAATCTGGGACAATTTCACAAGTGCTAAATTTGGTTTTATACCATATCTGAGGAAATGATTTATGAGACAAATAAATGGGAACAAGTTGCCAAGAACATATTTAAATCATGTGAGGAAAAAAACAGTTTTTAAGCACCCAAATCATACTTATTCTATGATATTGTCAATAATAAATGCTTATTTGTACTAATTTTAATATTTGCTATTTATATGTTTAGAACTACTCAAGCAAATCTATTTGAGAAATGATCATTAATTTGTTTTCATTTTAACAATATATAGATAGAATATGGCCCTTGAAATGAAGTACATAATTTTGTTATAAACAGAAGCCTATACTAATATACATAGAAGGTAGTAGATTTTCTAGCTCCTGGCTCTCTGGAGGGGGCACGTTTATGCATTTGATATATTTGCGATCACTTCTTTTCTTCTAGGCACTGGTGTACACAGCAGACAGACAAACTCTCTGCTGTCCTGTGGAGTTTATGTTCTAATGAAGAAACAATTAAAAAATAACATATGCAGAATATATTAATTAAAACAAGAAGGATTTAAAAATTATAAATTCCTGGTCTACCTGCCGCTTCCCATTTCTCAGAATCTCAGGGAAGACATTATTAGCCTGGCATGACATATTTATTGTTCCTGCTGAGCTGAGCCTGGCATGCCCTCACAATTTTTTTTAATGCAGGGGTATAAGCAAAGACGTTGGAGGTATTCAAGTTCCCAAATACAGCAGAAGCAGTGTGTGTATGTGTAACCTATGTGCTACTGTTGGGGGAGGGGAGAGCATTCATAATTTTATCAAATTTTTAAAGTAGTCCATGACCTCGAAAGGATTAGAAATTATTAATTTAGACATCTTTTTAATGATATAACTATGAACTTTCAGTAAGTTAAAGGGAAATTGATAGAGTCTCCTAAAATATTTTTTAGCATCATGATCAGGGCAGTGGTCTACCTCAAATGACCCCTTCTTGTGTTCTGTTGCAGTCATTGTTCACATGTGTTATCAGATGGGAAAACTGAAGAGGTTCCTTTAAGAGAGTTAAAATGGCAGGCACTCCACTTCCAGCCCATGCTGATGAAGGTGGGTTATATACTGAGACTCCCTCTTCCACGTCTAATGTACGGGTACAAGAAGGGGCCTGTCATGGTAACAGCCCGTAAACACTGCAATGCCTAATGAAATCAACAGATCTTGGAAACCTGCTTTAGAGTTTTTAGAGAAATCATTAAAACTTTTAAAGTATTTTCCAGCCATTTCAAGGATACAGCTAAAGGTAAATTCTTGGCAACTCTTCCATGGGGCAAGGCCTTTGCCATGAACCTGACCTTTTTTGGGCACAGATATTTCTTAGAGGCTACAAGACACTCAGAAGGTGTTTTGCCCTAAGGCTGTTCATTCTGAAATGAGTCCACGTGGCATCCACAGGAGCCCTGCTGGGGGAAGAGCTGCGTTTCAGGCAGGCATCCCAGTGCCAACTCCTCCTGTCAATGTGGCCTTGGGCTAAGTGATTTTATTTCTCTGAGCCTTAATTTTTTCATCTATCAAAAAGGGATGATACTGATCTTCAAAATTGCTGGAAGGGTTGGAAATGATGTGTGATATCTAGCAGTTTTTACTTCACAGTACATGCTTAATAAAAGACCCGGGCTAAAAAAGCATCATTTCCATCATTATCATTTTGATCCTTTTGGCTGTTAAGCAAATATTAGAATAACTGAATCTAACTGCTCATGAACACTCCACGTAAATCTCAAATATTACCTCCTCCTTCTTTGAAGCTTTGTATCCATGATTCAGAGCAAATGAATTATTTTTTCCCCAAATTTCTAGAATGTACAATTTTATAATATGCAATATATATGACATATTGAACTACACTGTACGTTGTGTGTTTTTCTGAAATTCTAAAGTGTGTAATTATATAGTATACTTTAGAACTCTAGTAAGCACTGTTTTGTATTGTTAAGCAATTATTTTGTGAATATTGAACTTATATTTCCAGCTAAATATAAAATACTTGAAGGAGTGTCTCTTCAGGTCCTTGCCATTTATTGATTGGGTTATTTGATTTTTTTGGTGATTAGCTTTTGAGTTCTTTATATACCATAGTGATTAGTGTTCTATCTGATGTGTGAAGGATAAAAATTTCAATAGATGAATGGATTAAAAATGTGGCATATATACACAATGGAATATTACTCAGCAATAAAAGAGAATAAAATCACGGCATTTGCAGGTAAATGGATGGAGTTAGAGAAGATAATACTAAGTGAAGTTAGCCAATCCCAAAAAACCAAATGCAGGAATGTTTTCTTTGATAAAAGGAGGCTGACTCATAGTGGGGTAGGGAGGGGAAGCATGGGAGGAATAGATGAACTCTAGATAGGGGAGAGGGATTGGAGGGGAAGGGAGGGGGCATGGGGTAATTAATGATGGTGGAATGTGATGATGATTATTATCCAAAGTGCATGTATGAAGATGCAATTTGATGTGAATATACTGTGTATACAACCAGAGATATGAAACATTGTGCTCTATTATGTAATAAGAATTGTAATACATTCTGCTGTCATATATAATAAACAAACAAACAAATAAATAAATAAAATGGTTGAAGAAAGGAGTACATCTTACATACCTTGTATTCCTTGGAATGCCCAGAATAATACTTAACTGAATTGTGTAATAATTTGTGTAAAATTCTTCAGTAGAAATATGTGTCTAAATAGAACAGCTATGCCTGCATTCTTTCCCTACTCCACCCCTTGTTCTTCCAGGAGACTATGGCCTTGGGGAGGGATGAATGTGAATATGGTCATGTGCCAAGAGGGTAACTGAGACTTTTACTTTCTTCTTTTCTGTATATGCTGTCATGTGTCACTTAATGACAGATGTATTCCGAGAAATGTCATGAAGTAATTTTGTTGCACAAATATCACAGAGTGCACTTTACACAAACCTAGATGGCCTAGTCTTACTATGCACGTAGGCTACATGAGATAGCCCATTACCCTTAGGGTATAAACCTGTGCAGCCAGTTACTGCACTAAAACTGTAGGCAATTGCAAAACAATGGCAATGGTATCTATATATCTAAACATATCAAAACATAGAAAAGGCAGAGTAAAAATATGGCATAACAGATTTTTTAAAAATTAAAAAATTGTGTGTAGGGCACCTACCATGAATTGAGTGTAGAAGATGAGGAATTATTCTGGATGAGTCAGTGAGTGACTGGGGAGTGAACGTGAAGGCCTAGGACACTGCTGTCCACAACCGTAGACTTTACAAACATTGCACACTGAGGCTACACTGCATTTATAAAAGTACTTTTATTCAATAATAATTAACCTTAGCTTACTATAAATTTTTATCTTATAAACTTAAAAAAAATTTAAACTAACTCTTTTGTAATAGCTTCAAATGAAAATGCATTATGCAACTGTACATAATATTTTTCTTTATATCCTTATTGAATAAGCTTTTTTCTATTTCTATTTTTTTAACTTTTTAAACTTCTTTGTTAAAAACTAAGACACAAACACACACATAGGCCTAGGTCTATGCAGGGTCAGGATGATCACTGTCACTTTCTTCCATGTCTTATGTCACTGGCAGGTCTCCAGGGGTAGAAACATGCCTGGAGCCATCATTTCCTAAGGTAATAGCTTCTTCTGGAACTCTCCTGAAGGATCTTCCCAAAGCTGTTTTATCATTATCTTTTTTTTTTTATAATTCTGAATTACAAAATAATGTAATTAAAAGTATACTATAGTCAATACATAACTCAACTATATTATCAAGTATTAGGTATCACACATAACAAACAGTATGTTGTGCTTTTACACAAACTGCTGTGCAGTATGTTGTTTATTCCAGCATCACCACAAATACGTAACTGTTGTGCTGCTATATTACTATGGCTACAGTGTCACTAAGTGATTGAATATTTTAGCTCCACTATAATATTATGGGACCACATCATCTGTGTGGTTCATCATTGACAAAAACGTTGTTATGAGGCACATGATTACATATGACATAGTGAACTACAATGGCTGTATTTCATAATTTTGGCATAAAGACTCTTCTTTTTTTTTTTTTTTTTGGTACTGGGGCTTGAACACAGCAGCACTATACCACTGATCTACATCCTCAGCCCTTAATATTTTTTGAGACATGGTTTTACTGAGCTGCGATGCTGGTCTAGAAGTTGCCATCCTCCTGCTTCAGCCTCAGAATGCTGGGATTACAGGCGTGAGACACCGGGCCCAGCTATAAGGACTCATTTCAAATTTAACAAACAATAATTCCCAATTAAATGTCAGAACCTGCCTAAAGGTAAAGACAAAAAAAGATAAACAAAACATAATCCTAGATCTCCAGTTACTAATAACTTAATAAGGGAAGACAGAGACAAACTTGTTGTGAGCACAGGGAAAGAAAACCTATATGAGTATTGCGAGGGCATAAGTAAGGAAGTGGCCACAGTGCTCAGTCCTGGAGGATAGTAGGTGTTGGGCGTTTGATGTGGGGAAGGTGGCAAGTGGGAGAGAAGTTATCTGACATAGAGAAGCAGCAGAGGCAATGGTATCACATCCCAGTATGGTGTGTTATGGTGGGGATGAGGTGTGCCCCAAAAGCTTGTAAATGAGACAATGCAGGGCCATTCAGAGGCAAAACAGTTAGATTGTGAGAGTATAACCTAGTCAGCAGAACAATCCATTTGGTGGATTAATAATTTAATTAATGAGCCATAACCGGAGGCAGGTGGGGTGTGGCTGGAGGAAGTAGGTTGCTGGTAACATGCTCTTGGGTATTATATTACCCTTGGCTCCTTGCACTCAAGCTCTCTTTGCTTCCTGGCTGTCATGAGCTGAGTAGCTTTCCTCTGCCACATTCATCTGCCATGATGTTCTCCCTTCTCTCAGACCCAGAGCAATGGAGTCAGCCATCTAGGGACTGACCCCTGAAACCATGAACCCAAATAAACCTTTCCTTCTCTAAGCTGTTCTTGTATGGTTTATTGGTCACAGAAATGCAAAGTTGACTAACAAGTGTGACACCTGCAAGAAATTATAAGGGAGGAGCAAAGATTGCTGAAGTATAAAGAGCATGTAACGAAAGGATGAGAAATGTTCCTGGAGTGGGGCAGGGTCAGGGTTCAGAGCACAGCAGGCTTCTTATGCTGTATTAATAAGGAACTTTGCCTTGATTTCCATCAGTGATGGAGAACCACTGAAAATAAAGGAAGGACATGATTAGTTTTATGTTTTATGTAATTCACTCTGGTAAAATACAATAGAAGAAGTTGATGTGTATAAAACCCTTTAGGAGACTTTTAAGCTTGAACTATTACAATCAGAATAGAGATTTACAGAAGTGGTCAGATTTGAGAAACATGTAAGTGAAATTGCCAAGATTTGGTGAGTGATGTGGTATGACAGATGAGGGTGAGAAAGAATCAGGAGTTGCAGATGACTTCTGGCTCTCTTGTTAGGGTCCTTGATGGTACCACCTACTGAGATAGAACTTACAAAAGAAGGAACAGATACAATGAGGAAAATAATGTCTTGAGCTTGGACATGTTCAGTTTGAAAGATGACATGTCTAGGAAGTGATTTCTGACACACAGTAAGATATGTAAGGCAGGATTTCAATGCTAGGCTAATGATTTAGACCTCATAAGACATATAAACCAGTATGGTCTATGTACTAGCAGATCAGCATCCCTAAGGAACTTGTCAGAAATGCAAAGTCCCAGGTCCAACTCCAATGTACTGTATCAGAACCTCTGGAGTTGGGCCAAGAATCTATGCTTTGGAAAGCTCTGAGGGTAAGCTGAAACACTAGTTTAAGCCATATAAATGGGCTTGTTCACTCAGAGAGTCTGGAAGGAGCAGTTGGCCAGCTTGAGGAAATCCTGTTAGCTCTACTTTCAATGTGTTACCTGCTGATGACTCATTTCCTCCTTTGCTAGTACCCTGGTCCTCCCTTGTGCCTCTGCTGGATCTTTACAACAACCTCCTTATTTCCATTTCCACAATAGCCCTCTCTAGCACACTGTTCTCATAGCAGTCAGAGTAACATGGCTTTCAAACATCTAGGGACCTTCCATCCATTTGTAATAATTGGAAGTCCCATGGTTGCCACACTGTGGTAACTGGCCCCCAAGAGAGCCCCACTGATCCTGTTATTCAGCCCTGATCACATGGTATCAGGGTGGGTCTGTGTGACCAATAGAATATGGAAGAAGAGATTGTGTGTGGCTTCTGAGGCTGTTACAAAAGGCACTGTGTCTCCTCTCTTGAGCTCCTTTAGCTCACTTGTACTGTGGGAAGCTGGGAACCATCTCGCAGTGACACTCAAACCCTGTATGGAGTGGTCTGCATGGTGAGGAACCTAGGTTTTCTGCCAAAGCCACAAGAGTGAGCCATCCCAGAAGTGAATCTTCTGGCTCCACGTGATGACAGCCACAGTTGACAGCTTGGCAGCAACTTCATGAGAGACCCTGAGCTGGAACCAGACAACTAAGCTGCTCCTGGATTGAACCTTAGATATCGTGATGCACATCCAATTCCAGTGACTCAGGAGATTGAAGCAGGAGGATGGTAAGTTCCAGGCCAAGTTCAGCAACTTAGCAAGACCCTGTCCCAAAATAAAAATAATGGACTGGGGATGTAGCACAGTGGTATAGCACCCCTGGGTTCAATCTCAAGTATCAGGAAAAAAAAAATGACAACAAAAACCTGTGAAATAACAAGTGTGTTAGAAACTGATAAATTTTGGGGTACTCTGTGCAGCATCTGATAACTGATATATGATTTGGCCCTTGGCAAAACTGTAAACTCATTTCCTATACTTAGCCATTGTCCTCTTCATTCTAGTATCCTGCTCCCTTGCCAATCCTTTCATGAGAAACAGGCTCCCACTTTAGGAGTTACTCTCTACAGGAATTCTTTCCCTACAGATAATCATACCTGATTCATTCCTTTTTTGCTTAGGTCTCTGCTCAAGTGCCAGTCCCTCTGAGAGATCTTCTCTAGCCATTCTACCTAAAATAGTGCCTTGATCTGATCATCAGACTTATTTTTATTTACAGTATATAACATTTATATATATTTTATGTATTTTTTTTCTGTTTATTATCCATTTCTCCACAGGAATGTGATCTCTGTGAGGGCAGAGACCTTGTTATGTTCCCTGCTGTCCCAGGGACTAGAACATTGGCTACTTACATAGTAGACTGTCAATAAGTCTCTGTAAAAATGAAATAAAAAGGAAAATGCGCTAGGAAACCTCAGAATTTAGTAAAAAAGCTAGAGATGCCCACAGAGGAAGCACAGGAGTGGCTTGAGGTGGAAGAATGGCTTTAGGGAAGTATATGGAGAATGGGAGCTTCCCACAAATATTTACTTGATTGCCACTATGTTTAAGTTGCTGTGCTTCTATTTTAGTTAGCCATGTGTTGCTGTGACCAAAAGGCCCAAAAGAACAATATAAAGGAGGAAAAGTTTATTTGTGGCACATGATTTCAGAGGTCTCCTTCCCATAGACAGCCAACTATATGCTCTAGGTTCAAGGTGAGGCAGAACATGATTGCAGTAGAGTGTCGGGGAGGAAATCAGCTCAGGACATGGCACCAGGAAGCAGGGGGAGGGGACAGGAAGCTCTTCTCAGCAAGGACAAAATATATACCTCAAAGTCTTGCCCCCAAGAACCCATCTCCTCCAGCCACTCTCTACAGCTCCCACCCAGTTAATCCATTCAAGTGGGTTAATGCACTGATTAACTTAAGGTTCTCATAGCGCAATCAGTGCACCTTTGAAATCTCTTCCATTTTCTCACACATGAGCTTTTGGGAGACACCTCATGTCTAAACTGCAACAGGCTTCTTCTTATGGACTTAAAAATAACAAACTTTTTTAGAACTGATTTTTTAAAAAATAAATGACAGTGGAATGCATTACAATTTGTATTACACATATACAGCACAATTTTTCATATCTCTGATTGTATATAAAGTATGTTGACATCAATTTGTATCTTCATACATGTACTTTGGATAATGATGTCTATCACATTCCACCATCCTTGCTAATCCCCTGCCCCCTCCCCTTTCCCTCCCATCCCTCTGTCCTGTCTAGAGTTTGTCTATTCCTCCCATGCTCCCCTTCCCTACCCCACTATGAATCAACCTCCTCATATCAGAGAAAACATTCAACATTTGTTTTTTTGGGTAACTTCACTTAGCATTATCTTCTCCAATGCCATCCATTTACCTGCAAATGTCATGATTTTATTGCTGAGTAAAATTCCATTGTGTATATATGCCACATTTTTTAATCCATTCATCTACTGAAGGCATCTAGGTTGGTTCCATAGTTTAGATATTGTGAATTGTGCTGCTATAAACACTGATGTATCTGTGTCCCTGTAGTAAGTCCTTTGGGTATAGATGGAGGAGAGGTCAAATGGTGGTTCCATTCCCAGATTTCCAAGGAATCTCCATACTTCTTTCCATATTGGCGGCACCAATTTTCAGTCCCACCAGCAATGTATGAGTGTACCTTTTCCCCCACATCCTTGCCAACACTTATTGTTATTTGTCTTCATAATAGCTGACATTCTGACTGGATGATATCTTAGAGTAGTTTTGATTTGCATATCTCTAATTACTAGAGATGTTGAACATTTTTTGTTGATTGTATATCCTCTTCTGAGAAGTGTCTGTTCAGGTACTTGGCCCATTTATTGATTGGGTTATTTGTTTTTTTAAGAAAAGATAGCCTCTTCAAATGGTGCTGGGAAAACTGGAAATCCATATGCAACAAAATAAAATGAAACCCCTATCTCTCACCATGCACAAAACTCAAAGTGGATCAAGGGTGTAGGAATTAAACCAGAGACTCTGTGTCTAATAGAAGAAAAGGTAGGCTCTAATCTTCATCATGTTGGATTAGGCCCCAACTTCCTTAATAAGACTCCTATAGTGCAAGAATTATAACCAAGAATCAATAAATGGGATGGAATCAAACTAAAATTTTCTTCTCAGCAAAGAAAACAACCTGTGAGGTGAATAGAGAGCCTATAGCCTTGGAGCAAATTTTTACCCCCCACACATCAGATAGAGCACTAATCTCTAGGGTATATAAAGAACTCAAAAAAGCTAAGCACTAGAATAACAAACTTTTTAAACTCTATATTATGAAATAATGATAGGTTTACAGGAAGTTGTCAAGAGATATACAGGGAGACTTCTCTTTTACTAAGTCTTGCTTAATGATGTACAGTATTAACTTCGAAAACTGACATCGGCCCAATTCTCAGGGTTTATTCAGATTTCGTATGTGTGTGTGTGTGTCCATGATCAAGATACATAATTCTACCATAACCACAAGACTCTCTTACTTTTTGTAATCATGTATACCTCCCACCACACCCAGCCCTAACCAGTTCTCCATCTCTCTATATTTTTTCTTATATAAATGGAATCATACATACTTTTGAAATTAGCTTTTTTTTTTTTTCATTTAGCATAGTTCCCCTGAGTTGCATCCAAATTGTTGCATGTATTGGTACTTGGTTTCTTTTTATGGCTGGGCAGCATTCCATAATACAAAAGTACCATGGTTTGTTTATTCACATATTGTAGGAGATTTGGAAACTCTCTAGTTTGGGAGAATGAATAAAGCTGTTACGAGCATTTATGTACCAGTTTCTGAGTAAAACTAATTTTTCACTTCCCTGGATAAATACCTAAGAGTGCCTTACTAGGTTGTATAGCAAATGCATGCTTAGCTTTAGAAAAACCTGCCAAACTGTTTTCCACAGTGGCTGTACCATTTTATATTTCCACTTGTAATGCATAAATGACCCAGTTCCCTGTATCTTTGCCATCATTTAGTGTAATAAGTAGACTCTTTTTATATTAATTTTGACAAGTACATGGTCACATCTCATTGTGTTTTTTAAAAATTTTTTAAAATTTATATATGACAGCAGAATGCATTACAATTCTTATTACACATATAGAGCACAATTTTCGTATCTCTGGTTGTATTCAAAGTATATTGACACCAATTCATGTTTTCATACATGTACTTGGGATAATAATATCCATCACATTTTTGCATTTCCCCAGTGAATAATTATGGTAAACATTTTATGTGCTTATGCTTATTTGTCATCTAAATCCACACATCCTCTTCTGTGTTTTGTCTATTCATGTTTTTGTTCATTTTCTAATTGGATTGTTCCCCTCTTTCATATGGAGTTTTAGGAGTACTTTCTGTTTTCTAGATACATGTCCCTTGTTGGGTATATGAATTGCAAATACATCTATCAGTATAATTGTCCTTTAATTCTCCTATCAGGATTTTTACACAGCAAACATTCTTAATGTTTATGAGGTCAAAATTGATTATTTTTCCCCTGTTGCTGATTATGCTTTCACTGACAAGTCTAAATCCTCGTCACCAAATCCAAGTTCCTAAATGTTCATAAATGTTTTGTAGTTTTACATTTAAACCTGTAGCCCATTTGGAACTAAATTTTGTACAAAGTAGGAGGTGTGGGTGTGAAATTTTGGGTGCAGAAAGTGTGAAGCTTAGGTTAAGGTTCTTCTTCTTATTAGTTCTGGTCTGTGGATATCTATGGTCATAATGTCCATGCTCATTTGTTGAACAGGCTGTCTTCCTGCATTGAATTGCTTTTGTCAAAGATTAACTGGGCCTATCTATTTGTGTGAATCTATATCTGAGTTCTCTACTGTGCTTCTGTAGATTTTTATATTTGCTCCTTATAAGATCTCCCATTCGTAGTTTGCTAAGAGTTTTTATCATGAATAAGTTTGGGGTTTTGCCAAATGGTTTTTCTTCATTAATTGACAGATTTTTCTTCTTTAGCCTGGTCAGTTATGTTGCTTGATTTTTGAATAGCTAGTAAGCCTTGTAAAGCTGGAATAAAGCTCACATGGTTGTGGTGGATCATTCTTTTTACACATTGATATATTTGATTTGTTAATATTTTGTTCAGAATTTTTACATCTAAGTTCAGAGATACATTGCGTTCTCTCTCTCTCTCTCTCTCTCTCTCTCTCTCTCTCTTTCATATCTTTGGGTTTAGTATCAAGGTAAAATAGGCCTTATAAAATGAGTTGGAAAGTGTAACTTTTTTTCTATTTTCTGGAAGAGAGTATTATATTTTTAATCAAATATATTATTTTTTCAAGAGTAATAATGCTGTTCGGGAGGATCAAGATATAGGATATTAAAGGAAAGAAGGACCTAACTTGCACATTCCTCTTCCACATTTAGAATATTCCTCTCTGGTCATCACTGTGCACAAGTTGGAATGGGTAGCTCAGGCTAGGAGATTCCAAATGTGGAGGAAATGTGACTTTAATATGTGTTTTCCTACTCACTGGTATTTTAAGAAGCACTAAGAAAGCTTAGAGATTAGCACTTGTGTAAGCAGCTTACAGGACAGCTAACTTTTTAATTACTTAGTACCTGCCGGTAATTACTTTCCTATATATAATGAGTAGTAGTTTCCCATCTGTCAGAGGGATCAAGAACCAATGATTATAAAGATATCAAGCTTAGGCTTTTTAAAAAACATTTTATTACATTTAGTTTTTAAATTTTCACATAATAAAACTTACTCTGTGGTGTGTACTCATGAGCTCCAACAAATGCATGGATTTGTTCATCTACCACTGTGATCAAGATACCCAGTAGTCCATCATCCCTCAAAAAATTCCTGTGTTCTGCCTTTGAAGTCAAGTACTCCTTCAACTACAACCTTTGGAAACCCCACTCTGTTCTCTAGTGCTCTATATACTTTGCCTTTCCAGAGTGTCATAAATAAAATCCAATAATATAGATCCTTTTGGTGGTGGATATTTTTACTTAGTGAAATGTTTTTATGATTCATCTTCCATTGTACCTAGTTCCCTTTTCTTTTTCTTCTTCTTCCTCCCCCACTTTCTCCTCCTCCTCCTCCTTCTTCTTTTTCCTTGCTCAGTGAAGTTCCTATTAGCTTTATTTATTTCATGTCTAGTCCACCAAAGTACTTTTAGAGGAATTCCATAGTGATTGGTTACCTTGCTTAAAGTCATGTGGTCCCATGATCAGGCTGCTAAGATCAGAGATAAAATGATTAAGAGTTAAACATTACTAAACTAGTCAGTGACCAGTGAAGTTACCTGGTAGAAGACCTCTGCCCAACAGAGGCAGTGATAGGCAAGTCTCAAATCCCTTGCGACTCCGTACCAGCCAGGAGTAGTAGAGACAGAACCAGAAAGCGGCCACTTAGAACAGGAAACAATGAATGGCTATGTTCCATGGAGACAGAAAATAGAGACCAGTTCTTTAGAACTCCACATTGTCTTGAACTATGTTTCCTTCTGCTTATGACATAAATGTTTGGTCTTTTAGTTTGACAGGTCTCTGGGAGAAGGATTGTGACACTCCCCCACTCCCCCAAACCTGCTCCATTAATAATAATAGGATTAAAAAATGCTATTACTGATGATTGTGGGTTATCTCTTTCAAGAGTATTGGCATAGGAGCAACGAAGATCCTGGCACTCTAAATCATTCATTTCACAGATAAGGAAACTGAGATTCAAAGAAGTGGCAATCTTCTCACATAGCAGAGAAATGGTAAATCCAAACCTGAATATGGATCTAGCCTGGCACTTTCATGAATGTAAAAATGCATCAAGAAATGCAGATTCAATAAATCTGGAGTAGGGCCTAAAATCCTGCATTTTTTAGTGACTACCTGGCAGGAGATACTGATGTTGTTCCACTTTAAGTGACAACATTCTGGACAACTCAGCCTACAGCTCTTCCCACTGCCCTTAAGAATTAATTGCTGTTCTTCATGAAGGAAATGGAGAACACTATTTGACAGTTTGTTAAACAAGCATCTAAATATCCATGTGCCTGGTATGTAGGAGCAGAGGAAGATGTGAATGGTAATGGAGACGCAGAGGAGAGAGGGAGGGACCCACACAGACTACAAACACTTTGCAGCTTGGGGGGCTGTTTGCTGCTTTCACAACTGCTCTAATTTTGGTAAAGACCACACACATATAAGAAACTCGTAAGCCATTTATCTACTCATGTCATCTGTTTGAGGCTACCAATTAATATTTCCCTGCCTAGGAAGGATAAATTGATGTCCTTTAAAATCTCATGAAGTTCAGTTCTCCAATGTGTAGCAATTTAGGAAAGGCACACTAAAATTCACAAGCAAAGCCTACAAGTGACCAACCCATGTACATCTTGGTTGTGTCTGTTTTGTTGTTGGTAGAGTAGAAGAATGCAAGGTGTTCCCAAGCTTGGTCTTTGCTCTTAGATCCACTTTTAACTTTATAAGCAGTCTTGAATAAATCATCTGGTGTTTCTATGATGAATTTATCAAGTAAACTTACTAGCATACAAGCTAAGATCTGTTTAAAATCATGTGAAGTAACATATAAATTAATACTAGTGACTAAATGCAATTGGAGGACTAAGCCAAGTGTCCCAGTGAAATAGATCACAGCCTGGGTCCTGCACCCTGAAATCTCTTGTTATAGACAACCGAGCAATCAATTTTCAAACAAATGTCATTGACTCACAACTCCTAGCTATTACTTGAGCCTCTTCTCTGTTAAATGTCACTGAATTTGATATCACTCCCAACTTGAAGTTTCCATCTCCCAGAGGAAGTACATGTAATTCCACTAAGGAACAGATATCACATGTTTTTCAATGGCACTATTTACATGATCAAATCCCTTTTGCTGCAGGAAGTACTGAGGTTCACTCTCTGCAGTTATCTAGCGTTCCATAAGAATTAGGCATGTGTGTCTGTGTGTGTGTCTCTGTGTGCGTGTATGTGTGTGTGTGTGTGTGTGTGTGTGTGAGAGAGAGAGAGAGAGAGAGAGAGAGAGAAAGAGAGAGAGAAAGAGAGGGAGGGAGGGAGGGGTAGAGAGAGAAGTAATAGGGTAGGACTAAATGTGGGTATGGAAAAGAACAAAAGATAATGGAATCAAAAACTTAAAATCTACCCTGGTTATCAATACTTTGTGTGTGTTTGTGTATTCAATATCTACTTACTAATAGGAGGGAGAGCCCTGTCAGTTGTTTAAAGAACATCTCATTATCTGAAAATTCCTAAGCCTGTCCCAGTCTCACCCCATCGTCTTGCAACTTCTTTACCCTTGGGTTGGTGTTCTGAGCTTATGACGGTGGGATTAGGTAGTACAAGGGTATTACGGAGAGAGAAATCAGGATGCAAAGATTCTTTTGTCTATCGTGAGGAAGACAACCGGACAGCTTATAGGAGCAGCGTGCAGATCTGTGAGTATTTCTCAACTTCTGGGGAGTTTGAGGAGGATTTAACTGAAGGGCAATGGAGGGTTGATCTGAATCTAAAACAAACAAAAAAAAAAAAAAAAAAAAAGGAAGAAGAGAACATTCTGGACCTGTGGACCTGCACTGGGGGCTGGGGCTGAAAATGGGAGAGAACATGAAGGAAATACACTGAAACCTCCTTGTACTGCTATGTGACAAGCTAATGGGTGAAACTTGGCTATTACCAGGTCACTGCAAACCTTGATTACCGAATTCATTTGGAAGGAAACCAAAATGGACCCTCCTCTTTTTGAGGCTTCCCAGCAAACAGTTTTCTGGGAAAGGAGGGATCTAGGCCATTAAAAGACCACAGAGTAAATAGTGCTTTACTCCCAGGTGTGCTGGCAAACTCGGCCCAGGCACCAAGAGGCCCCTGTGAGAGTGTGAGGATAAGGAGGCAGTGAGCGGAGTGGGCACCAAGGCTGACCGTGGTTGCAGCAGCGGCTTAGCCTTCTTCCTTTAAGGCTAAAGTGCTTGTTTGCTCCATTCTGAAGCAAAGTACTTGCTAGATTTTTTTTTTTTTTAATATCTTTTGTTTGGGTCTTATTTGGTCCTCCAAATTATTTGCTTTATTTTTCCTGCCTCAGCAGGATCCTGGGTGATATCAAAAGCCCAAACCCTGCAGTGGAGTAAATAGTACTGTCCCTTGTGCCTCCCTCTACACTCTTCTGTAGTCTATTAACAATGGAGTTGTCTCTCTGCCTATATCTCTGCTGAGAAAAGGAACTGGGAATTGGGATGATAAAGCAGCATCAGAGGGTCTGTCTCAAGAACCGTCTGAAATTGCTTTTCTTTCACTGGAATTTGTGGAGGATCATCATCTATAACTTTAAACAGCTGAGCTTTGCTGCGTTGGATCTAAAGGACGCTAACCCCAGCTCTCTTCTAAGCGAGCTCTTGTATCCACTTCTTTCTGTAGAACGTATTTATAATGTTCAAAAGGAGAAGGGCTAATACTGAAGTAAAAAACAGGGAAGTATTCTGCCTCACAAAGGAATGATGTACTTGACACTTTTGGAGGTCAAAAACATGAAACCTCCTCATTTAGCAAGAGTCGAGACTGTTGCTAGTTTTGAGATTATTCAGCTCCAGGATGCCCTTAGACATTTCAAGGGAAGATCTAAGTATTAGTAATCCCAAATCTAATATCAGTATTTAATACCTACTTACATTATCTCCCTTAATGTTCCCCATGACCTTAAAGGGAAGGTGTTATTTGATTCATTTTATAAATGGAATGAGGTCCAGAGAGGGATATGCAACTTGTCAAGGTCACATAACCAGTTTTTTTTTTTTTAAAGAAGGAATTAAAATTGAATCTGTTTGATTTTAAAGGGCATAGACTTCACACTGTATTATCCCAAAGGGTAATTTGACAGATCAAGGTCACCTTAAGTCTTCCTATTATCAAACTCTGGCTCTCAAGTAAGAGGATTCTAATTAGGGTCACCAGAAAACATATGTAATTCCCAGTTAAATTTGAATTCCAGATAAATAACAAATTATTTTCTTAGTATAACTATGAACTTTGAAATACATGGGATATACTTTCATTAAAAACTAATTTGTTGTTTACCTGAAATTCAGATTTAACTTGGGTGCCTTATATTTTTATCTGTAAAACCTGGGCATCCTAATCCTAATAGGTTCTCCAGATGAAAGAAAGGAAAACATATGGGTTTCTTACTACTTTGAAAGAACTGAAGAGTCTAAAAATCTTGAGTCAGGAGAAGTTTTCTAGTTTTCCCTGTGGCTTCGGCAGAGTCAGGATGTGTCAATAGCTGGTGGTACTCTGAGCGTAATGCTGTCCTTGGCCACCCACCACCGAAACCCATGGTCCCAACCACACTTGGGAGAGGCACAAACCTTGCCTGTTGACAGGGCTAGAGAGGACCCACAGCACAAGAGTGAGACTTGGTGGTCAGAGGAGCTGGCTGGCAGTGCATGTCCTAAAGCCACTGAGGGCTTTGTGAGGTGAAGTCCATCTAATGCCTTCCCTGTGGTCCAATGGAAAAGTCTCAGGTCAGGATGCGAACACCCAAGGTCTACTTCTTTATTAATTTATTCACTCACTTGACCAATACAATGTATATGGCACACTGCGGTGCATCTGGCTCTGTCATAGGTTCTGAGATGACACAAATGTTCTCAAATTGAAAAGCAGCCTTATGAGGCCGACTTCAGCAGGAGATAAAGACGAGATTCATAGCATGAGCAAGTGATTTAGGTCCTTGACCGAATTCACCATCCTGGCACCAGCTCACAGATTAGTCAATGCATTTCTGTTGAACAAATTGAGGATGACAACAAATTGAGAAAATGACAACAGAAATTGAAAAAAGAAAACAAGGACAAAATGTCTTGGAGGCAAGGATAATAATTTAAACCTGATTTTCAAAGTCGTAAGTAGGGTAAATAGTGATGATTGGCTGGAGCCGAAGACTGTAAGGGAGAGCTGAGCTAAGAATGTTAGCATAAATCTGTGGCAGGCACAGTAAGGGATCCCATGCAAACAAAGTCCCCAAGCACTAGATTAGGGAAGGGGTTGGCTCAGGCTAAGAAGTTAAGGCTATTTGGAAGTTCTTTAGAGCTTTTCAGAATCTTTCTTCTCAGGATAAGTTTTGTTGATTATTGTGAAAGAAATAGAGAAAGAAAAAAAAAATGTCATTCTAAAGCTTAGCACCTTTTTTTAAATTTTTTTAAATTTGTCTTTATGGATACTTTTCTGTGATTTATATTTAAAGGACAGTGTCCATGTCTGTAACCAAATTAACCTGGGAACACCATGCTGGACAGGTCTATGATATGGATAGGAGAAAATGTTGAAGCTATCTGAGAATCATGGCTGAAGTACCTAATGTCTGGGTATGGAGTTAAAATGCAAGCTTATTACTTAATCGCCTGCATTAAGTTCACTATTTATGCCCATGTCTATTAGTTTCTCCTATCCAGATGGCTACACTGTCACCTCCCAGAACTAAGAGAAAAGTTTCTGGGTCACATGAGGATTAGATAAAATAAAGATATACAGGAACAGGGGCTGGGGTTGTGGCTCAGTAGCAGAGCACTCACCTAGCAGGTGCGAGGCACTGAGTTAGATCCTCAGCACCACATAAAATTAAATAAAATAAAGGTATTGTGTCCAACTATAACTAAAAAAAATAAAAAAAAATTATATACAGGAAGAGAGCTCATTAAATGTACACATTTAGAATCAGGTTATTTTATAGCTGGCAGGAAGAATTCATAAAGTTTGGAGCCTATGAAAGCTGTAATAGGCTGCAGATATGGTACATCGTCCATTTCCCTCCCTCGACAAATGATGAGACTGGTGGTAGTGGAGGGCAAGTTCACCATTATGATGAATTCACATAGAACTTGAGCAGTCCATCTCTCAGAACAGCATATACTTACATTTTCGAGATTGTAAGTCTCTTGGTTGTCAGTTTACACCCCGGTACATTGAATGCCTCCACTGAGTTGTACCATATTTTCTTTAAAATCTCTTTAAACTATAATCATCTCTCCCCCTTTGTGTTAATTTAGAATACTGAACTTCTTTTTCAAAGTGCTGTCTTTCCTGGCTTAGACTGAATATCTAATAACAACCATCTTGTTACTTGAACAGTCTTCTTTTTTTCTCTCTCATTGTCCAAAGAGCCCCACAGGGGAAACACCAGCCGACCAGGGGCAGTCAAAATGAGTGACAATACTACTTTGGCTCCTCCAGCGGCAAGCCAAGGTCCTGCCACCCCACGCAAAGGGCCTCCCAAGTTCAAGCAGAGACAGACTCGCCAATTCAAGAGCAAACCTCCTAAAAAGGGTGTGAAAGGGTAAGACCAAAAGGAAAAAGAAAGCCTACTGCTCCCACAAGACTATTCTGGTTTTGAGAAACGAATGCTCATAATATTGAACAGACTTACACAAATTTCCACCCCACCCTCTGTTTTCCTGTCTAACTCAGGCTTTGCTGAGTCATGTCTTTAGTTTTGTAACTCTTCCCCTCCCAGTTCGCAGGTCCATGGCCAAACTTATCATGTGAAATGGAGCCTCTCACAATAACCTTGGATTCGACCTTCCAGGATTTTCTTGACCACCCTTTGTTGACATTCCTTGTGCTTTAATACTGGAATACTGAACCCACTGATCATTTCCAAAAAACACGATTTATTTTTATGTTTTACACTTTGATGTCTTCAGTTCTTTCTTTTCTCTCCCTCTCCTTGAAAAAATCCTGTCAACACACAGCTCAATTCAATACACCATTCATATTGCTTTTGAACTCTGAAACTTTATCCTTACTTTCATGTTTGCTCTATGATTAGTATTTAGCTATCATAATTTGACTTTTCTTTCTTTCTTTCTTTGTTCCTTTATTTCTTTTTTTTTTTTGGTATAGCATTTATTAATTTACATCTGTTCCCCAAGGCTAAAATCCCTCAGAGGAAATTTGTTTATTGTTTTCCTTAACTTTCTGTGACTAACAAGATGTTGGGCACATAGCAGATGCTAAGTTAATGCTTGTGAATGTGAACAGGCAGATGAATTGAATCTAAGGGTCTTTTGTAAGTAGTGCTCTCTAATTTCAGTTTCCATTTTACAAAGTGAAGCTTGAGTAAGTTGTCCTCTTAGTCATTCTTTCTGGTTTTCAAATGTTTTAGACTAAACTTTCTAGAGAAGATAAAAAAAACTCCCTCCAGAGATACACTAAGTCCTACTAGAGTGACATTCACTTTGCTCCAGTTCAATGCGAATGAAAGAAATTTTTCAAATACAACACTTAAGCTGCTTCTTCTTCTTCTCCCTTGAGTCAAGAAATTGTCCATGTGCATGACTCCAGGATCCTTTTAATTGAACTCAGCTAACTAAATGTTTCTTTTATTCTTTCCACTTAGGTTTGGAGATGACATTCCAGGCATGGAGGGACTAGGAACAGGTGAGCCACTCACATGTCTAAGTGAGAACCTTGCACTTAGAGTTTCTCCTCTTTACAGGCCTCAAGGGGCAGTTGAGAGTTACAAGGAATACCTAAGGCAGCAGAACCTTCAAGGACATAGAAATGTGGGGATTTCATTTACCCTCCCAAGTAAATACATATGTGACCAGACACAAAAACCCTAAAAGAAATCAAGGAGACCCAAAGTTTAATGAATCCCCTTGTTTTATTAAAGAACCTTTGAAGGTATATAATGGGCAATTGTAGATTTTCATGGTAGAAAGATTCTCAGAGTTTGTCTAGCCCAGCTTTACTTTTCAGAAGAGAAATATGAGACAGAGGAATTAAGTGACAATGTGGGGCCACAGAGTGAGGTATTGGAAATAAGACAAACTTTCCACCCAACCAGGCAAACCACTTCTTAGCAACTTCCTCTTCTTGCACATCCTCTAGCACCAAGAACAGGATCCTACAGGCAGAAGGTGTCTGATACAACTTTTTAAACTGGCTAGAATATTTTCATTCTCTGGATAATGATCGTAACTAATGTACCCCAGGAAGTGTATGCCATCCTATTTTTAAAAAATTAATAGATTTTATTTCTTATAGAAATTTTAGACTTAGAGAAAAATCAAGTAGAAAGTCCAGAGACTTCTTCTATTCCACTTTTCTCTTTCCCCTCATGCACAGTTCCCCTATTGTTAGTATCTTGCAGTGTGACACGAGTGTTACAGTTGATGAGCCAATACCGATACATTATTACCATATTAATCAGAGTCTAGGGCTTACATAGTTTTGGGCTAATTCCTTGTATGATTTTAAGTGTTTTAATTAATACATAAGAGTTGTGTCCCCACCATTATTGTGCCATAGTTTCACTGCCCTAAACAACCCCTGTGTTCCAGCTGCTACTTTCTCTCTCCTTCCTCCCAAACTCCTGACAACCACAAATATTTTTATCTTACTTTGGCCTTTTCCAGGATCTCATATAGTTAGAATCTTACAGTATAAAGTTTTTTCACACTGGCTTCTTTCACTTATCAATATTCACTTAAGGTTCGTCCATGGCTTTATGTGGCTTGACAGCTCATTTCTTTTTATTGTTGAATAATATTCCATTGTATGGACATACCACAGTTTATTTAGCCTATTGAAGGACTTGATTTTTTCCAAGTGTACACAAGTCAAGCCATTGCCTACACACACACACACACACACACACACACACACACACACATATTTATGTGCAGGTTTTTGTGTGGATACATGTTTTGAACTCATTCAACATGGTTGATAACTGGTGACACTCATAGAAATCAGTGTTCTTACCAGGAGATACTCAGTGTGTTTGCATTCTATATTCAGTGGCACTCCTGGGATCACAAATAGATTTTCTAGTCACTTTATAATGGTCATTTGTTGTTCTAGGTCAGTTGCTTCTGTATTTTGGCCAGATCAGCATATTTGCTTTGAGCTCCAGAAGACAGGCTTAAACTCCCAACACATTTGGAACAATGTAAACAGATTTATTCTGAAGGAAACTCTGAGGTCTTTGACCTGGTTCTAGTCCCATATATATAACTGGTTTGATTGATTGATTGATTGATTGATTGCTAATTGTTTACTCTGGGTATAAGCCAGTTTCTTTGTAATGGGGTATAGTAATATCTGAAACAAGCAGCTGAATTAGATGATGCCTTGAGATTGCCTGTCAGTATGTGACTTGATGTAGACGTTTCAAAATGTAGAGGAACTGAAGAGTGAGTCAGAGAAACCCAAGGAACCCATTTGGGTAGGAGCAAGACCACTGATTCTCAGACCCCAGGGATTTACAGTGCTCCCAGTTCCCTTTTTAATCTTTGACCTGACTAGAATTCCACTTCTGCTTTCTCCATGGTATTGAAATTTAGGGAGACTCAGTGAGCCATACCCCACAGTGTACTCCAGTCCAAGCCATTGTCACCTTCCCAAAGAGGATACAGAATGAAACCAACAGAGATACCAGGGCAGTGGGGGCAGCAGAGGTGGGGACAATAATTGTGCAATTGATGGGATTCTTCCTGGGCTATAGGGCCAGTCTGGATAGCTTCCCAGTTGCCAGGGGGCGGAGGGAGGAGAGAGGTGTCTCTGCCTTAAGGGTATCCTTTGTGTGGAAGAGGCTCTCCTTCCTTGGGAGGAAGAGGCTCTCTTACACACACACACACACACACACACACACACACACACACACAGTGGATGAGGTTGGCTTACATATTCTTCTTTCATCTCTCGCAGATATCACGGTGATTTGTCCCTGGGAGGCGTTCAGCCACCTAGAACTGCATGAGCTTGCCCAATTCGGGATTATCTAAAGCACCAGAGGTTCTGCCAACGCTCAACAACATCTGCTGGAAAATTGACTGCTTTTGCTCTATTGTTCTGACAGAGGCTTAAAATTCAGTATTTAGAAGGAGTTTCTTGGGCTTCTGTGGTCATTTTCCATCAGTTACCAAGAGTTCTCTTGGTGTCAGAATCTCTCTTGCAGCCCATAGCTCAGCTAGGAGTGAGATTGAAAACCTACTTTTGTTGGGTCATTTTAAACTTCACCACCCTTTCTATCAACTGATTAGAAGTCACCAGTACTTCCCTACATTTTGTTTTATGTGTAAGTTTCTCAAATCTAATTTGCTTGGCATTCATTGTAATTAGTAGTAGAATTTTAAGATAGCATGTCATTCTTTGCCCCTTCTTATTTAAGAAAGGAGACATTTAC
This sequence comes from Callospermophilus lateralis, assembly GCF_048772815.1. Taxonomy (NCBI): domain Eukaryota; kingdom Metazoa; phylum Chordata; class Mammalia; order Rodentia; family Sciuridae; genus Callospermophilus; species Callospermophilus lateralis. Next base: position 83,270,022 of record NC_135308.1, read on the forward strand.
CTTGAATTTTATGGTGAAATTGTACTAAATACTGCATACAAATATTTGATGCCCTGTTCTGAGAACCAATTAAACAAAGAAGGCACAGTCACGTGGAAATAGGCACACAATGCTTGTGAAAGAGCACAAGATTAAGATTCAAGTCATAGTTCTGCTTTGTCAATTTCACTTTCTTGGTCTATATTTTATTGAATTAGGTTATCCTGAGGTCCCACGTAGCTCTGAATTGTATGATTCTACGATAGTTGAAGACTGGACACTTAAACTCACAACTCTGACAATGTGAGTCTACTTTTCAGTGCTCTGTTTCAGGAAAGTTCCTATTTATAGCCTCTCTTTGATGGAATTATTCTGTCCAATGGCTTAAGGTGAGAGTCACGGGTTATTTGTATATGCATCCGCTGGATTTCTGTACATTTATAATAAATCACTTTTAAACCATTCGTTTAAAAGGTTTATATGCTATAGATGCAAAGAACAGATAGTTGAACCCTCCAAATAAAATGAAGGTTTGCTTCACCTCTAAGGTTGTGTCAAATGGAATGTGCACATAGTTATCTTTTCCCAATACTTTCAAGGCGCTTGTGCAATTTGAATACTGCCTCTGTCTGACTTGGATGCCTGGGTACTAACAGTATGGATTTCTTCATTTCAGTTTCATAATCTGTGGTTAAAAAAAGAGTAAATTAACTGAAAAAAGAAGGGTGAAAGAGAGGATAGAGAGAATCTAGTCCTGAATCTACCAGTAAGTTGCACTGTAATTTTGGGCAAAGACTCCACCCTTTGGACCCTCCAGTTTGCTTGAATTTGATAATCTGCAGTTCACAGTAGCAATAAATTCTGTGACTTTTAGGGCCTCAGGATCTAAGCAAGAGAATTAGAGGAACTCAGTAGTCAAGAGAATTTACTTTTGCTATTGGATTTATATTATTTATTTTACACAATTGACCAAAGGACTTATTGACCAGAAAATTAGAAGTACAAAAGAAAAAGAAAGATATAAATTAAAAAGTGGAACAATGACATGCGCAGAGGCATAGTGGTAAGTGTGCTTCCTCCTTCAGCAAGAACTCCTGCCTCCACCCAGGCACGGATTTTCTGTCCCCCCTGCAAAAGCTGGCCCTACCCCTTCAAGTCAGCCACGTTTCTTAGCCAATGACTTCAGTCACCACTTGTTCATCCCAGGCTGTCTCTTAGTCTAGGAGGTCTAGGTTCTTCGGTGGCTGGATGAGAATCTGATCTGCATTTTGATTACTTTGAAAATGTTTCTCTAAACGTGAAACAATAATGCTGAGAAAACAGAATGCACCCAAAGGAACATATCCATGCTTCTGTCTGACGAGGATGCTTTGGTACCAACAGTATGAGTTTCTTCATTTCAATTTTGTAAGTATATCAGAAGTTAATTCATCACAAAATTTTAGAGTTTGGAGAATTTAAAAAAAATCTTCGGACACCTTCCTGATAATAAGAATCATTGAGGATTGCTTGTGCAAAGCATACAAAATTTGGGTCCAACCCAAGATTTTCCGTATAAAAATCTCCAAGGGAAGGATCTTGGAGTCAATTATTATTAATAAGGGTGAGAGGTGATTCTTTTATTTGTGTCATTTTGAAAACACAAGGAAGTCCTAGCCTACATTTTGCACATTAGAAATTAGATAATTCTTATCTTGCTGCCTCTATTAGCCAATCAATTTGCTTCCCAATAAAATATGTGAGAAAAGTGACTAACATTTAATGGATTCCAACTCGTAGACTGTTTTGTTGACTGATAACATGGAAATACCTCACTACTCCTTGGTAACTCAGTTAAATGCTTTTGCAGAGACTGTCAGAGAGTTTAGACTATAAGTATTGAATTGACAGTTTCAAGAACTATGGAGCCAAATGTGCACCATTATTGCCAATTACCTGCTGCTGCCTCACTCAGATACCCTCCCTCCAAAGCCCTGTCCTAAACTGCTTTCTCTGACTGGAGTAGGAGAGACCAGGGAGGGAGAGAGCTTTGGTCTGGGCAGGCGGAGCCAGGGGCCTGCCTTATCCTCCACCCCTTTCTTGTTTGTTGCTGTAGTTGGGTAGAAGTTGAGAATGAAGGTGCTTATGATTTAGGCACTTCTGCCCATTCTAGAACCCAGCAGCCGCTAAAGTCAGACAGAAAAAAGTATGCAAGGAGGAAATGCTCCTCTCAGTACTCCACCCTAGGCAAATATACACAGTGGTTCAAATAACGGTCACTGTGTGCTGACGTCTATTGTGAGAGAAAGAAGACTCCCACCAACTGACGGGAGAAGGGAGAGGTATTTTCTTAACAACTAAAGGAGTGAATGGAACACACACACACACACACACACACACACACACACACACACACACCACATACACATGCCCAGAGGAATAATCAATAAAAACAGTATTTAGTACCAAAGAGAATGGCAATCGCACTTGACCAAACAAAAGAAAAACCAACACGATGAGAGCTAAGGAAATATGACATGAAATTGTCTTAAAGGGAGAAACAGAAAAGGCTTGATGTTTTATTAAAGGGCTAAAAGGCTTATATGGAACATAAAACCTGGGTGTGTGTATAAGCTAACAAAGTGTTTCCTGCAGATCTAAATAAGTTGTTGCCCTACCATTTACCTCATGAGGGCATAGCTAGATTAGATGAAAACTGAAATTTAAAAGCAAGATTCATAAGCTGATTGTTAACATCAATACACATTTTCTTTTGGCAAAAACCATTAGGAGATCAGGGTTCTGCCTGGCTCTGCTACAAAGTACTTATTAAATAATCAGTTAATTAATTTCCCTTCTTTGGGCTGAAATATTTTGAGAATAAAAAAGATCTTGGACTAAATGATCTCCAATGTTCCTTTCAGCATAAACTTATAAAACACAAGTAATAAGTCTAAATATATTTCAAATATAACCACACTGTTCTCTTTATGGACAGAAGTCCTAAAACACAGAGTCTCAATTTCCAGCTCCTTCCAGAATGAGTGTTTAATTGGTTTTTTCACATCTCTTCAAGACACAGGGTAAAATAAAATTGTGTACAGTACTGCCACCTGCTGTAACGAAGGAGTACTTCAACACTTAGAAAGCTAACCATTTCAATTAGAAAACTTTTAAATCCTCATAGCTAATTCTGAATTTGTCCCCATTTATTGGCCAATTAAGCCTGTTGTACTACTGATTGGCTATGGAAAGGTCTTCTTTACACAGGATAAACATTAAGAGGCTATGAAATTGAACGTACTACAAGGTAAGTCTCACTTCCACCCAATGAACCGTGTAGTGTTTTGAAGTTATGATCATACAGAATTTATATATTTCTAGTTAGTAAATTTCTTTTTTTATTATTGGTTGTTCAAAACATTACAACATTACATTATTGACATATCATATTTCATACATTTGATTCAAGTGAGTTATGAACTCCCGTTTTTACCCCGTATACAGATTGCAGAATCACATCGGTTACACATCCACATTTTTACATATTGCCATACTAGTGACTGTTGTATTCTGCTACCTTTCCTATCCTCTACTATCCCCACTCCCTTCCCCTCCCCTCCCATCTTCTCTCTCTACTCCATCTACTGTAATTCATTTCTCTCCCTTGTTTTTTTTTCCCTTTCCCCTCACATCCTCTTATATGTAATTTTGTATAACAATGAGGGTATTTTTCCATTTCCATGCAACTTCCCTTCTCTCTCCCTTTCCCTCCCACCTCTCATCCCTGTTTAATGTTAATCTTTTTCTCATGCTCTTCCTCCCTGCTCTGTTCTTAGTTGCTCTCATAGCAGCACAATTTACAATAACTAGACTGTGGAACCAACCTAGATGCCCTTCAATAGATGAATGGATAAAAAAAAAATGTGGCATTTATACACAGTGGAGTATTACTCAACACTAAAAAATGACAAAATCATGGAATTTGCAGGGAAATGGATGGCACTAGAGCAGATTATGCTAAGTGAAGCTAGCCAATCCCTAAAAAACAAATGCCAAATGTCTTCTTTGATATAGTTAGTAAATTTCTATTATATGTAACAGTATATTTTGTAATAGATTGCTATTTGCATATATTGAAGTTATAAAAATTTATAGGTTAGCTGCACTCTCAGCTGATTTAATGAGTTCTTAGATTATTTTAAATAATTTTTTATTTGTTAATTGGGGGGCTTCCAGATACACTCTGATACATCACTTTCAAAATAAGCAGTAATTTTCCAAAAGAAAAAATATATATATTTTTTATTTTCTGATACTCTAAATTGAGATAATTTCCTTACCCTGAATGATATTATAATGGAAAGTGTGATATTCAGACATGGGAGGTAAAAGAATAGGCAAAAGAAGCAAATAGTACACTTTTATCACATTAATTCAATAAACCTTTCAGGTAATATTTCTGAGGCCTGTTGTGGGCAAAAATCATAACTATAAAATATGGAAGTACTTGATAGATATTTGTTAAATGAATGAATAAATCATATGATTGCAAGATTGGTATAAACCAATAGAGGTAATACACTATTAACAGCGTATATAAAAATCACCTGCTTATGTCAATTCATATAGAAGAAGCATTTGAAATAATCGAACATCTCCTCCTGATAAGAATTCTCAATGAATTTGCTGTAGAAGAATGTTTGCCAACATAATGAAGGCTGTGTATGACAAGCCAATAGTTAACATCACACTTAATGGTGAATAGTTAAAAACTTTTCCTTTAAGTTCAGGAACAAGACAAGTGATGGACACTATAATCACTTCTTTCCAAAAGGCTACTGTAAGTTCTAGCTAGAGCAATTAAGCAAGAAAAAAATAAAATCAATAAAAATAAAAGGCATTCAAATTGGAAAGAAAGAGGGTAAAACTGTCTGTTTGTAGATGACATAGGCTGATATACAGAAAACTGAAGATTCTACTAAAAATTGTTAGGAGTGCCAAACAAATGCAGTAAAGTTACAGAATATAAAATCAACATGTGAAAATCAGTTTTGTTTCTATCTTTTAACAGCAAATTACCTAAATTATTTTTTTACAAAGCAATGCCATTTATAATAGCATCAAAAATAGTAAACATTTTGGTATAAATTTAACCAAGGAAGTGAGACATCTGTATCCTTAAAACTGTAAGACTTCAATGAAAGAAATTGAAGATGACACAAATAAATGGAAAGATAGTCCATGTTCATGGAATGGAAATTTTAATATTGTTAAAATATCCATACCCAAAGTGATCTCCAGATTCAACAAAATCCCTATCAGAATTCCAAAGTTATTTTTTGCAGAAGTGGAAAAAAACTATTCTAAAATGTGCATGAAATCACAGAGGACCTTGAATATCTATAGTAGTCTTGGAGAAAAAAGAACAAAGCTGAAGGCAGAACATTCACTGAGTTAAAAATATAAATCTACAATAATCAAAACACTATGGCACTTTTGTATACAAACAGACACAAGAACAATGAAACAGAATAGAGAGGGCAGAAGGGTGAAATAACCACCTTGAGATTCATGAGTACACATCTTTGGTCAACTAATCTTTAACAAAGGAGGCAAGAATTTGCCACGTGGAAAGAATACTCTTTCATAAATGGTGTTAGGAAAACTGGCTATGCACATGCAAAATAATGAATGGAACTGGAACATTATCTTTTACCACATACAAAAACCAATAAAGTGAGTTGAAGACTTCAGTAAGGTCTGAATTGATAAAACTCCTAGAAGAAAACAGGGGAAAAGCTCTTTGGCAGTGGCCTGGCAATGAATGGCTTTCTGGACATGATATCAAAAGCACAGGCAACAGAACAAAAACAAACAAGTGAAACTACAGAGATGCATAAGTTGAAGCTCTCCAAGTGCATTTTCTGACTGTAAAATCAAGAAACTTGCATCTATTTAGTGCAAGTATTTTTTTTTAAATATAAAATAAGAGTGTCTTGCCTAGATAGTTGTAAATGCCCAATGATCACATTATAATTGCTATAGTCATTTTTATTGTTGTCATTATGAATTTCTTGATTTCACCATGCTGACAGTCTAGCACAGGGGTACAATTTGTTATGAAGTTCCACATAGGGAGACATCTAACTGGACAGCTCTAGCGGTAGATGTTGTATGTGTATGTGAGCAATAAAGTCAGGTGTGAACAATAAAGTCAGGAGGAGTAATAACGTAGGTACATCTGTCCACTGCTCTACATTTCATTATCTCAGGAGTGAATTATCACAATACCTCCACATAATCTCCCTGTTCTCACTCCTAACCCTTTAACTCACTCTTCAGATTAGCCATTGTGTCCATCTTCCCAGCAATAACAACATGTGAAAACAGTGACCTCGTTGTTGTATCAGTTTTGACTGTGTACCTAATATCTGGCATGGAGTCCAACAGATACTAAACACTCAATAGGTATTTGTTCAGTGATTGAATAAATGATTAATTTAAAGACTTTGCCCTACCATACCTGTCTTAGCCAAAAGCACCCTCCTGCATATTCTTCCTATTTTCCTGAGCTCTCACTTGATAAAATTGGTGAAATACTACACTGATCTACACATTGACAAATGTGGCCTTTCAAAGTTTAGCTGAAATTTCTGCAAATATACTCTCTACCGGAACATCATAAAATTTCATAAGAAATGTCAATTAAAGACACATCTACAAGTACTTTGCTTGCATTTTTTAAAACTGGGTTAGCAGAATTCTATTACTCCATGTTTTTAAGAATTCCCATGAGTCCATTGAATCATTTTCTAATCAACACTATAAGGAATTAGAGCATATTTGATCCTGTTTTTAGCTTATTGTCTAGGGAAATAGAGAAGGGCATTAGAAATAATTAATTGTGGGATTAATTCATAAAGTTTCTGGTTCTGTCCTTTTTGTTACTATTATTCAATATTTCTATCCATACCCTTGAACATACTTAGGTAAGCACGTTTTGTCTCCTACCAAGGAATCTGGTATGGCCTGTCACCTTGATGTTGTAATCATTTTCACTTGTAATCATGTGGTATTGCATCATAGGACAATGTCATTGCACAGATATTACTGAGAGAGAGAGAGAGAGAGAGAGAGAGAGAGAGAGAGACTCCTCTGGAATCACAGAACAAGCTTGTAGGCCATGAATGAGAACCTGGGGGACAACCAACTCCTGGCTTAATGCTTAGTCCTGTTAGCTGGGCATCATGGTGGCAGATGCCTGCAATCCCACATGAGATGGGAATCCTGATGCCACAACCCAGGAGTACCTAGTTCTGCCAGAAGCTAGAAGAACAAGGAATCATCCTACCCTGGAGGGTGGGAGGGGGCTTGGGCTGGCCCACACTTTGATTTCAGGCTCTAACCTGCAAGACTGTGAAAAAAGGAATTCCTGTTTCTTTCTTTCTTTCTTTTTTTTTTTTTTTTTTTGTACCAAGGGATTGAACTCAGGAGCACTCAACCACTGAGCTTATCCCCAGCCCTATTTTGTATTTTATTTAGAGACAGAGTCTCACTGAATTGCTTAGCACCTCATTGTTGCTGAGGTTGGCTTTGAAGTGTCGATCCTCCTGCCTCAGCCTCCCGAGGAGCTGGGATTATAGTGTGTGCCTCAGCACCTGGCTTTTCCTGTTTTGATTTACACCACCCACCTTATGGTATATTGTATGGCAACTTTAGGAAACTAATATACTATGTTAAGTCCCAGAAGGGATACAAAGTATAATCATTCATTTGCAAAATTTTTTGAGCACCAGTTTATTCCAGATACTCTTGCTAAGTGTTAGAGAGGTAAGAAACAAAACCAGATATGGTCTCTGCCTCCATGCACTTCCCTTCTAGATGGGGAGAAATATTAAACGAGAATGTCGTAGAAGTATGAAATGACATCTATGTAGGGTTTGCCATTATTTTGGTGTGTGAGGCTTTAAGTGTATATAATGGGAAAACAATCAAGGAAGAAGACCACGACAGACATCCCTGAAGAAACAGCAATTGAAGTGAGCTCTGAAGGAAACATATAATTGTCTAAATGAGGGGTAGGGAAGGTGTGGTGAGAGGGAATACCCCAGGCAGAAAAAGAGCACATACAAAGGCCCGAGGTAGGAATGAATCTGGCACATTGGAGGAACAAAAACCCAAGTGTGGGAGGCAGAGGGAACACAGTGCAGGATGACACAGGGAGACAGAGGGGCCAAGCGGGCTGCATAGGTCACGCCAAGGATTTGACCTTTATCTGTCCAAATGGACGAGAAAAGCAAGGGATACGAGCTTTGTTCCAAGGGAACAGATGGTGGCTAGTGGTGGGTTTTTCTGCATGAGTATGTCCTGATATGTCCAGATCATTCTGGATCCTGGCACCTGGGGAAGAGATGCTACAGTTAGTCTTTGTTGCTGAAATCTGGAAGCATGACCACACTGAAAACCTGGGTGACTGCAGCTTTAGTAATATGCAGTAGAAACACTGCACCTAAGCAACACCCATTGCCCCAAAAGCTTGAAAATGGCAAAGGAAATTGTGATGGTTTGTTTGATGTGTTAAGTTGACTAGACAGAATTTTGTAGACAGGAGTAACATCCATAATCATTTGACTTTAAATAAAAAAGGTAATTGTTGATAATCTGGGTGGGCCTGATCCAATCAGGTGAAAGGCCTTAAGAGCAGAGCTGAGGCTTCCCTGAAGAATTCTACCTCTTAATCCATATGCAACAAAATGAAATTAAACTCCTATCTCTCACCATGCACAAAACTTAACTTAAAATGCATCAAGGACCTAGGAATTAACTCTGCATCTAATAGAAGAAAAAGTAGGCCCTAATCTTCATTATGTGGGATTAGGACCCAACTTCCTTAATACGACTCCTATAGCACAAGATTTAAAACCAAGAGTCAATAAATGGGATGGATTCAAACTAAAAGTTTTTTTCTCAGCAAAAGAAACAATCTGTGAGGTGAACAGAGAGCCTACACCCTGGGAGCAAATTTTTACCCCTCACACATCAGAGTTCTAATCTCTAGGGTATATAAAGAACTCAAAAAGCTAAACACCAAAACAAACAAACAAACAAACAAAAAAAACCAAATAATCCACTGGACAAATGGGCCAAGGACCTGAACAGACACTTCTCAGAAGAGGATACACAATCAACCTACAAATATATGAAAAAAATGCTCACCATCTCTATCAATCAGAGAAATGCAAATCAAAACTACTCTAAGATATCATCTCACTTCAGTCAGAAGGGCAGCTATTATGAAGACAAACAACAACAAGTGTTGACAAGGATGTGGGAAAAAGGTACACTCATACATTGCTGGTGGGACTACAAATTGGTGCAGCCCGTTTGGAAAGCAGTATGGAGATTCCTTGGAAATCTGGGATTGGAACCACCATTTGACCCAGCTATTCCTTTTCTCGGACTATACCCAAAGGACTTAAAAACAGCATACTCCAGGGACACAGCCACATCAATGTTTATAGCAGTACCTTCACAATAACTAAACTGTGAAGCCAAACTAGATGTCCTTCAGTGGATGAATGGATAAAAAAAAAAAAAAATGTGCTATATATACACAATGGAATTTTACTCAGCATTAAAAAAGGACAAAATCATGGCATTTGCAGGTAAATGGATGGTATTGGAGAAGATAATGCTAATTGAAGTTAGCCAATCAAAAAAAAATGCAGAATGTTTTTTCTGATATAAAGGGGGTGACTCATAGTGGGGTAGGGAGGGAGAGCATGGGAGGATTAGATTAATTCTAGATAGGGAAGAGGGTAGAAGGGAAAGGGAGGGGGCAGGGGATTAGCAAGGATGGTGGAATATGATGGTCATCATTATACAAAGTACATGTATGAAGACTTGAATTGCGTGTCAACATACCTTACATACAAACAGATGTGAAAAATTGTGTATTAAGAATTGTAATGCAAAAGAGACACAGAAATGAAGGCAAGGGTCAGGTTGATGAAGCACCTGCCAGTGGTCTCTGGAATAGCTGGGGGTCAAGAGGTAAGCAGAACATTGAATTTCCCACAGTGGATGCAGGTTCAAATCAGAGAAATGCAAGTTTGTGGCTGTTATTTTGAAAGCGTGTTAGCATTCAGGCTGCTACCCCTGTGGCTGAACGCATGCTCCAGGGGTTTAGCAGAGGCTTGGCGGTGGGAAGGGTAGAGGTGAGCCTAGGCTCTGGTTGCTACTTATGGCTGTACTACACTTTTTCTAAAAATATTTCTCTTAGTTCTTTCTGCTGGTGACTTCTATCATCTAGACAAGGAAAATTGAAAAGCAAAACTCGGAATCTTTATTGAATTGGACTTAGACTGCCATCTTGTGGATATTTAGCCTCATTATCTAGTGCCAGCAAAAACATTGTATATGAAAGTACACATAAATATCTTTTTGCAAATTGACAATGAAATTGTACATATTTATGGTGTAGAATATAATGCTTTGATATATATGCCTTTTGCAACAGATAAATCAAGCTACTTAATATACGTATCACCCCACATGCTTATCATTTATTTTTGTAGGAAAAACACTTAAAATCTACTCACAATTTTCAAATACATAGTATACTGTTTTTAACTTTTGCAGTATAATTTACAATAGATTTATTGAATTTATTCCTCCTGTAAAACAACAAATTTTGTGTTCTTTGACCACCATCTCTCTAACCCCCGACACTGGCTTCTGGTAAGCACTGTTCTACTTTCTGTTTCTGTGAGTTTGATACGTTTTATACCCCACATATAAGTGAGAATATGTGATATTTACCATTTTTTGCCTGACTTATTTCACTTAACACTATGTTCTTCAGGTACATCCACAGTCACAAACGACAGAATTTCCTTCTTTTCAGACTGAATAATATTCCATTGCATGTATTTTCCACATTTTCTTTCTTTATTTGTTGATGAACAATTAAATTAATTCCATATCTTGATTATAGTAAATAATCTTACAATAAACACGGAAATGAGATGTCCCCTTGACATACTGAATTCATTTCTTTTGGATATATACCCAGTAGTGAGACTGTTGTATCATTATGACCGTTATATTTTTAATTTTCTGAGGACCCTCCACTGACTTCCATAATGACTATACAATTTCTATTTAATTATTTATATAATATTTATATATTTAATTATTTATAATATTTAAATAATTATTTAAAAATTATTTAAATATTTATAATATTTAATTATTTCTATAATAATTTCTATTCCCACCAGCAGCTACACATGCATTCTTAAAAATATTGAAACTGGAAGAGACTTTAGATTATTCACCATATGCCCTAATTTTACAAAAGAAAACACTTGAAGTTGAGAGGGAAAAGTGACTGGTCACCACGGTATTTTCATTTGGCCAATCTGATGCACCATTTTGATACATCACTGTGCTCCTTCAAAGCCCAGTAAAGGAATAAGCACAGATTGGACAGACCCTGAGACTTGGAGTGAAAGTAAAGATAGGATGAGACTCAGAACTGGGATGAGGCTAAAAAAATGGTTCTTTGTATTTATTACAAAATTAGCATTTTAAAGTTGGTGTTCCCTTTCTGTTCTCTCTGCTTTCAAGAGACAACTCTTTATCTGTTTCTAACTCTCTCATTGTTACTACTATAAATTTAAATAATAGGCTTATGCTTTTATTTAAACACTATATATTACCTTCTTATTACAAAAGATAAGACTATAAATTACACATTAGGCTACTTTCCCTATATATTTTCATTTTTTGAATTATCTATTTTATTTTTAGATCTCTCATTGATCATCTTTGTAATTTCAATAATATAGTTCTATCATCTTTAGTTGTTGTTGTTGTTTTTTTTGGTTTTTTTTTTTTTGAATCTCTGCTTACTTAGGATGAGTGCCCTTATCCTGCTCACTACTTTTCCTTCCTCTCCCAGTCAGTCAGCCACAATTTTTCTTCTGTGTTCTCTGGGTTGTCTGCATTAACATTCTATGCACCTGCCATATATAAACCTATGGATTTCCCATATGTAGATTCTAAAAAAAAACTAACATCCAGCAGTTAAAGTATTACATTTATATACATTTTTGTCCTCCAAGCAAAGTCAAGTAGTATGTTTAGAAAATATTTTCTTCTCCATTCAACATCTATCTACATTTCTGGTGTGCTCAGTGGAACTTCTTTCTAGCTTCGTGTTCAAATAGACTCTCTTTCTCTCTCTCTGGTTGCACTTCATCAGTTACTTGGATTCGCAAAGTTTGTGTTTTGTTTGTTTATTTCTCACTTGATTTTTAAATTTCATTTTTCTTTTCCTTTTTTTTCTTTTGCAATATAATAATATGACTTTGTCATGGTCTCAAGTTCATCTAGCATTGCGATTACCTGGTCTTGCACCGATCCTGGGGAGGCATCTCCACCAGAATCTCTGTCCTACTGACTGATTGTTGTCCAGGTGTTTGGCAGAGCTGTGTCATCCCAGACACAATGTTTTCTTGGATTACATATATGTGTTTTTTTTCTTGAAATGTTTACAATTAATTATCTTTTATCCTGTGTGCCTTAAAATTTACAAAGCTTTTTAAAATTTATCCTACTCAGCAGTCAGTGAAGCTTTTTCTGCTGAAAACTTGTACTTGTTAGGGATCACCCACCTCTGCTGTTTCTTTGAGATATCCTCTCTCTTTCATTCTATTGTCTCTGAGTTTCTAAATCTTTTCTAGTTCTCTTATATTTTCTCTCAGATTTCTCTTTATCATTTTGCTTATATTTTGGGGGTGTTTCTGTGACTATTTGCCTATCATTCTATTGAGTTTTTCCTGTTCTACTCTTAATCTCTTTACTTTTTTCGGCATGCTTTTTTTTTCTTAAGATTCTGGTCATGGACACATTATCTTCTTGGATATTTGAATTCTTACTTTTTCCCCCCATTGCAGTATTTTTTTTTCTTTTCTCCTTTCTTTTCATTTAGGATGGTAGTTTATCTCATATATTTGGTCATTTTAGGGTTTTTCTTCTCAAATTTAAGAATGAAGGATGGGGATGTGGTAGAGTCCTGGCCCAGCTATATTGGATCCAGTATTGGTTTCCAATTGGTTGCTCCACTGAATGGAAATTCTGATCGGGAGTTCTGTTTATGCACTTAAGCTTGTGGAACAGCAAGTGTACAAAACTTTTAAATGTGAAGATGTGGAAGTGGCTGTTGGGTGGGGCCCCCAAAAGTCAGAATGAGTGACTTTACTCTGGGGTGTGTTAACATTCATTAGAGATGGCTTGCAAATGTCAGCAATGAGGGAAGTGGAGAGGGGAATGTAACTGGCATACCTCTTGTCGGTTTATATATTCAATAAATTCTCCTGTTTTCAGGCTCCAGACCAATCCCTCCATCTGAGACCAGAAGCATACTAGGATTCTAGTTGGCACATTATGGCATCCCCAACCCCCACTCAACCCCATGACGGAATATCCCAGGGAATAACTTCCTCTTCCATAGTTTATCACTATACTCCCATCTGTGTTTTGCTTTCTGGAGATTTATTGAAATCTGTTGTCTATTGGTTATCTCTGATTCCCTGATTTTTTTTTTCCCTTGGTGACTTTTGAAATGTTTCAGTGTGTTCTGAGAGGAACAGGATATAAGTGTGTATACCAAATCCAACATCTTGAACAATTTGGTAGATTTTCTTTGATGTTAAAATGTTCTATTTCATTGGTGCTTGTGTGGTTTTCTGATTCTCACTAAAGTACTCTTTTCTTCATCTTCCAAAAATGATATTGACTTCATGACATGCTAATTATTGCACACCTACACTTTAGAGTAGGGGTTTATAAGGGAACTTGGAGATAGTTTCTTGCTCTTTGCAATCAATAAATTGTGGGTTAGCTGAGAACTGAGGACCTCTAGTTGTTCTGGAATATAATATGTACTATTTGCTATACAAAAAAACCAAAAAGAGAGGGTTGGAATATCTTTCAGGTAGCCAATCACGAATTTCTGTCCCATTATCCCATAAATCAACAGCATATTTAGAGCCAATAAATTCCTAATCTTCCAGATTTCCCCATTTCCCAAGATAATTTATTAATTAACATTTATACACATATCCATTCAATATATATATTGAATGGATATGTATGTGTGTATGTATATATTTATTTATTTATTTATTTATTTATTTATTTATTTATTTATTTATTTATCTCCTCGCTGAAGGAGGAGATGCTTCATTCCCAAGACATGCTTCATTCCCTCTGGAACCTTCTAGTGGAGGTAGAAAGACTGGTACAAAGGGATAATGCTTAAATTAGCCTGCAGTTGAGAGGGAGATAGAGGAAGCATATTGTGCTTCAGACCCCAAGCTGTTCAGTAAATGCATGATCTGCAAATCTTAACTGCTTCTAGAGGCCATTAGGTGGCGGGACTAGGTATGGCTGGCTGAGTGGGACTAGGTTTACGTTTAAGGGATACTCAGGGATTGCCGCTATTCTATTTACTCCATTTAAAAGCTAGACAGATTTTACTTTGGAACTTCCTGGAAACTCTTAGGTGGTCCTTAGGCTAATAAAATCTAATCTTTTATAACTAAATTAATATTATTATTATGTTACATTAAGAATAATCATTTAAATATTTGGCATAATAAATACCTAAAAGACATTTTATGTTATAAATCTATTTTTTGCTGTAACAGGGATGTTGTAATTCATACATTTGTATTAATGATATTTCTTAAAACAAGGGAACATATGTAACTGTAAACCAATCTACAAACTATTATAAAAATCTGTAAGTTCCATTATAGGTACTGTGAACTTTGTTGGAGTCTTAATCAGTAGATTGTTATAAGTGTATTTGTACTTTGTTAAAATATATTTTGTTTTGTTGAGTCTTTGTGGAGTGGTAGCTTAGGAGGTGCACAATTTTATATTTACATAAACTCTATTGTTCACAAAGCAAAAAAAAAAAAAAAGGAATTATAAACCTATAGAAAGTTTTTCTTCGCTTCAATATCATAGAAAGGGATCCTCTTCGAAATCATGAACCATAGGGGGGTTTATTGGAGATTGCATATTTATAAAGAGGGGACTTTAAAAGCAGAATATGACATTTACATTCTATCCACACCACTATTTGTTTTGTAAGTCTCACCATCAGAAAAACATTTTTAAATTTAAAAAGATTTGAAGTTAAAATCAAATTAAAAGAAGCCTTATAAGTCTGTGATTAAACTTATTAGAGCTTTAAATGCAAAATTTATAGAAACACACAACTAAAGGATATAGAATATGATGAGAATCTTTATCCATCACAGTCCACTAGAGGAAACTAGAAAGCATGCTAAGTATTTTAACAGAGGGATTTATTATACATTAATTATAATCAATATTAAAGTCTTGGCTAAATATGTGTTAGAGGGCTGAAAATACAAAAGGGGGACATTGAGGTAATAAAGAGATAACGTCCAGAAGCAGTTTCCACTCCTAGGGAAAGTAGAATAAAGGGAGGGAATTTGGGGGAACCAGATCCAGATCCAGACCAGACCCCGAGCAGAGGTCTCTGCCTGGCTGCCACTGAAGCCTCTGCAGACAGTGGTAGGGGGAGGGCAGAAAGAAGCAGGAGAATCGTGTGGAAACCAGAACCCACTAACTGCCACTGCCAGGAGGGGGAAATTGTTGCTGGGGCTGCTGCTGCTAAGGACAGGAAATTCCCCGACTCTCTCAGGTGCTCAGGCAGCTTCCAGTGCCCGCTCCTCAAAAGAATCCAAGGGGAACCCAAACCATACTTATGGGTGTCCCTGCGACAGAGTCCCAAAAGTGAGTGTGCAAAGGAGACTTGGAGTAGAGTGACCAATGCTATATAAGTCAGCACAGTATCTTCTTAGCAGGTCCTTCTGTCAACTGCAGTAGACAAAAAATCACAGCAGGTGATTCAACTGGCAACTGCAGTTTGTAAACAAATAACAGCATTTCTGTAACCAGGGAGACCTCTGCTTGCACCATATTCATCTTTGCAACTATTCATGCAAGCAAATAATGGTCTCATTTATTTGTTCATGTATTTATTACCCAAGAAATATTCATCAGGTTCCCATTTCCAGGCATCTTTCTAGGTGCTGGGATGGTTATGACAATGAACAAAGGCAAATTCCCTGCCCTCTTGGAGCTTATGTTCTAACAGAGTGGACAGACAACATGCGAGTAATGCATGGCAGTAGTGCGAAGTTTAGGACAGGTCTCTGGCAACAAAGGAGTATCCAATTTACTTCTGGTTCCTAATGTGACAAGCACATACAAATTGTTAGTAAAAAACTACTAATTCTTAATGTAACATAATAATAATATTAATTTAGTTATAAAAGATTAGATTTTATTAGCCTAAGGACCACCTAAGAGTTTCCAGGAAGTTCCAAAGTAAAATCTGTCTAGCTTTTAAATGGAATAAATAGAATAGCAGCAATCCCTGAGTATCCCTTAAACGTAAACTGTGAAGATTCTTCTTATATTAACTGGGCCTTAAGTAAATGATATGTTAGAGCATAAAAATATAAACAGAAATTTTGAGACTAGTTAATAATACTGGCCTGAACTTTGTTTTTACTTGTGCGTATGTCAGCTAAGAAATCTCATCACTAAGTATATATTAAAAATTAACAATTATTTCTAACTTTTCTAACTCATTTACAAGCCAAATGCTCACTCTTACCATTGAATCAAATCTTATTTCTGAAAATAACCTACAGAAATAGTATGTAAATACATAGATCTATGAAATAGACTAAGAGCATCCTCCCATATTCTATGGATCAAAATGTGATGATCTCTATAACATATGTAAGTGAACACATTAATTTGTGATATACTCACACATTATTGTAGGCTACATATGTGTACCATAAAGTAAATTGTAACAATGTTTCTAGTGACAGCATACTTTCTAGCACTGCTAGAGAAAGAAAATAAAAACTTAGTATGAAAACTATGTTTTATTTTTTAAACAAAGTTTTTAAGTGGAAAAATAAATCCAACTCTCTTCTTGCAACTGAACTGAGTTCTAAACAGTTCATAGTCAAAAGTCTCTTCACTTGTTCTACAATGATACATAAGCTTTCTGTCTATTCCAGAAGTCTCATCATCTCCAATTATGCTTTCCAAGATACAAGGTAGCCATGCTGGTTAAATTCTTCCCGCTGCCATTTCACACCTGATGTAACTTCACAGGTTGGTACCTTGAGCACCACACCCATGATAACCACAGCCAGCCACTTTGAAGGGGAAGAGAGCACAGAAGGCAAATATCACCCATTGCACTGGACAGGCTATAACTACTGACCAAAAGATTCCTGATCCAGCCTCTGAAATTGATTTATTCTCTAAAGAAGTTGTCTTCCTAGACTCAAACACTCAATGACTAATTCTGTCCTCATCAATATGATTCCACCATGAATCTACCTCTGATAGTCTTTACTGCTCAAAAGTCATATGAGAACATCAAGATAATTGTCACCATACAGGCAATAGAGCTGCTGCTGAGAAATTCATAGAAAAGACAGGCTGCAATGGCACCAACTCCAAAGAACAAATGGAAAAACGATGCCCCTGGATGTCTGTTTTTTGATCTTCTTGGTTGATTAGTTGTCTCTCCTTTTGCATCAAACAGTGAAACACTTTTGGTATCATCGTTGCTATCCTGTGACAACATGGTGGCCCTGAGTCAGACCCTATAGGTTTGTAATTCTATTCTCACACAGGTACAATGCTTTTAAATATGTTTAAATGTTTTTTCATGTTGAATAATATGAGTAGCTTTCAAGGGGACCAAGTCCCAACAGTCACTTGCATGGTTCACTCAGTTATGCTCACTGCAAGAGGATATTGACACATGGAGGTTGGAGTTTGCTGTGTGAGAATCCCATGTTGGGAAGTGGCCTTTTCCTGCTGGGGCAGAGTTAGCAGCTTTCAAGCAGCTGATTGTTACCTAGGAATACCTGGGATGGGGCAGAATAGGAGCAGCAATATTGCTCTTTGAGATTGCTGAAATTCTTGGTAATTATGTCCTCTTCAAGCTTTCTGCTGCAGAATTGTTGATCTAAGGTCTAGGAACCAATTTGATTTTGCTAACAACAGCATTTTCGCATGATGTATGAAAGATGAAAAAGTAATGTGGTAGAAAGGTTTAAGTCATCAGAGGATAGTGAATTGCTTGGCCTGCAGGGAGGGAAGAAATTAACTTCTCCTTCTCACCAATTGTAACTTCTATCTACTGAGTACCTCTGAGGAGTGAGGCACCATTCTAAGCACGCATACCCAGCTCACTTGATTTTTCACAAAACTGTGGAGTGGGTATTGTGATGACAACATTTATCATGAAACTTGAGCTAATAATCAAATGCCCAACCAGAAGGTAGTAGAGCAAGTCCTCAGTCAAATCTAAGTTTAAAGCTAATCATTTTGCTTTTTTTCCCTTCCTTCCACTAAAAAAACAGGTGTGTTCTTGTATAATCTTGCAGGGGTAATTTCCCTGCTTTACATTCATGAGACTCACAAGAGATTTATGTCTTTTACTGCTTACAACCTCCCATATTTTTCATGTCTTCTTTTTAAACTTGTATTATTTTTTCTACTTTCAAAAAGAGATGTAATTCTGTCCGTCTCATTCCATGTCTTTCCTACCCCTTTGCCCACTTCTCCCTCTCCTTTAACCCATCCAAAGTTCCTCCACTTATCCCATGCACCCCACCACATGTATGATTGCACGAATGGTGTAACCCTATTTCATGCACAACCAGAGAATTGACAAATTCTGCTCCATTTGTATACAGTGAATTGAAGAGCTTCCTACTCTCATGTATAACTGATTAGAACTAATAAATAAATAAAAGAGGTATAACCCATATCTTATTTGTGGGATAAATATTATGATCTCAGTATTGATCCTTAAAAATGCTCCAAAGGGGTTCAGTTCTGAAGCTACTGATTATTCAAAAATTGCTCCTTCATTTATTTTTCATGTCACTTTAATCTTTGGAACTTTATGTTTTGCATTTCCTCTTTACATAGTTTTCTAGTGGAACAGAGGTCTTCCTTCACTGTTTTTCTAAAATTGCATTTCTTTAGGTGTTTTTCTAGCACATATGGATAGAATTTTTTCTATGTTTATACCTGTATGTAAGTCTTGCTGCAATATTATTTAAAATGGGTAAAATGAATAACTGAATTTATAAGTAAGAGAAACTGAGACTTAGGGAGTTAATTGCCCAACGTAACTAACTAGACTAATCAGTAGTGGAGCGATGCCTCACACCAAAATCTGTTCAGAGCCTGTCTCCTGCATTACTACACTCTACATGCCTCTCATTCACACTGCATTCTCACCACGTCCCACAACTTGTCTCAGAGGGATGGCTTACACAGAACATGTCTGTGGATCTGGTGCCCCCTGTTTGTGCACACCAGAGCCAATCATATCATCTTGAAGCCTGCAGAACATTGGTCTGTTTACTTCTGTCACCCCAACCAGAAAGGAAGGTTCTTCCCACTGTTTCATTCCAGCACTTGACATAGTGAATAATATGTTGTTGGTGTTTAACAAATATTTGTTGAATAAATGCATGAGTGATTCTGGGCTTGCCAAACATATGTTCAACTTTGCCGTCTGTGCCTATGTCTACCTGGGGGAATTTCCATCTGCTTCAACTACCACCAGATCTCCATAAATAAACAAGTGAGGGATTTCAATTGGTAATGGGTATTTGTTGCTGATTATGCTAACAAACTCATGTGGGGAAATAACCTCCGATAATCTAAAAGAGCAATGAGAAATGCTTTGGAGTGGATGCATTTATAAATACATACATATTACTGAGATTTTATTGGCTGGCTGTTTTTGTCGCACATGGCATAAACCCAATTCATACTAGCTTAGCAAAATGTACACTTGTGATTTTATATATATATATATATATATATAACTGGGAAATGGACTGTAGAGTCTGGCTTCAGATCCTGATGGATCCTGGAGCCAAACAGTCTTGTCTGGATCTCTCTGAGCATGCACTTTCTTTCTCATTATTTCCATGTGTCTCACTCTGACTTTCTTCAGAAGAAAACCTCTCCCTATTCGATCAGAAGAAAGAAGGACCAAGACAGGAGGACTGTAAGTCAATGATTCTCACAGTATGTTGAAACAGAATCAGCTTCTCTGGGAAACAGGTTGGACGTGCAATATTCTTCAGCCCTAGGCTAGAACTACTGAATCACAGACTGACAGTGGAACCAGAATCATACAGTATTCTATGTGTCCCATTTTGGTACACACTAAAATTTAAGATCCACCTGATAAAAGGTGGGAATTGAGTTTTCAAATAAATGGCCTTTATCCAGTGACTTTTTAAAAAAAATATTTATTCTTTAGTTTTAGGTGGACACATACCTTTATTTAAGTTTTATGTGGTGCTGGGGATCAAACTCAGTGCCTCACGCATGGTAGGTGAGCACTTTTCCTCTGAGTCACAACCCCAGCCCCCATCTACTGACTTTATATTCAAACAGAGAGGAATATGGCAGATGGCCCCAAAGGAGAGACTCATGTTTGAAATTCCTGTAAGGTACAAGGCACTCTCCTGAGAAAATCCTAGTTAATCCACTTTAATTATGCCCTTTTCCTTATTATGAGAAATCTTCAAAAGAAGTTGAATAAATGGTGATATTTTGGTAAATTCCACTTTAAGACTGACGGGCAAGTTGCAGGACCCTGCTCCATCAGAGAAAAGTACTTAGGCTTCTGGCGTTCAATTTCCAAAAGAGCTATGGGAATTCTGCCACTTGCAATTTTATTTTTTTGGCACCAATCCTTTTTTTTTCTAGTGATAAGTAATAAAATTGTTGGATAAAGGACGGTTGTTCATTAGTTTAGGGAGATAGCATGAAGTGGGAAAGGAGAAAAACGGCTATCCATTCTGAGGCCAGTCTGAGGAAATGGATCTCAGTAGATGACAACAGAGTCACAGCTCAGAGGAGGGAAAACTGCCTACATTCCTTGTGCTCAAAATAGAGGGGCCCTGGGGACTCCTCAGAAGTGATAACAAGTTGCTTTGGAATTCTGTGTTCTGTATTATCTGTCATTTTAGATCATAATTGCTTTTAATCTTGCTTATTCCTTTAGTAAAAGAAAGAAAAAAAAACGTATCTCCCTCTTTCTAGGGCAAATGGAATTGTCTTTTTTGGGGATATTAAAGGGAAGATCTTCAGGATAACTCTTCATGCAATAACTTGGCAGTTCCTGGACAAAAACCAATAAATAAAAAAAACAAAGGCAACAAGAGCTGGGAGGAAGCTAATTAACAATTCTAAATAATATAATAATTCAAGTGAAATGATCCTAATAATTATTCTAAACTTAAAAAAAAATCAAAATGGGAATTATACTAATATAATAATAGCAAATACTTGATTCTTAAGATGGGGTAGGTTCTGTTTTAGGCACTTCAGTTGTATTAATGCATTTTGTTTTTACAACTACCACTCATTTTACAAGAAAAAATGGTCACTGCTCATACAACTGTTGGTACTGCAGATAGAATCCAGGGCCTCATGTGCGCTAGACAATGAGGTCTAGCGCCACTATGCTATATAAACCCGTGACACTCTGTCCTCAGCACTTACTAGACAGTTTATTATTACATGAGGCTCCCTCCCAAAAGTGATTCTCTTCAGGTGAAGTCTGGAGATGTTTGCTGACATTCAATACTTTTGTGTTTGGGGAATGCCATTGCACATGTAGGATCTTTTCAGTATGGAGATAGGATCTGCTCACTTTCTTGTTCTTCTCCTAACACTGTCATTACAATCAGATCATCAGAGTGGACATTCATTTATTTTTGGATAGCATTGCCATCTGACCCTATACAGAAGTCAGAGAGCTACCTGTGATTGATATTCTTCTTTACAAATCCTTAAACTCTTTAGCTATGAAGGTTAAAGAATGTTTTCATGCGAATTATAAAAATAATAAATAAAAACATAAATAAAAACAGCAAACTTGAAGTTCTCTATGCGAACCTCTGGAGTCTGAGCAACCTGACTCCTTCACAAAGCATTCAACTCTTACGTGTTTTTTTTTTTTTTTTTTTAATTTTTTATGGCTCTCAAAGACTGCTCAGAATGTTCAATTATATTTTTAATTTCACTTCAGGCATATTAGCTGATGAACCCAGCTGTTACATCTGTTAGGATCTAGCAAGATCTTGGCATCATTCTACAGGAACCAATTTATAAACATTGTTTACTTCAAGATTTTAGTTGACATAAATTTAGCAGTTACAGAATTACAGACAGCATTACGAAAAAGCTATTAGCTACTCTTTTAAAGACAATATTTATAAAGGGAATATAATTACAGCCCGAAAGCACACTGTTTCCAGAGCTAAAAGCAATAAAGCTAGAGCAATAAAGAATTTGCTATTAGCTCTCCTGGGAGAAGGAGGCCTCCAGTGGAATGGGAAATAGGCTGGGGTGAGGAGTGGGACTGAGAAGGAGAAGAAGGAAGAAAGAAGAAAGGAATGGGATCAGGAGAGCAGTGAGGTCCTTCCAGACAGTGGGTACATTCCAGGTTGTTCTAAGAGAGCAGAGACGCAAGTCTTTGGCCTTTACTGAGGAAAATTTTTTAAAAATGTTTTTCTCCAACTTGATGGAAACTTTCTCATGGGAATCCTTTGCTCACAGATGTTTTCCCAAAAGATGATTCCTCTTATTTTCCCAGATAACCAAATTTTTTAAAAAAATTAATGAATACTATCGGAACCAACTAGATAATATATGGCCTGCTGTGTCCTTTGTGTAAATTCAGGCTGATGAATATTTACTAAGCAATTGCTGTATGCAAAACACTTTAGTAGGCATTCTAAGAGACATTGAGATGAACAAGACATGACCCCTGCCCTCCAGAGGCATAAGATTTAGACAGGAATAGAAGACTGTTATACTGCAATTACTAATCCTAGGTACTCTATACCAAGAATTGCTTTTAGTACCTTGGATATGCTAATTCAGTTCTCATAGCCATGCTGCAGTAAGATGCCATCATGATTTTCATTTAGTAGATGAAGATTCTAAGGTAGAACACTATATCACTTGTCCAATGTTACAAAGCTATAACTAAGTTACATAGCTATAACTAAGGAGGCCTCCAGTAGAATGGGAAATAGTTCATTAAGTCAATAGTTCATCTCCCGAGTCAGTGGGAGATGAACTATTGATTTAAAGTCATGGAGTAAATTAATATCAGATCCAGGATTATAACTCAGTTGAGGCTCCTGGCTCAACACAAGAGTCCTTTTCTTAAACTGTGAAGTATTTTTTGTTTTTTTCTTTAATAATAAATGAGCCTAGGAGTGACTTCAGCACTCCATCCAAGATTCCGACTTGCTTATTCTGAGAAAGGAATCAACTTTAAGTCCAACTTTGTTTTTCTACAAAGTCTTGAAAGTATTCACTAAGTGTTTTATGAAATTAAGCAAAGAACTGTTTGTACAAATACCATTTTTAAAGGGCTTTTTGGCTAGAACTAATATGTACATTTATGGTTGATTTTAGGAAGGCTTTCACATGAACATCGGTTTTTAAAGTTTCTTTAAAAATACTCATTTATCTAAAATGCGTGT
The DNA here is from genome assembly GCF_048772815.1 of Callospermophilus lateralis. NCBI lineage: Eukaryota > Metazoa > Chordata > Mammalia > Rodentia > Sciuridae > Callospermophilus > Callospermophilus lateralis. The sequence continues at coordinate 83,293,667 of NC_135308.1, forward strand.
TTTACTTTAGTGCATCAGAGTAAAAGTTCATTAAATGATGTTTTTATTAGGAAATTGGTTTATATGTGTAAAGTAGCTAAAACATAACATACAAGAATGCTTAAACTCATTTTTGAAACATTCTTTAAGCACCTTAATTTTCCTACAGGACTTTTAGGAAATCAGCAAGTCTGATTACCATCAACCTAGGCCCTTACATGGAAGTGAAAAGCAGGCAGTATCTGTGTTCAGTGGCTTTTTCTGACTGGTTTCTTCATTTGTCTGCTTCTGCTCAGTTCTGCTTTTGTCCTCCAACCACTTGGAAGTCTTGCTCCAAAGCTTTTGGCAGCATTGAAATTTCACTATTTCCATATCATTCTCTTCCATTCACTGCTTCTTAGAGAGTTCAAGGAGAGAACTAGGTGAGCACATCAGTATGGTGGGTGTGTTAGTTTCCTGAGGCTGCAACAACAAGGTGCCACAAACTCAGAGGCGTAAAGCAACAGAATTTTTCTCAGTGTCTCACAGTTCAGGAATCCAGAAATCCTAAATCAAACCATCAAGGGTTGCGCTCCTTCTGAAGTCTGTAGGGGAAAGAAACCTCCTGACCCTTTCCAGTTTCTGGTGGCTCTGGGAAATCCTTGGTTTTTGTTGGCTTGTAACTGTATCACCCTATCATGTGGCCTTGACCTCTATGACTCCTGCATGTCTCTGTGTCTGAATCTCCCCCAACAGTCATTGGATGTCGGACCCCCTCTAAACCAGTGTAACTTCCTATTAACTAATTACTTCTGCAAAGACCCAGCTTCCATAAAGGTCATATTCTGAGGTTTCCAAAGGATATACATTTTGGAGGATACTCTTTAAGCCAGTAAAATAGGTTACTAAGAGAAGGCAGGAAGAAAAGTTTGATGATACAAACAAATATTGGTTTATTTTGAAGGTGTTGTAAGGTTGCATCTGCCCACAATTACTTCTATTTTGTTATAGTTTTAGTTTCCCTTTGTGGCTGATTGGAAATAGCCAGTGATCTCCATGGGTCTGATTCTAACTCCAAAAAACTATGGAGACAAATGCCCATGTTTCTTGACAAGAGGGAATGTTACCTTTGGTTAAATTAATTCACTGCCTTCACTAATTATCTTCCTGAATAGCAAATGGAACTTAGCATGTCTTGAAAGGAAATTACGATTGCTGAAAAGAAGAGAGCCGTGAGTCTTGAGTGTCATACAGAAATAAGTTCAATTCTCAATAGGGCCATGTAGTGTGCTCTAATCATAAGATTACTAACCATGATCTCTTAGTAGTAGTTTCTGAAGCAATTAAATCCACCTACCAAGTTATTTTTAAGGATTAAAGAAAGACACAGTATATATTAAAAAATGATAGTATGTTTCCTATGTTCATAATAAGAAGAAATAATAATAAAGCTGCAGCTCTAATTGGAATCTGAAGAATCTCCTGAAGGTTCTCATATTCCCAAAGGCCAGCCTGTGGTGCTATTGAGAGGTGGTGGAAGCTTTAGGTATTTGGGCCTAGTGGAAGAAAGTGTCCCCTTAAAGGGAGCACTACAGCCTCTTCCTCTTTGCTTCTCTTTTACTACGAAGAGAACAGGTTCCCTCAGCCATGTTCCTCCATCATGATATGCTGTCTTGCCACAGGCCCAAAAAACATGGAGCTAACGAACCATGAACTGAAACCTCTATAACCACAAGCCAAAATGAATCTTTCCTCTGTATAAGTTGATTTTCTCAAGTATTTTGTCACAGTAATGTAAAGCTAACACAGTTGCCAAAAGGGAGTAAGGTTGCTGGATAAAGAGATGACACTTAAAATGCATTTCTACCTTTTCAAAAGTTTAAAAAAAGTGAATTTCATGGTTATACTCAAGAAGGGGACAGTAGACTACTTTAGAATGCTGAACAAAAGATGTCAGTACTTTCGAGGGTTGGCCAAACCTTCAAACTCGTCATCCTTTGCAGGATGTGTATTAGTTCACCCTCATCTTACTTTTGCAGTGTGCCAGTATTGAACTTTGTAACTCTAATAGTCCAGGCCAAACCCTTTCCTCACACACTTCTTTCCTCCCTTGTATCAAACAGCTTTGTTTTATAGGGAGGGCAGTCTTAAAGGTTAAAAGGTAAGAAGGTGCCACTTCTTAGAGGGTAAAGTGTGGAAGGTGGAGATTTCTAAGTAGGCATCAGCTCTGCCAAATAGGATCTAACTGTATCCCTGAACCCTGGGTTTGTCTGTTTACTGCCAGATGGCAGATCAGCTTCTTGCTCACTGCCCTTCAGTTACTCATGAAGGTCTCTGGTTTCCAAAACAGAAAGCTTGGGTGATCTTCAAAATTTATCATGGAGCTGGATGTGGTAGTGCACGCCTATTATCCCAGTGGCTCAGGAGGCTGAGGCAGGAGGATTGCGAGTTCAAAGCCAATCTCAGCAATTTAGTAAGGCACTAAGCAACTTAACAAGACCCTGTCTCTAAATAAAATATAGAAAAGGTCTGGGGACGTGGCTCAGTGGCTAAGTGCCCCTGGGTTCCATCGCCAGTTTAAGAAAAAAGATTAACATGGTTTAGGATTAGGCCTGGTTTAGTCCTTGAAATCTATAAATGCATCAGAGAAACTTCTGATGTGTAGTCATTCCACATCTATCCTTGGTCTCATATTTCAGGTCTCTGGATGTCTGTCTTAGGGTCCTGGTGGGTTTCTTATGTCTCCTGAGCCATTCCACACAACCATCACCACCCACCACTATTACCTCCAGCCTGGCCCCACAGGTGCTGGCCTTGCTGTGGGCTCATGGTGCCAAGTACTCAGGCAGCAATGTCTTCTTTTTAAACAAATGCTCACTAGGGAGCAGCATCAAAAGGCTTAGAGCCATTGCATACTGTTCTGGGTGGATTCATTCAACTGCTAAATAGCAATTCATTATAAAGACAAAATGTGTACTTTCACATGAAGTTCTTATTTGACTATTTTAATGAGCTATTCAGGAAAAAACAGTCAGGTAACAATAGTTTGAGCTCATGTGTATAGAATATTTCACTAGGCTCTGTGGGAGGTAAAACAGACACAGGACCTGCTTTGTGGAGGCTAAAATTGTTTCTTTATTTTTCTTGTTTTAAATACCCCCATCCTTCCATTTTGAGGGGGAAAAAAAAGAAAAACGTATTGTCACAGAGTATACATTATTTCCTTCATTCTTTTCTTCTTTGAAATATCAACTACTTCTAAGAGCAAAGGAGTTTTAAAAGAAAATCAAAGATTTTTTCCTTGACAAAAGGAAAAAAAGTGTCAACCCCTAAAGTAGACTCCAATAGTGAATTGCGAAGAATATAGCCTGAAATCCCTTTTCTTAGCATGATCCTTAAACTTTGAACCTTGCAATAGAAGAGTAAGGGAAATTGCTTTGTGTTCTATGTACTACACTAGCCAATGTTACAAATAGTGTATTATTTAGAAAAATAATTTTATTATCTTTATATACTTGAAAAAATTATTTTTGTCCTTTATTTTTCTACTTCTCTCTCTCCCTCCTTCTCTGGTATGAGTGTGCACATGCGTGCACACACACACACATAACACAAATTCACATACACAACCGCACAAAAATTTAACTCATAATCACTTATTAGAAGGAGAAATGTGAGAAGAGCTAAGGCCCATTTATCTTGGTAGATGAATTAGACGTAACTGGTCTTACAATATACTCAGTATCTCATATAGTTCCAGTCCTATAACACAAAAGGTAGTAAAAGAAGTACATGTTATGGTCTTGCTACATAAAGATGCAATAAGAGATAAAAACATGGTGTCTTGACAGTGGGGAAGTGGTTAAGCAAAGTGTGCAGAAGAGTATCCACTGCAGAACAAGGGTCCAGAAGGTACATAATGAAGAGTGGTTCCTGAATTTAGCTAACTGGGAGAAAAAAATTATTTGGGTTGAGAGAATTGGAGTTGAAGCATAAGTTGAAGGAAAATGTTCTTTTGAAAAACATGTTAGAATTAAGTGATACCTCACTGAAGATACTGTAAAGATATGTGATGAACATGATAGTGGCTGGGAGAGACAATGAGGTCAAAAGACTTCTTCAGCTTTTGAGATAGTCCTCCATAAGAATAGAGAGGAGGAACCAAGAAGCACAGAACTGATGATGTCAAAGATGGGAGGAAGGAAACTTGAAACTGAGAGCAAACTCTTCTTTGCCCTTGAGATAAAATGGAATTTTGCATTGCTTGCTAGAAATCTACATGGTACAGGTCCCAGAATGAATCTGTTAAATTATTAGTTAAATTATTATTTTTGTTTCAATTAATGGGATGGAATTAGAAAGGTGTATCGCTTTAATAAAATCTTGGATCTCACATTCAATTGCTCACCTCTGAACTATATTCCTCACCAAGGCATAGAGATACTACATCAAAAACACTTTCTGTATTTTAGTCCTTGAGGTTGTTGCCCATCACATAATCTTTTGCATGAGGCACATTTACCCAGAACTCACCTCTCCAAGCAGAAGACATATTGTGGGCATACTCATAACAAACTTTCATTGTCTCTGAGATAGAGAATTCCATAGTCGTAGTCTCTTTTCTGCTTTATTCTCATAGCCACTCTAGGCTATTGGTGCCATAAAGCATTATTTAAATTTTGTGTGCCATCAAGAATTTATCAATTGACACACTCCAAGTAGGCTATTGATTCTAAGATTCTACTAAAAGAACCACCCCACCACATACATGTTATGCTGGAATCTATTGTCTTCTCCAACCACTGTGATGAGAGAAAGGACTGGCATAGGTCAATCCTTTGGGTAATTTCTTGTAATGAACACAATAAGATGGGTCATTGCTCTCAGGCAAGATTTCTCAACCTTGGGGAAACACTTGGGGCATTTTGACATTTGGTGCTAAGTAATCCTTCATCTTGGGGGACTGTCCTGTGCTTTGGAGGATGTTAGGCAGCATTCCTTGTCTCTACTCATTAGATGCCTGTAGCATGAGTTATCTCCAAACATTGCCAAGCCTCCCTGGGGGGAATCGCTGCGGTTGAGAACTGCTGTACACTCTTATCTCCTTTTAGTTCCTTGTGATCTGATTCCCAAAGTCTAGCAGGGAACTGAGATTGTGAGAGATTTTAGGAACACAGAAGAATCATTAGCTCAGGAAGCACCAGAAAGTGGGCAGAAAGAGTAGATCTGAGCTGGCTATCACACTCCCCAAGAGCCACAAGAGGATGGGATGAGGGGAAGACAGGGATGAGGGACATAAGAAAGACAACTGAAAGGGAGAAACACAGAGAGCAAAGGTGGCTTCAACCAGGGCTCACACAGATAACCAGGAGGGAGAATCAAAATAGACAGTCAGAAAACCAAAGTTCTGGTCTGAAGCACTCAATTGGTCTTCAGATCAAGGGCTTGTATGCCTGGTTTCCTTGTCTACAGAATGTGGCCATGTTTCCAGACCTGATTATCTCACATTGTCATGTTAAAGCAATACACAGGAATATACATTATAAATGTATTCTTTATAGAAGTGTCAAGAATTTCTATTTTTGCATAGCTGTGCCTCACAATAAGTCAGAAGACTGATAGGATGGAACTTAAAAAGGCACAAGGCCGAAGAACAGAGTGGACTTCAGTCGAGAGCAGCATCATGCTCTGGGTGAAATCCAGTCATTACTGATACTTCAGAATCTAATAGTTACAGTACCAGTTATCCCTATAACTGGTCAAGTTTGATCTGAGTTGAAGGGAAAGTAGAATCCAAATCCATACCAAATTTGTTTATCTCACTTTACATTTATGTATCTTTCTAAAGAGAAAGTCTTAGTAAGTCTTGATAGTAGGGCTTTGGTAGGTCTGTATTTCTTGTATTCTATGGTGGGAAGAAGAATATTTACCTACCAAAAACTTAGAAAAGTTTTTATTTAACTCTGATCACCAAATAATCATGCTTTTTTTCCCCTTATATCCTATATAGAAAGCTGACAACATCTTCCTCAAAGCATTTCTTTTTTCATTTAAGATCAAGATTTGGCTAGTAAAAAGGAGAAGTGAAAACACAAGTTTAAAAACCTGAGGCAACAAAACCCTTTGGAAATTCCAAAAAGATTATGTTGAAGATCAGCTCAAGTTTTAAGGAAAGATTTAGTGCTTATTTGCTCAAGCGTAGTAAAAATAGCTAAACATGTTTATCCTCTGGAATCTAGACTTTTGTACCTGGCCAGAAGGAAGAAATATATCAATTCACATTAACTCAGTTTTTACTAGGATATGCAAGGCACATTGTGAAGTGTTTAAGCACAATAACTACATTATTCCTTTCTTTATGGAGGAAGTTTGATGTACCCCTTTCAAGTTTTCTGTTTACCAAACTATAAATAAAAATGTATGTGGATATACTTCACGTTTTATATTTCTGAATGCTATTGGAGATTGCAATCATACAAAGTTGGAAACCGAGAGCTTAATTACAGTAAAACCTAGTAGTGTGGGAGGGAGCCACCAACAGCAGAGATACAAGGCTGCTTTTTCTTTGTCTCTGGTATTTGGGAACAAATTCTAAACCTCCCCTCTATACTTCTTTCTCTTTTCATCCTCTAAAACCAGTGAGCTGCACCTAGTTGCAAAACATTGTTACAGCAGGCAACTGATGGAGGATAATTAATAAGTAGCCACAGTTAAGTGAAGCAAGGAATAAAATAGTTAGCTGCCAGAGAGACAAAGGTGACTTAAAGAACATCATGAAGCTTTAAGAACACAAGTGCTCTAAACTGGCATTAGGTATTTGCTTTATTGATGTCAAATGTTGGATTTCAATAAATATACCCTCAGAATATTTCAAAGAGTAGAGCAGTATTAGCTTCTAATAGTGAGGTTTATTGAAAAGTGGGATCTAGGGGCTAGGGTTGTGGCTTAGTGGTAAAGCACTTGCCTAGCATGTGTGAGGCATTGGATTTGATTCTCAGCACAGCATATAAATAAATTAAATAAAGGTCCATTGACAACAAAAAAAGAAAAAAAGGGGTCCATACCCTCAAAGTTAGTGCATTCCCTAGCACTGAATCATTTCTAATAAGAAAAGTGATCCTTTCTATGTTAAGGAAATTCACAGAATAGACAGAACAGATGGGCAAACCCTCATGATTTCAACTGATCTTGAACTTGTATGACTTATATGTATTATTGGATTCTTGGAACTTTTTAAGAGAAGGACACAATGTTTAAAAGATGGGTAAGTTCATTTTATATGCTACAACACATGATTCTCAAGGTCATTATGCTAAGTGAAATAAACCAGTCACAAAAAGACAAGTATTGTATAGTTTCACTTACATAAGGCATCAAAAGTGTTTAAACTCACAGAAACCTGGAGTAGGATGGTGGCTGTCTGGGATTGAGGGGAAAAGGATATTGGGAATATTTGCTTGATGAGCGTGGTAGAGTTTCAGCTTTGCAAGATGAATATGTATTTGCAAACTTGTTGTTGGACAACCTTGTAAAAAATAGCACTAATGAGCTATTTATCCATTATATATTTTATTTTATTTTTAAATCTTTATTTATTCTTTAATATTTAATTATTTTTTAAATAATCTTTTTATATGGTGCTGAGGATCAAACCCAGTGCCAAACACTTGCAAGGCAAATGCTCTGCTACTGAGCTATAGACCCAGCACCCATTATATATTTTAGAAGTACACTTCAACTCCTCCTGAAGACAGTCAAGCAATTAGTTTACTTATCATACAGGGCTACTTTATTATATACTTTCTCTGATGATGCTATGAAGAATATGAATATGAAGAAACTAGAGTAAAGATGATATTAAAGAAACATAGGAAGGCATTGTCCTTGGCAATGAAGAGCGACATCTCACAAGGGAGGAGTTGGGGATTCTTAGGATATTCATGCAAATGTCTGATTTCTGTGGCATGGAATAGATTCTCTTATAAGCCATATCCTCCATCATATTCTTGTATGCAATTAAATAGTCTGCCATTAAAAAAAAAGGAAAAAAGCCAGGCATGGTGGCCCATGCCTATAGTCACAGTGGCTCGGGAGGCTGAGGCAAGAGGATAGCAAGTTCAAAGGCAGTCTCAGAAACGTAGTGAGGACATAAGCAATGTAGTGATATCCTTTCTCAAATTAAAAAATAAAAATAAAAATAAAAAAGGGTTGAGGATATGGTTCAGTGGTTTAGCACTCTTGGGTTCAATCTTTGGTTCCATAAATAAATAAATAGATAGATAGAAATACGTATTAGTTAATAGCTGTATCTCTTCCAAGAACAAAATCTTAATGACCATAATATTTCTTTAGAAATGTTACTTTTAAAAAATGCTATTTTTTTCTAAAGTAACATTAATACCCTTTTTCAATTTTTCCATTATGGTCTTAATGACCATCATGTTACTTTTCTAAATGTTCATAAAGTTACTTTAGAAAAAAAAATAGCATTAACATGACTGACAAGGATCATGATAGTAGCAGTGAACATCATTGAAAGATTACCATGTGACAAGAACTAAGCACTTTCTGTCACTCTAACAAACTCCTGTGATAACTTATAAAGGGAAACCATTTATTTTTGTTTTCAAAGTTTCAGTTCATGATCCATTAGTACCATTGGTTTGAGTCTCTGGCAAAGCAGCACTCAAGGCAGAGCCTGTGGTGGGGCCAAACCATTCACCTCATGGCAGAGAGTGAAAGAGAGGAAGAAGAGACCGGGGTCCCAGAGTCCCCTTCAAGGACACACCCCAGTGACTTAAGACATCCCCTTAGATACAGCTCTTAAAGGTCCCCCAACTCCCAACATTCCCTGAGCCGGCTACCACATCCATGGCAGCAAATGTCATCCTCACTATCCCCGTTTCCAAGATGAAGGCTCATAAGGGTTAAGTCCCTTGTTGAACCCGATACAGCTTTAAATTAAATAAAGGAGGTAGACTTTAGAAGTCTCTTTGATGATATAATTGCAACTGCCTCTTAAGAGAGTGTAGTAACAGAGAGTTTGGAAGAGCAGGGAAAGGCTTTGGTGTCCCATCTTCTTACCTGACACACCAAGCAGTTCTCACTTCTTGACTCCAAAAGCTATCCTTAATTTCAAGAAGTCTGTGCCACTTCAGCCAAGAATTATGAGAAGACCCTTGATGCAGTTATTTAAAACTCAGATCTGATGAGAGCTTTGGCTTCTCTACATTAAGCCACAGCAGGGGGCAAGCTACCGGAAAAATGAATGTCTGAGAACAAGTAGTCTCTGCCTTGCGCAATATTTTTCCATTGAATCTAAGAAAGGGAAAATAATGCATCTCTATTGGAGAGTGTAGGAAGGGGAAAATTCACCAAGCCCAGATCCTTTTTTGTGAGCCTCACACAAAGCAACAAGGTGAACATGTGACTGTTTCCGACAGGGCTGAAGCTCCTCTGCTGGCTCCGACTGAACGCGGAGCTCTGGGGCAGGGTCTGTGCACGGGGAATTAGCTCCCCCGATGAGCCTCGCCAGACAGAAGACAACGACTTACAGCGCTTAGGAAGCCGTTTGGCGCGGGTGGAGCGCAGAGCCACCCTGGAGGACCCTAGGCGCTAAGCGGATGACTCAGCCTCTCCCCTTTCTGCAGCCGGTCACACCAGGGCAGTGGGATTTCAGAGAGAATTTTTTTCCCCCTGTGGAAATAAAGGCGTGTTTCGGCTTAACATTTCACCATACTTTATTCTTTCTCAATCTCTTTCGCATTTTCTCCTTATTAAGCATCTGTGATGGCAGCAAGGCGGGTACCGCCATTTGTATTTATCCAAGTAAGAAAAAAAAGTAGACCTAGGGAGGTTGTGTTTCTCAGCTCTGTTCCCAGAGCTAAAAGGGAGTGGGAGGGGCCTCGTGCTGGAGCTTGGAATGCTTACTAGAGCTCATCACGTCAAAGAGAAGAAAGACAGGGGCTCAGACCTTAAGCCTCTAAGGACTAGGTGAGGTTATATGACATGCAGAAATGTGCAGGCAAAAGACCATGTCGCCCATCACACTTAACTCCTAGAGTTATGGACTAAATGCCTTATTTTGCGTTTCTCAGAAACATAACTTAGTACAAGGACGTCAGTGTAAGAAGCTTGATTGGGAGTTGGTGATTCTGGAAAAAAACCTGTTGAGAATGGAAAAATTGAGAAAGGAAGTTAGGAAAGAGTGGTGCACGACCAACTGGAGCTTCAGTTTTTTTGGGGGGAGTCAAGACAGAAACAGTTGTTTTATAGTTCACTTATCTAAGAGGTGAGGATTCAGGAACACTGAAGAGAGCTGATAAGTAAGTCTCAATCAATAGCATTTTCTTTTATTGGTTTTTATTTTTTAAATACATGACAGCGGAATGCACCACAATTCTTATTACGCATATAGTACAATTTTTCATATCTCTGTTTGTATATAAAGTATGATGACACCAATTCATGTCTTCATACATGTACTTTGGATAATGATGTCTACCACATTCCACCATCCTTGCTAATCCCCTGCTCCCTCCCTTACCCTCCCACCTCTCTTCCCTATCTAGAATTCATCTATTCCTCCCGTGCTCTTCCTCTCCATACCTATTCTCACCTCATATATAAAACAACAACAACAAAAAATCAAGACTCTTGGCTTTTCTCTCATATTTGTATAATATACATATATATGCTTATGACACATTTATATATACATGTTATCATCCACATACAAAAAAGTTTATGTATATATAAATATCCAGTGACTTGACATATACAACAAGACTAATTCTGTTATTTTTGTGTTTATTTAAATACATAGCAACATAGATGCTATTTAATTTTTCACTTTTACATTCATTAAATTTTTTGAGATGATTATAGATTCATATGCAGTTAATAAATTCTATGCACTTCTTACCCAAATTCCCCCAATGATAATATCTTATAAAACTACTGTATATGTTTTAGTCTATTGCTATAACAAAGCACTCGAGGCTGTATCCTTTATAAAGAAAGGAGACATATTCACTTCACAGTTCTGGAGATTTAAGAGCATGCTGCCAGAATCCACTGTTGTGCGGAGGGCCTTCTAGCTGCACCACAACATGTTGATAGCATCATAGTGGCAGTTTTTGCAAGAGGAAGAGTCCAACGGTGGGACAGGAAGCCAGTGAGATTCAGGGCCAGGCTTGCTCTTTTTATAATAACTTGCTCTGGTGGGAATTAACCAGAGTCCTCTGAGAATTACATTAATCTCTACAAAGGACAGTAGTACAACCAATGACCTAACTAGGTCTACCCCCTTATAGGGTTCCCAACCTCTCAACGTATCGCACTGAGGACCAAGCTTCCAGCACATGAAAGGGACACCCTCAAACCATACCCACATCACAGCAGCACAACAGCTAAGTGGAGAAACAGTGAACATTTTCCTCCCCACAGGGATCCTCCCATCATCTGCTTATAGTCAAATCCCCTTTGTCCACCTTGTTCTCCTCCTCCCGATTCCTTAACTCTTGACACCCACTATCTGTTCTGTATTATTTTGTATTTTAAAAATGTTATTTATACAAATGTAATTGTATAGTATGAATCTTTTGAATTTGAAATTTTTTAACCAGCATAATTCTCTGGAAATTCATTCAAGTTGTTGCATATATTAACATTTTATACCTTTTATTGTTAGGTAGTATCCAAGGGATGGATATAACAGAATTTGTTTACTAAACTATTGAAAGACAACTGAATTTTTTTTTTTTTTAATTTCTTTGCTATTACAAATAAAGCTGCTGTAACCATTTGTTGTGTTTTGTTGTTGTTGTAGCAGTTATTTTATTTAGAAACAGGATCTCTCTAAGTTGCTAAGGCTGACTTCCCACTTGTGATCCTCCTGCTTCAGCCTCCCAAGTAGCTGGGATTACAGGTGTGAGCCACTGCAACAGCTTACTATGACCATTTCTATACCTTTTTCTCTATGAATATAATTTTCATTTCTCTGAGGATAAATGCCCAGGAATGCAACTGCTAGGCTGTATGGTACTTCAGTGTTTAGTCTTTTGATGTTTCCCAGAGAGGCTTCATCATTTTATAACAGTATTGATGAGTTTCTTCACATCCTCATCAGCATTTGGTGTTAGCGCTTTTATTTAAACCATCGATAGACTTATGCTGAGATCTCATTGTGATTATTTAAAATTTACATTTCATTAATTGCTAATGACATTGAAAATTTTTCATGAATGTCAAAACTTCTTTGTCAGATATGTGATTTGCAAATATTTTCTCTGAGTGTATAATTTGTCTCTTTTGCCTTTTTAATAAGATTAATAAGCTATTTGGATGATAAAATTTCTTAATTTTGTTTTCTTTTTTGGTACCAGGAATTGAACCCAGGGGCCCTTCATCCCTGAGCCATACCCAGCCCTTTTTTATATTTTATTTAGAGACAGCATCTTGCTGAGTTACTTAGGGCCTTACTAAGTTGCTAAGGCTAGATTTGAACTCATAATCCTCTTGCTTCAGCCTCCTGAGCCTCTGGGATCACAGGCTTGTACCACTCCTCAAAAATTCTTGATTTTGATGAAGCCTAACTTATCACTTTTATCTCTTACAAATTATACTTTTTGTGTCAAGTTTAAGAATTCTTCAGGGGGCAGGAAAGATGGTGGAAGGAAATGAACATCATTATTCTTGGAACATGAATGACTGCACATGTGGTGTGGCGCTACATTATGTACAACCAGAGAAATGAAAAGTCGTGTTGCAATTGTGTACAATGAATCAAAATACATTCTGCTGTCATAAACACCTAATTAAAATAAATAAATAAACAAATTAATTAATTAATTAATTAAATTTTTAAAAAAGAATTCTTCAGCTAGTCCTAGGTCCCAAATATTTTCTCCTGTGCTATTATTTATAAATGTTATAGTTTCACATTTTACATTTGAGTTATGATCTGTTTTTACATTAGCTAATTTTTGTATAAGGTATATATGATATGTAGGTCAAAGTTCATTTTTTGGTCAGTGAATGTTCAACTTCTCCAGCACTGTTTATTGAAAAAGTAATCATTCTACCACCGAATTGCTTTTGTTTTGTCAAAAATTAACTGGCTGTATTTGTGAGAATCAACTTCTGTGTTATATATTCTGTTCCATTGATCTTTGTGACTATCCCATGCTTTCATGATTACTTCAGCAGTAAGTTTGAATACCACAAAATGTAATTTGTTTGAGTTTATTTTTATTTTTCAAAATTATTGAAAAATTAAGGCCTAACTAAGGCCTTTAATTTTAAAATAGGGGCTGGGATTGTGGCTCAGTGGTAGAGCGCTTGCCTAGCACGTGTGAGGCACTGGGTTCAATCCTCAGTACCACAAAAAAAACTAATAAATAAAATAAAGTTAAAAAATGCTTTTTAAAAATATTTTTAGAATAGACTTATCTGTAGCCACATGAAACTTCCATCATTTTGGTACAAATTGTGATAAATAAGCAGAAAGATAAATTTAGGAAGTATTGGCATCTTTATTATATCAAAATTTTAGTACACAAATACAGTATGTTGTATCTAAGTATTTAAATATTTGATATTTTCCTCAGTATAATTTTCACATATAGACCCTACATATGTTATTTTATATTTATACCCATTTCGACTTCTCTCGAGAAATTTTTAATAGTATCACATTTTGTTTCAGTTTCTACTTGTTTATTGTCAATATATAGCAATGAAATTGATTTTTTTTTTGTGTGTGTACTGATATGGTTCATGGATTCTGTGATCCTATTAAAGTGTTCAAGAATTTTTTTTTAAAAAGAATCCTTGGAATTTTCTATGAAGACATGATATATGCAAAGAGAAATAAATTATTTCTTCCTTTCAATTTGTATGCTTTTTGTTCTTTTTCAAGGCTTATTAGTAACTAAAAGTGATGAGAATGGATATCCTTGTCTTGTTTCTGATCTTAGAGGGAAAGCATTAAATCTTTCATGGTTAAATGTGATGTTTGCTTTAGGTTATTTGTAGATGCTCTTTAATAAGGTTGAAAAAGTTTCCCTTAGTTCTTAGTGTATAGGAAGACTCCATCATGAGTGGAAGCTGAATTTTGTTGAATACTTTTTTTCTGTGTTGGTTGATAGGGCCATATGATTTTTCTTCTTTAGTCAGTTGTTGTGCTGAATTACATTTACTAATTTTTGAATACTGATTCAGCTTGTGTATGTGGAATAAATTCCACTTGATCATTGACGTATTCATTTCATACAATGTTTGATTAGATTTGCTAAAATTTTATTGAGTTTCCTAGTGGAAAGATCCTGCTTTCCAGGATCTTTGGAATCCTTTGATTTGAGAGTTTTGGATATATAAACCTATAAAAAATAGACTTCTGTTTTTCTGCCAGGCCTCATCTGTCCTTATCTATGTGAAGGCAAATGTGATTTTAGAGGAACTGGAAAGGGTTCCACCATACATGCCCGTATGCTTCCTGATGACTCAAAAATTTCAAGATTTATTCTATAATTAGAAATAAATAGCTTAAAACGGAAAGAAACTATGGAATAAGAATATGTTGACAGGTTTGAACTTTGGGAAATTAGCCATCCAACATCTACTTTGGCCTCTTTGAACAACACATAGAAATATTAGAGACTTGCTCCTCTTTCTGCCCCTGCATTTCCCATCTCCCACACTTCACTCATACACACCACATTAAAGCTCCATTGCTAGACAAATCTTCAGAATATTAAAAATCAGAAAACTATTCTTAACGATGTAACATAGATGTGTAATCTGAAAATTAAACACATAGATCTGAGCTGTCTGGTAGAAATGGGATAGCTGAGGAGGAGATTCAGGCCCAACTTGTTTTTCTTTGCCAACAGTTTAAAAACCACTCTCTTGATCCCATGTTTTCCTGAAAACTATGTAGGACGATTGCTTGAGGGGAGAGGAAATGCTCAAGTAAGCCAATTTCTTTTCTCTTAAAATTACATATTTTTTAACGTCTGGAGAAGGCAGACTAACAAAGTCACTGCAAATTTTACTTTTTCTAATTGCTGTTAGAATAAAAATAAAATGGAATGAAATGCAGGATGGAGAGAGAGAGTGTCTGTGCAGGAATTATGCTGGCACCACAGCGGTCAAAGCCAAACTTGAGCCAAGTTCAAGCTGCAAACTGAAGTTTGCTCCACAAGTTTCAAGACTTTCCTCTTCCCCGTCTTTATTGTTGTCCTCTGTACTGGTGTTAACTCAGTGACTCGAACCTCATCACAATCTGTGTTAGAAGGGGAGATTTTGAGGATCGGAGCTTAAGTTTTATTAATTGTCACTATTTAAATATATGTAATACACAGAGGTCAGAACTGGAAGTGACCATACAAAACCAGAAGTACTAGTGTGGGATTATGGGGTTTACTTCTGTGTGTGTATGTGTGTGTGTGTGTGTGTGTGTGTGTGTGTGTGTGTGTGTTGTGGATTGAACTCAGGGCCTCAAGCTTGCCAAGTATGCTCTCTACTACTGAGCTACACTCCAGCCCTCTCCACAAATTTCGACAATATTCAAATTTAGAGTTTAGAGCAAAGAGCTTAGTAAATTGTATACGTTGTAGCTTTTATAGAGAGGGGGGAAATGATGTAATTGGAATTTTAGCCCAATTTACTTTTCTCCAAAAAGAAGGGTTCTCAAGGCATAATGTGGAAGTGTGGTCTCCTTCCCACCTCCCAGCCCCAGAAGACTTCTCCCCACCAGAGCCCAGTATTTAGGGTTCTGCTGACAATGAAAGGCAGTTTTCTATACAGACTCAGTGATTGTAAAAGATGAAAACAAAGAAAGACCAATCTGGCATAGCGGAAAGAATCCATTTTGAAGCCAATGTTTCTGTTCAATCTTTGGTCATGGATTTAATCACTAATGATGTAATCTTGAACAAATCACTTCATATTTCTACTCACAATTTTCTAAAGAAAACTACTATTTACCTCAAAAGGGTACATTTTTAGGTGCTTCAAAGATGCATTTGCCTCTGTCATATTAGAGCAGAGCAGTTTCCTGTGTATAATTGAAGAGTTATTTACACTTGATAGAACTCATCTCTGGGCATCAATAATGAAAACATCTTACAAATGGTTTCCTGACTTTGGCCAAGTATCGGAAGTTTTTTAAGCACAGCAATTTAGATACATCTCAGACTGAGTAAATCAGAGTTTCCATGGGCAAAATTCCAGATTCAGTATTCTTAAAAGCTCTCCAAGATGCTTTTTGATGGTTGGCCAGGATTGGGGACACCAGTGATTTTTCAGACTTGAATATATATGTGAGTCACCAAAATGAAGATTCTAACTCAGTAGACCTGGGTGAGGTACCACATTTCTAAGGAATTCCCAGAGGATGTAGATGCTGTTGGTCTAAGCAATATGGTTTAAATTATGGGATGTCTGGAGAGCTGGTAAAACACTGTTTCTGGGTGTGTCTCTTAGGGTGTTTTTTAAAAAGATTATTATTAAAATCACCAGACTGAATAAAGAATTCCACCCTCATCATCAAATTTACTGAAGACTCAAGTAAAGCAAAAAAGCAGAGGAAGGATAAATTTTCTCTCACTGATGAATTGGGATATCCATTTTTTTTTTTTTTTCCCTCAGACATCAGAGTTCTAGAATCTCAGGTCTTCGGCCCCAGGACTGAAAGTTATACAACAGTTCTCCCAATTTTCATAACAGATCTCCTCTTATATTTCTCTGTACATCCTATTTATTCTGTTTCTCCAGAGAATCCTGATTCATGCAGAACTATTGGAACAACCAGTTGGCCATATGGAAAAAGGCGAGATTATATTCAGATCATATCCTATAAACAAAGAAAACTTCCAAAAAGATTAGCAACATAAAAACGGAACTGTACAAGTACTACAAGAAAGCATGAGTACATCCCTCTGTTGATCTAGATAAAGGCAGGAACTTCCTAACAATGACTCAAAATCCAGAAGAATTCAGATTGATAAATTTTATCATATTAAAATAAAAACATATTTCTTCATAGGAAAACCCCAAAATATGCATGACATAGCAGAGGAAAAAAGGGTTTCAACTCGTAGGACAGAAAAGTTATAATAGCCCTAATATATAACAACTAAATATTAAGAAGAAAAATAATAACTTAAAAAAATGGACAAAAATACAAGCAGTTCTCAAAAAAAAGAATGACAATGGATGAATAATGAATAGGAAAGTTGCCCAAATTGGCTCAGAATAAGAGAAATGGAAAATAATACCACATAAAATGCAATTTTCTACCATCAGTTTCACAGTATATTCTCTTGGCATGGTTCTGGAAAGACAGGTACTCTTGTATTTTTTCTAGTAAGAATGAAAAAAAGGTGCAACTTTTATTGAAGAGAATTTGATTGCAATTAGTAAAGTTTTCACTAAAATTTTACTTTATTATCGTAATCTCACTTTTGGAAACCTATCACAAGCATAAATTTACAAAAATAAAAAGTGACAAATGTACACAATTATTCATTGTGGCAGTATTTGTAACAGTGAGACATTTAAAACAACTCATGTTTATCAATTGGCAACTGGTTGAATAATCATGGTACAATCATACATTGGAATACTATGCAGATGTAAAAAGAAATAAGCATAGTACAAGGTCTTTATATATTGAAGTATAGTCATTATTTCTGGAAAATACTGTCAGGTTAAGAGACCAAGGTACTGAAGAGTACATAGAGAATTTAGCTTTTGTATAAAAATAGGAGATGGTGGGGGAAATATATATTATATATATATATATATATATATATATATATATATATATATATATATATATTATATATTATATATATTTCTTCATATATATATATATATATGTTTGCAAAAGGAACAATTGAAGGAAAGTAAAGCTGATACAAGAATTCTTTGTATCTCATTAAGTTTTGAAATTGAAATCATGTAAATATTTACATGAAAAAATCATGCAGAAAATGAACTGTGAAGAAAAATAATTGTTTTGTAATGTTGAAAACTAAAAACAAAGAAATGGATATTACTGCATGTTAAGTTGGTGGAAGACCTTAAAGAGAACAGATTTATTCTACCTGACTTTAGAACACAGTACTGCAATAGTAAATCCTCAGCAATATGTAACTTAAGGGCTAAAACTGCAAAGGAATCTTATACTTTATTTAGCAGTTTTATTGTTAGTTTAAAAAAGCTACAATTACTTTGAAAGTATTATTATTTACATTGAAAGAAAAAAACATCATTATATTAATGTTATTAGGAAATATTTAAAATAAGAGGAAAGAGATATAAATATAGAATTCAAGAGTTTAAATAATATTCATTTTGAATTAGAAATATAGAATTCATATTTTCCCTTTAAAGAATATGTATTTCTTAACTCTTTAAAAAAAAAGGCCTAAAAGCAATGATATCCAGGAGCATTGTGATTTCTGAGTCATATTTTCCACCCAAAGCACTGAGTTCTTTACATAAATGGTTGCTTCCAGCTCTGAGACAGAAAACATATAAATAAACCTGTGTATCTTATACCAGAAAGCAAGAAAACTGTCAAGTCATAAAGGGGTTGCACCAAAATGACAGAAGCCAGCAGGCAGAGGCTCCCTCTGGTCAAAGTAAAATTAGTACCTGCCCACCCCCTTCAAAGGTTTGCACAGACTATGCAAATATCATGAATGTATAAGTATCATGGACCCTGAAGACAAAAGTGCCCATGAAAAGGAATGCAAAAGAGACAAGAAACCTCACCACTATTGGAGGTTGCTAGGCTGACTATTCTTAATACTGGAAATCAACAATTAAAGGGAAAGAACTAAGTATTTATCTTCTCCAGGTTGAGATCTATTTCAGGGTAAGCAAATAGCCCAGGTAAATGAGGGAAACATCTCAAGTGAACAACTTCACGGGATAAATGCTGAAGTTGGAAAGATGGCAAAACACAATTTTATAATTTTTCAATTAAATGTCCAAAAAACTGTTTTCCCTAGAGGTGGCAGCAGTTTGCAGTCCCACCAGCAATGGATGAGTGTAGCTTTTTCCTCACATTCTCACCAACATTTATTGTTGCATGTATTCTTCATGAGTGGAGTGAGATGGAATCTCAGTGAAGTTTTAATTTACATTTCTCTAATTGCTAGAGATGTTGAACATTTTTTAAATATATTTGTTGATTTTATTGTATATCTTCTTTTGTGAAGTGCCTGTTCAGTTCCTTTGGCCATTTATTGATTGGGTTATTTATTTATTTATTTATTTTTTGGTATTAAGTTTTTTTGAATTCTTTATACATCGATAGTGCAACCACTATGGAAAGCAGTATGGAAAGTCTTGAGAAAACTTGCAATGAAACCGTCATTTGACCCAGTTATCCTACTGCTAGACTTATACCTAAAGGACTTAAAATCAGCAAACTACAGTGACACAGCCTCATCAATGTTTATACTAACTCAATTCACAATAGCCAAACTGTGGAGCCAACATAGGTGCCCTTCAACAGATGAATGGATAAAGAAACTGTGTACATATACACAATGGAAAATTACTCAGCCTTAAAGAAGAATGAAATTATGGCATTTGCTGGTAAATTGATGGAACTGGAGAATATTATGCTAAATGAAATAAGTCAATCCCAAAGAACCAAAGGCCAAATGTTTTCTCTGATATGAGGATGTTAATTACAATAAGGGAGGTGGGGAAAGAATAGAGGTAATTTGGACTAGACAGTGGGGAGTGAATGCAGGGAAGGTGGATGGGGTAGGAATGATAGTGGAATGAATCAAACATTATTACCCTATGTGCAAAAATGATTACACAACCTGTGTAACTCTATATCATGTACAACCAGATGAATGAGAAGTTATGCTCCATTTATTTATGATGTATCAAAATGCATTCTATTGTCATATATAATTAATTCAAACAAATAAAAAAATATACAAAACAGTCAAACAACTGATTTAGGCAATGGATATTTTCCTAACCCTCAGGATTCTAGCAAAAAACAAAATCATAAACTGGGTAGTTTATAAACTAAAGAAATTTATTTCTGACAACTCTACAGGTTGACAGAGTCAGTGACTGGAAGGCCTGCTTCCTGGTTCCCAGAAAGCATCGTCTCACTGCATCTTCACATGGAGAAAGGAGGCAGCAGCTCCCTGGTGACCCTTCTCCAAGGGCACTAATCCCATTCATGGAGGCCCACACTCAGGAGCTGATCACCTCCCAAAGGCCCTACCCTTAATACCACCACAGTGGTGGTTAGGTCACAACTATGAATTTTTCTTGGGAGCACAAACTTTCAGACAATAGAGGTATCAGTGGTTGGCAATACCATGAGGTGGGAGATGGGTAAGGAGCTTTACCATTAAGGAAGTTTATCATACGAACTGGCTGACTGATTGTAGCATTATTAAAAAGAAAAATAAATTACGTGCCTTCTAATGTAAAGCTTTATGAATTATATAGAACTACTTAGATAATTTTCTTGTTCATTGGTCCCCCACCACCAAAAAAAAAAAAATGAAAGTAAAAAGAAATACTGAACCTGAATTGAACCTTTACATCTATCTGCTAACAATTCAAAGAAGGACATGTTAAATGAATAAACCATTACCAAATCTGGAGTGTGGAGTGTTTTAGAATATAAATGATGTTGCTTTGTAAAAAGTCGACAGTATTTAAAAAAATGAGTGAGATAACTAAATAAAGAGATTTAAAGGAGAGAGAACAATCAAAATCATTGAGCAGGCTTAATTTGCATATGATAAAAACAAAATTTAAAATTGTTATTTTGGGACAATTGGACACATTTGAGAATAGTCTGTGTGTTAGGTAATTTTTAAGAAATTCTTTGTTATTTTTGTTATGTATGGTGGTAGTGTTTTTCGTGAGAAAATATCATTCATGTTATCTTTACTTTTATTATTATTTATACATTCATCCTAAAGTAGATGAAGATATTCTCATGGAATCTGGGATTCACCTTCATGCATTTATAAACTCATAATAAAAGGTGTTATATGAGAGGAAGTTAATATGACAGTGTTGATAAATGTGGAACCAGGGTGCTTGGACTCTGTTTTGTTTGACTGTGTATTTTTGCATTTGTAATTTTCTTTAAAATAGGTATCACAGAGTAAGACCTGGGTAGAATATGAGGAGGAAAGGGGAGGTGGGCAGCTAGTGGGGGGAGGGAAGGGGAGGGGCTGAGTCCTGAGCACAGGTCCAGGCTGCTCTGTAGGGGCCTCAGACTGCAGGCAGTTCTAAAAAAAAGGCTGAGCCTCCCAATCTGGGAGGAGTTGAGGGGCTCTGGGCACTCTAGAGGCAATGCCCTTCAGACTGCCAATGTCCCAGGACAAATCCTCTCTGGACATCATGCCATGCTGGCTTGAACAGACCAGATCGTTGGAGGCAGGAGGATAGTGTTCCCAAGTCCATTGTGAGCCTTGGTGTGAGTTTGACCATTTCAGCATAAAATAAAATCTACATGCAGTTATGTGTTCAATTCATAACTGAAGTATATTACAATTGATTCTGACATTTATTCACTGAGGCAGGAAAAATGTATAATTGCTCTTCCCTTATAATAATTTCTTAAAGATTGACATACAGGATGAGTTTACTTCATAGCCTTCTACTCCAATTAAAAAATGAAAAATTAGGTCACCCTTTTCTTAGACTGTTTTTTAAATCCTTTTGTGTTTTTTTTTCTTCTTTCGAAGTTTCAAAATATAAATTGCAATTCTAGAATGCACCAAAATACCATGTGATATTGGTAAATCTTATAGAAAATATGTATAGATGTGAAGAAGAAAAAGAATTATGCACACTAAATAGGAGTCATAGGAACTGCATGGATTGATGGGCCATGAAATTGGCCTGGAACTAGATAGTGGCTCAAATTACACTGATGTTTTCAACTCAGCAGAGCTCTCTTAGAAGCAGGTCATATTGTGTCCTGCATGCAGAAGTAAAAATGATTTCTTTCCTCCCTTCCTCCTCCCCTTCCTTCCTTCCAAACTGGTACACAGTTAGAAGCTGAAGTTTTTGGGGTTGTTGCTTTTTGCTTGAGTGTGTGTGTGTGTGTGTGTGTGTGTGTGTGTGTGTGTTTAAAATCCTTTCAAGGCCCAACAGCATTTGTCAATTGAATGTGCATATAAGAACTGCTCCTTCCAAACATAGGCTCCTGTCTCCATCTTCAAGACATCCCTCAGTGTCCTTCCATTGTCTTGAATCCAGAAACTTTCTCCTCCATGGAATGCATGCTAATTCATTGTGATCTTTTTTCTTACTCCTTTTTACTTTCAAGGCACTCCGAAACCCAAGCAACTAAAGGCTCCTTAAAGTGTTTATGTTTAAAGACAGTGTTTTTCAGATGACTCTTCTCTTTGTGGAAATGGAAAATCGTGTATAACCTTCTTCTGCTTAAAAATGAGAAATTATATATACAGGAGAAGAAAAATTAAAGGTGGAGAAGCAAGTAATTATCTGTCAGTTTGTTTCAAATTAAAATATATATTGTGTTAAACACATATGTTTTTTTTTAGCCATTAAACCCTTAGTGCTCTATTTATAATGAACTTATTGCAACCAATGCTATGTGTTTGGTAAAACAAAAAAATTAGAACATATTCCTTTCATTTAGTATGTGTAATATTCTACACTAACTTTTAATTTGCATTTTAGTACTCGTATGCAATTTAGAAATTGAGAGCCCTAGAAACTTATATTAAACATAGACATATACACATACACACACAGCAGTTACTATCCAATGAGTCCTATTCTCCAAGGAAAATTGCTTTCCAATGTTTTCAACTTCTGTTTCTAGTATTTACTATCACAATTTACAAGCAGTATGCTTCTTGGCTGTTCCTTGATTTTTTAAAAATTAGGATATTGTCTTATGTCTTCCTACTGGAAGATTTAACCTTTTAACATTGTTCCATATTCTGGAAAAACTTCCTTCTACTTTTCATTATTCAGTATATCTATTTAGAAATTTTGATTAAATTTGTGTTAGATTTAAATGACTAGGACTGTGCACATGTCGTTCACAGAAGCATTTGGTGTGCTCTGATCTCATTTTATTCTTTATGATTTTAATTTCCTCTGGAGCTAACAATCTTTTTGTTTGCTTGGTTTTCTATTTATATAGAGAATTCAGGAGAGAGAAAAAGTGTTGAGCTACACTGTGCTTCTGAAAGCCTGGGCTTTGGCAGCTTCCTTTGAGGGATTGGTTTGGAGTTCTCTAGCTGACATGCTTGTGGGGATGATGGGGAAGCTGCCTCTTGAAGACAGGATGCCTGGGCAGCATGCAGCAGAGGGCTAAAATGCTCCAGGATCTTCTGAAGATGCAGAACGCTGCAGGAAAGAGGGCAGGAAAGGTTGTTTGGGGAAGAAGCATGATAAAAATGAAGGGAGGTTTACTTATTAGAAGACTCATTGGCTCTGCGACAAATAATTTACACTAAATTCGTGCCCAGGGTACCAGGATGTAAATCCCAAGGAGAAATGGACCTTTAATGTATGTGGGAATAAGGTATAAAATGAGGCTCAGGGAACTGCCCATGTCTCCAGTTCCTGTTTTAGAGATAAGGTCTCCAGGTCCACACTTGGGGAAAATTGAATCAGAATACTGATAAGTTTTCATTATATAGTTTCAAATTTAAATTGGCACATAGTTTCAAAGTTACACTTTAGGGTGGTTGTATCTTTTATTATTGAAATTCTTTTCATTTGAACTATTTTTAAGAGAAGGAGTAGAGTTAGAATGCCTTTACTCTACTATCTGTAGTTATAAGTTAAAGGTAACAATTTCACCTCTGCTACCAAATGGCAGAGGTGACACAGTTGTTAAAAAGAAATAGGTTTTAGAGACAGGCTACATGGTCCAAATCTCAGCTCTGCTGTCTGTATAAATAAGAATTATCTTAATACCTCTATGCCTCAGTTCTTTTCACATTGTTTTTACAGTGCTATTAATTAGCCCTGGATTATTGGTTTTAAGTATTGCATGCTAATATTTTACCACTAATTTTCTTATTCTCCTATATTTTACCCTAACTCCATTATTTATTTTTGTCACCTGAGGCAAAAGCTGTTACAGCCTAGTAGCCTGTATGAAGTTTCTTATGCTTCATGCATTGAAAGCTACTCAACTATTTTTACTTTATGGAAGAACACAAACTAAACCTTATTTGACTGCAGGTGTCAAAACTCAAGGAACTTGGCAGAATTAATAAATTCTAGCTGCTTGTGGTATAAGCCGAATGACTGTGACTGCCCTGTGTGTAGGATTGTGGTTTAGAAAACTCTGAACCTATAAAAATGGCCATATGCCAATACTTTGAGGTAGAGACTTTAAAGTCTCTACAGAACCTCTTTGGCCAGATTCATGACTCTGGCATCTGCCTGAAAAATGAGTAAATAAGTGGCTAACATGCTGTGCGGGTCACAAGTACTGTAGCTTGCTTGTTTTGCTGGTTTAAAAAGTAAACGTATAAGATCAAAACTTATCACATAGAATGTTGTGAACTCTTGTCAAATCTATAGCATTATGAAGAAGCATATTTTAAATTTGTCAAGAGTACCAATAGAATCTATGATTTCTGATACTATTATTATCTGCTTCTATGCAGCAAGGTCATTATTTTGGCATCTTAGCTGTTAATTTGTAATTTATCTTTATGTTTTGTGTCAATCTGTTCAAGGCTACATGGTAATTATAGAAATATGAAATCATTCAAGTGTGCCAAATACTTCTTATTTATAAATTCATAATATCAGTGTTATGGTCTGGATATAAAATCTACACCCTACAGCTCACATGTTGGTGGCTTGTCCCTAGCTGATGGCATAATCTGAGGTGGTGGAAACTGTAGGAAGGAGACCTAGTTGGAAGAAGCAGGTCATTGAGAGTGTGCCCTTGAAAGGTATGCTGGGATTCCAGGCCCTTCCTCTCTCTCTTTCTTTCTGTCTCTGTTTCCTGGCTGCCATGAGCTGACAGCTTTGCTCTATCATGTACTTCCTACCATGATGCTCTGCCTCACCACAGGCCCAAATGTAATAAAACCAGCCAACCATAGACTGAAATATCTGAACTGAGCCAAAATAAAAATTTTTTCTTTTTAAGTTATCTCAGGTATTTTGTCATAGTGATACAAAGCTGACTAACACAATTAGTACTTGAGTAGATATAAATATCTACAGTATCTGAAGTACTGTCTTTTTCTAAAAAAATAAAATAAATGATAACTAGCTAGAAAGTTATATACACATAAATAACATAGAGGGAAGTTTAAGTAATCAAAGCTGTAAATTTCAAAGACAAGGCATGTGGTCAGATAAGGGTTCAAAAGAAAGGAATAATTTAAAAAAAAAGCTTGAAGAGGTTTAGCAAAATTTATTATTATGTGAGAATGACATGAAAAAAAGGTATTACCACAGGAATTCATTAGGTCTGATCACAATCAGTGAACAGGTACATCAGCTGGAGAGAAGGTTTATGCTCGATTTCA